>NC_057813.1:207673486-208279568 GCF_018294505.1 Triticum aestivum | reverse complement strand
CCATGACCGTGTCGAATGGCTGATGCACAGGAAGAGTAATTGAATGTACTAAAATTGTTGACAAATTTAATACGTAATAAAAAATGATGGCATGCTATAATTCACATATAAGATGACTGGCTAACTAGGGTGGCATTGCAAAATTCACATATATGATGCCTGGCTAAATAAGATGTCATTGCATGATTCACATATATTATAGAGAAACTAAACAGATGGCATCCACCCAATGGATGTCTAAACTAAGCAGATGACATATTTTATGTTTGAAGTAAGCAATGCAAGGCACCATATGCATGATATGACCACCATCAGCATGCCAAGCTAGAGCAAAGGACCTTAGGGGGTAAATAGGAGTGGTCTGCTCCCTCTGAATCCCCCTCTGAACTGTTATCTTCCTCCTGATTATAGTCTGGAATGGGGGGAGGGGGTTGCTTTTGCATCGACCATGGAGCGACGTCTGCATGAAATTTTATTGCCACGCAAGGCTCGACTGTTTTGCTCTATATGTTCAGTACCATTGTGTACAATAACTGACATGCATGCATAGGAATAAAACATAGTTAGATTATGTAAGGAGTGCATGCACAAATCCAGATGATGGTAGCAAATTGTGGATAGACCCCAAACCAATGATAGCAAGCAGATAATAACTTTAGTTAAAAGTTACAGATAATGGCTCCTTTAATGTTTGTTTCCACCCAACATGAAAATCATAATAGACACACGAGATTAACTAGATATTAGACAGATAGTATTGATTGCTGCCCAATATGTACCCCACAACCATTTAAAAACTCAAGTTTGGGCATTAGTTTGGACCTCACTCGGAGTCTAATCGGTGAACAAGACGATAAAGTAGCATGTCATCATATTAAGCGATGCATAACGTAAGCAGACACGAAAGAGTGCAACCTCTCTTGCGGACCGAGTAATCCTCAAGGTCATCTGCTCAGTTGATGATGGTAACGCAGTTGTCGTTGCTACCGGCGGCGGGGAAGAAGATCTGAGGCGGCGAAAGACAGTCTGGAGGGCGAATCCCTGCTGTGGTGAACCCTTCTGTCATTGGAGAAGCTGAGCTGGGGTGGAACACAACACAGTAGGAGCGGGACAAACCACACAAGGTTTTCTTTGACATATATCTGTAACAGAAGTAATTGTGTAAGGGCTTGTTTGAATTTGAAGATTCTAACAATGCAGGGATAGGAATACACATGAATAGGATAGGAATGCACGTGCAAAACAGAGAATTTAAAAACATAGGATTTCTGCCAATCTGGGTGTTTGGTTCACAAGAATTGGAAGATCACAGGATGCAAAGAAGCATGGTGATATTAAGTCAAACCACAAGAAAATGTACGGTTACAATGCTATTATGCTACTTTCTCTTAGTCTTGTGCTTCATGAATAGGAATTTGAAAAGGAGGACAAGTGGATATTAAAATTCCTACTGTTTTTGTTTCAAGGAGACACTAAAGGAACAAATCCTACAGTTTTCCTTTGCTCCATTCCTTTGAACCAAATGCATGAATAGTAGTACCATAGGAAACTTTCCAATTCCTATGTTTTTCCTTCACGTTTCCTTTCAAGCACTGGCGATTCTAGTAGGCAGGCTTGAGCAGGGAAACGCCTACACTCAAAAAATGTTTTGTGCTACTTCTACTACTTTAGACCCAGGCCACTTCCCTACTAGCTGAACTCCAAGGCCCATCTACAAATGCACAGCTCAAATGCGCAGAGATAAATAATGATGGTGTTCAAGAGATTCCATCATGGATAGCTAAGTTCCTTGGTACCTCACTACTTGTCATATAGTAGGAGAAACTAATCGTATTTCACGTTACTACATGTGCTCAGTGGACAATATATATAACATGTAGAGTAAAAAAGCGATGCAACAAGTGTACAACCTCTTTGGCGAAGCCATGTCAATCTCAGAGTGATTGGGTTGGTCGGTGAGGATGCTCCAGCTGATTTGGCTATCGGAGGAGGGGAAGAAGATCTTACGCGTCTAGAGATGGAGCCCGGGATACTGCTCCGCTGTGATGGAGGGTTTCGTCGTTGGAGACTCTAGTGAGTTGTACGACAGTGAGGCTGAAGCAGGACAAGAGAGACCACGTTAACCTGAGTGGAATTCTAATAGCCTCTCCAATAGATGACGTAAAATACATAACCACAAAGTGCTAGATGTAAAATACATCAGTCGCTCATCTCTGAACTTTACTGTTGAAACTGAATTTAACTGTCGAAACTGAATTTTGCTGTCGAAACTGAATTTTACTGTCGAAACTGAATGCACTAGTACCAGAAAAGCAGTAGCAGCAGTAGCAGGGCTTAGAGCAGCAGCGCGTGCGAGAGCCGGGGCAGCTGGTCGTGTAGTAGCATCTCGGGTAGCAGCTGCAGGGGCTCGAGGGAGAGTAGGATCTACTGCTGATGCAGCAGCAATGTGCACAAGAGTAGAGCAGCAGCGCAAGCAAGAGGAAGAGCGATAGCAGCAGTGCGAGCCAGAGCAAGAGCAAGAGCAGACCAGGCAGGGGACCGAGAGAAAGAGCAGAGCAACAGCAACTCCTACTGATGTGGACGTTGCCGCCGAGGGAGCAACGTCATGGAGGAAGTGGCAGGCGACGCCGCTGTGGATGGAGCCATGCCATGTCGGCTCGGGACCAAGCGCCGCAGCGCTGTGAGATCGAATCTAGAATAAAATGCGGCGATTAGTGTAGAACCTCTTTGGTGGCGCCAATTAGGCCTCAGCTTCATCTGAGGAATCGGTGATGATGCTGCTCTTCCGGTGGTGCAGGTGAAGACGGCGGTGTGGGAATGGAGGTGGCGCGAAAGACGAGGGGAACGCCAGGGCAACTCCTTGGAGGTGGAGGACGGGGTGGCTGAACCGGCGGGATAACGAGATCAATGATGGATCCTCATCCAGTGCAGTGGATGAATGACGTCGAGGTGTTGCTGTGGACGACGTCATCGGGGAAGAAACTCTGGCTGGGTGGCGGACGGAGGAGGTTGTGGGGCTTCGCGGGTTTTTGTGGCCTCGGTGTACGAATGGGTGGGCGGATGGGATGGGAGGGGGAACCGTGTCTTAGGGATGCGCTTGGAAGAAAATCAGAGTAAGTTACAAAAGTACCCCCACCGATTTGAGCTAGGAGGTTCTTTCAATTCAGGGGTATCACGGGCATTTCACATGTCGGCATTTCGCAGGAGGTGGGAGTTTTCGCGTGCGTTGTAGTTTTGGGATAGCAAGACGCAGGTTGAGATGGAGGGAGTTTTCGGAGCACAACGAGACAAAGATATATCTTAAAATTTCGAGGTAACAAGGCGCGGGTTGAAGAGGTGGGAGTTTCACAGCATGATAGACAGAGATGCTAGCATGAAATTTTAGCATAACAAGGCGCAACTTGAAATTTCGGGAGAACAAGCTTAACATGTACAAAAAAGACAATTCACACCTCATCACTAGAGAGAGCCATGTCCCGTTTTACTATATTACTAGAAACACATTCAAATACAACAACAAAAAAACAAAAAAAATCAGGACAAGAAACATTATGTGTACAATACCAAACCAATTTGCAGTTCTCTCAACAATAAAAAAACAATTCGTGTTGTCTAGCATATGGACTGAATTTGACTACATTTTCCCTGTTTGAATGGGATTGTACTCGGGTTAGTTATACAACCATCTAAATATTATCTTCACAACACATGGCATGAATATAGGAGTAGTAAATTCCTATATAAATACGAACTACATGTACATGCGATCTCAAATTCAAATATATGTATCCATTTTATATTGAATTCAAATCATAGTACATGTATGCTCTAGCTAGATGTTCGGAATCTGAACCATGTATGATACTACGTACAATGTGTTTAACACGCACAAAACACACACAAACACCATTTAGATTAGTAAGGTACACGTGCATTGCATACATGAGATTTGGCAACCAAATTATAAATAAATACCACATTATAGCATGTAAGCTTTGAGCCATATATGCATGATGTAGATGTTCATTTAATTCTTATAGTTCATCTCATTCAAAATCAATTAGTTTTTATAAAAAAGCTAATCTATTTTAAGATTCATGGAATTGTGCGTTGTAAAGCATAAAGTAAAAACAAATAATGGTAATTCATGTAGAAACAAACTTGGGAAATTATGATACGAAAGATTCTAGAACAAAGGAGAAGTGCTTGTGTTTTGAGGTTTGTTCATTATGCTTAAGTTCAACCATGGAGTCTTCTAGATTGTACATGTGGCAAAATCTGGTGGAATGTAGATGATATCCAACGGCCAGTAGTGCTCAGATTTGCCATCTCTGCACCGTCGAATTGGCTTTATCCAACGACCATCTTTCAAAGTTATTCGCACACTATATAGGGGTATAGATATATACTAGTAAGGTACACGTGCATTGCACGCATGATATTTGGAAACCAAATTATCAATAGATACCACATTATAGCATGTAAGCTTTGAGTCATATATGCATGATGTAGATGTTCATTTAATTCTTATAGTTCATCTCATTCAAAATCAATTAGTTTTTATAAAAAAACTAATCTATTTTAAGATTCATGGAATTGTGCATTGTAAAACATAAAGTAACAACAAATAATGGCAATTCATGTAGGAATTTTTTTGGGCAATTATGATACGGAAGATTCTATATATCTAGTCAGGTCTCACCCTCTTTCCCACGTACACATCGATCAATCTATACCTCTTTATATAGGATTACATAGCTAATATACCCACATTATATATCCATCGCCCCCCTCTCATCATCCATGCCTTCCGCTTCATCTCTCAAACGCGCACACAGTGGTGAAGACAGGGAGCAGCAAGGGCCCTGCCCCCCTAACATCACTATATATTGAGGCTAATATGAATGTGTTAAATAGATCAATTGCTGGTAAAATGGTTTAAGTTGATGAATTGGCCCTTCCCGTAAAGGATTAGCAATGCTTGGCCCCCTAGCTCATTTATTTTTCATGGCTCCGCCACTGCGCGCAACCGCGCACTCGCCCCCTCTCTTTAAATATCGATCTCGCACTTATGCACTCCTTCATAGTCTCCCTCCACTTGGCCCCTCGCACCATCTTCCAACCCCCACTCCCATATACCAGTGCTTGTACGCTCGTAGAGCTCTTCCCTCTATCTGTCTCTATTGGTATCTCGCGCGGTCGACGCCTCCCCTCCCTTCTCGTATATCACCCCGGCCCCATGCACATACATGTATGTCTATAGGCCTCTCCTTCACACAAATTGCGTTGACACGTATTCCCTCACCATATCTTAGTATCTCTCACACACACGGACTACGTGTGCGAAACAGAAGGGGTGCACACACGCACTCGTTTCCACATATAAACGCGCGGGTGCACGGTGGAGCACATTTGTATAAAAAATGAAGGTGTAGAAAGCCTTTAGATGATGTGCCAAACTAGTCTATATCTATACCTCTATATCTATATCTATACCCCTATATTGAGTGCGAATAAGTTTGAAAGATGGTCGTTGGATGAAGCCAATCAGACGGTGTAGAGATGGCAAATCCAAACACTACTGGCCATTGGATATCATCTACATTCCACCAGATTCTGCCACACGTACAATCTAGAAGACTCCATGGTTGAACTTAAGCATAATGCACAAACCTCAAATCACAAGTACTTCTCCTTTGTTCTAGAATCTTCCATATCATAATTGCCCAAACTTTTTTTGTAGTTGAATTTCCATTATTTGTTTTTTACTTTATGCTTTACAATGCACAATTCCATGAATATAAAATAGATTAACATTTTTATAAAAACTAATTGATTTTGAATGAGATGAACTATAAGAATTGAACGAACATCTGCATCATGCATATTTGACTCAAAGCTTACATGCTATTGTGTGGTATTTATTCATAATTTTGTTGCCAAATATCATGCCTACAATGCACGTGTACCTTACTAGTACTTCCTTTTTAATTTAATATATTATGATTAAAATTTTGTGGGGGCATCCATGAAGCCATGCGGCACATGTGGAGGCGTTGTCGCGACCTCCCTGTGTGGATTGATCAAAGTAACGTGCTGCTGGTTCCAGAAGAATGTACTCGTCCTCTCTCACGCACACTAGCAGTACATGCACGAAGCGAAGATGTGCATGCATGCACTCAGTCCCTCGCACGCACACGCGGGTACATGCTGGGACGCATTTTTGTACCAAGATCCACCCCATGTGATAATTTGACGCGTGTAAAGTCGTTCACTTCATTAATGGCCAATTAATACAGTGCATGCAAATTGGAGTGGACGTGTGGGAGGAAGTAGTTGAGAAAGACATTACTACTCTACTGCATGCATGCGAGTAGTTAAATCATGGGTTGCTACTTCCATTGGTCTCCTTCGTATTTTGTGCCAATTTTTGACCATAATTTTAAGTAACACAACATTTATGCATGTCATAAAAATTAATGTCATCGAAAACTAGTTTCAAATGTGATTCCAATGATATAATTATTGGTGACATGCATTAACATTTTTTAGTTAAAATTTTGGTCAAAAATTGGCACAAAATAAAAAGGGGGCCAATAAACCAGGACGAAGGCAGGATGATCATTTTTTCCTGGGTTACTGTTGATGGCCTTTCTATTTAAATATGGATGGAGTGGAGTAGTACTATCTTTATCTTAGACTCGTAGGTCTCTCCCATCACTTACGCTCGCCTCCCCGCCATGCCCACTGGATCCCGCCATGGATAATCCCTTAGATCCCAGGATCCCGCGGGCTTCCCTCTCGCTGCGGCCCGCAGAACTGCCGCCTTTGAGTGAAACCATGTGTTTCTGAGAGGATTCATTGCTCTGGAATCACAGATCGGTGGCACCGGAGGACATGCTAGGGCTGCATTTCAGGTGGTGGGCAGCAAGGGCAAATAGGATCGAGCAAGCGTCGCATCGATTGGAGACAAGTTCGAAGGAGCTGCGCCTGGCAAAGCACAAGGCAGAGGCGCAAGTCGATCTCAGGGGAGAGATGCTAAGGGATGTTAGCATCTGGCAGCTTCATGTTGATTTCGAGCTGGGGATAATGGCAGAGATCATATTCACGGAGTCGATTGTGGAGCAAAGAATGCGCATGCCTGCGGAATGGCATGAGCAACCGGTGGAACTGTTCAAATGGGCGGTAGGAGAAGCCAAATCCCAGGACCAGCTGCGGTGGCGCCGCTGGGCATGCATCATAGGCGAGGTGAGCTGGCCTCCTTCACCGCAAACGATCCAGTGACCTACTCGGTTGCTGCTTCAGTGAACTTGCAACGCCATGTCAGTTTGCAACCTTGACAATCACCATCTATATGTATTGTATTCCTGTGAAAATACTTGGTTGTTTGGAAAAAGATGGTAATTGAGTTATCACTAGTTTTTGAATGCTTGGTCATGACAATCACCCGAAGACACAACCAGAAGTCTCCATCGCGCAATACTTACGGTCGGTCGCACCAACAGACGGTCGGTCGGACCCGCGTCTCACTGAAGGGACACGCATCGGCTTGGTCTGACATGTATGACCAGTTACATCACTAACTTGTGCGACCGCATTTGAGCATCAGTACTTGAAATTTATGTTCCACTAAACTCATCGGGAGCCATTTCGGGCCGCGAAACCAAAACCATCAATTAATCTTTAGCTTGTTCCCATCACATTCCAAAGTAGTACTACCATGCTATAATTAAGTGCAAACCTGCTCACACCTAGTACGTATCAAACCTGAATGTGTTCCCACTATGCAGATTTTAGTACTAGTGCTAGTACTCGGTTATAAAAAGGGGAACTACATAGCCAAAAATTACTCTACCTTCCTCCTCATAAGTTTTTCTTGTTTGTCCGTCCTTGCCATGGCCAGTGTGCAGAGCTCTAGGTCGAGTACTACTCGTAACAAGGCAGCGGCGTCCAAGGCTGCGAAAAAAGAGAGGGCTTGCTGCCTCGCAGAGACCTCGAAAGATCTGTCACGGGCAGGCGAGGGCTCCCAGGAGCGCCCTAGCCGCGGAGGCGAAGATGCTGAGCTGGTGGTGCTGGAGTCGTTATCCCTCGACGACATGCCCGATAATCTCAATAACCAGAAGGAGTTCATCGACGGCTTGATGGAGCTGTTGAAGGAGAGCCTCGACAACATGCCCGTCGAGCTCAATGAGCAGGGGGAGTTGACCGCCGGCTTGGTGATGCTGCTGGAGCATTACCTCGGATAAGAAGGCGACCAACGAAATCCTACAACTTTAGGAGGACAATGCGAAGCTCCACCATGAGCTCGACCTGCTGAAGGAGGAGAATGCCGACTGGAAGAAGCTGCATGAGAAGAGTAGTTCCTTGGTGAAGATGTTGCACGCCCTAGTCATTGAACAGAATAAGGAGTTGGCGAAGCTACGCATCGAGCACCCGGCCGCTGTCAAGGTACGTAATGCGACCGTGAAAGAGACGATGAAGGCTCGCATCGAGAAATCCCACGTCATGGACATAATGAAGAAGATGGCGGAGGAGATGCATGATGTCGCTTGAAGCTACGTCGGTATTTCCCCAAAGAGGAAGGGATGATGTAGCACATCGGCAGTAGGTATTTACCTTAGATATGAAACCAAGGTTATCGAACCAGTAGGAGAACCAAGCAACACAACGTAAACAGCCCCGACACACAAATAACAACACCTCGCAACCCGACGTGTTAAAGGGGCTGTCAATCCCTTTTGGTGTACGGCGCCTCAAGATAGGCAAAGGACGTGAGGTAAATTTGTAGTAGATTTATAGATCGAACGCCAAATAAAATAAATAAGATAAAATTTCAGCAACGTATTTTTTGTATTTTTGGTTTAATAGATCTGAAAATAAACGCAAGGAAAAAGTAGATCGCAAGGCAAATATATGAGAAAGAAGACCCGGGGGCCGTAGGTTTCACTAGTGGCTTCTCTCGAGAAAGATAGCAAATGGTGGGTAAAAAATTACTGTTGGGAAATTGATAGAAGTTCAAATAATTATGACGATATCCAGACAATGATCATTACATAGGCATCACGTCCAAGATTAGTGGACCGACTCCTGCCTGCATCTACTACTATTACTCCATACATCGACCGCTATCCAGCATGCATCTAGTGTATTAAGTTCATGGAAAAACGGAGTAATGCAATAAGAACGATGACATGATGTAGACAAGATCCATTTATCTATTGCGGCAGATATAGATCTCATCTTTTTATCCTTAGTAGCAATGATACATACGTGTCGGTTCCCTTTCTGTCACTGGGATCAAGCACCGTAAGATCGAACCCACTACCGGGCACCTCTTCCCATTGCAAGATAAATAGATCAAGTTGGACAAACAGAACCCAAATATCAGAGAAGAAATACGAGGCTATAAGATATCACACATATAAGAGATCAAAGTAACTCAAATAACTTTCATGGATATAAAAAGTTATAACTGATCATAAACTCAAAGTTCATAGGATCCCAACAAACACCCCGCAAAAAGAGTTACATCATATGGATCTCCAAGAGACCATTATATTGAGAATTCAGCGAGAGAGAGAAAGCCATCTAGCTACTAACTACGGAGCCGAAGGTCTACAAGGAACTACTCATGCATCATCGGAGAGGCACCAATGGAAGTGGTGAACCCCTCCGTGATGGTGTCTAGATTGGATCTTGTCGTGGAAATATCACGTCAGATGTCCTCGTGAAAGGACTTAGTCGTGGAGCCATCGCAACGGGTTAGCTTAAAGGGGTTAAACCAGATAAAGGACACGAGGGTTTTTATACTAGTTCGGCCCCTTCGATGAAGGTAAAGGCCTACGTCTAGTTGTGATGGGATTATTGGGGTCTCTATAACCAGGGAGCTAAACATGCTATGCCTGGCTCTCGGGTTGTTGTTTCTTGTTTTTGAACCGCCGCCTGGTCGTCCCCTTATATACACGGGTTGACGCCCGGCCGGTTTATAGAGTCCTGAGGCCGGCTCATACAAGTGTCCGGCTCGGTCTCTTCTTTCCCAACTTACAATACAAGTTACATTACTATGGCGGTTTACCACTACGAGCCCTAATCCGCCTTTGGGCTCCGGGCCTCTAAACTTCATTAGTAAAGCGCCATCTTCTGGGTCTTCATGGGCTTCAATATAGTTGAGTGTGAACCGGCCCCTCCTGGGCGGTTTATACTCAGTAGTTATATCCCCAACATTAGGCCCCAGATTGATTTGAACCTGTTCATGTCAATCTTCAGTACTTGGAAGAATCCTGTGAACATCTTCTTACACTTTTCGTAAACCGCCATGATGTCTTCTCCTATAAACTTTGTTAAACCGCCGTGACGTCATCCTGTGGACACAACAACGGATCATCATGACGTCATCTATGTATAAAAAGATTAAAAAGATTCCCTTCATTAATGGTATCCCGAAGATCGAGGCGACAGGCACACCCTCTTTTGCCACTTCAGGCTCCTCGATTTTCGCGCCTACCACTTATCCCTTTCTCCTTATAAATAAAGCCGACTGGTCTTTCCATTCTCTCCCCTTGCCTCTTCTTCTTCCTCTTGCGAACCCCAACCGCTCGAGCTCCGCCGCCGCCGCAGAGCGTACCGTCATCTTCGTCCCCGGCTGCTGCATCACCCTGAATCGAGCCAGAGCTCGCGGCATCTCTCCGCAGTAGATCTGCACTGGTAAGTATTTGTTTTCCCGCACCCTAGATTTGCATTAGGGTTTTAGAGTTTGCCTATGTTCTTCATAGTTCATCGCCATTCTTCTTTTATGCCTGCACCGTGAGCTTTCTTGATCGAAAACGACACAGAACTGATGCAGTAGTTGTTTTGCCTTTCTTTTCAATACTCGCAAGCCCCTTTCTTTGAAGAAAGGATCCCCTTAGACCTCAGGAACTCATCTGCACTGCTTAACGCCATTGTAGGTCGCAGAAATTTTTCTTTACAGAAGCACGGTAGATCCAAAATTATATTATCATTGCGTGAAACTTGTTTCTGCAACACTTAGTAAATTTCAGCTCCACTGCTTCCCTCATAGGCGGTTTAATTTGTAGAAAATCACAACCCACCTGGTACCATTAGCCCTCTCTTAATCCGCCATCTAACTTGAGTAGCAATAGCCGGTTTAACATGTATATGTACCTGAATTAAAACTCCCCGGTTTACCACCGGTTTGTATACATCAACTTTGAACCTTAAACCGGCCTTTGTTCCTCTTTTTCAGTTTGTCTTCCAAAATGTCCAAGCAATTTTCCGCTTGCAACTGGGTTCCTTCCCGGATCACAGAAACACAGCTCAATGGGTATGTTTTAACTGGCGCTTTAGCCAAGAAAGATGTCCTTCATTGGCGGGTTCCTGGCCCCGAGTGCCCTCCAGAGCCTCAAGATGGAGAAGTAATTGTATTCCTGCAGCATCTAGACTGGGGTTTTAGCCCGCCCGGTTCAAAGTTTTTCCGGGATGTGCTTGCTAGCTTTGAACTCCATCCTCAGGATATTGGACCAAACTCTGTGTCCAATATATGCAATTTTCAAGTGTTCTGCGAAGTTTACCTTCAAGAGGAGCCAACTGTTGAGCTTTTCAGAGACCTTTTCCACTTGAACCGCCAAACTGAGTTCTCTGACGGTCCCAACACTGAACTTGGCGGTGTGCCAATTCGGAAAAGAAAAGAAGTTGATTTCCCTCATACTAAACACCACAGACATCCAAAGGACTGGAATCAAACCTGGTTTTATTGTCGGAATACCGCACCTGCTGATGAAAACCCTCTGCCAGGTTACCGTGCTCAGTGGCTTAGCAAAGAGCGTCAAGCTCTGGGCCCTCCTAGCGAACGGTTTAACCGGCATTGACCTTGTTCGATGCTGGGTTTCATGGAGTATCCTTCCCTTAAGCCGCCGCTCCGGTTTGATGTATGAGTATACTGGAGACGTGAAGGACCCTCAACGGCCCAATGAGATAGAAAAGACTGATGAGGAAGTTACTGAAGCTGTGAAGAAGATGTTGGATGAACCGATCGCTCAATGTAGCAAGACCGGTTTGGCTCCTTTTTGTACTTCCAACAAACCACTAGCAGTAAGCATTTTATCCTTTTCCACCTTTATTGACCCGTTTCCGCTTTAACCTTATTCTGATAATCCCTTGTTTGTTTTTACAGGCCAATAGTTCTTCCTGGAAGAGAAAGCCTTCAGACAAGCCGGTGAGGACTCAATGCCCAAAAAGCAAAGTAATAAAGAAGACGGGCAAGAAGAAAACTACCGAGTCCTCTGATCCGCGTGAGGATGTCGATGGATCGGAAAACGAGGTAGAACTTGACTCCCTTAGCTCATTCTTCATACACCTTAGTAACAATGACTATTACCAGGATGATGCGGAAGCCATTCGTGCGGACCATGTTGAGGTAACCATCCTTTCTTCCGATTCAGAACATGTGTCGGTTTAAAGACTTCACCATACAGTTCGGAAAGTAAAATATTCTCACCCTCTTGCTCATTTGGATCCACAATTTTCTTTGAAGACACAACAACATGAAGGTCGTCGCACAACCCGGCACAACGGCCAACAGATCACTTCTTCCAGTTTACCAGATACTCCAAACCGGAAACATCGTCCAGAGGTTTCTCGTTCTCCCGAAAGACGTTATCCCTTGAAGGGTTGCTTCCGTTACCCTCTTAATCCGTCTGACTTGAATTACCAGGTGTCTTCCAATTCTTCATCGGGCGGTTCATCAACCACTCAAATGCCTCCCCTTAGGACCGTCCCTGGGTAAGGATACTGTCTTCAATTTTGTCTTCTTGCACCAGTTTACGAACTGATCTCTTGTTTTAATATCACAGCGCCAAAGCTCGTCTGAGCAAGAAAGCAAAGCCCACTGTCCCTACTGAAGAAGGTGAACCGGACAGGATTTCAGAAGGCGCTGATAAAGAGGCTGATATTGCCATTGATGATCCTATACCTCAAAGTCAGGATACATATGTTGAACCACCAGAAGTCAATCCGTCCAGTCCGCATGCTGATCCTCCAAGCCCAGCCAAGGGTGACGACATGTCAAGCCCGGCCAGTGATACTGTTAATCCGCAAACCCCCTCAAAAGGTGGCGATGATGATGTTGTTATCACCGGTCATGGTTTCACTACTCCTGGCAACCCAGTTGTTTTATCAAAGCATACTGCCAAGGAGGAATTTGCAGCCATGGGCAAGGGGAAAGGGAAAACAGATTTGTCCAGCTTCGTTGACCTTAGCACCGAGGAACTTCATTCCGGATTCTTAAACCGCCTCTTCACTAGCTGGGATTATGAGGCCGGTTTGGTGAACTTAATGAAGGAGCTCTATGAGGTAATCTTCAAAACACTTTAAATCTGCTTGCAATATATATCCAGTCCATAGTAGCCCCCAAAGGCCGGTTTGTCTCCTGTAGACAAACCGGGTCTTCTGATATTAAGAACACTTTAACTGAGTAGCCCCCAAGGGCCGGTTTACCTTATCAAGATGAACCAGGACTTTCTGTTTAACACTTTGTTTTTATCAACTGCCTTCAGCTTGTACATAACTGATCAATTAGGCATTAGCCCCCAAGTGCCAAGTTGAATACTTGTATTGAACCTTGGGACTTTCAAATATCCGGTTTAAGAAGCAATCCACATTATCCCCCAAGTGCCAAGTGTATAACTTGTTATGTACTGGGGACTTGAAGAGATATTAACCGCTTTATCATCTGACTTTGTAGGCTAATATAAAGACCAAAGAGTCTCAACTCGCCGATCTTCAAGAAAACATAAAGTCCCAGCAAGAAGAGACCTTTAAAGCCAAAGAGGAACTCAAGGGTGCTTTGACTGCTATGGAACAATTGAAAGACGGCTTAAAAACTGAACACACCAACTGGGAAACCGAAAAAGGTGCTTTGTTGAAGCGGGCTGAAGACGCCGAAGCAGATCATAAATCGGTTGAGGAAGAGCTGACTGGGTTGAAACATCAAGTGAATGCCATGACAGCTGCCATTTTTGGTAAGTGCTTTATAATAGCATGCTCTGAAGTATTTTAGAATATACTGTTCTGAAGTGTCCTCAGCTCTGCCGGTTTAACATTTAAGTTTCAAAACCGTTTCAGGTAAGCGCATTGCTCATCTAGGCTCAGATATGCAGATGAAGTTGAAGGCGGTGTACACATTGATTGAGCAACTGTATACCGGTGCACAACGAGTCATCTCTGCAGCTTCATACAACAAACCGGCACCCACCTTGATCAAAGATACCTTGGCCAGGCTCTCAATGACTCCTGCTCAGATAGAGGAGGTGAAGTGATCGGTTGCTAGAGCGGGTGCTTTGCTAGCACCGACTAGTGCCAAATCATGGATAGCTCACCTGGATCCAGTTGATATCACCAAGGTTTATCCGGATGAGCAACAAAACGGATCAGCATTCCATAATGAAGCCCTCAAGGCCTTGACCAAGGAGATGCGTCTGGTCGCAAGTCAGTTGGCTGACGAGGTGAATTTAACTTCGCATCGGTCCTTCTATGATGCCAACAACCATCGAGTTGATACTGCTGTGAAGGAAGTGCAGAATCTTATTCCGCCAATTCGTACGCACACTTATGCTCCTGACGTTGAACCGTCGAATCTTATAAGTGAAGAGGCTATCTTTCAAGCTTTAACCCGAATTGACTGGACCACCGTTAACTTCCAGCCACTAGGTGGAGAGGAGGAGGCTGAACCGATGCCTCAAGATCCATCAACATCACGTCAAGCCGGCGATGAATCTTGATCCGGCAATCTGGTTATTGTTAGACTTTGTTCTGTGAAAACAATCATTATTTTGGGCCTCAAAGTGCCTTGTAATAGGCTACTTAAAATACTTTGCTCTGTGGCATTGATGCATGACTTTGTCGATCTGCCATGATATTTCCTGTGCTTGATTACACTATGATAATATGCATGCGATTCTGATATCTGAATAAAAAGAGTTGTCCTGGCGGTTTACCGCCTGACGGGTCATAATGCCCAAGATAAAGCCTGACTGATAACCAGAGCTGAACAAATATTAGAATATGAAATAAATCATACCTGTGATATGAAATCACTTAGTTGGTTTACCAACTTCAATTGTAGTAAGGGTGAAGACCCAAATCCTGAGTTTTTATAACTCTCACGATGTAATGATGGTGTGTAATAAGTCATGCCGGGTTATGATGAACACCAGATGATCAAACTGGCAACATGTAGTCAAAGCCAGGCCGGGTTTTCAAACACCGGTTTGATAATATGGTATGACAACTTGTAGTTGAATGCCAAGCCGGGTTAACAAACACCGGGTGGATAATATGGTCTGACAACTTGTAGTTGAAAGCCAAGCCGGGTTAACAAACACCGGGTTAGTATAATAACTGAAAAGCCATACCGGGTCAACAGACACCGTTTCAACATAAAATTCTTCCAAAAAGAGAAAAAACCTTGACAAAGGCAAATAAAACCGTGTAGTCGAGGCTTTTCGAGGGCTGCCAGGCCCAAATTTGAGGCTTTTCGTGGGCTGCCAGGCCGCTGAGTTAAACCATTTGACAAAGCCTTTTAAGATGGACCTCCAACTAACCAATCGTCTTTTAACTTTGACAAGTTCAGGGTCTCAATGAGAGTAACTGTCAAACGTTCGGCGGGTCATGCCAGGATTACCTGGATAGGAGTGGCTTACTTGATGAAGGCAGGTTAACCCGGGGTTTTAGGTGAATACACCAGGCTTCCAAGCCATGGGTCGATACCCAATTACGAGGGTCCTTTCAAACTCTTTGTTACTTTACACAAAGAGCCCCCAAGTAACGTTGTGAGCTGTGCTCATTGGGTGCCTATGTTTGAGCTATGCATAGCATCCAGACTCTCTTTGGCCCCTTGGGTGTGAAGCTCCCAAGCTGTATTGTGGCATGATAGCCGGTTTAACATGTAGTACTCCCCTTTGCCAGCTGAAGCCCCCATGTAACTCAAAAGATATTTGAGAAAAAACAGCAGAGGCCCTGCTTATAGCAAAGGATGCTAGTTTATTATATTGATCATAATATATACATTGTCGAAATATGTACATAGAGAAGCCTATGGCTCAAGTATACTAAGGCCGAAGGAGAGCTATGTTCCACGGCCGCCGGGTCTCCTCCTCAGAACTGCGTGAGTTGTCTCGAACGTCAATGAGGTAGTATGATCTGTTGTGCAGATTCTTGCTGACCACAAAGGGCCCTTCCCAAGGTGGGGATAACTTGTGCATATCGGTCTGATCCTGGATGAGCCGGAGCACCAAGTCGCCTTCTTGAAAGGTTCTTGTTTTAACCCGGTGGCTGTGATAACACCGCAGGTCTTGCTGATAAACCGCCGAACGAGCCGAAGCCATGTCCCATTTTTCATCTAACAGGTCCAACGCCTCCTGGCGTGCTTGCTCATTGCCCGCTTCAACATAATTGGCAACCCGGGGCGAATCATGATGAATATCACTTGGGAGGACTGCCTCTGCCCCGTAAACCATGAAGAAAGGTGTGTAACCCGTTGATCTATTGGGGGTGGTGTTGATGCTCCATAATACAGAAGGCAATTCTTCCACCCAACAACCCGGCGTCCGCTTTAAAGGAACCATGAGTCGGGGCTTGATGCCCTTCAAGATTTCTTGATTAGCTCTCTCAGCTTGACCATTGGACTGGGGGTGTGCCACGGATGCTAAGTCAAGCCAGATGTGCTCTCTCTGACAGAAGTCCTCCATCTCACCTTTCCAAAGGTTTGTGCCATTATCCGTGATGATGCTGTGTGGAAAGCCAAAGCGGAAGATAATCTTTTTGAGAAATTGAACCGCCGTTGTCGCATCACACTTGCTGACGGGCTCCGCTTCAACCCATTCAGTGAACTTGTCAACCGCCACCAATAGGTGGGTCTTCTTATCCTTGGATCGTTTAAAGGGCCCCACCATATCAAGTCCCCAAGTGGCAAACGGCCAAGTGATGGGAATCATCCTAAATTCTTGAGCCGGAACATGAGCTCGGCGTGAAAACTTCTGACAAGCATCACACCGCTTTACCAGATACTCAACATCAGCATGAGCTGTCAACCAGTAGAATCCATGACGAAAAGCTTTAGCAACCAGGGACTTTGAACCGACATGGTGACCACAATCCCCTTCGTGAATCTCACGTAGAATATCTTGGCCTTCTTCCGGAGAAACACAAGCTGGAATACGCCTGAAACGCTGCAGCGGTGTAACTCGCCATTGTGAATAACCATGGACTTGGATCACCGGACTATCTGCCAGGCCAGAACTTCATCATCTGGTAACTCGCCCCGGTTCATATACGCCAAATATGGAACCGTCCAATCCAGAACAATATGTAAAGCGGCCACCAATTGGGCCTCCGGATCAGGAACAACTAAATCCTCCTCTGTAGGCAACTTAACAGACGGGTTATGCAAGATATCTAGAAAGGTATTGGGAGGTACTGGTTTACGCTGAGATCCCAGCCGGCTTAAAGCGTCTTCCGCTTCGTTTTTGCGCCGATCAATATGCTCAACCTGATACCCTTTGAAGTGACCCGCCACAATATCCACCTCGCGTCTGTAAGCCGCCATGAGTGGATCCTTAGAATCCCAAGTGCCAAAAACTTGCTGGGCCACCAGATCAGAATCTCCAAAGCATCATACCCGACTTAAATTCATCTCCTTGGCCACATGGAGACCGTGGAGTAAAGCCTCGTACTCAGCTGCATTGTTAGTATAGGGGAACATTAAACAGAGAACATAACAAATTTTATCACCTCGAGGGGAAGTAAGGACAACTCCAGCCCCCGAGCCCTCCAATTGCCTGGATCCATCAAAGTGAATAGTCCAGTATGTGTTATCCGGTTTGTCCTCTGGTGCCTGTAACTCAGTCCAATCATTGATGAAGTCAACAAGCGCCTGAGATTTGATGGTTGTTCGAGGCATATACTTGAACCCATGTGGACCAAGCTCAATCGCCCACTTTGCAACCCGGCCAGTTCCCTCCCTGTTCTGAATTATATCACCCAAAGGAGCTGAACTGACAACTGTAATGGGATGGCCTTGAAAGTATTGTTTGAGCTTCCAACTTGCCATAAAAACCCCATAGACCAGCTTCCGCCAATGCGGATATCGTTGCTTTGACTCGATGAGCACCTCACTGATATAGTAAACCGGCCGTTGAACCGGATATTCCTTGCCAGCCTCCTTGCGCTCCACCACAATTGCCACACTGACAGCACGGGCATTAGCAGCCACGTACAATAACAAGGGATCTTTGTCAACCGGAGCAGCAAGGACCGGCGGTTCAGCCAATTGCCGCTTCAAGTTTTCAAACGCCGCATTAGCCGCATCACTCCAGACAAAGGTGTCTGTTTTCTTCAACATCTGATATAGAGGGATCGCCTTCTCTCCCAAACGGCTGATAAACCGGCTTAGGGCTGCAATTTGACCTGCCAGATGCTGAACATGATTAATGCACACCGGTTTAGCCAAAGATGTAATCGCTTTAATCTTCTCCGGATTAGCCTCAATGCCTCTGTTGGACACCAGAAAACCCAGAAGCTTGCCTGCCGGAACACCAAAAAAACACTTGTCCGGATTGAGCATCATCTTGTAAACACGCAGATTGTCAAAGGTCTCCTTGAGATCATCTATCAATGTCTCCTTCTTCCTGGATTTTACTACAATGTCATCAACATAGGCATGAACATTGCGCCCAATCTGAGTGTGAAGACAATTTTACACACAGCATTGATAAGTTGCCTGGGCACTCTTGAGCCCAAAAGGCATAGAAACATAGCAGAAGGCTCCAAAGGGAGTGATGAAGGCGGTCTTCTCCTGGTCCTTAACTGCCATTTTGATCTGATGATAACCTGAATAAGTATCCAAGAAACTCAAACGCTCACAACCCGCCGTCGCATCAATGATCTGATCAATACGCGGGAGAGCAAAAGGATCGGCCAGACAAGCTTTGTTCAAATCTGTGTAGTCCACACACATGCGCCAAGTGCCGTTTTTCTTAAGAACCAACACCGGATTAGCCAACCACTCAGGGTGAAACACTTCAATGATAAACCCAGCAGCCAACAGCCGGGCTACCACCTCACCTCGTTAAAGCAGCGAAGAAACTGTTTGACCGGTTTAAACTTGGGATCAATATTGAGACTGTGCTCAGCGAGTTCCCTCGGTACACCTGGCATGTCATAAGGTTTCCATGCAAAGATGTACCGGTTCTCACGGATGAACTCGATGAGTGCGCTTTCCTATTTCGGATCCAGATTTGTGCTGATGATAAACTGTTTGGATGAATCGCCAGGAACAAAGTCAACAAGTTTAGTCTCATCAGCCGGTTTGAATTTCAGGTTCGGGTCATGCTCAGTGGTGGGCTTCTTCACAGGGGTCATATCTGTCGGATCAACATTGTCTTTATAGAACTTCAACTCCTCTGTAGCACAAACCGACTCAGTATAGGCCGCATCACCTTCCTCGCAATCCAAAGCGATCTTACGACTTCGATGAATTGTGATGGTCCCCTTGTGACCCGGCATCTTGAGGTACAAATAAATATAACAAGGCCTTGCCATGAACTTTGCATAAGCCGGCCATCCAAACAGTGTGTGGTACGAGCTCTGGATCTTCACCACTTCAAAGGTCAATGTTTCACACCAGGAGTCATGCTCATCACCAAACACAACCTCCAAAGCGATCTTACCAACATGATATGCCGATTTACCTGGTACTACACCATGAAAAACAGTGTTTGACGGTTTAAGACTCTTGTCTGTCAACCCCATGCGATGGAAGGTCTCATAGTACAGAATGTTGATACTGCTCCCTCCATCCATAAGCACCTTGGTGAACTTATAACCTCCCACCTGAGGTGCCACCACTAAGGCCAGGTGACCCAGATTGTCAACCCGGGGCAGATAATCCTCTCTGCTCCACACAATGGGTTGCTCGGACCACCGCAAATAACGTGGTACTGCCAGTTCAACACCATTAACTGCCCTCTTGTGAAGCTTCTGATCACGCTTGCACAAACTAGTAGTGAACACATGATACTGCCCACCATTCAACTGCTTTGGGTGACACTGATAACCTGACTGCTGCTGATTTCCCTGATTATTCTATTGGTTATTACCACCTTGGTTGTTCTGGTTGCCCTGGTTATTCTGAAATCCAGAGTTTGAACCGCCGCCACCATGAAAACCTAGACCTGAACCGCCCAATGAACCCTGATCATACCGAAAGATATCAGAGTTTTTGAACTCCTTCATAATGTGACAATCTTTCCAAAGATGTGTTGCTGGAACCTCCTTGGTTCCGTGCTTTGGGCAGGGCTGATTTAACAAACGCTCCAGATTCATCCCGCCGCTGCGCTGGGGCAGTTTACCCTTACGACGCTGCATATTGGTGTTAGCCACAAAATCTGAATTATCTGCTTTGTGCTTACCATTATTCCCATGGCTCCCTTGGTTGTGCTGCTGTCCCTTTGCACCATCGTTCTTCTTTCCCTTCTCCGGTTTCTCCTCATCAAAATCGGGATCCTTGGTATTATCAGAATCGGCATACTTTACCGAGGCTGCCATAAGGATTCCCATGTCATTGTAGTGGCGCTTAAGTCGTCCCAACTTCATTTTCAGTGATTCAAACCGGCAATTACGCTCCAGTGTTATGATTGCTTGGCCAGCGTTAATGCGGTCTGACGAGTGCAAAACTTCTGAAACCCGGTGCACCCAATGGGTTGTTGACTCATTCTCTCCTTGAACACAGGCATCCAGATCCACAATGGACATAGGATGCTTAAATGTATCCTTGAAATTTGTGATAAACCGTGCCTTCAATTGGTCCAATGACTCGATGGAGTTAGCTGGCAGGTTCTTCAACCATGTACGGGCTGTTCCTTCCAACATCATCGTGAAGTACTTTGCACAAGCCGCTTCATCCACATCCAACATCTCCATTGCCATCTCATAAGTTTCCACCCATGCCTCGGGTGGTTGATCAGCGGTGTAATTAGGTACCTTACGTGGGCCCTTGAAATCTTTAGGCAGCCACACATTATGGAGAGCCGGAATGAGACACGGTACTCCCCAGGAACTGAAGGCAAGCCCGGTGCCTCGGTCTACTGACGCTGCTGGCTGAATTGGGGCGGGTTGATAACGACCCGTATAATGTGCTGCTAAAGCGGCCTCCCTTCGTGCTCTGCCATTATCCACCACGTCCTGAGTGTTCACCTCACCACGCGCCGGATTGGGTCCTTGAGGGACAATACGGCACCGCGCACTGCTGGACACCTCCGGTTCATCTATATTCCTACTATAGCTTTTGCTCGGATGTGGGGTCGTGTGAATCCTGTCTCGACTATATGAGTAAGCCTGCTGCTGCATCATAGCAGTTTGAAGAAGATCCCTGGCCCGCCGTGTCTCAATCGTCGCTGGCGATTCACCCTCTATTGGAATAGCTGCCAGCCGGGACGCTGCTGTGATCATATTATCCAAAGGGGTAGAGAAGTGACCCGGCGGGGTGTGGTATACCGTGGCGGGTTGTCGGTCCGTCGAGGTGGACCCATTACTTGAGGTTGATCCAGCGCTCCGGTCCTTGGCGTAATAGTCCGGTTTACTGCTGCCGGATTGCTAGTCCCTGCCCCTGGCGTATCGAAGAGATTCATCGCATTGTAATCCGCCGGCAAGCGAGATCGATGTCTCCTCCCGAATACTTCATTCGAGGCGTTCTGATCCATCAAAAGTCGATAATTCTCGGCTTGAATCCTCTACGCCTGGGCATCTAAAGCGGCCCGTTCCTCAGCCATCCTGATCTCCTCAGCCGCCAAATCCTCTTTGGCCATAGTTATCTGATACTTAACTTAGCGACCTCTGCGTTATGCCGATCTTGAGTCTCTGGGATAACTGTTGTGGCCAATAACGTCGCCCAGGCGTCCATCAATCCGGACAGAACTTGAGCCGACCGGCGCGCGGAGCCTCCTACCCCTACTGCCGGCCCGGATGCCGCCGCAGTAGAATTCTGCAAAGTTGGTTGTGTTCCGGCCATGAAGATTCCGACTCGGTTTGACGGTTCAAGAAATTCCGGAATACTGGTGCCATCAGAATACCCTTCGAACACACCGTCATGAACTTGGTACAGGGACTCGGTTTCGCTGGTGGATGATTCACCGTCGGAATAAGCGACCGTCTCACCGTCGGACACTGGTTCAGATCTGATCCCGTGGACACATCCTACAAACGCACGCTTCATGGCGGGCTGAATCCGAGCGGGGCTTGCACGCTGAGCCGTCTCGACGAGGTCGCTGCAGATGTCCGGCTCAGGGCCCGGTTCGCCGATCTTGCCGGTGAAAACATGAATTCCGCCAAAGGGGACCCAGTACCCGTACTCAATTGAGCCAGCCTCGGGGCCCCATCCTGCATCGTCGATGTAGAGCTTGCCGCGATGACTCTTAGTCATCCGGCCCACTGCGTATCCCTTGAGTCCTTCAAATCTGCCTTCAAGAACTCAAAACCATCGTGCGATAGCCCCACGGTGGGCGCCAACTGTCGTGGAAATATCACATCAGATGTCCTCGTGAAAGGACTTAGTCGTGGAGCCATCGCAACGGGTTAGCTTAAAGGGGTTAAACCGGACAAAGGACACGAGGGTTTTTATACTAGTTCAGCCCCTTCGATGAAGGTAAAGGCCTACGTCTAGTTGTGATGGGATTATTGGGGTCTCGATAACCAAGGAGCTAAACACGCTATGTCTGGCTCTCGAGTTGTTGTTTCTTGTTTTTGAACTGCCGCCGGGTCGTCCCCTTATATACACGGGTTGACGCCCGACCGGTTTACAGAGTCCCGAGGCTGGCTCATACAAGTGTCCGGCTCGGTCTCTCCTTTCCCAACTTATAATACAAGTTACATGACTATGTCGTTTACCACTACGGGCCCTAATCCGCCTTTGGGCTCCGGGCCTCTAAGCTTCATTAGTAAAGCACCATCTTCTAGGTCTTCATGGGCTTCAATATAGTTGAGTGTGAACCGGCCCCTCCTGGGCGGTTTATACTCAGTAGTTATACCCCCACCAGATCTGGTGGTCCTGGATTCTGCGGCAGCTGTATGAATATTTCGACGCTCGTTCTAGGGTTTCTGGAATATTGTGGTATTTATAGAGCAAAGAGGTGGTTCGGGGGGCACCCGAGGTGGGCACAACCCACTAGGGCGCGCCTAGGCCTCCTGGCGCGCCCTGGTGGGTTGTCCCCTCCTCGGGACTCCCCCAGGTGCAAGCAGGGCCCATCTTCTTCCTTTTGGTCCATAAAAAATCATCGTAAAGTGGCGTGGCATTTGGACTCTGTCTGATATTGATTTCCTGTGATGTGAAAAACATGCAGAAAACAACAACTGGCACTTGGCACTATGTCAATAGGTTAGTTCCAAAAAATGATATAAAATGACTATAAAATGATTATAAAACATCCAAGATTGATAATAAAACAGCATGGAATAATAAAAAAATATAGATACGTTGGAGACGTATCAGCATCCCCAAGCTTAACTCCTGCTCGTCCTCGAGTAGGTAAGTGATAAAAACATAATTTTTGATGTGGAGTGTTGTTTATCATGTCATATCATATTATTTTCTTTATAGCATGGACATTTGGACTTTTATGCGATTCAAAGCAATAGTCTAGTTTTGACATAATAATTTAGATACTCAAGCATATCAACAAGCAACCATGTCTTTCAAAATATCAATGCTAAAACAAGTTATCCCTGGCCGATCATGCTCAAACATTGATCCATTCATGAAACACACTCAAATATTAGCTACACCCAATACTTAAGTACGATCATATTGCCTTCCTAGTTGGTGCTTTTATAAGAGAGGATGGAGACTCAATTTCAAAAATAGAAATTTCATAAACTAAAAGAAAGGCCCTTCGCAGAGGGAAGTAGGGATTTGTAGAGGTGCGAGAGCTCAAAGCGAAAAAATAGAGATAAAAACATTTTGGGAGGTGTATCCATCCCACCAACGAAAACGACTCAAAGCATCCCAACACTTTCCATGCTAGATATATCATAGGCGGTTCCCAAACAGAAAGTAAAGTTTATTCCCTTCTCCACCATACTTTCACTTTCCATGGCTAGCCATATCCACGGGTGCCTTCCATACCAACACTTTCCAAGAAATTTATTATTTGACAGCATAAAGTAAATTCATTTATTCATTTCGGGATTGGGCATCCCTAATACCTTTTCCTTACTCTCGTGCAATGACAAGTGAATAAACACTCGTCGTGAGAATAACACATCTAGCATGGAAAATATTAGCCACCCATTACCGTTCCGCGAGCGAAACAAACACACAAAAGAGGAGTTTATTTTGAAAATTTGAGATGGCACATGCAAATTTGCTTAGAACGGAAAAAGAATACCGCATATAGGTAGATATAGTGGACTCATGTGGCAAAACTGGTTTAAAGGATTTTGGATGCACAAGTAGAGATCATACTTGGTGCAAAATGAAGGCTAGCAAAAAGATTGAGAAGCGACCAACCAAGAAATGAATAATATCATAAGCAATCATTAAGCATAATTAACACCGAATAATGCACCACAAGTAGGATATAATTTTCATTGCATGATTATTGACTTTCGTGCATGCATAGGGAATCACAAACCTTAACACCAATATTCTTACTAGAGCACAATTACTTATCAACATAACTCACATATCACATCATCATATCTCAAAACTATTACTAAGAATCAAGTTTATTTTGTCCAATGATCTTCATGACATATTTTTTTTAATTTATCCTTCTTGGATATCTATCACTTTGGTACTAATTTTCAGTTGTAGATTTTCATAAGCTCAAACAAATATAAGTGAAGATCATGAGCATAACATATTTTCTTTCTCTCAACATAATTTAAGTGAAGCAAGAGAGAATTTCTTCAAAATTTTACTAACTCTCAAACAAGTCTAAGTGAAGCAAGAGAGCATTTCCTCAAAAATACTAAGCACACCGTGCTAAAAAAGATATAAGTGAAGCACTAGAGCAAGTCCATTGCTCATAAAAATTTAAGTGAAGCATAGAGAGCAATTCTAACAAGTCATGACGTAATGTTGCCTCTCTCAAATAGGTGTGTCCAGCAAGGATTGATAACTTAAACCACAAAATAAAACAAGCAAAGACACATATCGTGGAAGACACTCAAAGCAAAACACATATTATGTGGCAAAAAAATATAGCTTCGAGTAAAATACCGATGGTCGTTAGAAGAAAGTGGGGATGCCACTCGGGGGCATCCCCAAGCTTAGTTGGTTTCTCATTCTTGGATAATAGCTTGGGATGCCGGGGCATCCCCAAGCTTAGGCTCTTCTATCCTTCTTTCATCCATCATAAGATAACCCAAAACTTGAAAACTTCAATCACACAAAACTCAACAAAACCCTTGTGAGATCCGTTAGTAAAAGAAAGCAAACCACAACTATAAGTGCTGTGTCAAACCAATTCTTATTTTGTTTTTTATTATATCTACTGTATTCTCTATGGCAAAAACTCATCAAAGAAAACCATAGAGCCATCAAAATAAGCACACAACACAAAGAAAACCGAATCTGTCAAAACAGAACAGTCTCTAGTAATCTGGAACTTTCGAATACTTCTGAAACTCAAAAATTCTACCAAATTGGGAAGACCATGTTGACACCAGATTTTGGCACAGTCAAGAACTTATTTAAGATGACCTCAAATGGAGAAGTATTCTACATGAAAGAGTTCCCTATTGTTGAAATGATCATCTTTGAAGTTTGGCTCATCGCCATCCAATTTCATCTCGAAGGCCGAAACTATGCTCAAAGTACTAAGATCTTATATTCAGAGTACAGTTTGGCCGATTAAGCCCCCAAGACGACCTCAAATGAAAAAATGATCTACAAGGATTGTCTTCATCTCATCAAAACGATCTATTTTGATATAAAAATAGTTCAAATTCGAGTTCGTATGCCAAATTGAGAGCAATCGGAGTGTAACCCTGTCACGAGGCGAGATGTGGCGCGCCCCACCAGACACATGTTTGATGGGTAGCGCGAGGTAATAGGCTGTTTTGCGCGACCAATTTTACCCTCAAGATGACCTCTTATCGGAAAACGTTCAACATAAAACTTGTTCGTCTCGTTGAAACATTCAAGATTGCTTTTGGGCTCATTTCCATCCGCGGTCGTTTACCACCACAAAAAAGACCCACAAGGTGTAGCCAGTTTAAACAAAATAGTTTTGGAAAGTTCGGACAAAACCAATCCAAATTTGACTAGGGTTTTGGACGTGAATCCAAACCTTTTCCTTGCACGGGAAGTCCAGCCTCCTCTTATATATCTAAGGGGTGACGGCCGATTTAATAACACACAATTGAGCAAATCATCTATCACTTTTTATCTTTTATCTTTTCTCCTTAACCCTAGTTCTTCTTCTTCCTCGTTCTTCGTCTGTTCTTCTTGTTGCAGGGCGGCGAACCTCGAGGCCCTAGGGGCGATCAGGTTGACCTAGGGCAGCCCATAGCCGCCGCGCGCCCTGACGGGGTCCCTCCCGGGCATTTGGGGTTTCCGGTCTACAAAAGCGCCCACCGGATTGCTTGCGTACCATGCTTCCGGACGGGTCTCCTTCGACGTGAGCTGCGGTGCATCACCCTCAGCATTGGAGGTACACGGTGGCGTGGTCGTGTGCGAACACACTTTTTGGCGACTCCGCTGGGGATGAAGCTTTGAACGGTCTCCAGCCTGTTCTTGCTACGAAGAGATCATCATCTAGGGTTTGCAATCTACAAAGGTAATATGAATACCCAATTCACATATGTAGATGCAAATAATGCATATGTTGTAGTTAGATCATCTAATGAGCATAATGTATCGGCTAGCCCTAACTTTATCAGTCATGCATCTAATTATCTACAAGAGCCAATGCAACAAAATATTCATGCTTCTACCTCATATAATTTTAGCAACATGCAACATATGTATTCCAACTCTCATGCATCGGCAACCCCAGAAATCCATATGCCGATGAACAACATGATGAGTTTGGTTAATCAAGTTGAAACACCTCACATAGGAACTTCCAATAGTATGCAACAAAGTGTTTCACCTTTTTATTCATCGGCAACTAACTTGCAATATGTTAATCCAAACATGCTGATGGATAGGGGAATTGGCCATGCTACTACTAGTTATCCAGCCAATTACCCTCAAACATCATATGCTACACCTAATGCTACTATTTTTTTGGCACCATATGCAACCATTGATGTCCATAATTCGGCTCCACACCTTCATGGTCATGGCCGAATAAGTAAAACTTCTGCAGGAGCACAAATGCCTTCACCTACTAGCATGGCATATCATGTCCCCCCTACACAATTATAGAATTTCGGCAACATCTCATTGCCGAAAGAGTCTAAAAGCATTGGGGGCAAACCATATCCAGACTGGGTAATTGAGAGCAAGCTTACATTCTCTTGGGATTTGTGCAACTCTATTCGCCAGGAACTAATAGAAGGTGGGAAGCCTCATGATTTTGCTGCTGTAAAAGCTAGAGTTGTGCAAATGATGCAGTCGCTCAGTGCTGTACCATCCAGTATACCACCTAAAAAATTTGCAAGGTTTCGGCACCTCATTGTCGAAAGAGTCTCAAAGTATTGGGGGGAAATCTCATGACGAGTGGATGGAAATTGAGATGAAAAAGTTTAAAGCTCGCCAAGCTGAGATGTGGGCTAAAATTAGACGAGAGCGAGAAGCCTTGCAAATTCAAAAAGATAAAGTTATTGATTCAGGTAACAAAGAAAATTCAGTTATTATAAAAGCCGAATCAAGTAGTATATATTCTGAGTCCATCAAATCCAAAGAGGTAAGCATTGTTGAGAAAGGGCATGGAAAGCATAGCAAAACAACCATACTTGATTTTTTCCGAAGTCAATGGAACCTACTTCCTGCCCTATGAGTTCCGTGCCATAGAAATTGACAAGCCTCAAGGACAAGAACAAGTAGACGAACAAAGTTCGGCAGACATGGGTCTTCAAAGCAATGATGCACGGAATCAAGAAAAAGATGATGAAAAGGTGTTGGGAGCCATCCAAAGATGGAGCAAGATGTTCTTGAAGTGGCACCACCATCATGCTCTCCCAACATATTTGAAGAGGTATGGCCGTCAAGTAATTTACCTATTTTCAGATTTTCACAACTTTATTGTTGATGCATCTATTAGACAAATCCTCACAAGTAATTTTGAAAGACCAATGAAGAAGGGTAATTTACTTATTAGCAATAAAATTGTTATTGAGCATATCGGTCAACCCATTGAGCCATTTATAAAGACCGATAATGACTTGTTGTTGCAGCCAGGGCTTTTCCCATTACTTTATCTAGAGTTCATATCTACTTGGGTGGCTTTGCTTATTTATTACTTGGCTTTCATTTGGTCTCAATTGAGATATGTATCCTCTAACTATTATTGTTTCAGAAATTTAAAGCGAAGGTTAAATTCTTTTGAGTAACCGATACTATTATGATGTCTTATCGAAAGACATCAGATATAGAGTGCAAAACACATTGCTAGCCGAATGGGGATATTCCAAATCTGAACCATTCGTTTGCTTACCTCCAAATCCGTTCTCACAGCAAGACCGGCTAAAAAATAAGAAGTATACCTTCAATTCAAGCATGTGTGATCAAATATTTGATTTGCTGCTGAAAAATAATTACATTAGAATTCCTGATCACCATGTCAAGCCATCAATCCAGGGATGAATGTATTGTAAGTTGCATGATTCATCCAAGCATAATTTTGAGGATTGCAACATGTTTCGTCAAATAGTTAAATCGACCATTGAAAAAGGACGATTGAAATTTGTTGAAACACCAAGAGATGACCAGTCTGTTTCGATTGGTCCTCATGGCAAAAAGTTTTTGCGTCGGCTGCTTCAAGCCGATCCATTTAAAGAGAAGGTAAAAGTTGCATGTGACGGGATCAAGCTTTCAAGTAAAGAAGTTGTTGAAGAGCATAATGAACATAATCTTGAGGGCGAGAATTTCATCAAGGCTACAATGAAGATGCCAAGGACTGGGGGGCGACAAGCAAATCCAACGATCGATGAAATTAAACCAAAAGAAAACAAAGGCCGTAGTAAGCGAAAGTGTAAGAGATCAAAAATCACCTTCGCTGAACTATTGGAAAAATATCAAAAGAAGAGTAAAGAGAAGAATGCTTATCGGCCAAATCATGCAAAGAATCCAAGTTCACCCCCAAGGCGCAAATATGAGGATCGGTATTGGCAAAGTGAGTATTTTAATGCAAAATATTCATATCCTTATTTTGGTCCGCCAATGCCAATGTCGTGGATGCCTCCCTATGCTCATATAGAATCATATCCATCATGGGACATGTATGATACAAGGGAACATTCTCCACCTTATTTTAGACCATCTCACTAATGTTATGCAGCTTCAAGAGGATCAACATTTGAACAATCATATGTTAAAGACTGTTTCAATCATAAGGAATCGGTCCAAAACTCAAGGAAGAAGAAAGAGGTGCTGAAGCAAGTTTACCATGTTAAAAGAGATGGTCCTAAGAGTGCAACTTCAAATTTGATCTCAAATGAAAAAGAGCCAATTAAAGTGTTGACATTGGCTACTAAAGGCAATGAGACGAAGCAACTAATTATTGATAGTAAAAGTGCCAAATCTGAAGAAAAGAAGTTGAGAGTGCACAAGGTAAACCATGAATTGCCATTGCTCTAGACAAAATCGCAGCTGGGGTGCCCACTCGGCTTATCACATTGGCAAAAGAAGAAATTACGAAAATTTAGTGCACAAGAACTTGAAGAAAGGAACATGGCATGGGTTCCCAAAGGAAGTGCTCATAATAAGGATTATGTGCAAGCTTTCATTATAGTAAGTGCGGCAAAGGTGAAGAAGAAAAAGAGTGAAAACTATGAAGGACCAAGCAGAAGGTTTCAGCATCTTCGGTCTACACATTATCCATATTCTTCAACTATGTCATTAATGCCTTTGCCATGGAATTCATCATCAGGTATGATCAATTACCCTCCCTGGATTTATTTTGATCCGTGGAAGCGACATAATTTTCTGCATCACGAGAGGGTATTACCAAATCTCTATACATTTTATTAGCTACATTTTTTCTTGCTAATCGAAAGTGCCAAAATATTTGATTGCTATTTCATTTGTTTATTTTGGCTATACATGATTTGGTGAATGAATTCTACATGGACCTTATGTTAATGGCCAATATTTATCTATCGCCCTAAGAATATGTCAAAGCATTGCTGATGTAGTATCCTAACATCGTCCTTAGGTCAATTGGAGGCCAAAACAAGATACATGTTCATTGATATTGCCCTTGTCTTTCTAGTACTATGGAGATTATTTTCGACGGTTAAATTTGTGGCAATGGCCAAGGTGTTGGTGTTGTTTATTTATCTCCATATGGAGCTATTTTGTGAAGCCTCATGACTCTTAAAATATTTTTGCACAATGATCAAAGCCGGATATGAATTGTTATTCGGATTGGAGGTTTGCCTTGCTATAGGTGCTATACATATTGAGACTTTCGGTGATTCGTTATTAGTAGTGCAACAAATATCCAAGGGTTATCAATGTTTTGACGAATCACTTATAATTTATCTTTTGGTATGACTTGATGCAAGATTTACCTTGGGTTGCTTTAATTTTTTTCATATATCTAGACATGACAATTTGAAAGAGCTGGCACAACAAGCATCCAGCTACTATGTTAACCATGGAGTATTGTATTTCTATCAATAGCCGATGCTAGGTTTTGTCAAGATAGGCAAGGCCTCACCGAAGCCCACCGCTTCGGCCACTAATGAAACTTTATGCAGGTGAAGTAAGGATTGGTGGAAGTTCATTTGTGATTATCTGCAAAATCCTAGCGAAAGGGTGAACAATATGGTTCGGAGGATAGTTTTGATCTATGGAACCTTATCACCGGATTGTTATTGAAGTTGGGAAAGTTTCACCCAAGCTTGCATCAAAATATTTACACAAGCAATGGCCGATATAAACTTATCATCCTAAGCATATGCAAAATGGCTGATGTAGTGTTGACATCGTCCTTAGGGCAAGCTATGTGCAAGTTATTTTTCGACACACAAGCTTTGCCGAAAAATAGGGGGGCATGTGTTGACACCAGATTTTGGCACAGTCAAGAACTTATTTAAGATGACCTCAAATGGAGAAGTGTTCTACATGAAAGAGTTCCCTGTTGTTGATATGATCATCTTTGAAGTTTGGGTCATCACCATCCAATTTCATCTCGAAGTCCGAAATTATGCTCAAAGTACTAAGATCTTATATTCAGAGTACAGTTTGGCCGATTAAGCCCCCAAGTCTACCTCAAATGGAAAAATGATCTACACGGATTGTGTTCGTCTCGTCGAAACGATCAATTTTGATATAACAATTGTTCAAATGCGAGTTTGTATGCAAAATTTAGAGCAATCAGATTGTAACCCTGTCATGAGGCGAGATGTGGCGCGCCCCACCAAACACATGTCTGGTAGGTAGCGCGAGGGAATAGCCTGTTTTGCGTGACCGATTTGACCCTCAAGATGACCTCTGAAATAAAAAACTTTCAACATAAGAGTTGTTCGTCTCGTTGAAACGGTCAATATTGCTTTTGGGCTCGTTTCATCTGAGATCGTTTACTACCACAAAAAAGACCCACAAGGTGCAGCCGGTTTAAACCGAACAATTTTGGAAAGTTCAGACAAAACCAATCCGAATTTGACTAGGGTTTTGGACGTGAATCCAAACCTTTTCCTTGCACGACAAGTCCAGCTGCCTCTTATATATCTAAGGGGTGACGACCGATTGAACAGCACAAAATTGATCAAATCATCTATAACTTTTTATCTTTTATCTTTTCTCCTTAACCCTAGCTATTCTTCTTGATCGTTCTTCGTCTGTTCTTCTTGTTGTAGGGCGGTGAACCTCGAGGCCCTAGGGGCGATCAGGTCAACCTAGGGAAGCCCATAGCTGCCGTGCGCCTTGACGGGGTCCCTCCCGGGCGTGTGGGGTTTCGGGTCTACAAAAGCGCCCACCGGATTGCTTGTGTACCGCGCTTCCGGACGGGTCTCCTTCGACATGAGCTGCGGTGCATCACCCTCAGCATTGGAGGTACACGGTGGCATGTTCGTGCGCGAACAGACCAGCGTAATTTGTATATTAATCTTCTGCAAAAAGAATCAGGGCAAAAGCTCTTTTATGTGATTTATGAGAATTATATTTGTGAGCGCAAAGTTTCTGTCTTTTTCAGCAAGATCAAACAACTATCACCCCAAAAGATCCTAAAGGCTTTACTTGGCACAAACACTAATTAAAACACAAAAAACACAATCATACCAGTAGCATAATTGTGTTAACACACAAGAACAAAAAGCAAAAAAGCAAAAATAAATTTTATTCATTGGGTTGCCTCCCAACAAGCGCTATAGTTTTACGCCCTTAGCTAGGCATAAAGCAAGGATCTAAGTTTTGTCATCCTTTTTATTCTTAATTTTCTTAGAGGTATTTTCATTATGGGGTTTTGTAACACAACATAAAACATATCCATGGAAACTTTAGCATTTCTTAGTTGGTTTTCGTCATAACCCCTTTGATTACCTGCAACAATCCAAGAGTAGTGTTGATTAACATTGTTAAATACTTGTTGGATTATATCTAGAATGGGGACTTCCTTTTTAAGATTCTCATCAAAGATCTTATTATACCCAAGCAAATGCCTTAGTGCATAATCACTAATTTCATCTATCATGGGTTTTTCATGATTCATACCATAAAAATAAAAGATTTCCCTAGCTTCCCGTATTATGTAGTCAAATTCATTTATAAGAACGAGAGTGGCCAACTTTTTGGCCCTAGGATTCTTTGTGTCGGGGAGCTCAAAAAACAATCTTTGCAAAGTAGGATGGGTACGGATAAAATTACTTTCAAGTTTTGGAACTAGTGCTAAAATAGCATCCGCATAAGATCTAGTAGTTTTAAGTATAGGAGCATCATCAAGACTTAGATTCCCAACACAATTGAAAAATTCTTGAATATGTTCTTTTCCCATAATATTCCCTTGCCCCAAGATAAAAGTTTTAGCATCCAGATTGCCCGTACATCCAAATTTAAGAGTTAGGCCATCATCTGTTGCTGCCATACCGAAATCACTCATGATTTCAAGCAAAGGATAGATCTGACAAGAAAACGGCGAATGGAAAAAGAGAGGCGGATAAAACGACAAATTTTCGTGAAGTGGGGGAGAGGAAAACGAGAGGCAAATGGTGAATAATGTAAATTGCAAGGAGATGAGATTTCTGATTAGGAACCTGGTTATGTTGAAGATCCTCCCGGGTAACGGGGCCAGAAATTCCTTTTGATGTCGCTTGAAGCTACGTCGGTATTTCCCCAAAGAGGAAGGGATGATGCAACACAATGGCGGTAGGTATTTCCCTCGGATATGAAACCAAGGTTATCGAACCAATATGAGAACCAAGCAACACAATGTAAACAGCCCCTGCACACAAATAACAACAACTCACAACCCGATGTGTTAAAGGGGTTGTCAATCCCTTTCGGCGTACGGCGCCTCAAGATAGGCAAAGGACGTGAGGTAAATTTGTAGATTGATAGATCAAACGCCAAATAAAATAAATAAGAATAAATTGCAGCAAGGTATTTTTGTATTTTTTGTTTAATAGATCTGAAAATAAATGCAAGGAAAAAGTAGATTGCAAGGCTAATATATGAGAAAGAAGACCCGGGGGCCGTAGGTTTCACTAGTGGCTTCTCTCGAGAAAGTTAGCAAACGGTGGGTAAGCAAATTACTGTTGGTCAATTGATAGAACTTCAAATAATTATGATGATATCCAGGCAATGATCATTACATAGGCATCACGTCCAATATTAGTAGACCGACCCCTGCCTGCATCTACTACTATTACTCCACACACCGAGCGCGATCCAGCATGCATATAGTGTATTAAGTTCATTGAAAAACGGAGTAATGCAATAAGAACGATGACATGATGTAGACAAGATCCGTTTATCTATTGCAACCGATATAGATCTCATCTTTTTATCCTTAGTAGCAATGATACATACGTGCCGGTTCCCTTTCTGTCACTGGGATCAAGCACCGTAAGATCGAACCCACTACCGGGCACCTCTTCCCATTGCAAGATAAATAGATCAAGTTGGCCAAACAAAACCCAAATATCGGAGAAGAAATACGAGGCTATAAGAGATCACGCATATAAGAGACCAAAGAAACTCAAAAAACTTTCATGGATATAAAAAGATATAACTGATCATAAACTCGAAGTTCATCAGATCCCGACAAACACATCGCAGAAAGAGTTACATCATATGGATCTCCAAGAGGCCATTGTATTGAGAATTCAGTGAGGGAGAGAAAGCCATCTAGCTACTAACTACGGACCCAAAGATCTACAAGGAACTACTCACGCATCATTGGAGAGGCACCAATGGAAGTGGTGAACCCCTCCGTGATGGTGTCTAGATTGGATCTGGTGGTTCTGGACTCTGCGGCGGCTGGATGAATATTTCATCGACTCCCCTAGGGTTTCTAGAGTATTGGGGTATTTATAGAGCAAAGAGGCGGTCCGAGGGGCACTCGAGGTGGGCACAACCCACCAGGGCGCACCTGGGCCTCCTGGCGCGCCCTGGTGGGTTGTCCTCTCCTCGGGACTCCCCCCCAGGTGCAACCAGGGCCCATCTTCTTCCTTTTGGTCCACAAAAAGTCATCGTAAAGTGGCGTGGCATTTGGACTCCGTCTGATATTGATTTCCTGCGATGTAAAAAACATGCAAAAAACAACAGCTGGCACTTGGCACTATGTCAATAGGTTAGTACCAAAAAATTATATTAAATGAGTATAAAATGATTTTAAAACATCCAAGATTGATAATAAAACAGCATGGAATAATAAAAAATTACAGATACGTTGGAGACGTATCAATGCGCGAGCAGATGGAGGTCATGAAGGTGATGAAGAAGCAGTTACGACTCCGCGGCCAGCAACTCTTCATGTAGTAGAGAGCAGCGCCACAGACTTGTGTGTGCGTCTGCCTTATTTTTTTTTGGGGGGGGGGGCTAATCTTCCTTCTTCTTTTGCTCTTGTGTTGCTGCTTTTGCTTCGGGTGTTTCGCCGCACGTGTCACGTTCTCTGCAAGGCATGAATAGAACAATGCTAACGATGAGCGGCGCTGTGGGATCGATGACTAGCAAATTAGATCAGTTTTATCGCCATATCGCACTGGGATGCCGTGTTTTGTGCTCCTCCGTCAAACTAGTACTCCAGTGGAAAACTTGAGTATACCGCACAATTGTTTGCTCCTTCTCAGATTGTCGGCAACATTTATACGAGCAGTCAAATCACAAGACCCCGCCTTTCAGCAATAATGAACCGTCAAATCACAAAGGCCCTCACCTCTCGCAAAACCGACCAAGGGAGACTGCCCCGCCCTCTAGCCTTTTAAAGGTATACTTTTGTGCAGTAGTAGTATCGATGGATTGCGCCATGCAGCAAAACTAACAAGATGAAATTAAAGAAAAAATATGGTACATATAGAGAGCGCTCGTCGCCAATTTATGAATATAGTACTATTAAAAAAGCCAGTATATGCTTAGATTGGGTGCTAAATTCTATTGAAGAAATTAGCATACCTATTTAATTCTTGGGTTTTTATTATTTATGCCACTAGTTGTGTCTCACTACTCAGTTTTGCCATTAAAAGTTACAACTACTCAAAAATGTCATCGATCCGTGAGATGCTTGCTCAAAAAATGCAATTACATATCTGAAAAATGTCATCGTTTCGTTTGATGTTTGCTCAAAAATGTCATTAGACATTGTTATTTTCACGTCAAACCCGTTGACCATGTTATATGACAAAAATAAGCCTACACCCACATGTCGATTCTCTCTATCTCATAATGATAAGTGTGGCCCCGCTTGTCAGGAGTAACCAAGCGACTAATTTTACAGGGAAATAAGAACGCTATGGGATCAAGTGAGATAGAGGGAGAGCTGGCATGTTGGTCCATAGGTATTTATGTCATTATAATATGGCAAAAGAGATTTGACAATAATGGTGTCCAACACAATACACCCCTCAAATAAAGCTAAGCACCCTGAAATTCTTTGACAACTAAACTGCTGGCTATATGATGTTAGCCATATATATTGTACGTATATAATGTGAAGAAACAAGTGGTAGTACTAACAACTACAAGATGAACTATAAGAAATACTAGTATGTACGTACTCAAGAGATAAAGTAACGAGAAGGAACATAACATAGTTCTGCTGGCGGCTCAGCATAACACACCCCTCAAATAAAACTAAGCACCCTGAAATTAAACTAAGAAACTAATCAAATAGACACTACATTACAACCACCATGAGCAACGACACTGCCACCTTACTCGGATTCCTCGTCCACGTGCTCGACTTCGTCCTTGTCCCTCTTCCTCTTGGCTGATACTTCTTTGCTTGAACCACACACTTGGCTCTCACTATTCATCCAACCCTTGTAGATATTAAAACAAAGGTAGGCATCCATTGCAGCATAATTGATGTGGTCTCTATCTAGTACAGTCCACTGCCATGCAAGATGAAACTTGGGCAGAGGTTTCGTCAGTTTACTGTAAGAAGGATCAACCATGGCTGCTGCCAGGGTCAGTATTGAAGGCTGGCGGGAGGACACCAGCACATTCCTTTGGAGGTCAAAGGGCTGGCCTACAACGAGGCCTATCCGACCCAGGACTTCTTTGTCGTTCGTAAAGTCTACAGAAACAAATTTGACTTTGCCGCCCCCGAGGAAGTTCTTAAAATCCTCGCACTCAACGTCGGCATGGCATATGTGGTAGACCAAGAACAAGTTATGCACGCAAACCTGGATCACGGCGGGCTTCTTCTTCGCTTCCTCCTTTAGATTCTTCTCTTTTCCCAGGATTATGGTGTATTCAACATCTAGCCCATCGACCCACTCATCACCCTTTGACTTTGCGAACATGCGTCTGAAGCGAGCAAGGCATCCTTTCACCGTCGCGAAAGAATGGGTGTAGATGATGTCGAGCTCATCGTCAGTGATGATTCTAACCTTGTACTCATTGCCGACCATGGAGGTTTGGGATGCCATGGATTTGGTAGGAGGGTTAGAATTAGTGGAACTGCTGTAATATGAAACGACGGGACAACTAGGAGCGAACTGCCATAATGTTAAAGGACGGCGGGGATGAGTAGGAGCGAACTGCTAGCGGTTTTTCGATTGTAATGCTGAGTGGGGCGTGTGAATGGCAGGGTAGTGGCTTGCCCGGTGGATAAATGGATTCATGCACAGTACTATGGGGGGCCAATTAGATGTCATGTCTACTAGACGCCCAATTATATGGCTTCATGCATCTGTGTGTTCACACATCAAGCGTCGGCAAAATTACAGGTGATACGAAGCTTTCCATGCTCCCATGATACGGGCTTCCGAGAGCCCTTGGACTTGAGATCGAACGGTTGCATGGCGTGATTCTAGACCTATGGGTGAATATCCTATCCTGGAGGGTTATTCTGCAAATTTTCAGCAACTTAGCATGCGACCGTTCGATCTCAGATCCAAGGGTTGTCAGCAGCCCGTATCATGGTCGTGCCTACTGTCGTGGTCCTAAGACTGACAGTAGAAAGTGGGTTAGGTATGGAGAGGCAAGATCTTAGCTATGGTGAAGGTGTACACACAGAGTTTACGAGTTCAGGCCCTTCTCAGTGGAAGTAACAGCCCTACGTCTCGGTGCCCGGAGGCGGTTGATTGGATTATGCGTGTGATATTACAGGGGGTGCGAACCCTTGTGCCAGAGGAGGGGGTGGCTTATATAGAGTACGCCAGGACCTCCATCGCCCTCCATTACAAGGGACTTAATGTACATAAAGTAGGGGCGTTACTGGTAACGCCAGCCTTAAGTGCTGTTAATGACCTTAAAGACTACGGGGTGAATGCCTGCCCGTTGCCACGCTGAGTGACTCCTGGTCTTCGGTAGGTCGAGTGATTCTCTGGATGGTCGAGTGACGATAGAGAGGAAGACTCCCGAGTGACATGACTGTCGAGTGGATTTCACTCGACCTCTTCGACTAGGGGTCTCTTGCCGTCTCTTGGACTTCTTATCTTCTAGGGTAGTGACCTTGGGTAGGACGTATAGGTCAGGCCTATGACCCTACCCTAGGTCTGTATCCTCATCAGTAGCCCCCGAATGGATTAAGGTTCGAGTGGAAAGTAGGTTGAAGTTGAACTTGTTCTGAGCTTTGCACCTTCGCGAGTGTTTTCTGCAAGATTGAAAACTCATGTTGGTACTTCAGCGTCGACTCAGCCGCCTTGATCCATTCAGTGAGTTGTCGACTGAACTTGTGACATCATGTGCTGAGTGTTGTATTAGAATGCGGGATCTTGGGCGAGATTGACTGTTGTGTATCCCGGATTTCGCGGGATACGAAATTTCGGGGAAGCGCGCGGGACGGAGAGCGCCGAAGCGGGCGGAACGGATAAACAATGATGTCTTGATTTCCGCGCCGCCTTTTTCGCCACGTACGTTGCTCGTGACTGTTTCAGGATTTAACAGGATTGCTTGGCCCCTCGCGTCAGTCACTTGGAAGCAACCCTTTATAAGGCGACGGGGCCGAGGCGTCTGCACTGTGCACGCCCGTTCTTCCTTCTTTTTCCTCCGCCTCTCCACCGCGCCCAGCTCTTCCGCTCTCGACACTGCCGCTCTGCCTCCATGGTGAAGGACAAGACGACGGCGCTAGAGCGCGCAAAGAAGGCTACGGGGGCGGCGAAAGGCAAGAGGCAGAACCGCGGGTCGTCATCACGCGCGGAGCTGCCGCCGGGCTTGATCCAGGGCGATTGGATTCGGTCTTCGATTTGGCAAGAAGATCTGGTTGAGCTGGCAGAGTCCGGGCTAATCTCCAAGGGAGCGGCGAGGCTGGCGGAGGGGGAGATGGAACCGCAGCCTCAACCAGGTGAGTGTGGACTGCTCGCCACTCACGTCGACCGAGTTTTTTTTGCTCCCTCCACATCCTTTCTTCCAAGGATTCTTGAATTTCTTTGGTGCTCAACTCCACCATTTTTCTCCCAACACTATCACGTATCTGGACGCATTCGTATCGATGTGTGAGAACTTCTTAGGGTGTCGACCGCACTGGGGTCTTTTCAAACATATCTTCACCATCCGCTGCCAGTCGGTCAAAAAAGCAAAGTCGAGTGACTCAAAAACCCATGTCATCCAGATGTGTGGGGGTTTAAGTATCCAAAACAGGCATAGGAGTGCCTTCCCTATCATGACTCTCCCTGAATCTGTTAGGGGCTGACAGTCGACCTGGTTCTACTGCCAGGACATCGCAACTCTAGGCCAGTCGAGTGGTCTTCCCCACTTCACATTCGACCGTGTTCAAACCCCAGCCCCACGAAAAGTGACAGCTGCTGAGAGCGTGGAGACGAAGATGTTGGTGGAGAAAGTGGTCCAACTTATTAATGAGGGCACCACCGGCTTGTACCTTCTGGAGGTGTTCCACAATCGATGCATCCAGCCTCTTCAGGCTCGCAATCATCCCATGTGGCTGTACTCTAGACCGGACGACACCGCTCGGGTCCATCTAGAAGAAGTGCCGCCCAAGACCGTGGCTTTGTGGCTGAGGAGCATCACAGGCAATCAGGACAACCCCAGAGGATCTAGGCGAGTCATCCCCTTCAGCGACGATAATCCGCCTGACAAGGTATGATCTTTGTTCTGACTGTTTCACGCTCATGCTCCAACTGTACTTGATGTTGACTGACTTTTACTCGACTGATTTGTCTTGTAGGTATTCACTGAGATGCATTCGATGCCCAACGGCGAACAAGCTTTGGAGCAGAAACAGGAGGGAGAGGATAGTGCGGAGGAGAGTGGCGAGTGGGAGTCTCCGGATGAAGAGGAGGAGGAGGAGAGTGAAGAGTCGGACGATGAGGAAGAAGTCGACTCGCCGCCACACTCTGAATGTTGATCCAAACAGCAGCATGACCCATCTGGCGGGTGCAGGAAGAACGTGGCTCCGAGTACCAACACTCAGAAGCGCACTCAAACGTCGTCCCCGGAGCCGACGGAGAAGGTGGCCAAGCAGCCCAAAGTTGCTCCTCCCAAGGCTCGGAAGACTTTGCCACAGAACAAGATGGACGTCCCTGTTGCTTCGGGGTAAGTGTCTCGCTTGTGTTTACGTAGGTCGACTGAAGTTTTTGTTCTGACCAGCCGAATCATGTATCTTTATAGTCCCACCTCTGTTGCCACTGACATGGACATCGGCAAGGCACCAGGAGACGAGAAGGCCACCTCACGAGTCGGTAAGTCTGTTCGACCAGGCTTCATTAAGTTGAGTGGATCGCCAATCGGCAGAGTTTCTGATATTTCTCTCTTTCTATAGTTCTGCAAGAGGTCATCGTGCTCCCTGATGACGAAGAATAAGTGCCTCTACAGGAGAGGAGGAAGAGGGGTGGGAGCTCATGTAGGAGGAGGCTTGAAGTTCAAGTCTCTCAGTCGACGCAGGCACTTGAGGCGGTGGTCGAACGTTCCGGAGAGCCGGTTCGGACCAACGTCACATTTGCCAGCCCGCTGACGACTGATCGTCCGTCGGGCTCGACCGCACCGACTCCTGCCACTCCAGTGCAACTCCATGCCTTTGACCCAGCAACTGCTTCGACTGCCCTGCAGCCATCACTCTTTGCTGCGTATCAGACCCCGGACGACTCGCCGAGTGCCGCTAGGGAAGCTCTTCGCCAGGTGAACCTTGTCATGGAGCAGGTGAAGGTGATGCACAAGGCTAGCCAGTTGGCTTACAACGCTAGTACTACCCTTCAGACCAATGTTTAGGTCAGCAAAACCCCGACTGAACTTTCGAATGTTGTTTTATATCCGATCACCCACTAGGGTGTTTCTTTGTTTAGAGTTAGGAAATCTCCCACTCCACTCGACTTGAGTTGAGTCTCAGTAAACTTTTTGAACCAGTGGGGGCACGCCGAGTGCACTCACTGGGTGTAGTCCCCGATACCACGGTCGACTGCTGGCAGTCGACTAAGGTCTTGGAATGTACTTCTCTTTTTTAACTCACGCTGGGCAGACCCTGCTGATTATTGATCTGAACCAGTGGGGACACGCTAAGTGCACCCACTGGGTGTAGTCCCCGAGACTACTGTTGAATATTTGATTCGGCAGTAGTCATAGAGCAACTTTTCACTGTCACTATCTCTTATTCCTGTCGACTGACATATCACTCTTGCTGACTGGAGAGGTCTTGTGATCTTGGAGCTCGACTTTCCGAGTTAAAGAAAAAGCATATCAGCGTTGAACTTGACCTTGAACTCGCAAAGAAGAATCTCAAGACTGCTCAACAGGATACGACCATCATGGGAGGTAACCATCCGACTGTCTTGTCTGCTTAGTAATTTGCACTTTCCACTGCTTTTCTTTCAGTCTCTTTGAACCGAGTGACTTCACACAAGCAGATGTGCGTAGTGAAAATTGCCAACTTCAGGCTCGTCTGAAGAGTGTTGTTTCTTTAGAGAGAATGAAGGAGGCTTTGGAGAAAAAGGACCTAGACCTTGCAGCTGCTCAGAAGGAAGCACGTGAGAAGATGACACTTGCGGACCAGAAGCTGGCTTCAGTCAGCAAATTGGAGGAGGAGAACGCGAAGTTGAAGACTGCCATCTCGGACGCTAATCGGGAAGTCGAGCAACTGAGGAAGGATAGGGAGAACCTGACCACTGAAGTCGGCGGCCTCAGAGCCAAGACGGGCAAGCTAGAGTCCTACCTGGAACAACTTGCCATGAAGCTTGTCCTGAAGCTTGAAGGTATGGCCATTCGATTAGTTAACTGTCATCGACTGAAGTTTGTTGCAATATTGTCGACTCATTGTTTTTCGCGATGGAACAGAACTTTGCCAGGACTTTGAAGCTGAAACCGGGCAGGTCGAGACAGGTCTCGACCCCATCAATTGTCCCATGAAAGATGAAGTTGCGATGAACTTGCTTCGATTGGAATCATGCTTGGACAGCGCTGTCGACTATCTGGCTCGGCTGAAGGCTGCGATGACCCGAGTGGGCCGAGCTCTGGCCTCAGGCAGAACTTTCTCAAGGCCTCGAGTCGTTGATGACTCGACTCAATCAGATTCCTGGCCGAGTGCAAGAGTGGAAGAAATCCTCCGCTCGATGTGGTGCTGACGTCGCCTTGTCATTGGTTCGAGTGCACTGCAAGGAGGCTAAAGAAGAGAAGCTGGCGGCCCTCAAGGTAGAGAATACTAAGAAGCACTCCTTCCAGTCCTTCATGGACTCCTTCCTCGAGGCAGCCACTCGCATTGCCGACAGTATCAATCTTGACATCTTCTGCGATCCAGCCAGTCCTTCTCCCCTCGGGTGACGGAAAAACATTATGCCCCACTTTTATTTGCCTCGGAATGCCGAGTGATTTTGTAATCGTTAAAACTCCTTCGGGCCTGACGCCCGAGTACTTTTAATTTGCGGTTAGGAACCTTTGGATTTATCTTTGAATATGCCGCATTTATTTTCGAGTGAAATCCGTTCTTGTCTTGGATCGGTTTCTCTTTGTTCGATGCTGCTTCTGAAGAAGGATTAGCAGTCGACCCATTGGATGAGCCTTTGGCAGCATTGATCAGGTACTCAGCAATGGTCTTGACATTCCTGTCATCAGCAAGGGACCAGCCGTTGGATGGGCCTTTGATAGTGCGCATGTGACTCCCCCGATTCAATCGTACACTAATCATGCATGCAAACGTGTACGATCAATATCAGGGACTCACGGGAAGATATCACAACACAACTCTAAAACATAAATAAGTCATACAAGCATCATATTACAAGCCAGGGGCCTCGAGGGCTCGAATACAAGTGCTCGATCATAGACAAGTCAGCGGAAGCAACAATATCTGAGTACAGACATAAGTTAAACAAGTTGCCATAAGATGGCTAGCACAAACTGGGATACAGATCGAAAGATGCGCAGGCCTCTTGCCCGGGATCCTCCTAACTACTCCTGGTCGTCGTCAGCGGCCTGCACATAGTAGTAGGCACCTCCAGTGTAGTAGGAGTCGTCATCGACGGTGGCGTCTGGCTCCTGGGCTCCCACGTCTGGTTGCGGCATCCGAGAAGAAGAGGAAAACGGGGGAAAAGAGGGAACAAAGCAACCGTGAGTACTCATCCAAGTACTCGCAAGCAAGGATCTACACTACAAAAGCAGTTGGGGAACGTTGCAGAAAATTAAAATTTTTCCTACGGTTTCACCAAGATCCATCTATGAGTTCATCTAAGCAACGAGTCATGGGAGAGAGTTTGCATCTACATACCACTTGTCGATCACGTACGGAAGCGTTCAAGGGAACGGTGATGATTGAGTCGTACTCGCCGTGATTTAGATCACCGATGACCAAGTGCTGAACGGACAGCAACTCCGCGTTCAACACACGTACGGTACGGGCGACTTCTCCTCCTTCTTGATCTAGCAAGGGGGAAGGAGAGGTTGGGGAAGAAGGCTCCAGCAGCAGCACAACGGCGTGATGATGGTGGTTAGGCAGTACTCCGACAGGGCTTCGCCAAGCACTCAACAGAGGAGGAGAGGTGTTGGGGAGGGGAGGGGCTGCGCCTTGGATCAGGTGTTCAGCCCTCCCCTCACCCCTCTATTTATAGGGGAAGGGGGAAGGGGGCCGGCCCCCTCTAGATGAGATCTAGAGGGGGGGGGGCGGCGGCCAGGGAGGGGGCTTGCCCCTCAAGCAAGGGGGGTGCGCCCCCACTAGGGTTCCCCCCCAACCCTAGGCGCATGGGCCCAAGGGGGGGGGGCGCCCAGCCCTCCAGGGGCTGGCTCCTGTCCCACGCGGCCCATGTGCCCCCCGGGAGGGGTGGCCCCTCCCGGTGGACCCCCGGAACCCTTCCGTTGGCCCCGGTACAATACCGATAGGCCCCCTGAAACTTTCCGGTGTCCGTATGACAACTTCTCATATATAAATCTTCACCTCCGGACCCTTCCGGAACTCCTCGTGACGTCCGGGATCTCATCCGGGAATCCGAACAACATTCGGTAATCACATACAAGTCTTCCTTATAACCCTAGCGTCACCGAACCTTAAGTGTGTAGACCCTACGGGTTCGGGAGACATGCAGACATGACCGAGACGGCTCTCCGGTCAATAACCAACAGCGGGATCTGGATACCCATGTTGGCTCCCACATGCTCCTCGATGATCTCATCGGATGAACCACGATGTCGAGGATTCTAACAATCCCGTATACTATTCCCTTTGTCAGTCGGTATGTTACTTGCCCGAGACTCGATCGTCGGTATCCCAATACCTCGTTCAGTCTCGTTACCGGCAAGTCACTTTACTCGTACCGTAATGCATGATCCCGTGACCAGACACTTGGTCACTTTGAGCTCATTATGATGATGCACTACCGAGTGGGCTCAGTGATACCTCTCCGTCATATGGAGTGACAAATCCCAGTCTCGATCCGTGTCAACCCAACAGACACTTTCGGAGATACCTGTAGTGCACCTTTATAGTCACCCAGTTACGTTGTGACGTTTGGTACACCCAAAGCACTCCTACGGTATCCGGGAGTTACACGGTCTAAGGAAGAGATACTTGACATTGGAAAAGCTCTAGCAAAACGAACTACACGATCTTGTGCTATGCTTAGGATTGGGTCTTGTCCATCACATCATTCTCCTAATGATGTGATCCCGTTGTCAACGACATCTAATGTCCATAGTTAGGAAACCATGACTATCTGTTGACCAACAAGCTAGTCAACTAGAGGCTTACTAGGGACGTATTTGGTCTAAGTATTCACACATGTATTACGATTTCCGGATAATACAGTTATAGGATGAATAAAAGACAATTATCATGAACAAGGAAATATAATAATAATCCTTTTATTATTGCCTCTAGGGCATATTTCCAATAGTCTCCCACTTGCACTAGAGTCAATAATCTAGTTACATTGTGATGAATTGAACACCCATAGAGTTCTGGTGTTGATCATGTTTTGCTCGCAAAAGAGGTTTAGTCAATGGATCTGCGACATTCAGATCCGTATGTACTTCGCAAATATCTATGTCTCCATCTTGAACGTTTTCACGGATGGAGTTGAAACGACGCTTGATGTGCCTGGTCTTCTTGTGAAACCTGGGCTCCTTGGCAAGAGCAATAGCTCCGGTGTTGTCACAGAAGAGTTTGATCGTCCCCGACGCATTGGGTATGACTCCTAGGTCGGTGATGAACTCCTTCATCCATATTGCTTCATGCGCTGCCTCCGAGGCTGCCATGTACTCCGCTTCACATGTAGATCCCGCCACGACGCTCTGCTTGAAGCTGCACCAGCTTACTGCTCCACGATTGAACATAAACACGTATCCGGTTTGTGACTTAGAGTCATCCAGATCTGTCGAAGCTAGCGTCGACGTAACCCTTTACGACGAGCTCTTCGCCACCTCCATAAACGAGAAACATGTCCTTTGTCCTTTTCAGGTACTTCAGGATATTCTTGACCGCTGTCCAGTGTTCCTTGCCGGGATTACTTTGGTACCTTCCTACCAAACTTACGGCAAGGTTTACATTAGGCCTGGTACACAGCATGGCATACATAATAGATCCTATGGCTGAGGCATAGGGGATGATGCTCATCTCTTCTATATCTTTTGCCGTGGTCGGGCATTGAGCCGAGCTCAATCTCACACCTTGCAATACAGGCAAGAACCCTTTCTTGGACTGATCCATTTTGAACTTCTTCAAAATCTTATCAAGGTATGTGCTTTGTGAAAGACCTATGAGGCATCTCGATCTGTCCCTATAGATCTTGATGCCTAATATGTAAGCAGCTTCTCCAAGGTCCTTCATTGAAAAACACTTATTCAAGTAGGCCTTAATGCTGTCCAAGAATTCTATATCATTTCCCATCAAAAGTATGTCATCTACATATAATATGAGAAATGCTACAGAGCTCCCACTCACTTTCTTGTAAACGCAGGCTTCTCCATAAGTCTGCATAAACCCAAACGCTTTGATCATCTCATCAAAGCGAATGTTCCAACTCCGAGATTCTTGCACCAGCCCATAGATGGATCGCTGGAGCTTGCATACTTTGTTAGCATTCTTAGGATCGACGAAACCTTCTGGCTGCATCATATACAGCTCTTCCTTAAGATAACCGTTAAGGAATGCCGTTTTGACGTCCATCTGCCATATCTCATAATCATAGTATGCGGCAATTGCTAACATGATTCGGACGGACTTGAGCTTCGCTACGGGAGAGAAAGTCTCATCGTAGTCAATCCCTTGAACTTGCCGATAACCCATAGCGACAAGTCGAGCTTTATAGATGGTGACATTACCATCCGCGTCCGTCTTCTTCTTAAAGATCCATTTGTTTTCTATCGCTCGCCGATCATCGGGCAAGTTAGTCAAAGTCCATACTTTGTTTTCATACATGGTTTCTATCTCGGATTGCATGGCTTCAAGCCATTTGTTGGAATCTGGGCCCGCCATCGCTTCTTCATAGTTCGAAGGTTCACCGTTGTCTAACAACATGATTTCCAGGACAGGGTTGCCATACCACTCTGGTGTGGAACGTGTCCTTGTGGACCTACGAAGTTCAGTAGCAACTTGATCCGAAGTACCTTGATCATCATCATTAATTTCCTCTCCAGTCGGTGTAGGCACCACAGGAACATTTTCCCGAGCTGCACTACTTTCCGGTTCAAGAGGTATTACTTCATCGAGTTCTACTTTCCTCCCACTTACTCCTTTCGAGAGAAACTCTTTTTCCAGAAAGGATCCGTTCTTGGCTACAAAGATCTTGCCCTCGGATCTTAAGTAGAAGGTATACCCAATGGTTTCCTTGGGGTATCCTATGAAGACGCATTTTTCCGACTTGGGTTCGAGCTTTTCAGGTTGTAATTTCTTGACATAAGCATCGCATCCCCAAACTTTTAGAAACGACAGCTTAGGTTTCTTCCCAAACCATAATTCATACGGTGTCGTCTCAACGGATTTAGACGGTGCCCTATTTAAAGTGAATGTAGTTGTCTCTAGAGCGTATCCCCAAAATGATAGCGGTAAATCGGTAAGAGACATCATAGATCGCACCATATCCAATAGAGTGCGATTACGACGTTCGGACACACCGTTTTGCTGAGGTGTTCCAGGCGTCGTGAGTTGTGAAACGATTCCACATTTTCTTAAGTGTGTACCAAATTCGTGACTTAAGTATTCTCCTCCACGATCTGATCGTAAGAACTTTATCTTTTGGTCACGTTGATTCTCTACTTCATTCTGAAATTCCTTGAACTTTTCAAAGGTCTTAGACTTGTGTTTCATCAAGTAGACATACCCATATCTACTCAAGTCATCAGTGAGAGTGAGAACATAACAATATCCTCCGCGAGCCTCAACGCTCATTGGACCGCACACATCGGTATGTATGATTTCCAATAAGTTGGTTGCTCGCTCCATTGTTCCAGAGAACAGAGTCTTGGTCATTTTACCCATCAGGCATGGTTCGCACGTGTCAAATGATTCGTAATCGAGAGACTCTTAAAGTCCATCAGTATGGAGCTTTTTCATGCGCTTGACACCTATGTGACCAAGGCGGCAGTGCCACAAGTATGTGGGACTATCGTTATCAACTTTACATCTTTTGGTATTCACACTATGAATATGTGTAACATTACGTTCGAGATTCATTAAGAATAAACCATTGACCATCGGGGCATGACCATAAAACATATCTCTCATATAAATAGAACAACCATTATTCTCAGATTTAAATGAGTAGCCATCTCGCATCAAACGAGATCCAGATACAATGTTCATGCTCAAACTTGGCACTAAATAACAATTATTGAGGTTTAAAACTAATCTCGTAGGTAAATGTAGAGGTAGCGTGCCGACGGCGATCACATCGACCTTGGAACCATTCCCGACGCGCATCGTCACCTCATCCTTTGCCAGTCTCCGCTTATTCCGCAGCTCCTGCTGTGAGTTACAAATATGAGCAACGGCACCGGTATCAAATACTCAAGAGTTACGACGAGTACTGGTAAGGTACACATCAATTACATGTATATCACTTTTACCTTTAGTGTTGCCGGCCTTCTTGTCCGCTAAGTATTTGGGGCAGTTCCGCTTCCAGTGACCCTTCCCTTTGCAATAAAAGCACTCAGTCTCAGGCTTGGGTCCATTCTTTGACTTCTTCCTGGCAACTGGCTTACCGGGCACGGCAACATCTTTGCGGTCCTTCTTGAAGTTCTTCTTACCCTTGCCCTTCTTGAACTTAGTGGTCTTATTGACCATCAACACTTGATGTTCTTTCTTGATTTCAACCTCTGCTGACTTCAGCATTGAAAATACTTCAAGAATGGTCTTCACCATCCCCTGCATATTGTAGTTCAGCACAAAGCTCTTGTAGCTCGGTGGGAGCGACTGAAGGATTCTGTCAATGACCGCCTCTTCTGGGAGGTTGATCTCCAACTGGGACAGGCGGTTGTGCAACCCAGACATTTTCAGTATGTGCTCACTGATAGAACCGTTTTCCTCCATCTTACAACTATAGAACTTGTCGGAGACTTCATATCTCTCGACCCGGGCATGAGCTTGGAAAACCATTTTCAGCTCCTCGAACATCTCATATGCTCCGTGCTTCTCAAAACGCTTTTGGAGCCTCGGTTCTAAGCTGTAAAGCATGCCGCACTGAACGAGGGAGTAATCATCAGCACGTGACTGCCAAGTGTTCATAACATCTTGGTTCTCTGGGATGGGTGCTTCACCTAGCGGTGCATCTAGGACATAATCTTCCTTGGCTGCTATGAGGATGATCCTCAGGTTCCGGACCCAGTCCGAATAGTTGCTGCCATCATCTTTCAGCTTGGCTTTCCCTAGGAACGCGTTGAAGTTCATGTTGACATGAGCGTTGGCCATTTGATCTACAAGACATATTTTGCAAAGGTTTTAGACTAAGTTCATGATAATTAAGTTCATCTAATCAAATTATTTAATGAACTCCCACTCAAATTAGACATCCCTCTAGTCATCTATGTGTTACACGATCCGAGTCGACTAGGCCGTGTCCGATCATCACGTGAGACGGACTAGTCATCATCGGTGAACATCTCCATGTTGATCGTATCTTCCATATGACTCATGTTCGACCTTTCGGTCTCTTGTGTTCCGTGGCCATGTCTGTACATGCTAGGCTCGTCAAGTTAACCCTAAGTGTTTCTGCATGTGTAAAACTGTCTTACACCCGTTGTATGTGAACGTAAGGATCTATCACACCCGATCATCACGTGGTGCTTCGAAACGGCGAACTTTAGCAACGGCGCACAGTTAGGGGGAACACTTGCTTGAAATTGTTATAAGGGATCATCTTATTTACTACCATCATTCTAAGTAAACAAGATGTATAAAACATAATAAACATCACAAGCAATTATATAATAGTGACATGATATGGCCAATATCATATAGCTCCTTTGATCTCCATCTTCGGGGCTCCATGATCATCTTCGTCACTGGCATGACACCATGATCTCCATCATCATGATCTCCATCGTCGTGTCTTCATGAAGTTGTCATGCCAACGACTACTTCTACTTCTATGGCTAACGCGTTTAGCAATAAAGTAAAGTGATTTACATGGCGTTCTTTAATGACACGCAGGTCATGCAAAAATAAAGACAACTCCTATGGCTCCTGCCAGTTGTCATACTCATCGACATGCAAGTCGTGATTCCTATTACATGAACATGATCTCATACATCACAATATATCATTCATCATTCATCACATCTTCTGGCCATATCATATCACATGACAATTGCTGCAAAACAAGTTAGACGTCCTCTAATTGTTGTTGCATCTTTTACGTGGCTGCAATTGGGTTCTAGCAAGAACATTTTCTTACCTACGAATAACCACAACGTGATTTTCTCAACTTCTATTTACCCTTCATAAGGACCCTTTTCATCTAATCCGCTCCAACTAAAGTAGGAGAGGCAGACACCCGCTAGCCACCTTATGCAACTAGTGCATGTCAGTCGGTGGAACCTGTCTCACGTAAGCATTTGTGTAAGGTCGGTCCGGGCTGCTTCATCCTACAATACCGCTGAAGCAAGAAAAGACTAGTAGTGGCAAGCAAGTTGACAAGATCTACGCCCACAACAAAATTGTGTTCTACTCGTGCAAATAGAGAACTACGCATAAACCTGGCTCAAGATGCCACTGTTGGGGAACGTTGCAGAAAATTAAAATTTTTCCTACGGTTTCACCAAGATCCATCTATGAGTTCATCTAAGCAACGAGTCATGGGAGAGAGTTTGCATCTACATACCACTTGTAGATCGCGTACGGAAGCGTTCAAGGGAACGGTGATGATGGAGTCATACTCGCGGTGATTCAGATCACCGATGACCAAGTGCTGAATGGACAGCACCTCCGCGTTCAACACACGTACGGTACGGGCGACGTCTCCTCCTTTTTGATCCAGCAAGGGGGAAGGAGAGGTTGAGGAAGAAGGCTCCAGCAGCAGCACGACGGCGTGATGATGGTGGAGAGGCAGTACTCCGACAGGGCTTCGCCAAGCACTCAACGGAGGAGGAGAGGTGTTGGGGAGGGGAGGGGCTGCACCTTGGATCAGGTGTTCAGCCCTCCCCTCACCCCTCTATTTATAGGGGAAGGGGGAAGGGGGCCAGCCCCCTCTAGATGAGATCTAGAGGGGGGGCTTGCCCCCCAAGCAAGGGGGGGTGCGCCCTCACTAGGGTTCCCCCCCAACCCTAGGCGCATGGGCCCAGGGGGGGGGGCGCCCAGCCCTCCAGGGGCTGGCTCCTGTCCCACGCGGCCCATGTGCCCCCCCGGGAGGGGTGGCCCCTCCCGGTGGACCCCCGGAACCCTTCCGGTGGCCCCGGTACAATACCGATAGGCCCCCCGAAACTTTCCGGTGTCCGTATGACAACTTCCCATATATAAATCTTCACCTCCGGACCCTTCCGGAACTCCTCATGACGTCCGGGATCTCATCCGGGACTCCGAACAACATTCGGTAATCACATACAAGTCTTCCTTATAACCCTAGCGTCAGCAAACCTTAAGTGTGTAGACCCTACGGGTTCGAAAGACATGCATACATGACCGAGACGGCTATCAGCCAATAACCAACAGCGGGATCTGGATACCCATGTTGGCTCCCACATGCTCCTCGATGATCTCATCGGATGAACCACGATGTCGACGATTCAAACAATCCCGTATACTATTCCCTTTGTGAGTCGGTATGTTACTTGCCCGAGACTCGATCGTCGGTATCCCAATACCTCGTTCAGTCTCGTTACCGGCAAGTCACTTTACTCGTACCATAATGCATGATCCCGTGACCAGACACTTGGTCACTTTGAGCTCATTATGATGATGCACTATCGAGTGGGCCCAGTGATACCTCTCCGTCATATGGAGTGACAATCCTAGTCTCGATTTGTGTCAACCCAACAGACACTTTCGGAGATACCTGTAGTGCACCTTTATAGTCACCCAGTTATGTTGTGACGTTTGGTACCCAAAGCACTCCTACGGTATCCGGGAGTTACACGATCTCATGGTCTAAGGAAGAGATACTTGACATTGGAAAAGCTCTAGCAAAACGAACTACACGATCTTGTGCTATGCTTAGGATTGGGTCTTGTCCATCACATCATTCTCCTAATGATGTGATCCTGTTGTCAACGACATCTAATGTCCATAGTTAGGAAACCATGACTATCTGTTGACCAACGAGCTAGTCAACTAGAGGCTTACTAGGGACGTATTTGGTCTAAGTATTCACACGTGTATTACGATTTCCGGATAATACAGTTAAAGCATGAATAAAAGACTATTATCATGAACAAGGAAATATAATAATAATCCTTTTATTATTGCCTCTAGGGCATATTTCCAACAAAAGCATGGGTATATGTGTAAAGAGGCAATATCGGTGGACTAAACTGCAGAATGCCAGAATAATAGGGGGATAGCTAGTCCTATCGAAGACTACGCTTCTGGCAGCCTCCGTCTTGCAGCATGTAGAAGAGAGTAGATTGAAGTCCTCCAAGTAGCATAGCATAGCATAATCCTACCCGGCGATCCTCCCCTCGTCGCCCTGTGGAAAAGCGATCACCGGGTTTTCTGTGGAACTTTTCTGGGTGTGTTTTATTAAGTATCCAGTTCTAGTTGTCATAAGGTCAAGGTACAACTCCGGGTCATCCTTTTACTGAGGGACACGGCTATTCGAATAGATAAACTTCCCTGCAGGGGTGCACCACATAACCCAACACGCTCGATCCCATTTGGCCGGACACACTTTCCTGGGTCATGCCCGACCTCGGAAGATCAACACGTTGCAGCCCCACCTAGGCACAATAGAGAGGTCAACACGCCGGTCTAAATCCTATGCGCGCAGGGGTAACGCCCCGAATTCGATGCGCCAGGTGTCTCCCAGTTATTCGCCGTAGTTTTCATGTCATTTGCTTGCGTGTTGTATTTTGTCATGTCATCATGTGCATCTCATTTTGCATACGTGTTCATTTCATGCATCTAAGCATTTTCCCCGTTGTCCGTTTTCCAATCCGGCACTCCTATGTCCTCCGGCGTCCCCCTTTTTTGTCTCTTGTTGTGAGCAGGTGTTAAACGTTCTCGGAATGGACCGAGTCTTGCCAAGCATCCTTGATACACCACTGGTAGACCGCCTGTCAAGTTTCGTGCCATTTGGAGGTCGTTTGATACTCCAACGGTTAACCGCGTAACCCGAAACCACCCTTTCTCTTTGCAGTCCAGCACCCCTCCAAAACAGCCCAACAACCAATCCAAACCCCCTCCATGCTCTCGGTCGTTCGATCATGATCATGTGGGGGAAAACTGCACCCCATTTGGACTCTCCTAGCTCCCAGAATCTATAAATAAGTCCCCTCCCCCGAAATTCGCGGATGATTTCCACCCCTAACCCTAGCTTTTTTCCCTCTCTGCAGCCGGACGAGATCCCCACCGCGCCTGGACATGTCAAGCCGCCGGCCTGGCGAATCCTGCGCCGCCACGTGGCTACGCCACCGCCCCGCACTGTCGGCCCACCGGGCCTGCCTCCGGCCCCCGCGGCCCGTTCCGCCCGCCGCCGGGCCGCAACTCGCGCCGCCGCGCGCCCAAGATGCCCCGCGCCAGCCCCGCCGTCGCCGACCCCGCCGCTGGTCGCCACCTCGCCGTGGGACCTCGCCACCCCGCCGTCCGGCGCCCCTCCGCCGCGCCGCCCGTGCGCCTCCTCGCCGGCGTGCCGCCTCCGCCGACCCCCGCCTCCACGCCGACCGCCGCCGGCGTAGCTCCTCCGCCGCGGCCATGGCTCCGCCACTGCGGGCCTCGTCCTCCACCCCGCGCCGCCCCGCTCGCCGCCGCGCCCGGTCGCCGGCGTCCCCGGCCGGATCCGGGACGGGACCGGCCGGATCCGCCACCCCCGGCCCTTTCCTCAACTCCGGCCGGCGTCCTCCTCTTCTCCGGTGAAGCTCCGGCGAACCTCGGTTTGCGTGCCCATGAAGAACCCTAGATCTGGATCCAGGTTGACCATGATTTTCCCTAAGTCCCCGTAATATTTGCATTTTGGTCCTCTGTTCATCGCATCATAACTCTTTGCATACTGCTCCGTTTTGTGCGTGCTATATATCAAAATGTTCCTCATGAGATTTTCTTCATTTTCTTCCATTGTGCCATGCTTGTTTGAGATCATATTGATGCCCGAATCATTGTTGCAAGAGGGCTATATAATGTTGTCTGTTGTCTGTTAACACAACATGCTCATTTGTCATTTTTTCCATGTTTAATGTGTGCCTCATATCAGCATGATCTCTACATGTGTTTTATACTACATCATGCCATCTTTACAGAGTACAATCCATGTATTTTTGTGTGCCTTGTACTGAGTGCATCAAGCTTGTTAAGTAGAGTACTTGCAGTTGCTGTTTTGCTAGGCTGAATCTGCTATATTATCATGCTACGTAAACCTGCTGCTACAAGTCATTCTATGCATAATCCGGAGATGTTCACTAAGGATGTTTTGTTATACATGTCATGCTCTATCCACCCATGCCCCTGGTTGCATTTATAGCCTGCTGTAGCTTGTTGTAATCTTGCTCTCAAATTGCTAAATAATGTTGTTGTCAACCTGTTAACATTAAGTTCAGTTTTGCCATGTGTTTTTCTAGTGATCCATGCACCCTATGAACTTGTTCTTGCCATTCTTAGCTTCATAAATATGCCATACTACTGTTGGTTGCCTTGTCATGCCATGTATTGCTCTGTGGTGAGTGGTACAAGCTCACCAACATGCCTACTTATCGTTGTTCCTGCCATGTATGAATATGTCATATCATTTGCCATGTTTACATGGGTGCCATCATATCTTCTGACCCTTTTTGGCTCATGGTCAGTAAATGCTTTTGTTCTATGCATTTAGTAGTATCATTCCATGCCTTAAGTTTCTATTATATGTTCCTGTAGCATGCTGTTTGATAGCTCTAAATATTGCAACCTGATGTTATTTCTGCAAAGTCGGAAACTGTTATTATTTGCAATCTTGCCATGTCTTTTTGAGCATGTTCTAGTGATTTCTGGAGATAGCTCAGTGTTCATGTTTTGTCATGATTTACCTGTAAATCATGTCCATGCCTTTTATTTTCATATTGTGGTACTGTAGCATGTTGTTTTGGTGCTCTCTATATGCCTAGTTGCTGTTTTAGACAGATTGTTGTCATATCTTGTATAGTGTGTGTGTGTTGAACCGTTGCTCCGTTTTGAGTGTGCTCTATATGAAACTTGATTAGAATTGCATGTGGTTTCATATTATCATGTTGCATCCTTGTGTTTGATGTGTTTGCTTGATGTTTGAGTGCATTTTGTATCAATGCCATGTTTAACTTGTTTTGCTCATATCTTCTAGGCCGTAGCTCCGAACTAAATGAACTTTATATGTAACTTGACTAGAATTTCGTGTAGATCCTCTTGGTGCATCTTAACTTGGTGGTTAACAACTTGAACATAAGGTTTATTCAGATCTGGACCAATTTCGAAATTTGCATATGAGGACTTACCGGAATTGTTATATGTTGTTTCCGGCCTCATTTAAACTTTCCTTGAGGTGTTGCTATTGTTTGCATCATCTCTTGCCATAAGTAGCTTCATGTAGTCTTGTCTTGCATCATACTTGGTCGAGCATCATGTCATGTTCATGTGTGGTGTGTTTACCATGTTGTGTGCTTCTTCTCGATAGTTTCCTGTTTCGTTGCGATCGTGAGGATTCGTTCGTCTATGCTTTGTTTGTCTTCGTGGCTTCATCTTCTTCATGGACTCGTTCTTCTTCCTTGCGAGATTTCAGCAAAGATGACCGTCACCTTGGATCTCACTACTATCATTGCTATGCTAGTTGCTTCGTTCTATCGCTTTGCTGCGCTACCTATCATTTGCTCTTCCAGCCTCCCAATTGCCATGTCAGCCTCTAACCTTTTCACCCTTCCTAGCAAACTGTTGCTTGGCTATGTTTCCGCTTTGCTCAGCCCCTCTTATGGCGTTGTTAGTTGCAGGTGAAGTTGAAGATTGCTCCATGATGGACAGTATTATGTTGGGATATCACAATATCTCTTATTTAATTAATGCATCTATATACTTGGTAAAGGGTGGAAGACTCAGTCTTATGCCTGGTGTTTTGTTCCACTCTTGCCGCCCTAGTTTCTGTCATATCAGTATTATGTTCCCGGATTTTGCGTCCCTAACGCGGTTGGGTGATTTATGGGACCCCCTTGACAGTTTGCTTTGAATAAAACTCCTCCAGCAAGGCCCAACCTTGGTTTTACCATTTCCCTCACCACCACCTACTTTTTCCTTGGGAGTCGCTCTCTCGAGGGTCATCTTTATTTTAGCCCCCCGGGCCAGTGCTTCTCTAAGTGCTGGTCCGAACCGGGCAGACTGCGGGGCCACCTTGGGGCAACTCGAGGGCTGGTTTTAATCATAGGCTGACCTATCCGGTGTTTCCCTAAGTGCCCATTGCCGATTGCACACCTGCACATTGCGAGGGCGGCCGGAAGCAGACCTAGCCTCCCTAATACAAGAGCACGCGTTCTAGTTCAATCCGATGTGCGTCGCTCTGTCGCTGACGTCAAGAAGGCTTCGGGTGATACCACGACGTCGAGTGCCCATATCTTTCCCGCGTAGTTGGTTAGTGCATATAGTCCAGTGGCCAGACTCAGATCAAATACCAAGATCTCGTTAAGCGTTTTATTATGAAGTAACCGCGGACGCCGACCAGGGCCAGGCCCACCTCTCGCCTAGGTGGTCTCTGCCTGCCCTGTCGCTCCGCCACATAGTAACAGTCGGGGGCCGTCGGGAACCCAGGCCCACCTCTACCGGGATGGAGCTACCTGTCCTTTTAGCCCCCACATCGTAATCACCTGCGGGTACTCAACGAGCAGACCCGACTTTAGTCACCATCTGTATAGCATCTATGTATGTATAGTATATACCCGTGATCACCTCCCAAGTGATCACGGCCCGATAGTATAGCAAGGCAGACTGACAAGAATGTAGGGCTAATGATGATAAACTAGCATCCTATGCTAGGCATTTAGGATTGCGGGTAAGGTATCAATGACTGTAGCAACAATGACAGGCTATGCAACAGAATAGGAGTAACCGAACAATAACATGCTACACTACTCTAATGCAAGCAGTATAGAGAAGAATAGGCGATATCTAGTGATCAAGGGGGGAGGGGCTTGCCTGCATGCTCTGGCAAGAAGGAGGGGTCGTCAACTCCGTAGTCGAACTGGGGGTCGCCGGCAGTCTCGTGGTCTACCGGAAAGAAGTAACGGAGAGGGAACACAATAAATAACATAGCAAACAAAGCATCACAAAGCGTAACAAGGCAATACGTGGTGTTTGGTGTGCCCTAACGCTATAGTCGGTGGTATCGACGAAGGGGAGAAACATCCGGGAAAGTATCCCCAGTGTTTCGCGTTTTCGGACAGATGAACCGGAGGGGAAAGTGCGTGTTTGCTATGCTAGGGATGTGTGGCGGATGAACGGGCTGCGTATCCGAATTCGTCTCGTTGTTCTGAGCAACTTTCAAATACAAAGTTTTTTCATTCGAGGTACTGTTTATTTTATATTAATTTAAAAAGGATTTAATCATTTACTAGAATTAACAGAATTAATTTAGTTCTAAATGCATTTATGATGTCATCATGACATCAGCGGTCATCTTTAACCTTTGACCAGTCAAGCTGACGGGTGGGTCCCGCTTGTCATTAATTGAGACTAACTAATCAGGATTAACTAGATTAGTTAGATGATTATTTTAATTAATCAAAATTAATTAAGTTAAGTAACTTAGTTAACTAATTGATTAATTAATTAATTAATTAAATTATATTTTTATTATTAATACTACTTATTTTTAATCTCTTTTTTAAATTGTTCTGGGGCGGGCCCCACATGTCAATGGCCCTAGGGGCCTTAACGGGCACCCGGCCGTGCGGTTACGGGAACGGGCATGACGTGCGCCCGCTTGGAGGCCCGGGGCCACCAAGGGGGCCGCCGGCCACGGCGGTAGCCGGAGCAGCGCGGCAAGGGGGCGTCAAAGCGGGGCGGACGGGCGAGGAAGAGGGTGCTAGAGTGGCGCCGGGCAGGAGACGCAGGCTGCGTCGGTAGCGGCTGGTGAGTAGCCGCGCACAGCTGGCGGCTACAGTCGAAGGTAGAGGCCGCGGCAGAGTGTGACCTCGGGTGCGGCACGACGACGTGCAACAGAGAGGGGGAGAAGAGGAGAGGGAGGTTGTGGCCTGACTGACGTTGCAAAGACGAGGGTCGGCGGGGCTCGGTGGAGCCTTTGGGGAGGAGGACGGGGACGACGGCAACGTGGAGGAGGAGATTCGGCAAGGGAGCGGTCCGGGGGCGACGAGGTCGAACGGCGGGCGTCGTGGTTCGGTGCAAGTGTCGAGGTCTAGCCCCGAACCAGTTCTGGATCAGGGAGGGGGATGAGGACGGGGTGACGACGATCCGGCGACCGCGTTGGCTGGGAGGTGATGCGACGAGATCCGAGGGGTGGTGGTGCTCCGGCAACAGTGGTGTGGATGGGGCGGCGTCCGGGCCGCCGACGGGAGGGCGACGGGGCGATGGCGTCCATCTCGGGAGGGAGTAGCGCGAGGGAGAGGCAGGGACGGGCGGTCCAGCACGAAGGGGGCGGGTGATGCGACCTTCGGGATCGCGCGGTGGCGTCAATGGTGGGGGCGGCGCCAGGGTGGTAGACGGCGTGGTGGCGGCGGGGACGACGAGCGGACGCGAGGGGGTGCCCCGATCCAGATCGGATCGGGGGAGGGGAGAGTAGTGGGGGCGAGTGGGGGGGTTACGGGTTAGGGTTTCCCTGGAGTGGGGATATGGAGCAGGGGAGTGGGGCGCCGGCTGGGCCGGCCTGGCTAGCCCAATGGCCAGCTGCGCCGAGGCCCAGCGAGGTGCGGGGGGGCTTTATTTTCTTTTGTTGTTGTTGATGTTTTTTTATTCTTTTCTGTTTTATTTTAGTTACTCTTTATTATTGGTTTAGTAAAATATGACAATAGCTCCAAAAATAGTGTTTCAAAACAATCCACAATTCTAAGAAGTTTTACCTCAAAATAAAAATAGTTTAGTATTTGGTAAAATATATTAAGGTTATAACTAATTGTTTTGCTGTTGTTTTAATCACTTCAGGGTATTTAATTATTTTATAAAGATGTTGTTACTCCACCAATAATATCCATGATTTATTTGTCACAATAAGAACATTTTAGTTTTGACTTTTGAAAACTTTAATTGTTTGGCTTGATTTTAAATTTGAATTTGAATCATTTTTGAACCATCGCGAGATTAACAACAGTAACCGAGGTGACGTGGCATCATTAGCATGGAATTACTGTAGCCTAATTATCCGGGCGTCACAACGCACAATTTCGCCCTTCTTCTTGACGGTGCAGCCCCCGGGGGAGGAGGGCGCGAGGGCTTCTTTTCCTCTCGGGTTGTGGTCGACCCGCACCACTCGGCGGGGCCGGCAGTTCATGAACGAGACACTTAGCAATGGTCTTGACGTGCCTGAAAGTAGCTCGCCTTGGCGACGCGCTCAATTTCATCCTTCTTCTTGATGGTGCAACTCTGGAGTGGAGGTCGTGGTCGACCCGCACTTTGCTAAGTCGCCGAGCGAGAAGATCAGTTTTCACTCGGGAGGATTTTCTTAAAACTTAGGCGAGTACTGGACAGCAGCTAAGTGCCCGAGTGGGAGGATCGCTCACCACTCGGTAGGATTTTTCAAACTTAGGCGAGTACTGGACTGCAGCTAAGCTCCCGAGTGGGAGGACTGCTCACCACTCGGTAGGATTTTTCAAATTTAGGCGAGTACTGGACTATAGCTAAGCCCGCGAGTGGGAGGACTGCTGACCACTCGGTAGGATTTTTCAAACTTAGGCGAGTACTAGACTGCAACTAAGCCCCCTAGTGGGAGGACTGCTCACCACTCGGTAGGATTTTTCTAACTTAGGTGAGTACTGGACTGCGGCTAAGTCCCCGAGCGGGAAGATTTGCTCCTACAATCTCGTCCTTCTTCTTGACGGTGCAACCACGGGGGGGGGGGGCACATGACCGACCCATACCGTTTGGTAGGACTTTTATCACTTAGGCGAGTACTGGACTGCAGCTAAGCCTCCGAGTGGGAGGTAGACTCTCCACTCGGTAGGATTTTTATCACTTATGCGAGTACTGGACTGCAGCTAAGCCCCCAAGTGAGAGGCAATCTCACCACTCGGTAGGATTTTTATCACTTAGGCGAGTACTGGACTGCAGCTAAGCCCCCGAGTGAGAGGCAGACTCACCACTCGGTAGGATTTTTATCACTTAGGCGAGTACTGGACTGCAGCTAAGCCCCCGAGTGAGAGGCACACTCATCACTCGGTAGGATTTTTATCACTTAGGCGAGTACTGGACTGCAGCTAAGCCCCCGAGTGAGAGGCAGACTCATCACTCGGTAGGATTTTTATCACTTAGGCGAGTACTGGACTGCAGCTAAGCCCCCGAGTGAGAGGCAGACTCACCACTTGGGAGGATTTTTATCACAGGCGAGTACTGGACTGCAGCTAAGCCCCCGAGTGAGAGGCAGGCTCATCACTCGGTAGGATTTTTATCAGTTAGGAGAGTAATGGACTGCAGCTAAGCCCCCGAGTGAGAGGCTGACTCATCACTCGGTAGGATTTTTATTACTTAGGCGAGTACTGGACTGCAGCTAAGCCTCCGAGTGAGAGGCAGACTCATCACTCGGAAGGATTTTCTCTTCAACTTATGCGAACCATATTCGCAGCTAAGGCAACATGTAAAAAAGAAATAAACAACAATCATTTGGAAGACTGTAAAATTATGTCTTTTGACAACCAAACTAAAAGGTACTTCTTATTACATCTCATCAGTCTAAATACTTAAGAGTAAAAAGGGTGGAGCAGTTCCGCGTTCCAAGCGCGTGGTTCATCTTTTTTGTGCTCGACATTAAAGAGATGATATGCTCCGTTGTGGAGCACTTTGGCAACGACGAAAGGGCCTTCCCAAGCAGGAGAGAGCTTGTGTGGCTTCTGCTGGTCCACTAGGAGAACCAGGTCTCCTTCTTGAAATGCTCGACCCCTTACGTTTCTGGCATGGAATCGACGCAAGTCTTGCTGATAAATGGTCGACAGGATCAAAGCCATCTCTCTTTCTTCTTCCAGGAGATCGACTGTATCTTGCCGAGCCTGCTCTGCTTCCTCTTCTGAGAAGAGTTCGACTCGGGGCGCGTTGTGGAGCAAATCGCTCGGGAGTACGGCTTCAGCTCCGTAGACTAAGAAGAATGGAGTCCGTCCAGTCAACCGATTGGGAGTTGTACTCAATCCCCAAAGCACTGACGGGAGCTCATCAACCCAAGCCCCTACTGCATGCTTGAGGTCACGCATCAACCGGGGTTTCAGTCCTTTGAGAATCAACCCATTCGCTCGCTCAGCCTGCCCATTCGACTAAGGATGAGCGACCGAGGCGTAATCAACCCTCGTGCCTTGGGAAGCACAAAAGGCTCTGAATTCATCATAGTCGAAGTTCGATCCATTGTCCGTGATAATGATGTGAGGAACACCATATCTGAATATCAAATCCCTGATGAAACTCACAACAATACTTGCTTCAAGGTTTTTAATGGGCTTGGCTTCGATCCACTTGGTAAACTTGTCGAATGTCACTAGCACGTGGGTAAATCCGCTCCTGCTGGTCCTCAGAGGTCCAACCATGTCCAATCCCCAAACAGCAAAAGGCTAGATGAGTGGAATAGTCTTCAGAGCTGATGGAGGTTTATGGGACATGTTGGAGTAAAACTGACAGCCTTCACACTTGTCCACTATTTCTTTTGCCATCTCATTGGCACATGGCCAGTAAAATCCGGCTCGATATGCTTTGGCCACGATGGTCTGAGAGGACGCATGGTGACCACAGGTCCCTGAGTGAATATCATTGAGGATCATTCGGCCTTCTTCTAGCGTGATGCACTTCTGACAGACCCCGGTTACACTTTCTCTGAACAACTGACCTCTTATCACGGTAAAGGCTTTAGAATGTCAGACGATCTGTCGAGCCTCTTCTTCATCCTCTGGAAGTTCTTTCCTAAGAATGTATGCAATGTACGGCACTATCCAGTCAGGGGTGATGACCAAAACCTCAATAACCAAGTCGACCACGGCTGGGACTTCGACTTCAGTCAGATCTGTGGCGCTCTTGGGCTGTGGTGATTCTTCAGTGAAAGGATCCTCGTGAATTGAAGGTGAATGAATATGTTCCAAAAACACATTACGGGGAATGGCCTCTCTCTTTGAACCTATCTTTGCCAACTCATATGCAGCTTGATTTTTCAGTCGGGGTATATGGTGAAGCTCCAACCCTTCAAACTTCTTTTCCAGCTTTCTTACCGCATTGCAATAACCAGTCATGGCCGGGCTCCTGACATCCCATTCCTTCATTACTTGATTAACCACCAAATCTGAGTCGCCGCAGACCATAAGGCGACGGACGCCGAGTGAAATGGCCATACGCAACCCGTATAAAAGTGCTTCATATTCGTCTTGATTATTGGAGGAATCAAAATGGATCTGGAGAACATAGCTAAGCTTGTCTCCCCGGGGGGATACCAATACTACCCCAGCACCTGAACCATTCAGCATCTTGGAGCAATCAAAGAACATAGTTCAATGCTTCGAGTGCACTTGAGTCGGCAACTGCTGCTCGATCCACTCGGCGAGGAAATTTGCGATTGCTTGGGACTTGATAGCTTTCTTTGCCTCAAACTTGATGTCCAATGGAAGGAGTTCAATTTCCCATTTTGCCACTCGACCAGTTGCATCTCTGTTATCCAGGATTTCAGATAGTGGTGCATCACTGACGACTGTAATGGAGTGATCAGAGAAATAATGTGCAACCTTCTAAATGGTCATGTATATTCCATAGACAAGCTTCTGATAATGTGGATATCGTTGCTTGGATGGAGTCAAAACTTCAGAGAGATAATAAACTGGGCGCTAAACCTTGTAAGCTTTTCCTTCCTCTACTCGCTCGACCATGAGTACTGTACTGACAACTTGTCCAGTGGCTGCAAAGTAAAGCAGTATAGGCTCTTTGCTGATTGGCACAGCGAGCACCAGATGGGTGGATAGTAGGGTTTTGAGCTCTGCAAACGCTGCATCAGCTTCCCCAGTCCACTCAAACTTATCAGATTTCTTCATCAGTCGGTAAAGAGGCAAGGCCTTTTCACCGAGACGAGAAATGAATCGACTCAAGGCGGCCAAACAACCAGTCAGCTGCTGAACGTCATGCACTCGCACAGGGCGTTTCATTCGGAGGATGGTATCAACTTTTTCTGGATTGGCGTCGATCCCTCGTTCAGAAACGAGAAAACTGAGTAACTTTCCTCTTGGAACTCCGAATGTGCACTTTGACAGATTAAGCTTGATATCGTACCTTCTTAGGTTGGCAAAGGTTTCTTCTAGGTTAGTCGATAGTTCAGAACCTTTGCGAGACTTGACCACAATGTCATCCATGTATGCTTCCACATTCCGACTGATTTGAGTGAGCAGACACTTCTGAATCATTCTCATGAATGTGGCTCCGACATTTTTAAGACCAAATGGCATGGTGACATAGAAAAAGCACCCGAATGGGGTGATGAAAGATGTTTTTATTTCATCGGGACCATACAGTCGGATCTGATGATACCCAGAATGTGCATCCAAAAAAGACAAGCGCTCGCACCCCGCGGTCGAGTCAACAATCTAATCGATGCGAGGGAGAGGGAAGTGATCTTTCGGGCAGGCCCGATTGATATGATTGAAATCGATGCACATACGAAGTGAATCGTCCTTCTTAGGGACCATGACTACATTGGCAAGCCACTCGGAGTGGTAGATCTCATGGATGAACTCTGCTGCTAGCAGCCGAGCCACTTCCTCGCCAATCGCTTTCCTCCTCTACACGGCGGACTGCTGAAGATGCTCTTTGATTGGTTTTACCTTGGGGTCGACACGCAAACGGTGCTCAGCTAGTCCCCTGGGAACACCTGGCATGTCAGAGGGTTTCCATGCAAAGATGTCCCAGTTCTCATGGAGGAACTGGATGAGCGCTTCTTCCTATTTTCTGTCGAGTGTTGTTGATATATGAGTCGGTGCGGCATTGGGATCGGTCGGGTGAATATGAATCGGCTTCATTTCACCAGTCGACTGAAATGCAGAATCCATAGCAGGCTTCTTGGCTCGGAGCAAATCACTCGGATCCGCATTCTTCTAATACTCTTAGAATTCAACTACTGCCATCTGCGCATCGACAATTTTGGAACCTTTCTGGAAGCATTCTTCTGCTTTCTGCCGATTGCCAGTAACTGTGATCACACCTTTGGGGCCAGGCATCTTCAACTTGAGATACACGTAACATGGTCGAGCTATAAAACGTGCGTAGACCGGCCTACCCAGAATGGCATGATAGGCACTCTAGAAATCCATGACTTCAAATGTCAACTTCTCCTTACGGTAATTCTTGGAATCACCGAAAACCATGTCGAGGGCGATCTGGCCGAGCGATTCGGATTTCTTCCCAGGGATGACACCATGAGAACTCATATTGCTCTCGCTAAGCTTGGACATCAGAATGCCCATCCCCTTCAAGGTTTCAGCATAAAGGATGCTCAGACCACTGCCACCGTCCATCAGCACTTTAGTCAGTCTAGTGCCTCCAACCACGGGGTCGACCACCAGTGCTTGCCCGCCGGGGGTGGCTACACGAGCAGGATGGTCAGAGCGGTCGAATGTGATGGCTGTCTGAGACCATTTCAGGTATGTGGTCGTTGTCGCCGGAGCCACCATATTCACTTCTCTGTTGATGACTTCTAATCGACTCTTGCTCTCAACATCAGCAAAAATCATCAGGGTTGAGTTGACTTTGGGATAACCATCGTCTTCTTCCTCATCCTCGTCTTTGTCTGGCTCTTTTCCTTTTTCACTGGGTTGATCTCCTCGGAACTGCTGGATAAGGAGCCGACACTGCCGAGTGGTGTGTTTAGGGTAAATCAGATTCCCCTCTTCGTCCTTCTTTGTGTGGATGTGACACGGTAAATCCAACACTTCATTTCCTGCCTGATCCTTCACTTTCTTAGGGGGCCAGGGCCCTTTAGGTTTTCCCTTGAACTTTCCTTGAGCCACTGCAGCAATCTCGCCAGGTGCCGCCAGCTCGGCCTTACGCTTCTGTTTCCGATTGGAATTACCTCCACTAGTCTCTTGGCCGACTGGCTTACTCTTTCCGCTACGGAGTCGATCCTCTTCTTCCCCGTTAGCGTACTGGGTGGCTATTTCCATCATCCGAGTCAGAGTCATATCACTAGTCTGACCGAACTTCAGGACCAACTCTCAGTATTTGACGCCTTCCTTGAAGGTGCACACTGCTTGATGCTCTGATACATTTTCAACGGTGTGATGCAAAGTGGTCCACCTCTGAATGAAATCCCTCAAAGTCTCACTCGGCTTCTGCACACAATGCTGCAACTCGGTCAATCATGCTGGTCGTTTGAAAGTGCCTTCGAAAGTTCTGACGAACACTCGAGCCAGCTCTTCCCAACTATATATGCTGCTCGGAGCTAACTGAGTCAACCACGCTCGGGCCGACCCTTCCAACATCAGAGGAAGATGTTTCATTGCTACTTCATTGTTTCCACCGCCAATCTGCACAGCCACTCGGTAATCCTCAAGCCAAGTTTCAGGCTTGGACTCTCCGATGAACTTACTGACTCTGATCACCAACCTGAAGTTGGGAGGAATCACTGCTGCCCTGATGGCTCTGCTGAAACACTCTGGGCCGGAAACATGCACTCTGTTGCCACTTGGACGATCTCTGCGAGGGTCTTCTCTTTGCGCTCTATTCCGGTCGACCAGGCCTTGAACGAGGATGGACCTCACGTCGAAGCCTGGTTCTCTTGGGTTGACTGAGGCTCTTCCCTCGCCACTATGACGGCGTCTGTCATCGCTCTGCTGAGGCACATATGACGCACTCCTCGGAGGAGGCGTGGGTCCTCGACGACGATTGTCGCGGTCGAGTGGATGATCATACTGTCCACGGCCCTCACGCCACGGGGGCGATCTTGGGCTGTGGGCCGACTGAACTGTATCTGCTAGTACGGATCTGCTGTGAATCCTATTCCGCGACTGAGACACTGCTGTGTTTTGCTCTCCTGCTGCCCAGAGCAAAGCCCGGATCTGCATCAGCCCTCTGCCAGCCTCCGACTGGGAAGGTTGGATCGACTCTGCTATTTGGGCCGCAACTGTGAGGTTCTGAATCGGAGTACGGTATACCTTGGGTGGAGGCGGGAAAAGCTGCCGTCGACTGGACTCAGGGGCCCGCTCCAGAGCACGCTCATCGAGAGCATTCTGAAGGTTATCCAGTCGAGTGCGCTCAGCCAAATTAGCTAGGCGTACCTCCACCAAGGCCTGAGCCTCGGGGGTTTATCCAACGATGGGCGTGTGGAGTGCATCCATGCTGCGGTGACGAAGTTCTTCCCTCTGCTATGAAGAGAGGGGTTTGGGTTGGTACTCCTTGTGGACGCGCGACAGATTGCCGCCCCCCGTCCCTGCCTCCCTCTCGGCGGAAACCGGGTGGACTGTGAGGTCCATCGACCATCAAGACTTAGGCCGCTGGGTCGCTCCTATCGCACTCAGATGTGGTGTCCGTGGAGCCAGTCGACAGATCGAATAAGCCGTGGAGAGTTTCGTCGGGCACGATTGCCGCGACTTGATGGGTGGCTGAACGTCGAGCCACAACGCGCTTCACCCACCGCTGAAGGTGTGATCGACCGGATCGCTTGCGGCGGCGAATAGTGAGAAGGGAAAACCCCATCGGAGCCGACAGATACTGAGTCGACGGCTGCTGGAGAAGGACGCCGCGAACGCATGTGCGGAAGTGCGTCGCCCCTCGGAAGGGGAGCGCCTCAATGTCCAGGGGAGCTTCTTGAAGCCACACGGAGTCGTCGGTGACGAAAACGAGCGCACCGAGGCGGATCTCGCGGCCCTCAGCCAATCCGCCGCCGGAAACCATGATGATGATGATCGGTAAAACTTGCAACTTCACCAACAAGTCGCTAAGACACCAGCCCCATGGTTGGCGCCAACTGTCGTGGTCCTAAGACTGGCAGTAGAAAGGGGGGGTAGGTATGGAGAGGCAAGATCTTAGCTATGGTGAAGGTGTACACACAGAGTTTACGAGTTCAGGCCCTTCTCAGTGGAAGTAACAACCCTATGTCTTGGTGCCCGGAGGCGGTCGATTGGATTATCCGTGTGATATTACTGGGGGTGCGAACCCTTGTGCCAGAGGAGGGGGGTGGCTTATATAGAGTACTCCAGGACCTCCATCGCCCTCCATTACAAGGGACTTAATGTACATAAAGTAGGGGCATTACTAGTAAGGCCAGCCTTAAGTGTTGTTAATGACCTTAAAGACTACAGGGTGAACGCCTGTCCGTTGCCACATTGAGTGACTCCTGGTCTTCGGTAGGTCGAGTGTTTCTCTGGATGGTCGAGTGACGATAGAGAGGAAGACTCCCGAGTGACATGACTGTTGAGTGGATTGCACTCGACATCTTCGACTGGGGGTCTCTTGCTGTCTCTTGGACTTCTTATCTTCTAGGGAAGTGATCTTGGGTAGGACATATAGGTCAGGCCTATGACCCTATCCCAGGTCTGTATCCTCATCACCTACCACGACCGTCGCCTCGCTTGCGCGGTCGTGCCCTTGGAGATTTTAGACGGCTATAAATGAGCATTTTTTGCCTACTTCGCATGCATGAAACTACTTCCTCCGTCCAGGTGCATTAGGCTATCTGATGTTGGCATGTCATACATAGTCATCACTTAGTCACTCATACAACAAGGTTAGCTGTAAGGTTGGCTATAAGAGTAATTTTTTTACTTCTCTCTATCTCTTTCTTCGTAGTATTTATTGCATTTGCCAAAAGGAGTAAGGAGTACAGTAGTTCGCACCTGTATACCATGGAGGTGGTCAGGAATCGGGAGACTCACGCTGGTCGTAGCGCTGTAATTAAAATGATAATGGTAAGTCAAATTATAGGGCCCCACCTATCCAGAAGTAACTCGCCGTCAAATCACACAACCCTACTTTTGCAGCAGCCTACTCCCTCATCTTCTTGCCTCTCTGTCGAACCAACTAGGCGGAACTGCCCCGCCTACCACGCGGGAAAAGCCCCGCCCTCTACTTTTAAATATAATTTTGTATCCATGGATTGCGCCATGGAGCAAAGCCTCAAGAAAACGGCGGTACACATGTATACAGCAGGCCCGTCGTGTTCGCGTCGCACCCCAGACGGTCGGTCGGTCTGGCACGCTGCTCTTCAAATGGAACGCTCATCAAATTGCGTTTGCACACACATGTGGGACCACAATTGAGAACCGACCATAGACACACTCCCCAGCCCCACAAGTCAGCTGAGTTAATAGAAGAGAGAGACGAGTGATAGTACTGGAGCAGTGTTGTATAGACGTTGGTGCCTGGAAGTTCAGTTCTTCCATGCACGTGACCAGACTCCAACAAACGGCTGGATTGGCTATCGTGTACATATCGTGCAGGCTGTGTTGTACAGGGTTGTAGTTCTGATGAGAAATCTAAAAAATGGTTTCTTGTCATCTCGCAATATTAGTGTAACATCCCAAATTTTCAATTTGGAATGTTATACATTAGATCATGATTGCATATCATATTTTATTGCATTTTGACTTGCTCCTAGAAATTTCACGCAAATCAAGGACCCAAGGAGAGAGTTGGGGATTTCGTTATTTTCACATTTGAGGTTTCTCAAATTTTGAAAACAGGATCATTTGATTTTATTTATTTTATCTTCAAATATTTCTTATACAAAAATAAGAGAGAGGGAATAAAATGACTTTCCCAAAATAAAGAAGTATTGAGGATTTAATAAAAAATCAAATAAGATTTTATTTCGGAGTTTATCGCTGTTTTATTTGAATTTAGGAAAAATGCGTGTTTTTCAAAATTGCATTTAGGCCCAAAATAAATGTTCATCTTGTCCAGCTTATTTTTAGAGGACAGGGAAAATTTATTTCAGGATTTTTCGAGTCCGTTTAGTATTTCTTTTCTTTCTTTTTCTGCACGTCCGAATTATTTAAAAAAACAAACCGACCTACCGGGTCGTGCCCGACTAGGACTCCTGGCCCGACCGGCCCTTATAAGCCGGAAGGCCACCCCGCCAGCCCAGCCACCCGCCCCCGAAACCTTAGCCCCGTCCCCGATCCGCCGCCGCCGCGCCTGCGCCGTCGCAAGCCACCCCGCCGCCAGAGCCCCGCGCCGGAGCCGCCGCTACCCTGTTCCGCCGCCCCGCCGCCAGAGCCGCCACCCGTCGCCGCCACCGTCTAGGTAGCCGGCAGAGTTCGCCGCCACCGCCGACGGTTTTCTTTAGAAAACCGCCCGGTTTTTTAGAACCGCGGTTTAGTGTTTTTTCCGGTTTATTTATTTAGCGTACGTTCGTCCGTACATTCATTTTAACGAACGTTTTCGTCGTTTAGCCGCAGACAACGAACGTTCGTTTTTAGCCTGTTCGTCCGTTTTTGTTTTTCTCAGATTTTCCGCGATTATTTCAGATCGCGATTTCTGATCTGATATTCGTTCTAGTATAACTTTTCGCTCGTTTATCGGAATCAGGTGATTCAAGTGCCTAGAGTTTCATCTCGAAACCCTCTTTCCGTTTAACCAACTCAAACAAGTTTTTGCTAGTGTAAAATTTGACCTAGGTCCAGATTAGTAAACGAAGCTCGTTTCTTTCGATGTTTAACTTTCGTTGCTTCGTTTGATTTGATTCTTTTTGCAAACCGGAGTTCTTAAGTTGAACTTTCTGGTTAGATCTCTTATTTGAGTTTTACCTGTGCATTAGATGAGTGCTTATTGTATGCTTGTTTGTTTGGATAGAGTACCTGGAGTGCGCCGCTTGCTACTACGAGTCTCTAGGTTTCACGGATCATCAGCAAGGCAAGTAACACTTTGATCATACCTCTTTACTACCCAGTTTTATTGCATTAGATCAATCCTCAAACAATTGCATGGTTAGGATCTGATTAATATGTGGGTTTTGGGAAGTAGGTAAGGTAGTGCCTATTACCTGTTTTATTATCAAACCTTTGGGAGTTACTTCTATGCTTGCTCATATTGCTACGCTATGCTAGTAGACGTGGATTGGGTGAGTGTATCCATGACAGACGTGAGATTGTTATTTAATGGTTTACTTAAGGTGGCAACTTAAATTCACATCTGGGTAGATTGAGGCACCTGGGGAACCCAGTGTTGCCTGTATTTTTGTGGATTCAGGCACCTGGGGAACCCAGTGTTGCCTGTATTTTTGGAAATCCCGGGGTACCGTGTGATTATCCTATGGACCGCCACCTAGGCTCAAAGGGATCATGAGATTATTCATGCTAGAAACTTTCATGTGCAGCCGCAAGCTACTATGGGCTCTAGCATAGTTCATTAAGTTGCTTGAGCTCTTGAAGAGGTAGACTAGCAGATGTAGTGGGTTGTAGGTGGTACTGTCTACCCGGAGTAGAGAGTTAATGCTTCTCAAAGACCGTGTCTCGGTCATCCGTTTCTCAAACATCATGTAGTGCGAGAAATCCAACGGAGTCGATCGAGTCTTGTGGGGAAAAGTGTGCAAACCTCTGTAGAGTGTATAAACTAATCATGGTTAGTCGTGTCGCCGGTTATGGACGTTTTGAGTATCTAGTACCTAGATTTTCATGTGAATCTCATCAGGTTACTTAATTTAATCTTGCTGGGTTAATGATGGTGCTTAATTGGGATTGAGTTGGGTGAACCTTCTCAATGTTTAACAACCACCATGATAGTTAAATAAAAATTTATCCCTTTGTTGTTGGGAAAAACTGGATTTATGCAAAAGTGTAACCATAGAGCTTTCCATCAGCCATATATGCATGTAGTGATAGCATTATTTTGTTCATTACTCTCTATGTGTTACATTGCCAGCATATTCCATGTGCTGACCCATTTTCGGGTTGCAACTTTCATGTTGCAGACTTTTCAGACGACGAGTAAGGTGCCTTAGGTCGTGGTCTTATACTCAGTGATGCCGTTGGAGTTGATGGAATCGATTATCTTCCAAGCCTTCCGCTGTTATCGTTATTAGATGGCCTTAAGCCATATTTATTGTAATAATTTCTCATTTTGAGACATTCGTTGTAATAAGTGTGTGATTGCTAATTTGTTATGAATCCTTCAATTACTGTGCGTGTCAGCATTACCGACCCAGGGATGGCACTAATGCACAAAGATCACACTGTTTGAGGTCTTGTTGCTACGAGATGGTATCAGAGCACACGCTGACTGTAGGACACGACCACTAAGCTAAAAGCCCTAGATCACTACTCTCTCTCTTCTCATTTCTGACTCCTCATCTTTTCTACTCTTTTAGGAATGGTGGATGCAAGGAACACCCTTTGGACGCCACTTGAAGGAAGTCACTAAGTACCTGAATATCGGAGTACCGAGCTTCACCGGGACCTACATCACCACCTTACTAGAAGAGGAGCGTTGGATGATTCAAGTTCAAGTTCCAGGAAGGACGTTCATGCCAGTCACTGAGCCCATAGAGTTTTCCTTTGATGCACCAACCTAGAGTCTAGGAAAGAGCATAGCAGCTCACACCACAATGGGACGCATTGGAGAAGTTTACCACAAGGATCTCAAGGATACTATCTACCTGATTTGTGGGCGCCGAGATGAGCAGTGGGAGATGATCAGCACCAGGAAGCATAGATCAATTGCAGCTTTCATCCAGGAGTTAAACCAGCACATTCGTCGCCAGGAGAACCAGATGTGCGCAGGCATGATGGATCTGAAGAAGGCTATGACCAAGATCATGGAGCTGGAGGAAGAACTTAAGTCTACACGCGATGGTTATGAGGAGGAAATAACAACACTCGTGGAGAAGAATGAAGATCTAAAGAAGAAGCTAAAGGTTTTTATGGGATTTCCCATGACTGGAGGAGAAGACGATGATTGCACTTGTCCGGAGAACTACATCATCATCGACGACACCAACTCGGACACGGACGAAAGCGATGATGACTTTGTTGATGAGGCTGGAGCAGATATCATGGAGTCTTTGACCGAGCAATTTTTCTGGTCGACCACCATAACAGTAGTAGTATTTCCCCCATGTATATAGTATAGTCCGAGCACTTTTGTAACGATAGCTATACCATTGTATGCCCTTGTTTGATTTGATTGAAGTGAAATTGTTTGCTTTTGTCTCATGTGCATATGGGTAGTGTTTTTCTCCCTAGACCTCATTGTATTCTATATGTTCATCTTTTCTAAACTCTCAGATGCCTCCGATACGTGACAATGGATTTCCTTTCCCACCGGAGCTCATTCAGTTGATCCAGCAGCAGAATTCATTGATGTAGATGCTAGTTCAGAATCAGAACCAGGGGATTTGTGGATAAGTATAAACTGCCAACCCAAGCCCTTAGGTCACCCATGTTAGTAACCTCGCCAGGAGCAGAGTATATGGCCAGTCTATGGTGTGATCGGTTACCAATAAGGATTGGTAACTATGTGTTTCCCTCAGACATAATAGTATGGGAGTCGCAAGGACTAGATGTGATATTAGGCATGGATTGGTTATCGAAGTATCGAGGGAGCATTGAATGTGCCAGTAAGTCGATTTTGCTTACTACCCTAGAAGGAAGAAGGGTCAAGTATGTATCCCGGCATGTGCCGAAGAGGACTCAAGTAAATTCCTTAACATGAGTTGTACAGGAGGAAGTACCAGTGGTGAAGGATTTTCCTGATGTATTTCCAGAGGAGTTGCTAGGCATGCCACCGGATAGAGACATTGAGTTTTTGATTGAGCTTTTTCCAGGCACAGGGCCAATATCTAAGAGACCGTATAGGATGCCCGCAAAAGATTTGGAAGAAATTAAGAAGCAGATTAAGGAGTTACTGGATAAGGGTTATATTCGCCCAAGTTCTTCACCTTGGGGATCGCCAGTGCTTCTAGTGGAGAAGAAGGATAGATCATTAAGGATGGTTGTTGATTATCGAGGATTGAATGAAGTAACCATCAAGAACAAGTACCCGCTGCTGATGATAAATGTCTTGTTTGACCAGTTGCAAGGAGCTAAGGTATTTTCCAAGATCGATCTGCGATCAGGATACCACCAGTTGAACATTCAAGAGCAGGATATACCAAAGACGTCTTTTACCACCAGGTATGGGTTGTATGAGTATACCGTTATGTCATTTGGTCTGACTAAAGCACCTGCCTATTTCATGAACATGATGAACAAGGTGTTTATGGAGTTTCTAGATAAGTTCGTCATGGTGTTCATTGATGATATTCTGGTCTACTCAAAGAATGAAGAGGATCATAAGGAGCATTTGCGTTTGGTACTTGGGAAGCTCAGAGAACATCAACTATACACCAAGTTCAGCAAGTGTGAATTCTGGTTGAAGGAAGTTGGATTCCTCGGACATATTATATCCGGAGAAGGAATAGCAGTAGACCCCACCAAAGTTGTCACTGTGACAAATTGGGAAGCCCCAACGACAGTTGGAGAGATCCGGAGTTTTCTTGGACTCGCAGGATACTACCGGAGGTTCATTGAGAATTTCTCAAAGATTGCGAATCCCATGACGGAGTTGTTAAAGAAGGACACCAAGTTCAATTGGAGTGAGGAATGTGAGGCCAGTTTTCAGGAGTTGAAGAAACGTTTGGTTACATCACCCGTGTTGATTCTGCCAGATGAGCGCAAGGATTGTGAGGTATATTGCGACGCTTCACGTCGAGGACTTGGAGCACTGCTTATGCAGGAGGGAAGAGTTTTTCGTATGCCTCACGACAGCTTAAGCCCCATGAGTTGAATTACGCTACACATGATTTGGAGTTAGCAGCGGTAGTACATGCATTGAAGACATTTTCTCATCGTAAACCATTGTGAGGTGTACACGGATCATAAGAGTTTGAAGTACATTTTCACGCAAAAGGAGTTGAATCTCAGGCAAAGGAGATGGTTGGATCTCATCAAGGATTATGATATGAGATTGCATTATCACCCCGAAATGGCTAACGTAGTAGCCGATGCGTTGAGCCACAAGAGCCATGTCAACACACTCTTGACTGGAGATTTACCGAAGGAGTTAGCCGAGGATCTTCGCGAGCTATGCTTGGAGATAGTTCCGAGAGGCTATGTTGCAGTATTGGAGATTCAGTCGACTTTGATGGATAAGATCAGAGAAGCTCAGAAGACTGACAAGGAAATTGCCGAGATAAAGGAGAAAGATAAGCAAAGGAAAAACTACATGTTTTCGTGAGGATGAGCATGATACCTTATGGTTTGAAGACCTTGTTTATGTGCCGGATGACCCGGAGATCAATAAGTTGATTCTACAAGAGGCCCATGATTCCCCGTATTCGATTCTCCTAGGAAATACCAAGATGTATCTGGATTTGAAGGACACTTTCTGGTGGACCGGAATGAAGAAGGATATTGCGGAGTATGTAGCAGTATGTGATGTATGTCAGAGAGTGAAAGCAGAGCATCAGAAGCCAGCAGAATTACTATAGCCATTGCCGATACCCGAATGGAAGTGGGATACGTTAGGCATGGATTTTATCACGGGATTTCCCAGGACTCGTTCCGGCTATGACTCGATATGGGTTGTAGTCGATCGTTTGACGAAGGTAGCTCATTTCATCCCAGTGAAGACCACTTATACCAGTGCTAAGTTGGCGAAGATATACATGACTAGGATCGTATGTTTGCATGGAGTTCCAAGGAGCATCGTATCAGATAGAGGAACCCAGTTTACCTCAAAGTTCTGGAATCAGTTGCACGAAATTTTAGGTACTAGGCTAGAGTTCAGTACAACCTTTCATTCGCAGACAGATGGACAAACCGAGAGAGTCAATCAGATTCTGGTGGACATGCCGAGAGCTTGTGCGCTAGATTATGGATCTAGTTGGGACGAGAATTTTCCATATGCAGAGTTCTCTTACAACAACAGTTATCAATCCAGTTTGAAGATGGCCCCGTTTGAAGCTTTGTACGGAAAGAGGTGCAGGACACCGTTGTTGTGGGACGAAGTTGGAGACCGACAGTTGTTTGGGCCAGATTTGATTAAAGAGTGTGAACAGAAGGTGAAGATGATTCGCGATAGGCTCAAGGTAGCCCAGTCCAGGTAGAATAGCTATGCAGATTCTAAACGCAAGGAGACAATTTACGAAGTTGGAGACAGGGTTTATCTTCGAGTATTCCCACTTCGAAGAGTTAAGCGTTTTGGAGTTAAGGGAAAGTTAGCGCCACGTTTTGTAGGACCATAAAAAGTGTTGGAACGTATGGGAGAAGTTGCTTACAAGTTGGAATTGCCCGAAGGATTGTCAGGAGTTCACGATGTGTTCCACGTTTCCCAGTTGAAGAAGTGCCACGCAGAGATGGCTGACATACCGCTGAGAGATACAGTGCCACTGGAAGCGATTCAGTTGGACAGCGATTTGACCTATGAGGAGAAACCAGTCAAGATTCTCGAGTTTGCCAGCCGAGTCACGCGCATCAAGGTTATCAAGTTTTGCAAAGTTCAGTGGAACCACCATATCAAAGATGAAGCCACCTGGGAGCGAGAGGAAGATCTACTGAAGGACCACCCTCACCTATTTTCTAGCCAACCCGAATCTCGAGGGCGAGATTCATCTTAAGGGGGGTAGGTTTCTAACATCCCAAATTTTCAATTTGGAATATTATACATTAGATCATCATTGCATATCATATTTTATTGCATTTTGACTTGATCCTAGAAATTTCACACAACTCAAGGACCCACGAAGAAAGTTGTGGATTTCGTTATTTTCATATTTGAGGTTTCTCAAATTTTGAAAATAGGATCATTTGATTTTATTTATTTTATCTTCAAATATTTCTTATACAAAAATAAGAGAGAGGGAATAATATGACTTTCCCAAAATAAGAAAGTATTGAGGATTTAATAAAAAAATAAAATACGATTTTATTTCGGAGTTTATCGCTGTTTTATTTGAATTTAGGAAAAATGCGTGTTTTTCAAAATTGCATTAAGGCCCCAAATAAATTTTCATCTTGTCCGGCTTATTTTTAGAGGACGGGGAAAATTTATTTCGGGATTTTTCGAGTCCGTTTACTATTTCTTTTCTTTCTTTTTCTGCACGTCCGAATTATTTAAAAAAACAAACTGACCTATCGGGCCGTGTCCGACTAGGACTCCTGGCCCGGCCGACCCTTATAAGCCGGGAGGCCACCCAGCCAACCCAGCCACCCGCCCATGAAACCCTAGCCCCGCCCCCGATCCACTGCCGCCGCCGCTAGCCGCCGCCCGCGCCGCCGCAAGCCGCCCCGGCGTCGGAGCCCCGCGCCGGAGCTGCCGCCGCCCCATTTCGCCGCCCCGCCGCCGGATCCCCTCGCCGCCGGAGCCACCACACGCTGCCACCGCCGTCGAGGTAGCCGCCGGAGTTCACCACCAGCGCCGGCGGTTTTCTTTAGAAAACCGCCCGTTTTTTTAGAACCGTGTTTTTTTTAATAGATTGGTTTAGTGTTTTTTTTTGGTTTATTTATTTAGCGGATGTTTGTCCGTACGTTCGTTTTAACGAACGGTTTTCGTCGTTCAGCCGCAGACAGCGAACGTTCGTTCGTTAGCCTGTTCGTCTGTTTTTCTTTTTCTCGGATTTTCCGCAATTATTTCAGATCGCGATTTCTGATCCAATTTTAGTTCTAGTATAGCTTTTCGCTCGTCTATCCGAATAATGCGATTGAAGCGCCTAGAGTTTCATCTCGAAACCCTGTTTCCGTTTAACCAACTCAAACAAGTTTTTGCTACTGTAAAATTTGACTTAGGTCCAGACTAGTAAACGAAGCTCATTTCTTTCGCCGTTTGACTTTCGTTGCTTCGTTTGATTTGATTGTTTTTGCAAACCGGAGTTCTTAAGTTGAACTTTCTGGTTAGATCTTTTATTTGGGTTTTACCTGTGCATTAGATGATTGCTTATTGTATGCTTGTTTGTTTGCGATAGAGTACCCGGAGTGCGCCGCTTGCTACTATGAGTCTCTAGGCTTCACGGATCATCAGCAAGGCAAGTAACACTTTGATCATACCTCTTTACTACCCAGTTTTATTGCATTAGATCAATCCTCAAACAATTGCATGGTTAGGATGTGATTAATATGTGGGTTTTGGGAAGTAGATGAGGTAGTACCTATTACCTGTTTTATTATCAAACCTTTGGGAATTACTTCTACGTTTGCTCATATTGCTATGCTATGCTAGTAGACGTGGATTGGGTGAGTGTATCCATGAAAGATGTGAGATTGTTATTTAATGGTTTACTTAAGGTGGCAACTTAAATTCTGGGTGGATTAAGGCACCTGGGGAACCTAGTGTTGCCCGTATTTTTGGAAATCCCGGGGTACCGTGTGATTCTCCTATGGACCGCCACCTAGGCTCAATGGGATCATGAGATTATTCATGCTAGAAACTTCTGTGTGCAGCCGCAAGCTACTATGGGCTCTAGCATAGTTGATTAAGTTGCGTGAGCTCTTGAAGAGGTAGACTAGCAGATGTAGTGGGTTGTAGGTGGTACTGTCTACCCGAAGTAGAGAGTTAATGCTTCTGAAAGACTATGTCTCGGTCATCCGTTTCTCAAACATCATGTAGTGCGAGAAATGGAACGAAGGCGATCGGGTCTTGTGGGGGAAAGTGTGCAAACCTCTGCAGAGTATATAAACTAATCATGGTTAGTCGTGTCCCCAGTTATGGACATTTTGAGTATCTAGTACCTCGATTTTCATGTGAATCTCATCATGTTACTTAATTTAATCTTGTTGGGTTAATGATGATGCTTAATTGGGATTGAGTTGGGTGAACCTTCTCAATGTTTAAAAACCACCATGATAGTTAAATAAAAATTTATTCCTTTGTTGTAGGAAAAAAATGGCTTTATGCAAAAGTGTAACCATAGAGCTTTCCACCAGCCATATATGCATGTAGTGATAACATTATTCTGTTCATTACTCTCTATGTGTTACATTGCCAACATATTCCATGTGCTGACCTGTTTTCGGGCTGCAACGTTCATGTTGCAGACTTTTCAGATGATGAGTAAGGTGCCTTAGGTCGTGGTCTTATACTCAGTGATGCCGTTGGAGTTGATGGACTCGCTTATCTTCCAAGCCTTCCGCTGTTATCATTATTAGATGGCCTTAAGCCATATTTATTGTAATAATTTATCATTTTGAGACATTCGTTGTAATAAGTGTGTGATTGCTACTCTGTTACAAATCCTTCAAGTAATGTGCGTGTCAGCATTACCGATCCAGGGATGGCACTGATGCACAGAGATCAGACTGTTTGAGGTCTAGTCGCTACAATTAGTTGTCATGTGCTTCGGATCACTGCAAGGGTTAAACAACGACAACTAAGTTCCTCCAAGGCACTGGTCATTGGGGGCACATGCACGAAGACTACTCGGCTGCCATCTGGTAGATAAAGGAAAACTACTCCACTATATAGGCAGGCGCCTCTGCGCTTGCTTGCTAGTGTTGCTCTCTTCACACTATCTCGTGCTCTCCATATCTAAACACGACAACGGTGGCTGCAATCTCTCTCTACTCACCGCTGTTCACAGATCCAGGCGGATCCCCTCCGCCAGGGAAGGTAAGAAGGTGCAATGTTCACGCGATCGTCCTTAGAGACGACTCTTAGCCTCTGCCCGTGCATCTCGATCAGTGTGCCTTGTCGTTCTCTCCCATGCAGCGCCAGCTAGGGAGGGCCTCCGACCCCTTCTTCCTTGTTGTCGTAGTGTGGGCAGATCTGGCCTCCCGCCGCCCACCTAGCGACATCCCGGCGACACTCAGGTATAACTTCCTTCGAAACCGGCCTTGCTCTACTTCCCCAGCTCCTGATGTTGCTACATTTGTATCTTTTACTATTTCTCAGGCCCCCTCATAGATAGGATCGATCGGTTGTTCGAAAGCCACAAAAAGTTTTATTGTTAAGAGGTAAAACTAGTTCATGCAGTCAAATCTAGTACTACTTGGTTCAAACAGGGAAGAAAGGGGGTGGGGGTGGGGGAAGATTTGTTACCTGAATCTAGGACTTAGTAGAAAGAGGAAATAATGGGGGCGAAAAGTCGCAGAGACTGGATATCCAACTGGTCTCTTGGTCTAATAGGGAAATAAAGGGAAACGCGGTACAAACTCAATATAAAACCGATCTATTGGTTGGAAAAGGAAAGAAAGTGGGGACTGGGGGAAAGGTCAACAGAGTATGTCCAGCACTGGATTTGCTAGCCTCACATAGTATAAGGTGGCTATACCAAACAAAAACGGGACCAACCCAGATGTCATGTTATGATGTTTGTTGCCCCAAGCCCCTCTTATGTAATGCCGCTGGTAAAATGTAATAATTGTTGGGGAACGTGGTAATTTCAAAAAAATTCCTACGATCACGCAAGATCTATCTAGGTGATGCATAGAGACGAGAGGGGAGAGTGTTGTCTACGTACCCTCCTAGACCGAAAGCAGAAGCGTTATGACAACGCGGTTGATTTAGTCGTACGTCTTCACAATCCGACCGATCCTAGCACCAAAGGTACGGCACCTCCGCGATCTGCACACGTTCAGCTCAGTGACGTCCCACGAACTCTAGATCTAGCTGAGGTCAAGGGAGAGTTTCATTAGTACGACGGCGTGGTGACGGTGATGATGAAGTTACCAACGCAGGGCTTCGCCTAAGCACTACGATGATATGACAGGGTGGAAATCTGTGGAGGGGGCACCGCACACGGCTAAAACAATTGTCAACTTGTGTGTCCTAGGGTGCCCCTTGCCCCCGTATATAAAGGAGCAAGGGGGAGGCCGGCCGGCCCTCATGGGGCGCGCCCCAAGTAGGATTCCTTCTAGGAATCGTATTCCTAGTAGGTTTCCAACAAGGGAAGAGAGGGGAAGGACGAAGGAAGAGGGGGAAGGGAAGGACCGGGGGGGGGGGGGCGCCCCCTTCCCTTGTCCTATTCGGACTCAAGGGGGGGGGGAGGGGGCGGCCAGCCCCTCCTGGCCCTTCCTCTGCTCCCACTAAGGCCCATCTAGGCCCACTAGTTCCCCCGGGGGGTTCCGGTAACCCTCCAGCACTCCAGATTTATCCAAAACTTCTCCGGAACACTTCTTGTGTCTGAATATAGTCGTCCAATATATCAACCTTTATGTCTCGGCCATTTCGAGACTCCTTGTCATGTCTGTGATGATATCCGGGACTCCAAACAATCTTCGGTACATTATATCACATAAACTCATAATACGAATCGTCATCGAACGTTAAGCGTGCGGACCCTACGGGTTCAAGAACTATGTATACACGACCGAGACACGTCTCCAGTCAATAACCAATAGCGGAACCTGTATGCTCATATTGGTTCCTACATATTCTATGAAGACCTTTATCGATCAAACCGCATAACAACATACGTTGTTCTCTTTGTCATCGGTATGTTACTTGCCCGAGATTCGATCGTCGGTATCCCAATACCTAGTTCAATCTCGTTACCGGCAAGTCTCTTTACTTGTTCTGTAATACTTCATCCCACAGCTAACTCATTAGTCACAATGGTTGCAAGGCTTATAGGGATGAGTGTTACTGAGAGGGCCCAGAGATACCTCTCCAAAAGACAGAGTGACAAATCCTAATCTCGATCTATGCCAACCGAACAAACACCTTCGGAGACACCTGTAGAGCACCTTTATAATCACCCATTAATGTTGTGACGTTTGGTAGCACAAAAGTGTTCCGCCGGTATTCGGGAGTTGCATAATCTCATAACCTGAGGAACTTGTATAAGTCATGAAGAAAGCAGTAGCAATGAAACTAACACGATCATAATGCTAAGCTAACGGATGGGTCATGTCCATCACATCATTCTCCTAATTATGTGATCCCGTTCATCAAATGAAAACACATGTCTATGGTTAGGAAACATAACCATCTTTGATTAACGAGCTAGTCAAGTAGAGGCATACTAGGGACTATATGTTTTGCCTATGTATTTACACATGTACTAAGTTTCCGGTTAATACAATTATAGCATGAATGATAAACATTTATCAAGAATTAAGGAAATAAACAATAACTTTATTATTGCCTCTAGGGCATATTTATTTCAGTCTCCCACTTGCACTAGAGTCAATAATCTAGATTGCATTGTAATGATTCTAACACCCGTGGAGCTTTGGTGCTGATCATGTTTTGCCCGTGGAAGAGGCTTAGTCAACGGGTCTGCAACATTCAGATATGTATCTTGCAAATCTCCATGTCCCCTTCCGACACTTGATGATGGATGGAATTGTAGGAATTAGAGAAAGTCTTCAGTCAAAGTCTTCAAACAGTAATGATCAGGTACATCAACACATAACTGAGGAAATGAAACGGTTGAGGAAATAGAACCATTAGGCTTGGTGAAGACAATGATTTGGTAGACCAGTTCCAACTGCTGTTGCAGTTGTACGTCTGGTTGGAGCAGCTGAGTATTTAAACTCAAGGACATAGAGTCCCGGACATACAGTCCTCACCGTATTCTCCTTGAGCTAAAATCACACAGACCTCGCCCAACAGTAGTGGTAAGTCTTCACAGGTGACTTCCAAACCTTCACAGACTTGGTCACTTGGCAATCCACAATTTCTCTTGGATGTTGAGACCATGACGCCTAACCGTTTGGAGGATACACATTCCTCAAAGGTAACAAGCATCGCTTCCACACAGGAACAATCTCTTCCGTGATACTCAATCACTTTGGGGTTTGTAGGTTTCGGTTTGGGTTTTCCTCACTTGATGATTTCGCTCAAAGTCCTCGGAGGATGGGATGCTCTCAAATTACAAGTGTTAGTTTCTCTCGGAGCAGCCAACCAGCTAGTGGTTGTAGGGGGCGGCTATTTATAGCCTAGGGAGCAGCCCGACATGATAAGACATAAATGCCCTTGGCTGATATGACCGTTAGGTGGTAGGATATTTTGGAACAGCTGGCACGCGGCACGGCAATGGTTGAATATTTTGAGGTTCGAATTCCACAGGGCTATCATGTTCCTCACTGTGTAGGCAATTCACATCGGCGAATTCCTAACTCCTCAGTCAAAACAAATTCCTCAGGGACCAGAAGATCTTCGTCTCTTTCACTGAAGAAATCGACTGAACTGATATGAGATTTCCAATGGCTTCACTCGAAGGATTGGGTAGGTGTAGGATTTTGAGATGATCATCACTTGGAAATCAGTTTCCTTAGTATTACCTCGATCCCCTTTAACAGTACGGTGTTTCCTATGACTCAAGACAACGAAAATGAAACAACGAAAACAAAAGTCTTCACGCTTCAGATTCCTCGCATGAATATCCAAGTCTTCAAGGTCACACCAATTTCTTCACTTTCAAAGTCTTCAGTAGAACCAAAGTCTTAAGTCGAAGTCATTCCTTTTTAGGGGTCGACTTTCACTGTAAATATCAAACTCCTCATTGACTTATAGAACCTGTGTACACTCACAAACACATTAGTCCCTTAACCTATAAGTCTTCAATACACCAAAATCACTAAGGGGTAGTAGATGCACTTAAAATTTCCCCCTTTTTCGTGATTGATGACAATATAGGTTAAGTTTTCAACGGGGATAAACATATGAATTGAAAGTACACATTATTGAGGAATTTGATTGCAAGATATAGAAGAACTCCCCTGAAGATGTGCATAGTGAGGAATTTGCTTTTAAAGCAATGCACGTTTGAAGAGTAGAATCATGGAGAACTCCCACTATATCTTGTAATTCATACACACATTTAACATATGGAATGAAGAATTTAAATGGATGAAGGAATATGGTGACTCATGTAACTCAGCATGCGGAAATAATTCAGTGTTTATGAGGAAATAGCATGTAGAAAAAAGAGAGCAAAAGTATCAGGTGACCATCGGACTTAAGTTTACAACTCAATCAACAAACACTTCAGAAGAGCGAGAGTTGCAACTTAACAAAAAAAACACCCATATATATATATAGACCCGCTTGAAGACTAACTCAAATTTCTCCCCCTTTGTCATCAAATGACCAAAATGGATGAAAAGTGAGGACTAACGCCTGAGGGAGTCCGGGATTAAGGGGTCCTCGGACAGCCGGACTATATACTTTGGCCGAACTGTTGGACTATGAAGATACAAGATTGAAGACTTCGTCCCGTGTCCGGATGTGACTCTCCTTTGCGTGGAAGGCAAGCTTGGCGATTCAGATATGTAGATCTCCTTATCTGTAACCGACTCTGTGTAACCCTAGCCCCCTCCGGTGTCTATATAAATCGGAGGGTTTAGTATGTAGGACAACAACAATCATAATCATAGGTTAGCTTGTAGGGTTTAGCCTCTACGATCTCATGGTAGATCAACTCTTTTAATACTCATATCATCAATATCAATCAAGAAGGAAGTAGGGTATTACCTCCATCAAGAGGGCCTGAACCCGGGTAAACATCATGTCCCCCGCCTCATATTACCATTAGCCTTAGACGCATAGTTCGGGACCCCCTACCCGAGATCCGCTGGTTTTGACACCAACATTGGTGCTTTTATTGAGAGTTCCACTATGTCGTCACGATAAGGCTTGATGGCTCCTTCAATCATCTTCAACGACGCAGTCCAGGGGGAGGTTTTCCTCCCCGGACAGATCTTCATATTCAGCGGCTTCGTACTGCGGGCCAGCTCGCTTGGCCATCTAGAGCAGATCCATAGCTATGCTCCTGGCCATCAGGTCAGGTTTGGAAGCTTGAACAATACCGCCGACATCCGAAGAGACTTGATATTCGATGGATTCGAGCCCATGCCAGGTACGCCGAATAGTCATGATGAGCATGACTTAGATCTGCCATCAGATAATGTTCGGGAGATCGCGCCTGTGGCGGCCCCGGGAATTAATTCGTAGTAGATCACGCCATCCGAGGACGGGTGATGGACCCTGCCTCGGAGGCCGCACACTCATCGGCGTTGGAGCCGAACACTGATCCCACCTCCTATGGCGATTATGTCATCGGACCCTCGGACTCGTCTCCGGCTATAGGCTCCGAACCGCGTGCATTCGTGCCTATCGAATCTGATTGGGCACCGATCATGGAGTTCACCTCCGCGGACGTCTTTCAGCACTGACCCTTGGGTTACGTGCTAAACTCATTAAGGTCTCTCTCCTTGTCAGGGGACTCTTGGACGAACTATGTCCGGCTCGAGTGGAAAGTGGACGACGAAGAAATTCGTTCCCCACCCACCACCCACTTAATAGCCACTATCGATGACTTAACCGACGTGCTTGACTTCAACTCTGAAGACGTTGACGGTATGGACGACGATGCTGGAGAAGAACAGGAACCACCGCCTATAGGGCGCTGGACAGCCACCACATCATATGATATATATGGTGGACACCCCCAAAGAAGGTAATGGCGATGAGGCAATGGAAGATAATCCCTTGGAGAAGCAATCTAGGCACCGGCGTCATAGGCGCCGCTCCAAGTCCCGCCATAGCAAAAATAGTGATACCGACACAAGAGATGATAACAATCCGGATGGTGCCGAAGACGAAAACAATCCTGCCCAGCCAGGCTTCGAGCAGGCCGAGCAAGAAGATGGGCAAGCTAGCCCTAAGGAACAGGCAACAGATGGAGAATCATAGGATGATAATTACATGCCTCTCTCCGAAGACGAAGTGAGCCTCGGCAATGAAGAATTCATCGTGCCTGAGGATCCCGTCGAGCGGGAGCGCTTCAAGCGTCGGCTTATAGCCACTGCGAAAAGCCTGAAGAAAAAGCAGCAACAGCTTCAAGCTGATCAAGATCTGCTAACTGATAGATGGACCGAGGTCCTGGCTGCCGAGGAATACGGACTCAAGTGCCCTACCAAAAGTTACCCAAAGCGCAGGTTACTACCTCAACTCGAGGAGGAGGCGTTAAAGCCCACACTACCAGCGCATGATGCAGCTGACCGGCCACCCCGTGGCCGAGACAAAGCGGCGTACAAGCCCGAAGTCCAAACCGCACCCTGTCGCCAATCAAACAATAATATTAAGGACCGGGGCTCCATGAAGGACCCGCGAGACGTATTGGAAAACAAAGCAGGACAGTCAAGATCGATCTACGGATCATGGGGGCATGCCACAATGCTTGACGATGACTGTCACTCCGGACACACTAAACAAAAGTCCGGCCGGGGCGAATACAACAGACCAGATTCATTTGAACTGCATCGGGATGTAGCCCGGCATAGAGGCGCTGCACACCCCCTATGCTTCACTGATGAAGTTATGGATCATGAATTCCCAGAAGGGTTTAAACTCGTGAACATTGAATCACATGATGGCACAACAGACCCCACGGTATGGATTGAAGATTTTCTCCTACACATTCACATGGCCCGCGGCGATGACTTACATGCCATCAAGTACCCACCACTTAAGCTCAAAGGACCGGCTCGGCATTGGCTGAATAGCCTGCCAGCAAGCACCACTGGCAATTGGGAGGACCTGGAAGACGCATTCCTTGACAACTTCCAGGGCACTTACGTGCGACCACCGGATGCTGATGACTTAAGTCACATAACCCAATAGCTTGGAGAGTCAGCCAGGAAATTCTGGACTCGGTTCCTATCTAAAAAGAACCAAATTGTCGACTGTCCGGATGCCGAAGCCTTATCAGCCTTCAAGCATAACATCTGTGACGAATGGCTCGCCCGACACCTCGGCCAAGAGAAGCTAAAGTCCATGGCAGCCCTCACGACACTCATGACCCGCTTTTGCGCGGGCGAGGACAGCTGGCTGGCTCGTAGCAATATCACACCAAAAAACTCCGGCGATTCAGACGCCAGAGATAGCAACGGCAAGCCACGACACAATAGACACAAGCGTTGCAACAATGGCGACAACGCCGAAGACACGGCAGTCAATGCCGGATTCAGAAGCTCTAAATCCGGACAGCGGAAAAAGCTATTCAAAAAGAAACAATCCGGGCTCGTCCAGTCTGGACCGCATACTCGATCGCTCATGTCAAATTCACGGCACCCCCGATAAACCAGCCAACCACACCAACAGAGAATGCTGGGTGTTCAAACAGGCCGGCAAGGTGAATGCCAAAAACAAGGAAAAGGGACTGCATAGCGATGACGATGAGGAGCCCCGGCCGCCGAACACAGGAGGGCGGAAGAAATTTCCTCCCCAGGTGAAGACGGTAAACATGATATACACAACCCATATCCCCAAGCGGGAACGGAAGCGTGCACTAAGGGACGTCTATGCGATGGGGCCAGTCGCCCCAAAGTTCAACCCATGGTCATCTTCTCCGATCACTTTCGATCGCAAGGACCATCCTACCAGTATCCGTCATGGCAGTTCTGCCGCATTGGCCCTTGACCCAATCATTGACGGATTCCACCTCACACGAGTCCTTATGGACGATGGCAGTGGCCTGAACCTGCTTTATCAGGATACAGTGTTTAAAATGGGCATCGATCCCTCAAGGATCAAACCCACCAAAACCACCTTTAAAGGTGTAATACCAGGTGTAGAGGCCTATTGTACGGGCTCAATCACATTGGAAGTAGTCTTCGGATCTCCGGACAACTTCCGAAGCCAGGAGTTAATCTTCGATATCGTCCCCTTCCGTAGTGGTTATCATGCCCTACTAGGATGGACCGCATCCACTCGATTCAATGCGGTACCGCACTACGCATACCTCAAGCTCAAGATGCCAGGACCTCGCGGGGTTATAACAGTCAATGGAAACACAGAGCGCTCGCTCCGTACGGAGGAGCACACTGCGGCCCTCGCAGCAGAAGTACAAAGCAGCCTCCTTAGGCAGACCGCCAATTTGGCGATAAAACCCCCAGACACCGTCAAGCGAGTCCAGAGTACCCTGCAACAGGATCGTCCAGCACGTCCAGAGCTCGACTAGCAATTCGGCCTCCGTCCTAGTCCCAGTCAAGCGGCGAAATTTGTGCCGCGCGTACATAATTGCGCACTAAAAATACCATGGGCATAGGCGGAGGCACGTCTACGACATGGACCACAATGCATCTCAACCGCCCCGGGACCCGTATTCCTTCATCATTTTCTTTCTTTCACGACCCAACTTTCTGGAAGCCCTTTCAGATAGCCGGATTATCGGACTCATCACGGGAGGGAAAAACCAAGGAGGTAAGAAGCTTTGACGTATAAGGGAATACCCAGGTGGTCTCTGATAATGATCGTTATACCTGTTTTATATACCCACACGCAGCTTACCCTTGGCTAGGACATGTTAAATAGTCCTATTTTGCTCATCGCACTACTTGTATACATACGCTTTGACGTATTATTTAAATAACAATGGAAAAATATACAGCGCCAGCTTATTATTACATTTTCTTCATCTTTTTCCTTGATTCCTTATTTACTACAAATTTGCACCCATACACTTTGGTATGTTCAGTTCGCCAAGGGCTTTAGTGTACCCCATAACACGGCAAGAAAAGTCCGAACACTTACGACAGTGCGGCACCCCGAACTTATAGCATTATATGCATCAGCTCCGAATCATGTCTTGGGTCAATAGTTGGGTTTGCCCGGCTCCCATGTTTTGGTGCCTTACGTTCCGCTATATCGGCTAAGGTAGCGCAGGGAGAACTACTGCGATTGTGTCCCGGTTCTTCCGGACGAGCACCTCAGTAGAGAAAGCCGAAAATTGACTGTCATGATGCGGCCAGAGCTGGTCGCTGTTCGAGAGGTCTCAAATCCTTAAAGATTTTTTCCGCTTCGGGCGAGGAATCGACCTTGTTGGATTTAGGCGTGCATAGCACGCCAAGTTTGGCCTTCTGAATACTAGGGGCTTCGCCAAAATTTAAAATTGTAGACTTCTATGGCTAAGTGAGAGTGATAAAGCTGTATAGTCCGATTGCCTTGTTCGCTGCGCTAAACGCCTCCTTAAACGACCAAAAATTTGGTTAAAGAGTGTTTAGATTTATCCCAAACACCCCGGTACTAGCTACATGGGGGCAGAAGCTGACGACTGGCCAACTCTCAGATTTTATAAACGGCCGCACACAAGGTAATATTTTAAATCAACACGCGTTATATAGCGCACATGAACTCGTTTTTCATATTACAGGATGACATGAGTACATTCATTCAAATATTACATCCTTAGCACATTCATCCGCCACAAGGCGGGCACGTGCACCCTTCAGGACACCCTCATAATACTTCTCGGGGTGATGGTGCTCTTTGCCCTTTGGCGGCCCCTCCGTCACCAGCTTCTCGGCGTCCATCTTCGCCCAGTGCACTTTCGCACGGGCGAAGGCCCTGCGTGCACCTTCAATGCATATGGATCGCTTGACTTCAAGCCGCGGACAGGCATTTACCATCCGCTTTACAAGGCCGAAGTAGCTGCCGGTAGGGGCTTGCCAGGCCACAGCCGGACTATAAGGTCCTTCATGGCCAGTTTGGCCGCCTTGTGGAGTTCGACCAGTTGCTTGAGCTGGTCGCTCAAAGACACTCGATGTTCGGCCCCAATATACTGGGACCAGAGTAGCTTCTCCGTCGAGCTCCCTTCCTCAGCACGCTAGAACTCCGTGGCATCCGATATACTGCGCGGTAGATCTGCGAACGCTCCTGGAGAGCTCCGAATTCAGGTAAGTAAAAGGAAAGTCTCCTTCACATGCTTGCTTTGCATAATGAATGCCTTACCCGCCGCTATCTTCTTGGCCGCCTGGATCTCCTGGAGGGCCTTTTGGGCTTCGGCCTTGGCGTCTTGCACGCTCTGGAGGGCCTTCGCAAGCTCGGACTCTTGCATCTTGGAGTCACGCTCCAAGGACTCGAATTTTTTGACGAAGTCCTGGAGCTCTTGCTGGACCTCATTTACCCGAGCCTCCTGCTTCTCGCGCTCCTTGGCCGCCTTGTCTTTGGCCTCAGACAACGCTTTCTTAAGGGCCGTCACTTCGGTCATCGCCCCTATTAAAATTCATGATGCTTCTATTAGCATCAACAATTTTACTTTATATAACACACGGACGGGGTATCACTTACCTTTGTTCTCCTTGAGTTGCCTCTTCACGAGGCCGATCTCTTCCTCGGCCCACCACAGGTCCCGCTTCAGTCCAGAGACTTCCGCAGTGCGGGCAGCAGCGGCCAGCAGCAACGCCTGCTTATTCACATACAGATAATATGATTAGACTCCTGTGGATCTTATTTGATCCTCTGTTCGGCCTTTCTTTTCGAACACCAAACAGAGCATCAAGGGATACTATCTATGCTATGATATTTCCTTGTAGTGTGATTACTTACCTCCAAACCTATTTGGAGGCTAGCGCAGGCTTCGGTCAATCCGCTTTTGGCGGACCGAACCTTCTCAATCACCGTACTCATAAGAGTACGGTGCTCTTCGTCAATGGAAGCGCCGCGAAGCGCTTCCAGCAAATTGTCCGATGCCTCTGGTTGGACAGAGGCCCTCATAATAGGCGGCTCACCCTCCTTAGCGAGGGGTTGCCTACCTGAATCCGGAACCATTGGACGTTCCGGCGCAGTATCCGGCCGGGGGCCGGACTTGCTGCGGCCCCCATCGTCAAGATCCATGGGGGTCTTTCCCCCCATGTGCCCGGCGTTTGGGATTTTGCCTTGGGGCATCTCCAGAACCATCTCCCCCTGCTCCGGTATCCTCTGAGACAACACCTCGGTGTCGTCTGCGGGCCGGGGGGAGGTGGCCATCGGGAGCGAATAGCTATTCATCTCCGACTGAGTCAAAGACCCATTCGAGGAGGATACGTTGATGTGGGCTTTGGATGGACTAAACAATCACATTTGACATGATAATAAGAAATAAAGCAAAACATACTGGAAGCATTATAGTGTCCGGATACTTACGACTTCGCTCGGGGCTTGTCCCTGGGCAACCACTCCTCGTCGCTGTAGGCGGCTGTTGTGGATTGGTCTGGAGGAAGGGTCCTTCCCTTCTTAGACCCTTCGGCCTCCCCAGATGGGGCGACCTTCCTTTTCTTCTCCTCCCTGGTTGGGGGAGGAATTTCCTCTTCCCCCTCCTCGTCGTCGTTGGAGGAGTGCGCCTTGGTGTCTTCGGACAATGTGTCAGATGCAGCCTTGCACCGGAGACCTTTCCTGGTCCCTGTGGCCTTCTTCTTGGCCTTTTTCCCCGGCACCTCGTAAGGAGCCGGAAACAACATCTCCGTCAGGAGAGCGGTTTCCGGATCTTCAGGTAGCGGAGCCGGACATCCGATCCGCTCCGCTGTCGCCACATAGTCATGTTAAATCAGTATGGTGGCTTAGATTCCTCCCATGAACTTATTGGGAGAGGCACATTTTGTGAAATATAGAGAGCTTACCGGATTGGCGGGGCTCTTTGCACTGAGTCCGCGGTCCTCGGTAGTGGGAGGAGGTACTTCGGCGGCCTTGAACAGCACCTTCCAGACGTCTTTGTGCATCGTGTCGAAGAGCTCTCACAGTGTCTGGTGTTTGGCGGAATCGAACTCCCACATATTGAATGCCCATCTTTGACACGGGAGGATCCGGCGGAAGAGCATGACCTGGACCATGTTGACAAGCTTGATCTTCTTGCTTATCATATTTTTGACACAGTTCTGGAGTCCGGTCAGCTCCGTAGGTGCACCCCAGGCTAAGCCCTTCTTTTTCCAGGAGGTGAGCCGCATGGGGATACCGGATTGGAATTCGGGGGCCGCCTCCTAGTTGGCGTCGCGTGGCTCGGTGATGTAGAACCACCCCGACTGCCACCCCTTCACGGTCTCCACGTAGGAGCCTTCGAGCCAGGTAACATTGGGCATCATGCCCACCATGGCGCCTCCGCACTCCGCTTGCTGGACGACCACTATCTTCGGCTTCATGTTGAAGATCTTCAGCCACAGGCCCAAGTGGGGCTTGATGCGGAGGAAGGCCTCACACACGACGATAAACGCCAAGATGTTGAGGATGAAATTTGGGGCCAGATCATGAAAATCTAGCCCATTGTAAAACATGAGCCCGCGGACAAATGGGTGGAGAGGAAATCCCATTCCACGGATTAAGTGGGGGAGAAACACAACCCTCTCATGGGATTCTAGAGTAGGGATGATCTGCCCTTCGTCCGGGAGCCGGTGCGCGATGTCTGCGGCTAAGTATCCGGCCTATCGGAGCTTTGTGATGTCCTCCTCTGTAACGGAGGAGGCCATCCACTTGCCTCCCGCTCCAGACATGTCTGGAATGGCTTTACGTAGAAGATGAGAACTTGGGTGCTGGAGCTCGAGAGTGCGAGAATGGATGAGCGAAGGAGGAAGAAGGCATGGGTGAAAAAAGGGAATCCCTATCACTTTATAAAGGCGGTAGAAACTGTGCGCCTCCCCACTCGCCCATTAAAATCGCTTATTCCCCAAGTGCCACGATTGATGGCGCGGTTGGGTTACCGACGCCCGTATTGATGAGAATCCCGCGATAAGGGGACACGATCTCTGCTTCAACATGACGTGCCAAGGAAACCGCGTCACAATATGTGCAGTAGCTGGTTGCGAAAAACGGTTCGAATAAATGACTGGGCCGTGGCGTGATGTCACCCTACAAAAAGTTGTCAGCAGATTAGATTTGTGGAATAACTCTCTACGGTGGTATGTGGAATTTGTTTTGCAGAGCCGGACACGACCCTAGTGTTCAAAATCTTCTATGGAGTATTCGGAGAAGGAACCCGCCTTGCAATGCCGAAGACAATCTGCGTGCCGGACTCATCATCATTGAAGCCTGATTCAGGGGCTACTGAGGGAGTCCGGGATTAAGGGGTCCTCGGACAGCCAGACTATATACTTTGGCCGGACTATTGGACTGTGAAGATACAAGATTGAAGACTTTGTCCCGTGTCCGGATGGGACTCTCCTTTGTGTGGAAGGCAAGCTTGGCGATTCAGATATGTAGATCTCCTTCTCTGTAACCGAGTCTGTGTAACCCTAGCCCCGTTCGTTGTCTATATAAACCGGAGGGTTTAGTCTGTAGGACAACAACAATCATAATCATTGGCTAGCTTCTAGGGTTTAGCCTCTACGATCTCATAGTAGATCAACTCTTGTAATATTCATATCATCAAGATCAATCAAGCAAGAAGTAGGGTATTACCTCCATTGAGAGGGCCCGAACCTGGGTAAACATCATGTCCCCCACCTCCTGTTACCATTAGCCTTAGACGCACAGTTCGGAACCCCCTACCCGGGATCCGCCGGTTTTGACACTGACAACACCCCTAAAGAATTTCATCACAAAGTCGATGGAGGTGCGCCAGCGTTGTTGGGGTCGGTTGTTGGAGCAGGGCCTGCTGCAGTGTCGTCCAGATCTTCATTTTCATCAGTATCCTGAGATGAGGAATATGAGCTGGGCACCAAAGGAGGAACTTCAACCTTCTTGAATTTCTTCGGAGGAGGCTTAGACCAGCCGAAGTCCTACTTGAAGCCCATCTTCTTGAGATCCTCATCACCATAGAGATGAGACAAAATAGCCCAGGTGTGATCAAAAACTTCATTGAGGTAGTAATGGTTCTTCTTCACTGAATTATATGTGGCAGTCATGTTGTGAAGAATTGAACCAAACTGACGCTTTACCCATTTATGATTGTGATCCACCTTTTGATGAAGACTGAGGAGAAGCTCACGATCAATCATCACCCTTGGAACTGCTCCCTGAGGACTTTGCTTAGATGCATTGGCGGCAGAATCATGAGTAGTAGAGTCATCATTGGTGGAGTATGAAGCAGCTTTGCGGAACTGTCCATCCAATGGACGATTGCCCTCATCAATAATTGCAGTGGCCTTGCCCTTCTCATCAGCAGAGGAAAATGTCCATTTGAGGACTTCAATTGGGGGCAAGTAACTGCCATGGTTGAGTGTATCAGCTTTATAGTTGAGTGAAGACCTTGATCTGATGAATCTCATAATCCAAGGAGCGTAAGGCTTCAACTCAAATGGGGACGTTGCAACGTTTGCCAAAGTCCTCATGAAGAAATCATGGTAGTTCGAGGGAATAGCATGCATGATGTTGAAAAGAAGATTCTTCACGATGCCAACAACTTCTTCATCATTCGAGTCATGGCCTTTGATTGGACTCAATGTCTTTGTCAGAATGCGGTAGACTATCCTAGGCACATATTGCAATTCCTTCACAAGGAACTTTGTCCTTGAGGCTTGACCAGGCTTCAATGGCTTCATCAACACTTGCATAAAGTGATCAGACAGTTCAGTTTCAGAATAGATGAGACGTGCACCTTCTAGGGAAGGACTGACAGGCATCGCATGAAGCAATTCAGTGGCCGGTGCCTTGTAGTGAGTATTTTCGGTTAGCCAGTCCAACACCCATGAGTTCATATCTTCAGCATTGCCAGTGATGTATAGCGTCGCATAAAATTGAAGAATGAGTTCTTCATTCCAATCACAAATGTCAGTGCAGAAGTTTAGCAGTCCAGCATCATGAATAGCAGCGAGGACTGGCGTGAAGCAAGGCAGTTATTCCATATCCAAGTGAGGAATATGCTCATGGTCAAAGACTTTGTCCTTGTTGAAAAGCACTGAAGAATAGAAATTTGCTTGACTGGCTGTCCAGAAGCGCTTCCTCCTCAGACGAGCAGAATTAGAGGGATTGTAGTCAGTGAAGAATACATGCTCATTGAAGAAGGCATCAGCCTTGAACTTTGAAGTCTTGGAGAATGGATTCTTCGGCTTGGGCTGAGGAGTGTCAGTGAGTTGCAAGACAACCTCTGGAATCACAATTTCTGGAGCCGCAGGCTGAGGAATTTCAGTTTCTGCTTCATTTGCAGCCTGGGCCTCCATTTCTTCAGTAGCATTTTCATCAGCACTAGTGGCTGGAATCTCTTCATGAATGGAAGGGGCAGTATGTATTTCTTTAGAGCCCATCTAAACTTTTGTTGGTGCTGGGGACTGAGGAATTTGCTGTAGTGGTGTGAACAAAGGAGAGTTGGGGTGTTGACTATCCCAAAAATCATCGTTCATCACTAGAGTGGTGCTTCCAATGTCCACATCCTCATCCACTTCCATTTCTTCAATGCCGGCCTCTTCAGCAGTGAACTGAGGCGTTGGCGATGATACCTGAGGGGTTGAAGTAATAACATCAGCTTCAATTTCTTCATCCATCTGCTCTGTGGAAGCAGTAGAGGGATCTTCTTCAGCAGATTCTTTAGGAATATGATATTCTTCACCAAAAGGAACAATTTTCTTTGATGGCATGCTTTCAAGAGGAACAACATCAATGGGATTGTCAATGGATCTTGTCAAAATCTTCGCCTTCTTGGGTGCAGAAGATTCTGAGGCAGCTGATGCTTTCCTCTTCTTCAGAGCAGCTCGCTCCGCAGCTTTGCTTTTCTTCACCTCCAGAGCAGAAGGAAGAACTAGGCTTGGTGTTGGTGTAGGAGGAGCTGAGGAAATTGGGGCAATTTCTTCAGGAACATCAACAGATGCTTCAGCTGGCATAGCAGATTCTTCAGGCGCAACACTAGTGGTTGCCCTGGCAATATCGTCAGGCGGAGTTCTTCTATATCTTGCAATCAAATTCCTCAATATTTAGTACTTTCAATTCATATGTTTATCCCCGTTGAAAACTTAACCTATATTGTCATCAATCACCAAAAAGGGGGAGATTGTAAGTGCATCTAGTGCCCCTTAGTGATTTTGGTGTATTGAAGACTTATAGGTTAAGGGTCTGATATGTTTGTTAGTGTACACAGGTTCTATAAGTCGAATAGGAGTTTGATATTTACAGCAAAATTCGACCGCTAAAAATGAATGTCTTCGACTGAAGACTTTAGTTCTACTGAAGACTTTGAAAGTGATGAAATTGGTGTGACCTTGAAAACTTGGATATTCATGCGAGGAATCTGAAGCGTGAAGACTTTTGTTTTCGTAGTTTCATTTTTCTCTTTCTTGAGTCATAGGAAACACCGTACTGTTAAAGGGGGTTGAGGTAATACTAAGGAAACTGATTTCCATGTGATGCTCATCTCAAAATCCTACACCTACCCAATCCTTCGAGTGAAGCCATTGGAAATCTCATATCAGTTCAATCAATTTCTTCAGTGACAAAGACAAAGATCTTCTGGTCTCTGAGGAATTTGTTTTGAGTGAGGAGTTAGGAATTCACAAGTGTGGATTGCCTACACAGTGAGGAACATGATAGCCCTGAGGAATTCGAACCTCAAAATATCCGAACGTTGTTGTGCCGCGCGCTAGCTGTTCCAAAATATCGCACCACCTTACGGTCATATCTGCCAAGGGCATTTATGTCTTATCATGTCGGGCTGCTCCCTAGGCTACAAATAGCCGCCCCCTACAACCACTAGCTGGTTGGTTGCTCCGAGAGAAACTAACACTTGTCATTTGGGAGCATCCCATCGCCCGAGGACTTTGAGCGAAAATCATCAAGTGAGGAAAACCCAAACCCAAACCTACAAGCCCCAAAGTGATTGAGCATCACTGAATAGATTGTTCCTGTGTGGAATCGATGCTTGTTACCTTTGAGGACTGTGTATCGTCCAGACGGTTAGGCATCATGGTCTGAGCATCTAAGAGGAATTGTGGATTGCCGAGTGACAAAGTCTGTGAAGGTTTGGAAGTCACCTGTGAAGACTTACCACTACTGTTGGGCGAGGTCTGTGTGATCTTAGCTCAAGGAGAATATTGTGAGGACTGTTTTGTCTTCATCCTGCTTATCCCGTGTTTACGCTTTCTTTACTCTGTGTTTGTCTTTCATTTCATCACGACGACTATGTTGTTGCTCTGTTATGCTTATACCTGAGTACTTATTCTCTGCAAGTAGTTCTTCGCTTAGGAATTTCCTCACCCTGAAATTCCTAAGTGATGAATTCATAAAAATCGCCTATTCACCCCCCTCTAGTCGACATAACGCACTTTCAATTGGTATCAGAGCTTCACTGACTCGACCTCGTCGCTGTCGTACTCGCGTCGGCCGCAGACATCTTCTCTCCACCGCCGCCATAGACGTCTTCCTCCGCCAAGTTAGGGCGTGGAAGATCCGAGCCGACAAACTTCCAAATGTACACTTCTTGTTTGTCGTGTTCTTCATCAAGGATAATTAAAATTTACTTTTCCCGCCTTTATTCTACTGATCATTTTCATCAAATCGTCAAAAGGTGTTTATTCTTCAACCTCCACACTCTAAACACCTAGCACCAATCTTATGTTCTTGATCTGTTCTCTAAGTGACGTTTTTCTTCAAGATTCCTCAATTGTGTGAATGTCACGATCTGCACAACTCTGGAACCTAAGTCAAAGAACGCTTAGTGAAATTCTTAAAGACACATCAGGTCAATTTCCTCAAACTTGTTCAGTTTTACAAAAACTTCTGAGAACGCATATGACCTCTCCAAATTCTTCGCACCTATACTCTGTTCACAGGTACACATGTCTGCTGCTAAATCACTAGGTTCTCATCAACTTAACTCATTTGTAGTGTTCCTTGAAGAAAAGTTGCATACTTCCTCAGAGAACTCAATTGTTCAAATTCCCCAGCTAAAGAAAATGCCAGATGGTAAAAGGCCTCAGAAAGGAGGAAAGAAGCTTTAAGTAAACACTGCCTTTGAGATCCATGCTGACATCTATGCAAGGTACTGCACGCCTGATGAGGCAACTAACGTCAAGGAGAATAAAAATGAGTGCAAAGTGCGCATCCAAAGGATTGAAAGAAGATGGGCAAGAGAATGGAGGGAGTACAGATATGTCACTCCCAAATACATGAAGAAATTCGCTTTTCACCCTCCATGCTCAAGACCACATCTGGCACTTGGCCAAAGAGCTGATCCAACAAGCCTTAAACGTGGTGAGGATTATGCTAATGAACGGGCCAGGCGGCAAGCTAAATTGGCCAAGCAGACCAAAGAAGCAGTGAAGAAATTCAACGAGGATTCTGCTGCTGTCGCTGCCGAGGCTTCTTCAAGCAAGAAGGCTATGCCCAAGAAGCCTGCCCGCATACTTCCAAGTTCCTCAGCAATGCCCTCACAGCCAAGTTCTTCTTCAATGCCCTCACGGCCAAGCTCCTCTGTGCCACCAAGGCAAATTCCTCAAGCTGCCCCAGTTCCTCAGACTGCACAAATTACTCGGGTTTCAAAACCCTCAGCTCCTCCGGCAAAATCCTCAGCACCTATGCCTCTCGCCACTTGCCAAAGGAACAGTGGCATATCAATTACCTCAGGAGCTTCTGCAAGTTTTTCAACTCATCCTTCTTCAACCAGTCCCACACTGCTAAAGACCAAGGCCACTGCTGGACGAGGCACTAGACCAAGTCCTCACAGGAAGCAGGTGGTCTTCCAAATTTCATCTGATGATGAGGCTGATGATTATGAATTAGGTGATATCATCAAGGACAGACAGCAGCGGGCTGCTAGAGCCAAAGGGAGTGATGTGCCCCTTCTATTGGATCTGAAGAAGATCCTATATCTCATCGATCTCTGGCACAAAGATCCCAATGCTCCAATGCTAGAGGTGGGCCTCACTCCTGGACAAAGTCACATGGTGACGACATTCATAGCTGAAGAAAAATGGAAATATGATCAAGCTAGAGTGGCTAAGAAAGCCCAGTACAAGAAGCAGCGCTTTCTGAAAGACAATGTTCTGAGTTTATCACCTGAGCAGCTCATCGGACTTCAATCTTAGATCAAAAAGCTCAGTGATGAATTTGACGCCTACAAGGCAGAATGGCTGGGAGCCAAGGTCAAATTCGTCAAAATGGCGAAGAAATTCACTTCAAATGCTGCTGAACCTGCGCACATTGAAGTCACTCCGGCTGAAGCATCTGCACAAGCCACTGAAGGAAATGCCAGCACCGCTGATAAAAATCAGGCTGCTAATGAATCTGCAAGGGCTGCTGAAGAAATTCAAGCCTCTGAAGAAATTGCCAGGGCAACCACTAGTGTTGCGCCTGAAGAATCTGCCAGGCCAGCTGAAGCATCTGTTGCTATGCCTGAAAATCATCAGTAGAATAAATGCGGTAAAAGTAACTTTTAATTACCCTTGATGAAGAACACGACGAACAAGAAGTGTAGATTTGGAAGTTCGTCGGCTCGGATCTTCCACGTCCTAACTAGGCGGAGGAAGACGTCTACGGCGGCGGCGAGAGAAGATGTCCACGACCGGCGCGAGTACGACGGGGACGAGGTCGAGGCAGTGAAGCTCTTCCTCACCGGCGATGATGGAAGTAGTAGCGGCGCTAGGTTTTGAGAAGCTCGAGCGAGGGAATGATGTCGAGCGGAGTAAAAATGAAGTGAGGAGGGGAGGGGGTATTTATAGCTGAGGTGAAAAACCGCTCGTGCGAGGAAATTGGACGAACGTGCCCCTGACCCTTCTCATTCGCGCAACATGTGTCACCCACGTAGTGAGAGATGGCGATCGTGTGAGATCGTGGGTGAATAGATAAGTATATCATGGAATGCGTAATGGTTTGAGCGACAAAAGCCGAAAATTCAAATAAGAATATTTTAATGTTTCGTTCACAATTTCTTTAGCTAACAAGGACACAGGGAGGAATTTGAACGAGTTTCAAATAGAACGCACATGAAGAATTTGTGAACAAACTAGGTTGAGTTTAGCATAGAGGGGGATAAGGGGTCCGATCACATTCACTCGGCAAAAAAAACAACTTGAAGAATTAGCAATAAGTGAATACTGTAGAGGACATAAACTATATATATGTATATATATATCTATATATATAGTCAATGAAGAACAATGATGGAAAGAGTGAAGACAATGCAAAGTTGAAGAATTTGAAAAACCGAGGAATTTCAAAAATGAAGAAAAACTCAAATTGAAGATTGTCAACTTTTGGTTGGTGGCGTAACCCACCGTATAAGAAAGCTGATTTTAGACACCGCGTACAACTCTCGTGTGGTTCTGAGAATAAATTTCTTCATTAATTTCTTCACACTTAGAGGGTTAGTCTTCATTGATTGAAGAAAAACGTTACTTCGTGTGTTGCACATGTAAGTCATCAAGGCAACATAAGTGTTAGGATGTGTGTCCTTTTCAAAGAACATTCGAAGATTCTAGGATATGTAGCTCACACCGCAACTTGCTACATCTCATCTCATCCAAGGGCTTTGTGAATATATCGGCCAGCTGGTCTTCAGTATTTGCGTGGTCGATGGAGATGTCGCCCTTCAACACATGGTCACGAAGATGATGACGAATCTGGATGTGCTTTGTTTTCGAGTGCTGAACTGGGTTGTGAGCAATCATGATAGCACTCTCATTGTCGCATTAGAGTGTCACATTCTTCACATTCATGCCATAGTCCTTGAGTGTTTGCTTCATCCATAGTAATTGAGCACAGCAAGACCCAGCAGCAATGTACTCACCTTCTGCAGTGGAGAGTGATACACAGTTCTGCTTCTTCAAGGACCAACATACCACGGATCGTCCGAGGAAATGACATGTGCCTGACGTTGACTTGCGGTCCACCGATCGCCAGCATAGTCGGAGTCTTAATATCCAATGAGATCAAAGGAAGATCCCTTGGAATACCATAATCCAGGTGTTGGTGTGTGAGCTAGATATCGAAGAATATGCTTCACAGCCTTATGGTGTGATTCCTTCGATGTAGCTTGAAATCAGGCACACATGCAAACACTAAGCATAATATCCGGCCTAGATGCACATATGTACAATAAAGAACCAATCATGGAGCGGTATACCTTTTGATCGAAGTCTTTACCATTTTCATCAGTGCATAGATGGCCATTTGTGGGCATAGGGATTTTAACGCCTTTGCAATCTTGCATGCCGAATTTCCTCAACACATCCTTGAGGTATTTCTCCTGAGATATGAATATCCCATTGTATAGTTCTCGAATCTGAAGACCTAAGAAGAATTTCAATTCTCCCATCATAGACATTTGATATTCTTCACTCATCATATAGGTAAATTCATCACTGTAACGTTAGTTAGTACAGCCAAAGATAATATCAGCAACATATATTTGGCACACAATCAATTCATCATCATATGTTTTGGTGAAAAGAGTTGGGTCGAGTGAACTGGGTTTGAAGCCTTTCTTCATGAGGAATTCCTTTAGTGTGTCATACTACGCCTGAGGTGCTTGCTTAAGGCCATAGAGGGCCTTGTTGAGTCTGTAGACATGATCTGGAAATTTTGGATCCTCAAAACCTGGTGGTTGAGCAACATATGCTTCTTCCTCAAGCTTACCATTGAGGAATGCACTTTTCACATCCATTTGATGTAAGATGATATTATGATGGTTAGCATAAGCAAGCAATATGTGAATAGCCTCAAGTCTAGCAACAGGTGCAAAAGTTTCATCGAAATTAATTCCTTCAACCTGTGTATAGCCTTGAACTACAAGGCGAGCCTTATTCCTCATCACGAGGCCATTTTCGTCTTGTTTGTTGCGCTAGATCCATTTGGTACCAACGATGTTGTGCGTGTGTGGGTCTGGTCACTTGACAAGCTCCCACACATTATTGAGCTCGAATTGATGCAATTCATCTTGCATGGCTTGAATCCACTCAGATTCCATGAATACTTCATCAACTTCAGTGGGCTCTTTGGTAGAGACAAACGCAAAATGCCCACAAAAGTTAGATAAATGTGAAGCTTTTGAGCGCATGAGAGGACATGGTGCGTTGATGTCATCGATGATCTTCTCGATCTGCACTTAGTTTGCAACGTGAGGATGTGTGGGTTGACGACTTTGCTTAGGCCCAACAGTTTCTTCAGGACCAGTTTCTTCAGTAGCACCAGTGGGGTTTTCTTCACGATCCGGAATGACTTCTTCAGCAGATTCTTCGGTAGGGATGACATCCTCAGTAGCTTTGAACTTGATGGATTCCACAGGTGACATTTCATCTAGCACAGGAGGTAGGTGCTCTCTTTGCGAGCCATTAGTTTCATCGAACCGCACATCTATAGTTTCAACAACCTTGTGATGATTGATGTTGAAGACTCTGTAGGTGTGCGAGTCCTTTCCGTAACCAAGCATAAAACCCTCGTGTGCTTTTGGTGCAAATTTAGAGTGATCGTGAGGATCTCTAATCTAGCATTTATCACCGAAGACTTTGTAATACCTTACATTGGGTTTCTTGTCTGTGAGGAGTTCATATGAGGTCTTTTTGAAGAATTTGTGAAGATATACCATGTTGATGATGTGGCACGCAGTATCAATTGCTTCAGGTCAGAAGCGCTGAGGTGTCTTGTATTCATCAAGCATAGTGCGAGCCATCTCAACAAGAGTTCTGTTCTTGCGCTCCATGACGCCATTCTGCTGAGGAGTATACGGAGCAGATAATTCGTGAGTAATACCAAGCATGTCAAGATATTCATCGAGGCCAGTGTTCTTGAACTCGGTTCCATTATCACTCCTGATATGCTTGATCTTCACACCGAAGTTAGTGGTAGCCCTTGAGGAAAATCGTCTAAAGACTTCCTGCACTTCATTTTTGTAAGTGATGATATGCACCCATGTGTAACGAGAATAGTCATCAACTATGAAAAATCCATATAATGATGCAGAGCTATAGAACGTGGCATAATGAGTAGGGCCAAAGAGATCCATATGAAGTAATTCAATGGGATGAGAAGTGGTCATGATAGTCTTCGAGGGATGCTTGGCTCTGGTGATCATTCCAGCCTCACAAGCCCCACAAAGATGATCTTTGAGGAATTTGACACCCTCGATGCCCGTGCTTCTTCCTCGCGAGTGTATGCAAGTTCCTCATCCCAGCATGACCAAGTCGTTGATGCCATAGCCAGCATTCTGAAGCTTTTGCAAGTAGACATGTGGTAGGCTGAGGTCCTACAGAGAAATCAACAATATACAAGTCTCCTTTCCTAAAGCCTTTGAATACTTTGGAGTTTTCAGATTCCATTAGCACAAGGCAACGATATTTGCCGAAGACAACAACCATATCAAGATCACAAAGCATTTAGACAGACATGAGGTTGAATCCTAAGGACTCGACAAGCATGACTTTGTCCATGTGTTTATCCTTTGAGATTGCAACCTTACCTAGACCCAATACCTTGCTTTTGCCTTTGTCAGCGTAGGTGATATGCTTCAGATGAGATGGTGACAAATCAGTGTCCATAAATAAGTTCCTGTCACCAGTCATGTGATTTGTAAATCCACTATCGAGGACCGGCTCAGTAGCTTTGGGTTGTTCATCCTACAGATGAATTAGTCCAACTTACGAACCCATATACTTCATCAGTGAAGAATATGATATCAATTTCATCAACAGTAACTTATATAGTAGTATGAGGATGTGAGAAATGAATGATTCATTTCTTCATGATTAGCTTGCGTCCTTTCAAGCACATTCAGGTCTCCAGCAAATTCTTCAGACGATTAAGTTCGTCTGGAGACCTGACCCTGCATAAGAGATTAGTTCTTTTTCTTCACCACCCACATCTGGAGGGGTGGCAAAGAGTTCATCATTCTGTGATCTCCATAAGAAAAAGATGGCATAGAAGCCAATGCACTTTGTTTCATAGAAGAGTGGTTAGGATAAGCATATGAATAAGCAGAGAAATTCTTCGAGGACTTATGAACATAATGGTTTGAAGAATAATGCACATATTCATAGCCTTTATACTTTCCCTGCGAAACAGAAGTGTTAGCACGATGATGTTCATATGAGGATTTTGATCCATGTGAGGAATTTGATACATATGAGGACTTGGATCCATAAGAAGATTTTGATCCATATGAAGAATTTGATATCGGGTTCCTATTCCTCATTGGTGGTGTCATGATGACACTCACCTGAAGATTTTCAAGGCATCTTTTGGGAACCCAGATATTCTTCATAGGGGGACTGTTCCTGCAGTTAGTTCCAACATATCGAGCAAATACTTTACCATTCTGATTCTTAAACAGTTTATAGTTGGAGTCAAATGACTCATTAGAGGAATATGAAGAATCACAGATAAAGCTAGATAAAGTGCATGGATCTACAGGAGGTCCTTTTGCAGCAACCCATGAGGTTTTGGGATATTGCTCAGGTTTTTAGTAGGTCCCATCAGCATTGAGTTTCCTCTCAAAGGCAATACCCTCTTTCCTAGGGTTCCTGTTCAAGATCTTCTTTTTGAGCACATCACATAGGGTCTGATACCCTTTGAGGCTTTTGTAAATGCATGTAACATACAGTTCCTTCAGCCCTGCATTATCGTCAGTGATACATGTGGTATCCTCAGATGAGGAATTTGTGACCACAGAGATAGTTGAAGAATTTGCAGCAATAAAAGCATTTGAACATTCAGGTGATGAATTAGCAGATTCACGCTCAATGCATTTCAGACATGGTGGAATAAATTCTTCCTGAGCGGAACTGATCTGTTGATCAAGCAATGAATCGTTTTCCTTCTGAAGATCTTCATAAGTCTCTTTTAACTTCTCGAGGTCTTGCTTTCTCTGAAGAAATTCATAAGAAAGCTTTTCATGATCAGTTAAGAGAGTGTTATGATGATTTTGAAGGTTGTCAAACCGACTTTGAAGTCTCTGAAGATTATCTGTCAGAGTCTTAGTTCGATTCAATTCCTCACCCAACAGGTCATCTCTTCTGTCTAGTTGATTTTGAATCTTTTCTAAAGCCTTCTGTTGTTTAACAACAATTTTAGCAAGTTTGGAATAGCTACGCTTGAGATTGTCATCAGATTTATCCTCACTAGAGTCAGAGAGGGAATGTTTGAGTACCTTGGCAACTTTTTCCATGAAGCAATAGGTGGGAGCATAGTAATCGACGCTCTTGTCAGCCGAGTTGGGGAAGTCATTTTCTTTAGTGTTGAAGATGAACATGCTGATGTAAGCAGTAGCAAGGGCTAGGCTCGCCACACTAGAGTCAGATTCCTCAAATTCCTCCTCTTCCACATTATCCTCAGATTCCGCTTTAGAGTCCATTTCCTTGCCAATGAATGCCCGGGCCTTCTTGGAACTGCTCTTCTTGTGAGATGAAGACTTTGAAGATTTTGATCATGAAGATTTTGAAGATTTCTTCTTCTTCTTTGAGTCATCAGAATCGTCATCTTTGTACTTCTTCTTCTTTGATTCCTTTTCCCACAGAGCACAATCAAGCATGTAGTGACCAGGTTTCTTGCATTTGTGGCAAGTTCTCTTTGTGTAGTCATGGGACGAGGAATCATCATTTCTTGAAGACTTTCCAAAATGACCGCGGTGAGGGAACTTCTGGAATTTCCTCACGAGCATTGCCAGAACCTGGCTCAGTTCTTCACGATCACCAAGGATGCTACCAGAATCCTTAGCTTTGGACTCAGATACTACCATGGCCTTCAGTGCACGTGATCTTCCATAGCTCAGTCCATAGAGATCTCTCTTCTCAGCAAGTTGGAACTCATGAGTATTTAGCCTCTCGAGGATATCAGCGGGACCAAGTGACTTGTAATCAGCTCGTTCTTGAATCATCAGTGTGAGGGTACCGAATGAGGTGTCAAGTGAGCTCAGCAATTTCTTCACCACCTCATGGTCGGTGATGTCAGTGGCACCAAGTGCTTGAAGCGCATTTGAGATGTCAGTGAGACGATCGAAGGTTTGCCGAACATTTTCGTTGTCGAGTCTTTTGAAGCCGTTTAAGAGATTGTGAAGAACATCAACTCGAGAGTCACATTGAGTTGAGACTCCTTCGTTGACCTTGGACAACCTGTCCCAAATCAGCTTACCAGTTTCCAGTGCACTCACCCTGCCATACTGTCCTTTGCTCAGATGTCCACATATGATATTCTTCGCTTGAGAATCGAGTTGCTTGAATCTCTTCACATCAGCAGCATTCAGAGACGGAGTGACTGAGGGAACACCATTTTCCACAATGTACCAGCGATCGTTATCAACTGCCTCAAGATGCATGCCAATATTGTTCTTCCAGTAGGGGTAGTCCGTCCCATCAATGGTAGGGCACCCAGCCGAGACCTTGATCATACTTGCAGTCGACATAACTAAAGCTCCAGGTGGTTAAACCAAAATCACACAGAACAAGGGAGTACCTTGCTCTAATACCAATTGAAAGTGCGTTATGTCGACTAGAGGTGGGGGTGAATAGGCGATTTTTATGAACTCTTCACTGAGGAATTTGAAGGTGAGGAAATTCCTAAGTGAAGAACTACTTGCAGTGGAATAAGTACTCAGGTATAAGCATAACAAAACAACAGCATACTCATCATGATGAAATGGAAGACAAACACAGAGTATAGAAAGCATAAACACATGATAAGCAGGATGAAGACAAAACAGACTGAAGAAATAGGAATGAGGAATTAGAGAAAGTCTTTAGTCAAAGTCTTCAAACAGTAATGATCAGGTACATCAACAGATAACTGAGGAAATGAAAGGGTTGAGGAAATAGAACTAGTAGGCTTGGTGAAGACAATGATTTGGTAGACCAGTTCCAACTGCTGTGACAGTTGTACGTCTGGTCGGAGCGGCTGAGTATTTAAACTCGAGGACACACAGTCCCAGACACATAGTCCTCACCGTATTCTCCTTGAGCTAAGAACACACAGACCTCGCCCAAGACTAGTGGTCAGTCTTCATAGGTGACTTCCAACCCTTCACAGACTTAGTCACTCGGCAATCCACAATCCCTCTTGGATGCCGAGACCATGATGCCTAACCGTCTGGAGGATACACAGTCCTCAAAGGTAACAAGCATCGGTTCCACACAGGAACAATTTCTTCAGTGATGCTCAATCACTTTGGGGTTTGTAGGTTTGGGTTGGGTTTTCCTCACTTGATGATTTTCGCTCAAAGTCCTCGGAGGATGGGATGCTCTCAAATGAAAAGTGTCAGTTTCTCTCGGAGCAACTAACCAGCTAGTGGTTGTTGGGGGCGGCTATTTATAGCCTAGGGAGCAACCCGACATGATAAGACATAAATGCCCTTGGCTGATATGGCCGTTAGGTGGTAGGATATTTTGGAATAGCTGGCGTGCGGCACAGCAATGGTCGGATATTTTGAGGTTTGAATTCCTTAGGGCTATCATGTTCCTCACTATGTAGGCAATTCGCACTAGCGAATTCCTAACTCCTCAGTCAGAACAAATTCCTCAGGGACCAGAAGATCTTCGTCTCTGTCAGTGAAGAAATCGACTGAACTAATATGAGATTTCCAATGGCTTCACTCGAAGGATTGGGTAGGTGTAGGATTTTGAGATGAGCATCACTTGGAAATCAGTTTCCTTAGTATTACCTCGACCCCCTTTAACAGTACGGTGTTCCTATGACTCAAGACCGAGAAAATGAAACTACAAAAACAAAAGTCTTCATGCTTCATATTCCTCACATGAATATCCAAGTCTTCATGGTCACACCAATTTCTTCACTTTCAAAGTCTTTAGTAGAACCAAAGGCTTCAGTCGAAGACATTCATTTTTAGGGGTCGACTTTCACTGTAAATATCAAACTCCTCATTGACTTATAGAACCTGTGTACACTCACAAACACATTAGTCCCTTAACCTATAAGTCTTCAATACACCAAAATCACTAAGGGGCACTAGATGCACTTACAGACACCTAGATTAGATATGAATTCCTTCATCCACACTCTTTCATTCGCTGCTTCTAAAGCAGCAATGTACTCCGCTTCGCACGTAGATCCCGCCATGATGCTCTGCTTGGAACTGCACCAACTGACAGCTCCTCCATTCAATAAAAATACGTATCCGGTTTGCGACTTAGAGTCATCGGAATCAGTGTCAAAGCTTGCATCGACATAACCGTTTTCGATGAGCTCTTTCTCACCTCCATAAACGAGAAACATATCCTTAGTCCTTTTTAAGTATTTCTGGATGGTCTTGACCACTGTCCAGTGCTCCACTCCAGGATTACTTTGGTACCTCCCTGCTATGCTTATAGCAAGACATACATCAGGTCTGGTACACAACATTGCATACATGATAGAACCTATGGCTCAGGCATAGGGAATGACTTTCATTTTCTCTCTATCTTCTGCAGTGGTCGGGCATTGAGTCTGACTCAACTTCACACCTTGTAACACATGCAATAACCCTTTCTTCGACTGATCCATTTTGAACTTCTTCAAAACTTTATCAAGGTATGTGCTTTGTGGAAGTCCAATTAAGTGTCTTGATATATCTCTATAGATCTTTATGCCCAATATGTAAGAAGCTTCTCCGAGGTATTTCATAGAAAAACTCTTATTCAGGTATCCCTTTATGCTATCCAGAAATTCTATATCATTTCCAATCAACAATATGTCATCTACATGTAAGATTAGAAATGCTACAGAGCTCCCACTCACTTTCTTGTAAATACAGGCTTCTCCAAAAGTCTATATAAAACCATATGCTTTGGTCGCACTATCAAAGCATTTATTTCAACTCCGAGAGGCTTGCACCAGTCCATAAATGGATTGCTGGAGCTTGCACACTTTGGTATCACCCTTTGGATCAACAAAACCTTCCGGTTGCATCATATACAACTCTTCTTCCAAAAATCCATTCAGGAATGCAGTTTTTACATCCATTTGCTAAATTTCATAATCATAAAATGCAGCAATTGCTAACATGATTCGGACAGACTTAAGCATCGCTACGGGTGAGAAAGTCTCATCATAGTCAACTCCTTGAACTTGTCGAAAACCTTTTGCAACAAGTCGAGCTTTGTAAGCAATAACATTACCGTCTGTGTCGGTCTTCTTCTTAAATATCCATTTCTTATCTATGGCTTGCCGATCATCGGGCAAGTCCACCAAAGTCCACACTTTGTTCTCATACATGGATCCCATCTCAGATTTCATGGCCTCAAGCCATTTCGCGGAATATGGGCTCATCATCGCTTCCTCATAGTTCATAGGTTCGTCATGGTCTAGTAACATGACTTCAGGAACAGGATTACCGTACCACTCTGGTGTGGATCTTACTCTGGAAGACCTACTAAGTTCGGTAGTAGTTTGATCTGAAGTTTCATGATCATCATATTTAACTTCCTCACTAATTGGTGTAGGAATCACTGGAACTGATTTCTGTGATGAACTGCTTTCCAATAAGGGAGAAGGTACAATTACCTCATCAAGTTCTACTTTCCTCCCACTCACTTCTTTCGAGAGAAACTCCTTCTCTAGAAAGGATCCATTCTTAGCAACAAAGATTTTTCCTTCGGATCTGTGATAGAAGGTGTACCCAACAATTTCCATTGGGTATCCTATGAACACGCACTTCTCCGATTTGGATTCGAGCTTATCAGGTTGAAGCTTTTTCACATAAGCATCACAGTCCCAAACTTTATGAAACGACAACTTTGGTTTCTTGCCAAACCACAATTCATAAGGCGACGTCTCAACGGATTTTGATGGTGCCCTATTTAAAGTGAATGCAGCTGTCTCTAAAGCATACCCCAAAACGATAGCGGTAAATCAGTAAGAGACATCATAGATCGCACCATATCCAATAAAGTACGGTTACGAAGTTCGGACACACCATTTCGCTGTGGTGTTCTAGGTGGCGTTAATTGTGAAGATATCCCATGTTGTTTCAAATGAAGACCAAACTCATAACTCAAATATTATTCTCCGATCATAGAAACTTTATTTTCTTGTTACGATGATTTTCCACTTCACTCTGAAATTCTTTCAACTTTTCAAATGTTTCAGACTTGTGCTTCCTTAAGTAGATATAACCATATTTGCTCAAATCATTTGTGAAGGTAAGAAAATAACGATACCCACCACGAGCCTCAATACTCATTGGACCGCATACATCAGCATATATTATTTCCAATAAGTCAGTAGCTCGTTCCATTGTTCCGGAGAATGGAGTTTTAGTCATATTGCCCATAAGGCATGGTTCGCAAGCACCAAGTGATTCATAATCAAGTGATTCCAAAAGTCCATTAGCATGGAGTTTCTTCATGCGCTTTACACCGATATGACCCAAACAGCAGTGCCACAAATAAGTTGCACTATCATTATTAAACTTATATCTTTTGGTTTCAACACTATGAATATGTGTATCACTACTACCGAGATTCAACAAAAATAGACCACTCAGCAGGGGTGCATGACCATAAAAGATATTACTCATATAAATAGAACAACGATTATTCTCTGATTTAAATGAATAATGGTCTCGCATTAAACAAGATCTAGATATAACGTCCATGCTCAACGCTGGCACCAAATAACAATTATTCAGGTCTAAAACTAATCCCGATGATAGATGTAGAAGTAGTGTGCCGACCGCGATCACATCGACTTTGGAACCATTTCCCATGCGCATCGTCACCTCGTCCTTGGCCAATCTTCGCTTAATCCGTAGCCCCTGTTTCGAGTTGCAAATATGAGCAACAGAACCAGTATCAAAAACCTAGGCGCTACTGCGAGCATTAGTTAAGTACACATCAATAACATGTACATCAAATATACCTTTCACTTTGCCATCCTTCTTATCCGCCAAATACTTGGGGCAGTTCCGCTTCCAGTGACCTGTCTCTTTGCAGTAGAAACACTCAGTTTCATGCTTAGGTCCAGACTTGGATTTCGTCTCTCAAGCAGCAACCTTTTTCCTGTTCTTCTAGAAGTTTCCCTTCTTCCCTTTACCCCTTTTCTTGAAACTAGTGGTCTTATTGACCATCAACACTTGATGCTCCTTTTTGATTTCTACCTCCGCGGCCTTTAGCATCGCGAAGATCTCGGGAATAGTCTTGTTCATCCCTTGCATATTATAGTTCATCACGAAGCCTTTACAGCTTGGTGGCAGTGATTGAAGAACTCTATCAATGACACAATCAACTGGAAGATCAACTCCCATTTGAGTCAAATGATTATGGTACCCATACATTCTGAGTATGTGTTCATTGACAGAACTATTCTCCTCCATTTTGTAGCTATAGAACTTGTTGGAGACTTCATATCTCTCAACTCGGGCATTTTCTTGAAATGTTAACTTCAACTCTTGGAACATCTCATATGCTCCATGACATTCAAAACGTCTTTGAAGTCCCGATTCTAAGCCGTAAATCATGGCACACTGAACTATTGAGTAGTCATCAGCTTTGCTCTGCCAGACGTTCTTAATGTCATCAGTAGCATCTGAAGTAGGCCTGGCACCCAGCGGTGCTTCCAGGACGTAATTCTTCTATGCAGCAATGTCACGCCCAATATGCGATACTATCCTAAAGTGACTCGAAGGTCCCACCAAGGATAGAACTGCATATTGAAACGCTTTGCAAGGTGGATATCATTACATCAACATTACATAATAGATGGGGATACATACAAAAGGCATAAAATGCCACATGTATACAACATCATATCATACATGATAACAACATCCGACTACGGATGAAACACAAACAGAAGCTCAAACGACATCCACCCTGCTAGCCCAGGCTGCCGACCTGGAACCTATCCCCTGATCGAAGCAGAAGCGGAAGAAGAACTCCAAAACAAGCAAAACATCGCTCTCGCGTCATGATCATCGCATACCTGTACCTGCAACTGTTGTTGTAGTAATCTGTGAGCCACAAGGACTCAGCAATCCCATTACCATGGGTATCAAGACTAGCAAAGCTTAATGGGAATGGAAAGGATAAGTGGTGAGGTTGCAGCAGCGACTAAGCATATATGGTGGCTAACATACGCAAATAAGAGCGAGAAGAGACAAACGGAACGGTCGTGAAGCTAGCAATGATCAAGAAGTGATCCTGAACTCCTACTTACGTCAAACATAACCCAAAACCGTGTTCACTTCCCGGACTCCGCCGAAAAGAGACCATCACGGCTACACACGCGGTTGATGCGTTTTAATTCGTATCTAGTGTCAAGTTATCTACAACCGGACATTAACAAATTCCCATCTGCCGCATAACCACGGGCACGGCTTTCAAAAGTTTATACCCTGTAGGGGTGTCCCAAATTAGCCCATTATAAGCTCTCAGGGTCAATGAAGGATATACCTTCTCCCAGGAAGACCCGATCAGACTCGAAATCCCGGTTTACAAGACATTTCGACAATGGTAAAACAAGACCAGCAAGACCGCCCGACGCGGCGACAATCCCGATAGGAGCTGCACATATCTCGTTCTCAGGGCAACACCGGATGAGACAGGCTATGAGTAAAACCAGACTTTGAGTTTCCCCGAGGTGGCCCCGCAGGTGGCTCGGTTCGGACCAACACTTAGACAAGCATTGGCCCGAGGGGTCTAAAATAAAGAAGACCCTCGAGAGAGCGACTCCCAAAGGAAAAGTAGGTGGTGGTGAGGCAAATGGTAAAACCAAGGTTGGGCCTTGCTGGAGGAGTTTTATTCAAAGCGAACTGTTAAGGGGGTCCCATAAATCACCCAACGGTGTAAGGAACGCAAAATCCGGGAACATAATACCGATATGGCGGAAACTAAGGTGGCAAGAGTGGAACAAAACACCAGGCATAAGGCCGAGCCTACCACCCTTTACCAAGTATATAGATGCATTAATTAAATAAGAGATATTGTGATATCCCAACATAATCCTGTCCACCATGGAGCAATCTTCAACTTCACCTGCAACTAACAACGCTATAAGAGGGGTTGAGCAAAAGCGGTAACATAGCCAAGCAAGGGTTCGCTAGGAAGGGTGAAAAGATTAGAGGCTGAGATGGCAAATTGGGGAGGCTTGAAGAACAAGTGATAGGTAGCGCAGCAAAGCGATAGAACAAAGAAACTAGTGTAGCAATGATAGTAATGAGATCCAAGGTGACGGTCATCTTGCCTGAAATCCCGCAAGGAAGAAGAACGAGTCCATGAAGAAGATGAAGCCACGAAGACGAACCAAGCGTAGACGAACGAATCCTCACGATCGCAACGAAACGGGAACTATCTAGAAGAAGCACACAACATGGTAAACACACCATACATGAACAAGGCATGATGCTCAACCAAGTATGATGCATGACAAGGCTACATGAAGCTACTCATGGCAAGAGATGATGCATACAAGAGCAACATATCAAAGCAAGTTGAAATGAGGCCGGAAACGACATATAACAATTCCGGTAAGTCCTCATATGCAAATTTAGAAATTGGTCCAGATCTGAATAAACCTTATGTTCAAGTTGTTAAACAACAAGTTAAGATGCACCAAGATGATCTACACGAGATTCTAGTCAAGTTACATATAAAGTTCATTTAATTCGGAGCTACGGCATAGAAGATATGAGCAAAACTAGTTAAACATGACATTGATGCAAAATGCATACAAACATCAAGCAAACAGTCTCAAAACATGAATGCAACATGATAATATGAAACTACATGCAACACTGAGCAAGTTTCATATAGAACACACTCAAAACGGAGAAACGGTTCAACACATACACATGAAACAAGTTTAAAGGACAATCTGTCCAAAACAGCAACTAGGCATCTAGCAAGCATTAAACAATATGCTACAGCATCTCAACGTTAAAACAAAAGGCATGGACATGAAGTGCAGGTAAAGCATGACAAAACATGAACACTGAGCTATCTCCATAAAACACTAGAACATGCTCAAAAAGACATGGCAAGATTGCAAATAATAACAGTTTACAGGCTTAGCAGAAATAACATCAGGTTGCAATGTTTAGAGCTATCAAACAACATGCTACAGGTAATGATCATAGAAACTTAAGGCATGGCATGATAGTACTAAATGCATAGAACAAAAGTCCTTTACTGACCATGAGCCAAAAAGGATCAGAAGATATGATGGCACCCATGTAAACATGGCAAATGATATGACAGATTCAAACATGGCAGGAACAACAATAAGTAGGCATGTTGGTGAGCTTGTACAACTCACCACAGAGCATTACATGGCATGAAAAGGTAACTAACCATAAGAAGACATGTTTATGAAGCTAAGAATGGCAAGAGAAAGTTCATAGGGTGCATGGATCACTAGCAAAGTTCATGGCAAAACTGAACTTAAAGTTAATAGGCTGACAGCAACATTATTTAGCAATTTAAGAGCAAGATTACAACAAGCTACAGCAGGCTATAAATGCAACCAGGGGCAAGAATGGATAGAGCATGACATGTATAATAAAACATCCTTAGTGAACATCTCCAGATTATGCTTACAATGACTTGTAGGAGCAGGTTTACATAGCATCATAATATAGCAGATTCAGCCTAGCAAAACAGTAACAGTAAGTTCCCTACTTAACAAGCTTGATGCAGTCACTAAAAGACTCACAAAAATACATGGATGGCACCCCTGTAAATATGACATAATGTAGTTCAAAACACATGTAGAGCTCATGCTCATAGGATGCACACACAAAATGCAACGAAATTGACAAAACATCAAGTTCTGTTAACAGACCACAGTCAACATCATATAGCACTCTTGCAACGATGGTTCGGGCATCAAGGTGAACTCAAACAAGCATGTCACAATGGAATGAAATGTAGATCATCTCACAATGAACATTTTGATATATCATGCACACAAAACGGAGCAGCACAAATGAAGTTATGGCATGTCAAACATGGCACCAGAATGCAAAATATTTCGGGACTTTGGCCGGGGAAGTCGCCGGCGAGGTCGAGGGAGCTCGGGAGGGCCGGATCTGGCCGGCCGGCGAGCTCCTCCGGCCGGGATCCACCGGATCTGGGCGCGGGGCGCGGTAGGAGCGGCGGGGCGGCGGAGATCCGGTGAGGTGGCTCGGGGCCGGCGGCGGGGGCAGGAGCGCAGGGCGCGGCGGCGCACGGCGGCGAGAAGGCATCCGGGCGGCGGCGGGGAGGCACCGGCAGGGCGGCGGCGGAGGCGAGCGCCGCTCGCAGGCGCGCCGGTGGGAGGCGGCGCGGGTCGCGGGTCGCGGGCGTGCGGGGGACGGATGGGCCGCGGGGGCCGGCGACGGGCCAGGCGGGCCGGCGGCACGGGGGCGGCGGACGTGCCATGCGGCAGGCCCTCGTTGGCTGCGGGCGGCGGCGGCAATTCGTCCGGAGGCGGCGGACATGTCCGGCGCGGTGGGAGGAGAATTTTTAGGGTTTCGTCTGCGAATTTCGGAAGGGGAGGTGTATTTATATGTAGAGGGAGCTAGGAGGCTCCAAATGAGGTGCGGTTTTCGCTCACACGATCGTGATCGAATGGCCGAGAGCATGGAGGGGGTTTGGATGGGCTCATGAGCTATGGTGAAGGGGTGCTGGGCTGCAAAGAGAGAGGGGTTTCGGGCTACGCGGTTAACCGTTGGAGTATCAAACGACCTCCAAATGGCACGAAATTTGACGGGCGGTCTACCGGTGATATACCAAGGTCACTCGGAAAACCTCGGTCCATTCCGAGAATGTTTAACACCCGCTCACAACAAGATACAAAAAGGGGGACGCCGGAGGACATGGGAGTGCCGGATTGCAAAACGGACAACGGGGAAAATGCTCGGATGCATGAGATGAACACGTATGCAATGCAATGCACATGATGACATGATAAAATGCAACACGCAAGCAAATGACATGGAAATGACGGCGAATAACTGGCAGACACCTGGCGCATCGAATCCGGGGTGTTACAAGCAATGAGGATAATCCTCAAGTTACGGACCCAGTCCATGTAGTTGCTGCCATTATCTTTCAACTTAGCTTTCTCTAGGAACGCATTAAAATTCAAAAGAACGGTAGCACGGGCCATTGATCTACAACAACATAGGCATGCAAAATACTATCAGGTACTAAGTTCATGATAAATTAAAGTTCAATTAATCATATTACTTAAGAACTCCCACTTAGATTGACATCCCTATAATCATCTAAGTGATCACGTGATCCAAATCAACTAAACCATGTCCGATCATCACGTGAGATGGAGTAGTTTTCAATGGTGAACTTCACTATGTTGATCATATCTACTATATGATTCACGCTCGACCTCTCGGTCTCAGTGTTCCGAGGCCATATCTGCATATGCTAGGCTCGTCAAGTTTAACCTGAGTATTCTGCGTGTGCAAAACTGGCTTGCACCCGTTGTATGTGAACGTAGAGCTTATCACACTCGATCATCACGTGGTGTCTCGGCACAACGAACTGTAGCAACGGTGCATACTCAGGGAGAACACTTGTACCTTGAAATTTAGTAAGGGATCATCTTATAATGCTACCGACGTTCTAAGCAATATAAGATGCATAAAGGATAAACATCACATGCAATCAAAATATGTGACATGATATGGCCATCATCATCTTGTGCTCATGATCTCCATCACCGAAGCATCGTCATGATCTCCATCATCACTAGCGTGACACCTTGATCTCCATCGTAGCATCGTTGTCGTCTCACCAACTATTGTTAGTATGACTATCGCTATCGCTTAGTGATAAAGTAAAACAATTACATGGCGATTGCATTGCAAACAAGAAAGCGACAACCATATGGCTCCTACCAGTTGCCGATAACTTTGTTACAAAACATGATCATCTCATACAACAATTTATATCACATCATGCCTTGACCATATCACATCACAGCAAGCCCTGCAAAAACAAGTTAGACGTCCTCTACTTTGTTGTTGCAAGTTTTACGTGGCTGCTACGGGCTTCTAGCAAGAACTGTTCTTACCTACGCATCAAAGCCACAACAATTTTTCGTCAAGTGTGCTGTTTTAACCTTCAACAAGGATCGGGCATAGCCACACTCGATTCAACTAAAGTTGGAGAAATAGACACTCACCAGCCAGCTATGTGCGAAGCATGTCGGTAGAACCAGTCCCGCATAAGCGTACGCGTAATGTCGGTCTGAGCCGCTTCATCCAACAATACCGCCGAATCAAAGTATGAAGTGCTGGTAAGCAGTATGACTATTATCGCCCACAACTCTTTGTGTTCTACTCGTGCATATAACATCTATGCATAGACCTGCCTCGGATGCCACTGTTGGGGAATGCGGTAATTTCAAAAATTTCCTATGATCACGCAAGATCTATCTAGGTGATGCATAGCAACGAGAGGGGAGAGTGTTGTCTATGTACCCTCGTAGACCGAAAGCGAAGCATTATGACAACACGGTTGATGTAGATGTACGTCTTCATGATCCAACCGATCCTAGGACCAAAGGTACGACATCTCCGCGATCTGCATAGGTTCAGCTCGGTGACGTCCCACAAACTCTAGATCTAGCTGAGGTCGAGGGAGAGTTTCATCAGCACGACGGCGTGTTGACGTTCATGATAAAGTTACCGGCACGGGGTTTCGCCTAAGCACTACGATGGTATGACCGAGGTGGAAATCTGTGAAGGGGGGCACCACACATGGCTAAAACAATTGTCATCTTGTGTGTCCGAGGGTTCCCCCCTTCCCCCATATATAAAGGAGCAACGGGGGATGCCAGCCGACCCTCATGGGGTGCGCCCCAAGTAGGATTCCTACTAGGAATCCTATTCCTACTAGGTTTCCAACAAGGGAAGAGAGGGGGAAGGAGGAAGGAAGAGGGGGAAGGGAAGGAAAGGGGGGCGCCGCCCCCCTTCCCTTGTCCTATTCAAATTCATGGGGGGGGCAGCCCCTCCTGGCCATTCCTCTTCTCCCACTAAGGCACATCTAGGCCCACTAGTTCCCCCGGGGTGTTCCGATAACCCTCCGGCACTCCGGTTTGATCCGAAACTTCTCCAGAACACTTCCGGTGTCCGGATATAGTTTTCCAATATATTAATCTTTCTGTCTCGACCATTTCGAGACTCCTCGTCATGTCCGTGATCATATCCAGGACTCCGAGCAATCTTTGATACATCATATCACATAAACTCATAATACCAATCGTTATCGAACGTTAAGCGTGCGGACCATAAGGGTTCGAGAACTATGAAGACATGACCGAGACATGTCTCTGGTCAATAATCAATAGTGGAACTTGGATCCTCATATTGGTTCGTACATATTCTAGAAAGATCTTTATCGGTCAAACCGCATAACAACATATGTTGTTCCCTTTGTCATCGGTATGTTACTTGCCCGAGATTCAATCATCGGTATCCCAATACCTAGTTCAATCTTGTTACCGACAAGTTTCTTTACTCGTTCCATAATACTTCATCCCGCAACTAACTCATTAGTCACAATGCTTGCAAGGCTTATAGAGATGAGTATTACCCAGAGGGCCCAGAGATACCTCTCCGAAACACGGAGTGAAAAATCATAATCTCGATCTATGCCAACCCAACAAACACCTTCGGAGACACCTGTAGAGCACCTTTATAATCACCCATTTACGTTGTGATGTTTGGTAGCACACAAAGTGTTCCTCCGGTATTCGGGAGTTGCATAATCTCATAGTCTGAGGAACTTGTATAAGTCACGAAGAAAGAGTAGCAATGAAACTAACACAATTGTAATGCTAAGCTAATGGATGGGTCATGTCCATCAGATCATTCTCCTAATGATGTGATCCCGTTCATCAAATGACAACACATGTCTATGGTTAGGAAACATAACCATCTTTGATTAACGGGCTAGTCAAGTAGAGGCATACTAGGGACTATATGTTTTGTCTATGTATTCACACATGTACTAAGTTTCCGATTAATACAATTATAGCATGAATAATAAACATTTATCATGAATTAAGGAAATAAATAATAACTTTATTATTGCCTCTAGGGCATATTTCCTTCAGTAGTCGCACTGTTAAAAGTAAGGACACGTTAAACCAATATTGTTTTCAATGTAATGCCTCCAGTAATATGAATCAATGGCACTGTTTTTCATGTCATGCTAAATTTACCATTAAGATAAGTTGTTGATTTTCATTACAAATGCAACTGTCCTGGTCCGCCTACTCTCCCGTGCCCAAATACCAACTCTTTAGTAGCTGTTAATGTAATGTTGCTGGTAAAATGAAGGAATGGCACCATTAAAGTAATGTCGTACTTAACGGTTGTCATAGTTAATCCTAATGCCCACACTAATATCTAGCAATGTTGCTGCTTTAGAAATTGCTGCTGTCCTTGTAGGATCGCATGTTAAGGAGCATGCTTCATTTCATTTGATGTATGTTTCATCACTTGTTAGTCACCCTCCTTTCCACCTTTTTTTGCAAACAGAGATATACATTTCATGCTTGATCTTAGTTGAACTACACAAATGATATGCAAATTATAGTTGAACATTCCACGAGCTTCACAACCAACCTTGATGTTGCTCAATTTTATTGCAACTAATGAAGAAGAACCTGCTAGCTCATGGGACATTGCTTCATTTTAGGTGAACTGCACAAAAAGGTCCCATGAATTGAATCATCCATGTTGGTGACTGGTGTCATCCCTTCTACGATGGCGTTGACTGCAAATATGGTTTGCCAAAGATCCTACATGTTGAGTCTGCTCTTGTGCTACTATTTTGGCACTGCCAAGATAAAGCAGTAATGTTATTATTTTGCACCTTAATCTAGTGGCACTATTAATTTGAGGCAATGTTTTGGCACCGCTATGTCGTGGGGAAACTGGTGATCCACGAACACCTATGGGACCGGAGCCCCTTTCGGTTCGGCGGGGAGCGGAGATCGCACGAAGAGCAGATCGAGGCGAAGCACACAAGCAGTTTACCCAGCTTCGGAGCTCTCCGGAGAGATAATACTCCTACTGCTGCTTTTTTGTCTATATTGAGTTCTGGCCCAAGCCGAGCATGAGTGTTTCTGCCTCTCAGGTTCCGAACCCCCTCTACATTGCACATGGGCCTCCTCTTATACGCTAAAGGGGGCACCGACAGGTGGCAACGTAGGCGAGGGTAAAAGTGGAAAAGGGAGTTGCGGTTGGTGCAACTACCTGTACAGTGAATCCTACCTAACCCTGACGGCAGGGGACAAGAGCATTTAATGCACGTCTGTGTCGTCCAAACAGTGCAGAAGGGACCGTCAGGGGTGCCACCGTTCGCCACGATGGCTATTTCGCCAGCGTCGCTGGCCACCATGCACCCCTGGCTGCACAGCCATCCGCCACGCGCCCCCGAAAAAGACCCCAGGGCGACACGTAGGTGGATGCACTGGAGCGCGGGTACGGGATGGTTGCTTGCCGCGGCAAGCGCCTTGCCGCTGTCGCTGTCTTGTCGCGCCCGGGAGCTTGTCGCTCGCCGGGCCTTGCCGGGACGCGTGGCGCGTCGCGGCAAGTTCCTTGAGATGCCTTAGTTGGCCTTCCCGGCAAGCTCCTCTTGCCGGGGGATTGTTTCCTTGGCTTGGACATTTTGCTCTTGAGTGGCCGGTTGGCCTTCCCGGCAAGCTCCTCTTGCCGGGGCCTTTGCGTTCTTGAATGGCTCCGAAATAACCTTAGAGGACCTTGGCGGTCACCCGGCAAGCCCTTGCCGCGGGGTGCTGCAACTGCCCGTGCACAAGTTCGGGATACTAGGGTACCCCTACTCTAGTACACCGACACGCTAGTGCCACTGATTTTTTTTATATATCGAAAGAGGGGGTTTCCTCCGATTTAATTAAAGAAACACAGCCATAGAGAACCATTATCCGACAACATCTTAGTGTAAACGGGCAGTTGTCTAACTACTACTAGAATAGACTGGGTACTAGCAGGAGACAAGTTCGCCACATAAGCTAGGCAGGTAGGGGGACGCAGCACCAGCTCGACCAAGTTTGGATTACAACCCAAATGCTACCACAGAAACATTAGGGGGAAGATAGGGACTGAAAGAGCCAGCTTAAGCATCCCAGTCTAAGCACCCCCGCCCTCAATCCTTGCGAAGCACGGTACACCTAGCTTGCCACCTGCTCGAGCCTAGTGCCACTGATAGAATGAAGTAATAATACAGTTAAAATAGAGCGAGTGTTCTCTCTATCATTTCATTTCCAATGTAGATAAAGAAAGTGCTTCTCTTTGTTAGTATATGTTTCATCAACTAGTCCCGTTCTTAATGTTGAAGTGTTTCTGCAAACTGGGGTGCTTAATTTTAGTTGATCTGCACAAAAATAGAGATTCGAATGTCTTAAGGCCCCTCCTTGTACTACCGCTGTACACTGATGTTCATAACTGGCAGAAGGTGTATCGGGGAGAATTGGGTCGATTACCAGCCTCAGGCCTACTGTACGATGCATCACAGGGCCCATCTCGCCCTCACATCATGGCATACTATGATACTATCGCAATATTTTATTCTATTTATTAGTGTATGTTTCATCAACTAGTGCCACTATAATGTGATCATGATTTTTCATTATCTGTGCAAATAGGGTTATTTAGCTGCATTTTGGTGGAACTGCACAAATGTACTGATGGATCCGGCATATATGCAGAGTGCGAGGTGTGCCAAGTAAAATTACCAACAACAACCATGCTCCATCTAAGCATTGGCATCCACCACCACCAGTGGGATGTGTGGCGCTCTCTATGGACGGATCTTTCTCGTCAACAAATCCTCTAACCAAATAGTAGTAGCTTATATTGGCACTTTTCTAAGGAGTACTGTTTTCTGAAAGAAGCACCAATCTATTTTTATTTATTTGTACACAGTGTCACAACTTTGTTTTTGGTCCATAGCTATTTTAGGGTGATTGGCGTAGTACTCGGAAACTGATTGTAAGCATGATTTTCATTAGCCGTCACAGTGATTGTAAGCATGAGCAGATGGAAGTTTAGGTTAGTGCGAAGCCACTGGATTCTCCGTCGACCGAACCCAACTTCAAGAGGAGAAAAGCAGTTGGCGCGATGACGCTTCCCCGCCATCCTCTCCCTCGCCGTTCACATCGTCTCACGGGGCAGCTGTCTACCGTCGAGGAATAGGAGGGGATTGCCCCCCCCCCCCACCCAATAGTCGGGCATGTTGTGAATTGTTAGGAGGAGCTTAGGGTTGTCAGTATTTGCAGGTTGTGAATTGTGTTTTGTGTTGTGTATTTTGAGAGTCCTTTCATATATGAATGTCTTTTAAATTTCAGATTTGCAGTATTGAGCATATGAAGTATTTTATGAATTTTAGAGATCTATTTTTAGCACTTAGAATATGTAATTTCATATAAAAGTGCAGACAATGTGATTCTCATAGAAGAAACTGCAAGTTTCAGTTTCAGATAAAAACTGCAAGTTTCATAGGCAGAGCATTTATACTAACACACCCTTTTTAAACAGGGATAACATCATGTTGGAAGTTTTATTCATGGTCGAAAATGGAACTACCAGCCAGTTAACATCATGCTGATTAACATTCATGCATAGCACATCTTCATATGATGCACAGTCAAAAAGATATGCTATTTTCAAAATGCCCACACAATATCAAGTGTGCGAAAAACGGAGAAAACAAGGGAGAAAGTTTTGGCAAGTGTTGGACATGGTGTTCATAGATGACAATGGGGACCAACATGCCAATAATGGCAAAGGCAAAAAAATTGGAGATATATTCACTTCATCAGGTGGAATCGAACCCGGGCGGAACATCTGTCAGGTAGTGTCACTTGGACACTGGGCTAGTTTATTAGTTTAGGTAGAAATAAGGCACAACATCTACCATTACTGTAGCATGCCTTCCCCGGCTCCGGCGGTTCGTTCTCGTCCTCCGGCTTTGTGCGCTCGCCGCGGCGCCGCTATCTGTCGTTGTGAACATGTTGAACAAAGAAGAGGAATCTGGAGAGGCATGTACATGGAGAGGTGGACAGTCGGGACCCACCAGGTCTATGGCCGTACGCAAGCAAGTGCCTCATTGAAAAAAATACTTCCTCCTCATGCAATACAGACGTTGGGGCCCATGGGTTTTTCAACATATTTACATTTTTTAGGTGGTTCAACGTAGTTACTAAAGGAGATAAATTTATAACGAAGCCGAGGAGCTGGCAGATATCATTTATTATCAGTGGGCCAGCAAGTATCTACTGGGTTGTGGGCAGCCCCGTCTAGGCTTTTTTTAACATGCGCAGCCCACGACATGCCAATTTGTATTTTCTTGAGGGCCATCATGTATCGACCGGCCTATGGACCTCCCATCCTAGGTTTTATTTTTCCTGAAACATTCGCAACCCAACTTATGTATTTTTTTTGAAGAAAACACAGAGGTTTGTTCTATTTTTCTATATAAGAATAGGAACGTTAGGTCCAACTTATGTTTCCCTTCTAACTATATATTATATATATTTATATTATTTTATATGTTATTATATATTATTGTTATTGTCATTATATATTTAACAGATGCTTAAATATATAAGAAAACAATATACCACATCTTATTAACTTATAAAAATAAAATTTTAACAATAAAATCCTTGATTTTTTTACATCAAGGCAACGAAATTCCTGGTGAGTGTGTACAAAAGCTTGGTAAGATTTAAGGACCAATGTAATAATAAAGCACTTATTATTTAAATATATTTATAACAAAATGCTTAGCCCCTGTTTAGTTTTTGATAACATTGCTACGCCCAACCGAAGATTATAATTAGAACCAGCCCAGCAAAGTCATGTACTTTGAGAAAGTGCAAATGGGCTGTAATTTTTTAGGAAAAAATAAATAGGGACGCAACATTATTTGTTCAGCCAGCCCAGCAAATTCGTGTATTTCGAGAAAGTGAAAATGGGTTGTAGTTTAAAAAAAATGGGCCGCATGGACGCTACACACCCAACCCAACAAATGGACTGTAATTCTCAAAAAAAGATCAAATGGACTGTAAATACTAAAAAAATGGGTTGAATATGTGCCAAATTTTAGGAGGCTGAAATGTGGGCCAATAGGTCGAAGCCAACGCAAGTCGTTGTCAACTTAGTAAACAAATGATACTGACATCGATAGCCGTTGGAATTATATCCAACGACCAGCACCCATCTTCAATCTCTCACCTTCTTCCTCCAGTGCCACCGGGACCACCTGCTCCCGCCTCCTGCTGCTAGCAGCTCCGCTTAGCATGCTTCGCTGTGAAGTGCTACCCTACCGTCGGCCAGGCCATCCCTCCACCCCTCCACACCTCCTAATCTTCTGCATCGACTGCCGAACCACGCCGCACTAGAACGAGTTAACCCTCGTACACCTCTCCGTCTGCGACTCCACTCCCATGTCTTCCCATCTCCGGCTAGTTGCTGTCCAGGGCCTCGCTGTCGTCCATCACCTAGGATGCGCTCGGTGCGGCGTGGTCAACATGGTCAACAAACGAGAGTCGTCGAAAGAGGACTCTATGTGGAGAGGCTGACAGTGGGGACGCACCAGGTCCATGGACGCACGCATGAAACCGCCTCCTTATTACGCGAAAATAAATTTATTCCTCCCCCTGAAAGCTGGGACCCACCATGTATATCTTCGGAAGGAAGGAAGTGCCTCCTTATTCCTGCCACTAACAGCTGGGACCCACCAGCTACATCTTCGCACGCAAGGAAGTGTGTCCATATTACGAAAAATGATTCTTCCCTCTGACAGCTAGGACCCACCAGCTATATCTTCACATGCAAGGAAGTGCCTTCTTATCCTCCCTGACAGCTGGGACCCACCAGGTCAAACCATATGTAGGTTTGTCTGTCTGGTTACGAACATGTACGTACATACTGGTCGATCGGTCTCTCTGCAGCGATGAACCGTGACCGAGTAAGGAGTGGCACATGTCATAGTAGAGGTGTGGACGTAGCATGTCATGTTGTTCCTTCTATATCGTGTACATGTACATACAACCATGTTGCAAGAAAGTAAATACGGCTACATATGTACATATGGGCAGGGTCTCAAACGCGTACAACGATGGCGTCCTATTCATCGGCAGCCAACCGACTGGGTCAGAATGAAGAAACTGCATCGGGTTCATCAGGAGGCAATGGAATGCGTCCTGTTCATCGGGAGCCAACCGGCTTGGACGGAACAGCCGAAACGAGGCAAGGCGTGCTGCAAAACGGAGGAAACAGCCTTCTGTTCAACCGCCTACGGTCAAAACAGGATACTGTTCACCGGGAGGGGTCTAGCGCACCGCAAAACAGAGGAAATGGACTTCTCTTTGTCCTGCTATGGTCAAAGCGGGCTCCTATTGATTGGGAGGGGTGTGGCGTACCGCAAAACAGAGGAAATGAACTTCTCTGCGACCTCCAATGGTCGAAACGGGGTTCATGTTCATCGGGAGGTGTGTGGCGTACCGCAAAACGAGAGTCCACGGGCTACTGTTCATCCACTGTCTACTGCCTCGCTCCAGCCTCCACGGGCTACTGTTCATCCACCGTCGACCTCCTCCAGCCTCTAAATGCAACTGTTCATTCATGGTGTCTCCCTCCTGCCTCCACCAGCACTGTTCATCCATGGGCTCCTGTTCATCTAGCCTCCACCGGCTACTGTTCAACTAGGCCTCCACAGGCTACTACTCATTCATCCCTCCACCGGCTACTGTATAACCAGCCCCCACGGGGTCCTGTTCATCCACCCCCAACCGGCTCGATCGGGGTCATGTTCATCCAGCGATAACAGCCTCTACTATCACGGGGTCCTGTTCACCCAACCCCCATCGGTAATTGTTCATCCAACCCCCAACAACACTCACTATTTATCAAGAGGCAGCAGGTTCGATCAGCTTCAGTTAGCAGCAGTAGTGAAGGAATCGATCAATCGAGTTCAATTAATAGCCTGGGATCGATCGATCGCTCGGGTTCAGTAATGCATAGCCAGTGCAATCGCTTGGGTTAAATAGGCGAACACCTCGCTCAGGATCAGTTAGAGCCCAACGCCTCGTACCCACATGCGTACTTGTACGAGAGAAACGTGCAATCCCTCCATGCTTCGCTCGGCCCCAACCACCCACCGTAATCGGGAGCTCGATATTTTCCTCGCCCTCGCTTCTACCACAATTTTTTCTGTCATGGACGGCCCAAAGAATGTCATGCAGCTGCGTCTCCAGCCCATATTGCTGCAAATATTTAATCTCCAGGTGTGGTTGAATTGACAACTCAACTGCTAATACTTGCAAATTTTCTTTGGCTCCCCTTGTGTCGAATCTATAAATTTGGGTTGAATACTCTATCCTCGAAAACTGTGTGACCCCCTATACTTGTGGGTTATCATGACCTTTTTCTGGAGCCGTTGTCGGGGAGCATAGCTATATTTGTTGAGTCACTTGGGTCTATTATCTATTTATCACTATGAAGAATCTAAAAGATACCAAGAATAAGATTTTTTTTCCCCTCTAATACAAGGGGAGGTAAGGAACTGCCATCTAGCTCTCACTTGATTCACCTTCTATTCGAGTAGACTTGCAACACCACCACATGTTATTAATCATGATATGTCGGAAGTTGTTGATGATGCTACTTCTATGAATGCTACTCATGATGATGCCAGTACCTTGCTTGATGATAATATGCCACCAGGTGAATATCTTGATGAACAAATTGATAGAGCTAAAGATATGGAGCATACTGAAACTGATGAAGTACTTGTAACTGAAAATCTTGAAACACCTATTAGACCTAGCCCTCCTAGATATAAAATGCCTAAGATACCGGATGGTTATGTTATGGATGAGGAGACAGCTAGAGATTTTCTTGCTTGCAATGATAGAGATGATCTTAAGAAATTATTATGCAAACTGAAAGAGAAATCTTTGAATGCTAGAATGAAATGTGATCCTAGGTTTTCTACTTCACCTATCTTTGTTGATGATAAGGATTATGAATTCTCTGTCGACCCAGAGTTAATTACTTTGGTTCAATCTGATCCTTTCCATGGCTATGAAACTGAAACTGTTGTGGAACACCTTACAAAATAAAATGATATAGCCACCCTATTTGCTCATGGAGATAAAATTCGCTACTACTATATTCTCAAATTATTTCCGTTCTCATTAAACGGTGATGCTAACATATGGTACAATACTCTTGCTCCTGGCTGTGTGCATAGCCCCTAGGATATGATTTATTACTTCTCTGAAAAATATTTTCCTGCTCATAAGAAACAAGCTGCCTTATAGGAAATATTTAACTTTGTGCAGATTGAAGAAGAGAGTCTCCCACAAGCTTGGGGGAGGCTTCTCCAATTGCTTAATGCTTTGCCTCATCATCCAGTTAAGAAAAAACAAATACTTGATATCTTCTATAATGGACTAATCGGTTCTTCTTGGGACTTCCTAGATTGTTGTGTTGGTTGTGTTTTTAGGGAACGAACTGTTAAACAAGCTGAGCAATTCTTGAATAACATATTGAAAAATTATGATGATTGGACTCTTCCTGAACCACAGCTTAAACCCACTCTGAAGAAGAGGGGTATCTTATATCTCAGTCCTGAAGATATGCAAGAGGCAAAGAAAAGTATGAAAGAAAAAGGTATTAAAGCATAGGATGTTAAAAATCACCTCCTATTGAAGAGATACATGGACTTGATACACCACCACCCAAGGTGGTAGAGGTAAACTCTTCATTGAAATTTGATGAAAAGGTCAATCCTTATAATATGCATCCTAGTCAATGCCTTTATGAGTTTGATAACTACATTAGAAAACAAGATCACTTCAATGAAAATGTTATGAAACAATTGAAATACAACTCTGATATGATTACTCGCTTGAGTGACTTGTTATTTAGAATCCCTAATGATGTTAGAGGCGTAGGAAAACATGTTTCTATGGTTCACACTTAGTTAGAACAAGTTGATAAATATCAAAGAGAGTTGCTTGATGAAATGAACAACAATATCAATGATCATGCTATTAGAGTAGTAACTAGAGGAGGTAGAATAACTCACGAACCACTTTATCATGAGGCTCACCTAAAAGAATTCAACAAGACTCTCAAATAATTAACACTGATGCACCTAGTCCTTCTAGAAAGAAAAAGAAAAAGGAAAATGATTGGACTTTGCATACCTCTAGTGAACCTGAAATAGAAAAACCTTCTGAAGATAATAATGATGTCTCTATCTCAGACGCTGAAACTCAATCTGGTAATGAACATTCATCTAGTGATAATCAAAAACATAATGATGATGTTCATGAGGATACTCAACCAAACAACGATAAAGAACCAGATAATGATGTTGAGATAGAACCTGTTGTTGATCTTGATAACCCACAACCTAAAAATAAAAGATATGATAAAAGAGACTTTGTTGCTAGAAACATGGAAGACAAAGAGAACCATAGGTTCAAAAACCCATGCCCTTTCCACCTAAACCAACCAAAAAGAAAGATGATGAAGAATTTGAACGCTTTGCTGAAATGCCTAGGCCAGTCTTTTTGCGCACCCGCTTGACTAATATTTTCAAGATGGCCCCTTATGCAAAATATATGAAAGACATTGATATGTCTCCAACGTATCTATAATTTATGAAGTATTCTTGCCATGTTTACAACAATTTTATATGGTATTGGTATGATTTGATTAGAACTAACCCAAACTGACACTGTTTTCAGCAGAACTACCGTGGTGTCAAAGTTCTCGGAATGGGCTGAAAATTAACGGTGATTTTTTATGGACCAAAAGAGACTCTTGAATCACTGCAGCTGGGCCAGGAAGTGGACGAGGAGTCCAGAAGCCCCCTAGCCACGCCCTACCCCTAGGGCGCTAGCTCCAAGCTTGTGGGCTCCTCGGGAACCCCCCCTAACGTGAGACCGATGCCAAAAATTCTTATAAATATAGAAACCTCCGAAAAGAAACCTAGATCAGAAGTTCCGCCACCGCAAGCCTTTGTATCCACGAAAAATTAATCTAGGCCCTCTCCGATACCCTATCAGAGGGGGCCATCATCACCGGAGGTAATGGAGGAGGAAGCCGGAGGGGGCCATCATTACTATGGAGGCCAAGGACTAGAGGGAGAACCTCTCCCCATTTAGGGGGAGGCCATGGAGGAGGAAGCACAAGGGGGAGACTCTCCCCCCCTCTCTCCTGGTGGCGCCGGAGTGCCGTGGGGGGAATCATCGCCACGGTGATCGTCTTCATCAACATCACCATCTTCATCACCTTCCTCATCTCTTTTAAGCGGTCCACTCTCCAGCACCCCGCTGTAATCCCCTACTTGAACATGGGGCTTTATGCCACATATTATGATCCAATGATGTGTTGCCATCCTATGATGTTTTCAGTAGATTTCTTTTGTCTTTTGGGTTGATTGATGATCTAGATTGGTTGAGTTGTATGTTTTATTTTGCTGTTGTCATATGGTGCTCTCCGTGTCGTGCACATGTGAGGGATTCCCGCTGTATGGTTTGCAATATGTTCACGATTTGCTTATAGTGGATTTCTAGAGTGAGAGAAGCTTAAACCTGGGTAAGGGGGTTGTTTACGTATGGGAGTAAGGAGGACTTGATACTTTAATGCTATGGTTGGGTTTTACCTTAATGATCTTTAGTAGTTGCGGATGCTTGCTAGAGTTCCAATCATAAGTGCATATGATACAAGTAGAGAAAGTATGTTCGCTTCTGCCTCTCCCTCATATAAAATTGCAATAATGATTACCAATCTTGTTAACAATTGCCTAGGACAATTCCGCACATCGTTCCATCATTATTCCACACTCGCATTTGTAATATATTATAATATATTCTAACTTTATGTTGAAAGCACCTTATTTTATATTTTAGCTCTCCAATATCATGCAAAGCTATCCTCTTTATACCCAGAACGTAGTTTTATTTCTCGTTCCTAGATGAAAGCAAACGCTCGGTGTACATAGAGTTGTATCAGTGGCAGATAAGACTTGATAGATTATTGATCTTACCTTTAGCTCCTTGTGGGTTCGACGCTCCATACTTATCACTTCCATCTTTGGAAATTGCTACGATGATTCCTTGCACTTGGGGATTATTAGACATCATCACTAATAAGAGAAAAATATCGGAAGCTGAAATCTCCACCATGCTTGCTAATTATTCTTTTAAGGATGGAGTACCTAAAAAACTTGGAGATCCGGGAATACCAACTATACCTTGCTCCATCAAAAGAAATTATGTCAAAACTACCTTGTGTGATTTAGGAGCATGTGTTAGTGTTATGCCTTTCTCTTTGTATAAAAGGCTTAATTTGAATACACTCACACCTACTGAAATATCTTTGCAAATGGCTGGTAAATCAACTGCCATACCTATCGGTATTTCTGAGGATGTGCCCATTGTTGTTGCAGATGTTACCATCTTAACTGACTTTGTTATACTTGAGATACCCGAGGATGACAACAAGTGGATTGTCCTTGGTAGAGCCTTTTTGAATACCGCAGGGCCTGTTATAGCAATAAAAGCAAGCCACTTTCCATATCAATGGTAATGAGCATATGGTGCACTTTTCGAAGAAACAATTCCAAGTGAATGGTATTAATGTTATTGAAAAATCTATGACAATCACTATTGGAAGTTTTGAACTACCTCTACCTACTGCCAAAAAGAAATATGATATACTTATTATTGGGGACATACATATCGCCGTTGAGGTAACTGCTACTTCTTGAGTTGCGTTGGTTTTTCCCTTGAAGAGGAAAGGATGAGGCAGCAAAGTAGAGATAAGTATTTTCCTCAGTTAGAGAACCAAGGTATCAATCCAGTAGGAGACAATGCACAAATCACCAATACCTGCACAAACAATCAAACACTTGCACCCAACACGATAAAGGAGTTGTCAATCCCTTCACGGTCACTTGCAAAATTGAGATCTGATAGAGATAGATAAACAAAAGATAAAATATTTTTGAGTTTTTTGGTTTATAGAACTGAAATTAAAAGATTGCAAAATAGTAGATCGAATACCAATATGATGGAAAATAGACCCTGGGGCCAAAGGTTTCACTAGAGGCTTCTCTCAAGATGGCAAATAATATGGTGGGTGAACAAATTACTATCGAGCAATTGATACAAAAGCGCAAAGTTATGACAATATCCAAGGCAATGATTATGAAATATAGGCATCATGTCTGTGTCAAGTAGACTGACTCCTGCCTGCATCTACTACTATTACTCCACACATCGACTAACTCCTGCCTACATGTAGAGTATTAAGTTCATGAAGAACAGAGTAATGCTTTAAGTAAGATGACATGATGTAGAGTAATAAACTCAAGCAATATGATGTAAACCCCATCTTTTTATCCTCGATGGCAACAATACAATATGTGCCTTGTTGCCCCTACTGTTGCTGGGAAAGGACACCGCAAGATTCAACCCAAAGCTAAGCACTTCTCCCATTGCAAGAAAAACCAATCTAGTTGGCCAAACTAAACTGATAGTTCGAAGAGAATTACAAAGATATAAAATCATGCATATAAGAATTCAGAGAAGATTCAAATAATATTCATAGATATGCTGATCATAAATCCACAATTCACCGGATCTCGACAAACACTCCGCAAAAGAAGATTACATCGGATAGATCTCCAAGAACATCGAGGAGAACATGGTATTGAGAATCAAAGAGAGAGAAGAAGCCATCTAGCTACTAGCTATGGACCCGTAGGTCTGAGGTAAACTACTCACGCTTCATCGGAAGGGCAATAGACTTGATGTAGAATCCCTCCATGATCGAATCCCCCTCCGGCAGGATGCCGGAAAAGGCCCCTAGATGGGATCTCACGGTAACAGAAGGTTGCTGCGGTGCAAAAGTGTTTTCGTGGATGCTTCTCGTGGTTTGGGAATATATGTGAATATATAGGAGGCAGAATTAGGTCAAGGAAGTCATGAGGGGCCCACAAGGCAAGGGGCGTGCCCTACCCCCTGGGCGCGCCCTCCCCCCTTGTCGCCGCCTCGTGGCTCTTCTGACTTGACCTCCAAGTCTCCTGGGTGTCTTCCGGTCCAAGAAAAATCATCGCGATGGTTTTATTCCGTTTGGACTCCGTTTGGTATTCCTTTTCTGCGAAGCTCAAAAACAAGGAAAAAACAGAATTGGCACTGGGCTCTATGTGAATAGGTTAGTCCCAAAAATAATATAAAATAGTACATTAATGCATATAAAACATCCAAAACAGATAATATAATAGCATGGAACAACAAAAAATTATAGATACGTGGAGACGTATCAAGCATCCCCAAGCTTAATTCCTGCTCGTCCTCGAGTAGGTAAATGATAAAAACAAAAAAATTGAGGTGGGATGCTACCTAACATATTTATCCACGTAATTTTCTTTATTGTGGCATGAATGTTCAGATCCATAAGATTCAAAAGAAGAGTTTAATATTGACATAAAAACAATTACTTCAAGCATACTAATAAAGCAATTATGTCATCTCAAAATAACATGGCCAAAGAAAGTTATCCCTACAAAATCATATAGTCTGGCTATGCTCCATCTTCATCACATAAAGTATTCAAATTATGCACAACCCCGGTTTCAGCCAAGCAATTGTTTCATACTTTAGTTTTCTCAAACCTTTTCAAGTTTCACGCAATACATGAGCGTGGGACATGGACATAGCACAATAGGTGGAATAGAATATGGTGGTTGTGGAGAAGACAAAAATAAGGAGATAGTCTCACATCTACTAGGCGTATCAATGGGCTATGGAGATGCCCATCAATAGATATCAATGTGAATGAGTAGGGATTGCCATGCAACAGATGCACTAGAGTTATAATTTTATGAAAGCTCAAAAGAAAACTAAGTGGGTGTGTATCCAACTTTCTTTCTCATGAAGACCTAGGGCAATTTGAGGAAGGCCATCGTTGGAATATAAAAGCCAAGTTCTATAATGAAAAATTCCCACTAGCATATGAAAGTGACAACATAGGAGACTCTCTATCATGAAGATCATGGTGCTACTTTGATGCAAAAGTGTGGAAAAAGGATAGTAACATTGCCCCTTCTCTCTTTTTCTCTCATTTTTTTGATTGGCTTCTTTGGCCTCCCTTTTATTTATTTTTCTCACATGGAACAATGCTCTAATAATGAAAATCATCACACTCTTATTTACTTACAACTCAAAAATTACGACTCGATACTTACAACGAAAATATGACTATGTGAATGCCTCTGGCGGTGTAACGGGATGTGCAGTGACTCAAGAGTGACATTTATGGAAGAATTATGAAAGGTGGCTTTGCCACAAATACTATGTCAACTAAATGATCTTGCAAAGCAATATGACAATGATGGAGTGTGTCATAATAAAACGCAACGATCAAAAGTTGCATGGCAATATATCTCAAATGGCTATGGAAATACCATAATAGGTAGGCATGGTGGCTGTTTTGAGGAAGGTATATGGTGGGTGTATGGTACTGGCTAAAGTTGCATGGTACTAGAGAGGCTAGCAATGGTGGAAGGGTGAGAGTGCGTATAATCCATGGACTCAACATTAGCCATAAAGAACTCACATACTTATTGCAAAAATCTATTAGTCATCAAAATAAAGTACTACACGCATGATCCTAGGGGAAGGGTTGGTAGGAGTTAACCATCGCGTGATCCCGACCTCCACACAAAGGATGACAATCAATAAATAAATCATGCTCCGACTTCGTTACATAACGGTTCACCATACGTGCATGCTACGAGAATCATAAACCTTAACACAAGTATTTCTCCAATCCACAATTACTCACTAGCATGACTCTAATATAACCATATTTATATCTCAAAACAATCATAAGGAATTAAACTTCTCTTAGTATTCAATGCACTTTAGTATGAAAGTTTTTATTATATCCCTCTGGATGCCTATCATATTAGGACTAAATTTATAACCAAAGCAAATTACCACGTTGTTTAGAGAGACTCTAAAAATAATATAAGTGAAGCATGAGAGTTCAATAATTTCTACCAAATAAAGCCACCGCCGTGCTCTAAAAAGATATAAGTGAAGCACTAGAGCAAAATTTCCTAGCTCAAAAGATATATGTGATGCGCATATAGTATTCTAATAAATCACGATTGATGCGTGTACCTCTCAAAATGTGTGTATAGAAAGGATGATTGTGGCAAACTAAAAATTAAAGACTCATATCATATAAGACGCTCCAAGCAAAACACATATCATGTGGGGAATAAAAATATAGCCTCAAGTGAAGTTACCGATAGACAAAGACAAAAGAGGGGATGCCTTCCGGGGCATCCCCAAGTTTAGGCTCTTGGTTGTCCTTGAATATTACCTTGGGGTGCCTAGGGAATCCCCAATCTTAGGCTCTTGCCACTCCTTATTCCATAGTCCATCAAATCCTTACCCCAAAACTTGAAAACATCACAACACAAAACTGAACAGAAAATCTTATGAGATCCGTTAGTATAAAAAAATCACCACTTTTGGTACTGTTGTGAACTCCTCCTTTATTTATATTGGTTTAATATCTACTGTATTCCAACTTTTCCATGGTTCATACCCCCTGATACTACCCATAGATTCATCAAAATAAGCAAACAACACATGGAAAACAGAATCTGTCAAAAATAGAACAGTTTGTAGCAACCAGAGAACTTCGAATACTTCTGTAACTCCAACAATTCTGAAAAAAATATGACAACCTGTGAAATTTATATATAAATCTTGTGTAAAAAATTCATATCAAAAAATCACGTTTATGTGAATTATGAAAATTATATTTCTATGTGCAAAAGTTTCTGTTTTTCAGCAAGATCAAATCAACTATCACCGTAAGCCATCCCAATGGTCTTACTTGGCACAAACACTAATTAAAACACAAAAATACATCTAACTAGAGGCTAGATGAATTATTTATTGCAAAACAGCAAGGAAAAATATTGGGTTGTCTCCCAACAAGCGCCTTTCTTTGAAGCCTTTTAGCTAGGCATTAATAATTTCAATGATGCTCACATAAAGAGAAGAAGTGAAGAACAAAGAGAGCATCATAAAACAAGTGACAAACACATATAAGTCTAAAATACTTCCTATGCATAGGCATTTTATAAGCAAATAAATTATCAAGGCAAGTAAAAACTAGCATATGCAAGGAAGAAGAAAGAGACGATATCAATCTCAACATAAAGAGAGGGAATTTAGTAACATGAAAATTTCTACGACCATATTTTCCTCTCTCATAATAATTACATGTAGGATCATAAGCAAATTAAATAATGTATCTCTCACAACACATATTTTCAACACGATCCACATGCATGCAATGTTGACACTCTTCCAAAATAGTGGGATTAACATTAACTAAAGTCATGACCTCTCCAAACCCACTTTTATAAAAAAAATCATAAGATTGAACATTCTCCAAATATGTGGGATCTAAAGTTGACACTCTTCCAAACCCACTTCCAACATTATTGCAAACATTACTATCAATCTCATATTCATCATGGGGCTTCAAAAAAATTTCAAGATCATAAGAAAAATCGCCCCAATCATGATCATTGCAACAAGTAGTAGACATAGCAAAATTAGCATCCCCAAGTTTAGGGTTTTGTATATCATTAACAAAATTGACATTAATAGAATTTATAATAACATCATTGCCACATGCTTTTGGTTCAAGGAACTATCAAGTATGGGTGCAATAGCAACAATCTCCTGCTTAACAAAAGGGACTATAGCAAATTCATCTCCATAAGCATAATTAATATTGGCATCATGGCCATAAAAATATCAAGCATCATGTTCCTCAAGGGAAGATATCTGAATCAAATCAACGGAATCATAATTATCTATAGATTCATGCATATCATTATTTTCTTCCAAAGCAACGGTCATTCTCTCAATAAATTCTTTGACATAGGCATTATGAGCATAGTTTTCATAGCAATATTTAAGTATGTCAAAATTTTCAGATTTGTAGAGAGTAATATCATACTTTTCAATCAAAGAAGCAACTTCATAAGCACCCTCAAAAGCAACAAATTCTTCAATTTTTTCGATATCATAGTAACTGTAAACACCCTTTTCATAAGAAGATAATATTTCATTTTAATTAAACTGACATAGGTAGGGAAGGTGTTTTTTAGGGTTCTTAGAGCAAAAAGTAAAATCACAAAGTTCACAATGATTCCAAGCATAACATAGCAAACAATTTATTTGATTCCATAAGAGTCTCCCTTTTTCAGACAAACGGTGACGCACAAAAGGAACATGCTCATCTGAAGATTTTCCCTGAACTAAACTAGGTGGGGTTTTAGCATGAGCACATATGGATCGAAGATGATCCAAGTAGAAAACTTTAAGTGGATCCGTATCAAAAGATTTTTAGCAATCAAAGATGCAAGAAAATAGAAGGCACATGGAAACACAAGCAAAGATAGCAAACGTGCAAAAAGGCAAATGGAAAGAAGGCGAATAAAAAGGCAAATCTGTTCGAAAATCATTTTAGAAGTGGGGGAGAGGAAAACAAGAGGCAAATGACGAATAATGCAATACAAGAGATGAGAGTTTTATGATGGGTACTTGGTATGTCTTGACTTGGCGTAGATCTCCCCGGCAACGGTGCCAGAAATTCTTCCTGGTACTTCTTGAGCTTGCGTTGGTTTTTCCCATGAAGAGGAAAGGGTGATGCAGCAAAGTAGAGATAAGTATTTCCCTTAGTTAGAGAACCAAGGTATCAATCTAGTAGGAGACAACGCAAAAATCACCAATACCTACACAAACAATCAAACACTTGCACCAACGCGATAAAGGGTTGTCAATCCCTACATGGTCACTTGCAAAAGTGAGATCTGATAGAGATAGATAAACAAAAGATAAATTATTTTTGGTTTTTTTTGGTTTATAGATCTGAATGTAAAAGATTGCAAAATAGTATATCGGAAACCAATATAATGGAAAATAGACCCGGGATAGGTTCCACGAGAGGCTTCTCTCAAGATGGAAAATAATACGATGGGTGAACAAATTACTATCGAGCAATTGATAGAAAAGCGCAAAGTTATAACGATATCCAAGGCAATCATTATTAAATATAGGCATCACGTTCGTGTCAAGTAGACCGACTCCTGCCTGCATCTACTACTATTACTCCGCACATCGACACTCCTGCCTGCATCTAGAGTACTAAGTTCATGAAGAACAGAGTAACGCTTTAAGTACGATGACATGATGTAGAGGAATAAACTCATGCAATATGATGTAAACCCCATCTTTTTATCCTCGATGGCAACAGTAAAATATGTGCCTTGCTGCCCCTACTGTCGCTGGGAAAGGACACCACAAGATTGAAACCAAAGCTAAGCACTTCTCCCATTGCAAGAAAAACCAATCTAATTGGCCAAACTAAACCGATAGTTCAAAGAGAATTACAAAGATATCAAATCATGCATATAAGAATTCAGAGAAGATTCAAATAATATTCATAGATAAGCTGATTATAAATCCACAATTCATCGGATCTCAACAAACACACCACAAAAGAAGATTACATCAGATAGATCTCCAAGAACATCAAGGAAAACATGGTATTGAGAATCAAAGAGAGAGAAGAAGCCATCTAGCTAGTAGCTATGGACCCGTAGGTATGAGGTAAACTACTCACACTTCATCGGAAGGGCAATAGAGTTCATGTAGAAGTGCTCCGTCATCGAAGCCCCCTCCGGCAGGATGCCGGAAAAGGCCCCTAGATGGGATCTCATGGGAAAAGAAGGTTGCGGCGGTGGAAAAGTGTTTTTGTGGATGCTTCTGGTGGTTTGGGAATATATGTGCATATATAGGAGGCAGAATTAGGTCGGGGAGTCATGAGGGGCCCACAAGGCAGGGGCACGCTAATACGTCTCCAACGTATCTATAATTTTTGATTGTTCCATGCTATTATATTACCCGTTTTGGATGTTTATGGGCTTTATTTTACACATTTATATCATTTTTGGGACTAACCTACTAACCGGAGGCCCAGCCTGTATTGTTGTTTTTTTGCCTATTTCAGTGTTTCGAAGAAAAGGAATATCAAACGGAGTCCAAACGGAATGAAACCTTCGGGAGCGTGATTTTTGGAACAAACGTGATCCAGAGGACTTGGAGTGCAAGCCAAGAAGCAGATGAGGCGGCCACGAGGGTGGAGGGCGCGCCCACCCCTGTAGGGCGTGCCCCCTATCTCGTGGGCCCCTCGGGCGTCCACCGATGTACTTCTTCCACCTATATATACCTATGTACCCCGAAAACATCCAGGGAGCCAACTAAAACCTAATTCCACCGCCGTAACCTTCTGTATCCGCGAGATCCCGTCTTGGAGCCTTCGCCGACGCTCGCCGGAGGGGGAATCGACCACGGAGAGCTTCTAAATAAACACCATAGCCCCTCCGATGAGTTGTGAGTAGTTTACCATAGACCGCCGGGTCCATAGTTATTTGCTAGATGGCTTCTTCTCTCTTTTTGGATCTCAATACCATGTTCTCCCCCTCTCTTGTGGAGATCTATTTGATGTAACTCTTTTTGTGGTCTGTTTGTCGAGATCCGATGAATTGTGGGTTTATGATCAAGTTTAACTATGAGAAATATTGGAATCTTCTCTGAATTATTTTATGTGTGATTGAGTTATCTTTGCAAGTCTCTTCAAATTATCAGTTTGGTTTGGCCTACTAGATTGATCTTTCTTGCAATGGGAGAAGTGCTTAGCTTTGGGTTCAATCTTGAAGTGTCCTTTCCCAATGACAGTAGGGGCAGCAAGGCACATATTGTATTGTTTCCATCGAGGATAAAAAGATGGGGTTTATATCATATTGCATGAGTTTATCCCTCTACATCATGTCATCTTTCTTAATGCGCTACTCTGTTCTTATGAACTTAATACTCTAGATGCATGCTGGATAGCGGTCGATGTGTGGAGTAATAGTAGTAGATGCAGGCAGCAGTCGGTCTACTTGTCACGGACGTGATGCATATATACATGATCATGCCTATATAATCTCATAATTATTCGCTTTTCTATCAATTGCTCGACAGTAATTTGTTCACCCACCGTAATACTTATGCTATCTTGAGAGAAGCCACTAGTGAAACCTATGGCCCCCGGGTCTATCTTTTATCATATAAGCTTTCAATTTACTTTTATTTGCATCTTTACTTTTCCAATCTATATCATAAAATACCAAAAATATATTTATCTTATCATACTATCTCTATCAGATCTCACTTTCGCAAGTGGCCATGAAGGGATTGACAAACCCTTTATTGCATTCGTTGCGAGTTCTTTGTCTATCTGTGTAGGTGCGTGGGACTTTTGAGGAGCCTCCTACTGGATTGATACCTTGGTTCTCAAAAACTGAGGGAAATACTTACGCTACTATTGCTGCATCACCCTTTCCTCTTCAAGGAAAACCAACGCAAGCTCAAGACGTATCAAGAAGGATTTTTGGCACCGTTGCCGGGGAGGTCTTCGCTCAAGTCAAGACATACCAAGTACCCATCACAAACTCATCTCCCTCGCATTTACATTATTTGCCATTTGCCTTCCGTTTTCCTCTCCCCCACTTCACCCTTACCGTTTTATTCGCCCTCTCTTTCCCAATCTTCTCTTCCCGTTTTCGCTTGCCTTTTTCTGTTTGCTTGTGTGTTGGATTACTTGTTGCCATGGCGCAAGATAATACCAAATTGTGTGACTTCTCCAATACCAATAATAAGGATTTTCTTAGTACTCTGATTGCTCCTCTTAATGATGTTGAGTCTTGTGAAATCAATATTGCTTTGCTGAATCTTGTTATGAAAGATCAATTCACCGGCCTTCCTAGTGAAGATGCCGCTACCCATCTAAACAACTTTGTTGATTTGTGTGATATGCAAAAGAAGAAAGATACGGATAATGATATCGTTAAATTGAAATTATTCCCATTTTCACTTAGAGATCGTGCTAAAGTTTGGTTTTCGTCTTTGCCTAAAAATAGTTTGATTCTTGGAACAAGTGCAAAGATGCTTTTATCTCTAAATATTTTCCTCCCGCTAAGATCATCACTCTTAGGAACGATATTATGAATTTTAAACAACTTGATGATGAGCATGTTGCCCAATCATGGGAAAGAATGAAATTGATGATTCGCAATTGCCCTACTCATGGTTTGAATTTATGGATGATCATACAAAAAATTTATGTTGGATTAAACTTTGCTTCTAGAAATCTTTTAGATTCAGCCACGGGAGGCACGTTTATGGAAATCACTTTAGGAGATGCTACAAAACTTCTTGATAATATTATGGCTAATTATTCTCAATGGCACACCAAAAGATCTACTAGTAAAAAAGTGCATGCTATAGAAGGAATTAATGTTTTGAGTGGAAAGATGGATGAACTTATGAGATTGTTTGCTACTAAGAGTGCTCCTATTGATCCAAATGATATGCCTTTGTCTACTTTGATTGATAATAATAATGAATCTATGGATGTGAATTTTGTTGGTAGGAATAGTTTTGGAAACAATGCTTATAGAGGAAACTTTAATCCTAGACCGTTCCATAGTAATTCCTCTAATAATTATGGAAATTCCTACAACAATTCTTCTGGTAATTTTAATAAGATGCCCTCTGATTTTGAGAATAGTGTGAAAGAATTTATGATTTCTCAAAAGATTTTTAATGCTTTGCTTGAAGAAAAATTGCTCAAAGTTGATGATTTGGCTAGGAACATTGATAGACTTTCACTTGATGTTGATTCTCTTAAACTTAGATCTACTCCCCCTAAGCATGATATCAATGAGTCTTTCAAAGCCATGAGAATTTCCATTGATGAGTGCAAGGAAAGAACCGCTAGATTGCGTGCTAAGAAAGATTGCTTTGTGAAAGCGTGTTCTTCTAGTTTCTGTGAGAATAATGATGAAGATCTTAAAGTTATTGATGTGTCCCATATTAGATATTTGTTTTGCAATATGAATCTTAATAATAATGGACTGGATAAGAGTCAACTTTAGTTAGAAGGCGTCCCAATAATTCGGAGTTTTTAGATCTTGATGCTAAATTTGGTAAAAGTGGGATTGGAGAGGTCATGACTTTAAATAGCATTGAACCCACTATCTTGGATTTCAAGGAATTTGATTATGATAATTGTTCTTTAGATGGTTGTATTTCCTTGTTGCAATCCGTTGTTAATTCTCCTCATGCTTATAGTTAAAATAAAGCTTTTACCAAACATATCGTTGATGCCTTGATGCAATCTTTTGATGAAAAACTTAATTTGGAAGTTTCTATACCTAGAAAACTTAATGATGAGTGGGAACCTACTATAAAAATTAAAATTAAAGATCATGAGTGTTTTGCTTTGTGTGATTTGGGTGCTAGTGTTTCCATGATTCTGAAAACTTTATGTAATATTCTAGGTTTCCATGATCTTGAAGATTGCTCTTTAAATTTGCACCTTGCGGATTCCACCATTAAAAAGCCAATGGGAAGTATCAATGATGTTCTCATTGTTGCAAATAGAAATTTGGTGCCCGTACATTTTATCGTTCTTAATATAGATTGCAATCTTTCTTGCCCTATTATTCTTGGTAGACCTTTCCTTAGAATGATTGGCGCAATTATTGATATGAAGGAAGGGAATATTAGATTCCAATTTACATTAAGGAAGGGCATGGAGCACTTTCCAAGAAAGAAAATTAAATTACCTTATGAATCTATCATGCGAGCTACTTATGAATTGAGTGTCAAAGATGGCACAACTTAGATCTATCCTCGCTTTTATGCCTAGCTAGGGGCGTTAAACGATAGCGCTAGTTGGGAGGCAACCCAATTTTATTTGTGTTTTTTGTTTTTGTTTCTGTTTAGTAATAAATTTTGCATCTAACTTATGTTTATATGTGTTTTTATGTTTCAATTAGTGTTTGTGCCAAGTAGAACCTATAGGATAACCTACGATGATAGTTAAATTTGATTCTGCTGAAAAACAGAAACATTGCACGCACGAAATTAGTTTTGTTAAATCACAGGAACATTCTTTTGCGTTGATTCTTTTTGCTGTAGATCAATAGATAAATGTTCCAGGACTTCCTATTTTTGTAGGATTTGAAGAGTTCCAGAAGTATACGTGGGTTACAGATTGCTACAGACTGTTCTGTTTTTGACAAATTCTGTTTTTCGTGTGTTGTTTGCTTATTTTGATGCATCTATGGCTAGTATGTAAGGGTATGAACCATAGAGAACTTGAAATACAGTAGGTTTAACACCAATATAAATAAATAATGAGTTCATTACAGTACCTTATGTGGTGGTTTTGCTTTCTTTCACTAACGGAGCTTATGAGATTTCCTGTTGAGTTTTGTGTTGTGAAGTTTTCAAGTTTTACGTAAAGATTTGATGGACTATGTAATAAGGAGTGGCAAGAGCCTAAGCTTGGGGATGCCCATGGCACCCCAAGATATTCAAGAGTAGCCAAAAGCCTAAGCTTGAGGATGCCCCCGAAGGCATCCCCTCTTTCGTCTTCGTTCATTGGTAACTTTATTTCGAGCTATATTTTTATTCGCCACATGATATGTGTTTTGCTTGGAGCATCGTGTATGATATTAGTATTTGATTTTTAGTTTACCACAATCATCATTGCTGTACACACCTTTTGGGAGAAGCCCACTTGATTAGAATTTATTAGAATACTCTATGTGCTTCAGTTATATCTTTTGAGCTAGATAGTTTTTGCTCTAGTGCTTCACTTATATCTTTTAGAGCATGGAGGTGGCTTAATTTTGTAGAAATTGTTAGTCTCTCATGCTTCACTTATATTATTTTTAGAGTCTCTTAGAACAGCATGGTATTTGCTATGGTTATCAATTTGGTCCTAGAATGATGAGCATCCAGTTTGGGTATAATAAAAACTATCATAGAAAGTGCATTAAACACTAGGATCAATTTGATGCTTGATAATTGTTTTGAGATATAAAGGTGGTAATGTTAGAGTCATGCTAGTGGGTAACTATGAAATTGAGAAATACTTGTGTTGAAGTTGGCAAGTCTCGTAGCATGCACATATGGTAAAATTTGTGTGGTAAATTTGTTGCATGAGGTGTTATTTTGATTGTCTTCCTTATGAGTGGCAGTCGGGGACGAGCGATGGTCTTTTCCTACCAATCTATCCCTCTAGGGGCATGGGTAGTAGTACTTTGCTTCGAAGGCTAAGTAGACTTTTGCAATAAGTATATGAGTTCTTTATGACTAATGTGAGCCCATGGATATACGCACACTCACCCTTCCACTTAGCTAGCCTCTATTATACCGCGCAACTTTCGCCAGTATCATGCACCCATTATTTACCTTCCTCAAAAAAGCCACCATACCTACCTATTATGGCATTTCCATAGCCATTCTGAGATATATTGCCATGCAACTTTCCACCGTTCCATTATTATGACACACATCATCATTGTCATAATGCTCTTTGCATGATCATTTAGTTGACATCGTATTTGTGGCAAGGCCACCTTCATAATTTTCATACATGTCGCTCTTGATTCATTGCATATCCCGGTACACTGCCGGAGGCATTCATATAGAGTCATATCTTGTTCTAGCTTTGAGTTGTAATTCTTGAGTTGTAAATCAATAGAAGTGTGATGATCTTCATTATTAGAGCATTGTCCTAGTGAGGAAAGGATGATTAAGCCTATGATTCCCCCACAAGTCAGGATGAGACTTCGGACTTTACAAGAAAATAAAAAAAGAGAAAAAAAGGAGAAATGCCAAAAAGAAAAAAGGGGGCAAAAGAAAAGGAAAAAGAAAAAAAAGAAAAGAAAAAAAGAGAAAAAAATAATGAGAGAAAAAGAGAGAAGGGACAATGTTACTATCTCTTTTCCACACTTGTGCTCCAAAATAGCACCATGATCTTCATGATAGAGAGTCTCCTATGTTGTCACTTTCATATACTAGTGGGAATTTTTCATTATAGAACTTGGCTTGTATTGTCCTAGTGGGCCCCTCAAAATGCCCTAGGTCTTCGTGAGCAAGCAAGTTGGATGCACACCCACTTAGTTTATTTTGATTGAGCTTTCATACATTTATAGCTCTAGTGCATCCGTTGTATGGCAATCCCTACTCACTCACATTGATATCTATTAATGGGCATCTCCATAGCCCGTTGATACGCCTAGTTGATGTGATACTATCTTCTCCCTTTTTGTCCTCACAACCACCACCATATACCACCATAGTGCTATGTCCATGGCTTGCGCTCATGTATTGCGTAAGAGTTGAAAAAAGCTGAAGCGCGTTAAAAAGTATGAACCAATTGCTCGGCTCGTCATCGGGGTTGTACATGATGGGAGTATTTTGTGTAATGGAAATGAAGCATGGCCTAACTATACGATTTTGTAGGGATAAGCTTTCTTTGGCTATGCTATTTTGATAGGACATGATTATTTGTTAGTATGCTTCGAAGTATTATTATTTTTATGGTTTATAAGCTTTTATCTTGAATCATTTGGATCTGAACAATCATGCCACAATAAAGAAAATTACATTGAGAATTATTCTAGGTAGCATTCCACATCAAAACTGTTTTTATCATTTACCTACTCGAGGACGAGCATGAATTAAACTTGGGGATGCTTGATACGTCTCCAACGTATCTATAATTATTGATTGTTCCATGCTATTATATTACCCGTTTTGGAGGTTTATGGGCTTTATTTTACACATTTATATCATTTTTGGGACTAACCTACTAACCGGAGGCCCAGCCCGTATTGCTGTTTTTTGCCTATTTCAGTGTTTGGAAGAAAAGGAATATCAAACGGAGTCCAAACGGAATGAAACCTTCGGGAGCGTGATTTTTGGAACAAACATGATCTAGAGGACTTGGAGTGCAAGCCAAGAAGCAGCCGAGGCGGCCACGAGGGTGGAGGGAGCGCCCACCCCTGTAGGGCGCGCCCCCTATCTTGTGGGCCCCTCGGGCGTCCACCGACATACTTCTTCCTCCTATATATACCTATGTACCCCGAAAACATCCAAGGAGCCAACGAAAACCTAATTCCACCGCCGTAACCTTCTGTATCCGCGAGATCCCATCTTGGAGCCTTCGCCGGCGCTCCACCGGAGGGGGAATCGACCACGGAGGGCTTCTTCATCAACACCATAACCCCTCCGATGAGTTGTGAGTAGTATACCACAGACCTTCGGGTCCATAGTTATTAGCTAGATGGCTTCTTCTCTCTTTTTTGATCTCAATACCATGTTCTCCCCCTCACTTGTGGAGGTCTATTTGATGTAACTCTTTTTGCGGTGTGTTTGTCGAGAACTGATGAATTGTGGGTTTATGATCAAGTTTATCTATGAGAAATATTGGAATCTTCTCTGAATTCTTTTATGTATGATTGAGTTATCTTTGCAAGTCTCTTCGAATTATCAGTTTGGTTTGGCCTACTAGATTGATCTTTCTTGCAATGGGAGAAGTGCTTAGCTTTGGTTTCAATCTTGCGCTGTCCTTTCCCAGTGACAGCAGGGGCGGCAAGGCACATATTGTATTGTTGCCATCGAGGATAAAAAGATGGGGTTTATATCATATTGCATGAGTTTATCCCTCTACATCATGTCATCTTTCTTAATGTGTTACTCTGTTCTTATGAACTTAATACTCTAGATGCATGCTGGATAGCGGTCGATGTGTGGAGTAATAGTAGTAGATGCAGGCAGGAGTCGTTATACTTGTCACGGACGTGATGCCTATATACATGATCATGCCTAGATAATCTCATAATTATTCGCTCTTCTATCAATTGCTCGACAGTAATTTGTTCACCCACCGTAATACTTATGCTATCTTGAGAGAAGCCACTAGTGAAACTTATGGCCCCCGGGTCTATCTTTTATCATATAAGCTTTCAATTTACTTTTATTTGCATCTTTACTTTTTCAATCTATATCATAAAATACCAAAAATATATTTATCTTATCATACTATCTCAATCAGATCTCACTTTCGCAAGTGGCCGTGAAGGGATTGACAACCCCTTTATTGTGTTGGTTGCGAGTTCTTTGTTTGTTTGTGTAGGTGTGTGGGACTTTTTAGGAGCCTCCTACTGGATTGATACCTTGGTTCTCAAAAACTGAGGGAAATACTTACGCTACTATTGCTGCATCACCCTTTCCTCTTCAAGGAAAACCAACACAATCTCAAGACGTAGCACACGCCCTCCCCCTTATCGCAGCCTCGTGGATCTTCTGACTTGATCTCCAAGTCTCCTGGTTGTCTTCTAGTCCAAGAAAAATCACCGCGAAGGTTTTATTCCGTTTGGACTACGTTTGAAATTCCTTTTCTTTGAAGCTCAAAAAAAAGGAAAAAACAAAAAATTGCACTAGGCTCTATGTTAATAGGTTAGTTCCAAAAATAATATAAAATAGCATATTAGTGCAAATAAAACATCAATAACTGATAATATAATAGCATTATACAATAAAAAATTATATATACGTTGGAGACATATGAGTAACGTAGTATTTTTATGAAAGTTCTTCAGTTTCATGCTAATAGAAGGTGGTTGTTAATAAGACTTGATCAACCTTATTAATGGATCATTATTTAGAGGTATGAAGTTGATGAATTTAGTAGGCACTACCTTCTGTACTTACTTGTTGCTTTTTGTTTTTCTTAGTTAAATAAAATAAAATGCATGTTTATCCTGTTTTCTGGACCTTCCATGCAATAAAAAATGACCCAAAAATAAAAGTGCTCAGAATGCCCTGAAAATTTAATATTATTTTTTCTGAATATGTCTGAATTTTTTGTGCAAATAACATCAGAGGGTGTGCACCAGGTGGCCACAACCCACCTGGGTGCGCCAGTAGCCCCAGGCGCGGCCTGGTGGGTTGTGGTCTCCACATGGGCCCCTCACTTATCACTTTATTCCATGTCATCACCTACCTCTAGAAAAAAATCAACATTGCTCTCTCTCTCTCTCCCGTGTTCTTGCTCTCAAACCCGCAGATTTCGATCTCTTTGCTCGAAGCTCCGTTTCCAAAACTGTTTTGGGGTATTGCTACTTGGTATTGACTCCTCCATTGCTCCAATTAGTTTTTGCTTTAGTGGATTATATTTTGAATACTTAGCTACTCTTGGTTCTGTTGTACAGGGTCTTGCATGTTGAATTCTTAGAGTTCTAAGTAGTTAGAATGCTTGATATGGCCTCTATGCATCTCTATGAGTAGTTGCTATCAATCTTGTGAAGTTTTGTTGACAAAAATTTTGTGGACTAAACTTTTTAGAATTTTATTTATAGGAATATGATGAGCCTCTTTAGGAAATTTTCCTCCAAGAAAAGCTCTAAGGGAGTCATTGGGGGATCATCGGACAATGACCTTAACGGCGGAGGTGCGGCCGTGTGAATGGCCGTACAACCCCTTCATGGATGGAGTCGGGATCCGTCAAGAGTTCGCACAATTTGCTGCTAATGCTAGCTTACCGACTTCATCACAGATGAGTGTGAACAATACCATCTCCTTACAAATTCCTTTGTGCAAAGCTTCCATTTTCTGAGTAGGAATAACCCCCAGAGGTGCAGTTTAATTTATATGGTGAAACTCGTCAGATGCCACTCACTGATTTTTGCGATGTATGCTTGAACCATTCTGACAGGGAAATAAGAGAGCCTGGGCCTGCAGAGTTTGAGGAATTTTATCGCAATCTATCAGTGGGAGATGAGAGAGGCATGTCGAGTGTCACTGCTACTAGTTTGCAGTTTCCTGTTGTGCATTATTTTGCTCTATTCATTACTAAGTGTTTAATTGCTAGAGAGAAAGTCGGTGCACCTTGTGCTCCTGACTTCGCCATCTTACGCCGTGCACTATACGATGATAACACTTATATCCTAGGGACCATTATTGCACGCCGTCCGCACCTTAACAGAGCCAAGGGCAAAATTTATGGTGGTATTTATGCTACTCGTTTAGCGAGTGACTTTAACGTTCAGATTCGCGAACATGATTATCGTTTACCCAAGGTTTATTTGGATCACCAGATGATGAAAGATCACCAGTTTATTAATATTAATGATTTGATCAATAATATTCCTTACAACCTGGATTTCAGTGTGGATACCCGTGACATTATTCGGTTGCCTACATCTGCTTTGTTTGATTCTATTGCCAGGGGGATACAAGATCATGCCAGACGACATCATCTCCTACCGGAACGCCCAGGCGGTGGTGGAGGAGGAGCCCCAGGAGTGGGATGCTCAGGTGTCGCCACTGCAATACTTCGACATGGGACCTGAAGGCTAGTACGGGTGGTGATTACCAAGCTAGGCCAAAAACCTAAGCTTGGGGGACTATGTATTTCCACGAACATTACATTCATGTTCACACATTTTATTCCAGTTGTCGGTGTCCACACTTTTTAATTATATTATCCATGCTAGATTTATTTTCTCACTTTCTTCTTGTGTGTTTGAAAACCTTTAAAAAAATACAAAAACATGTTTCTTGCTTCTTTTTGGTTTTACTTTCATGTTTGGTTAGTTGTAGTATTAAAAAGAAAACCCAAAAAGATTTCTCGATTCTTCTTTTGCTTGTTGGGAGCTTTCCCGTGTAAATAGTTTTTCTAATTTTTTTTTCTTTCTTTAATTCGCTTTATTTAAGAAAAACTAAAAACTCCAAAATATTTCAGTGAGTTTCTCTGAATTTCTTTTCTTTTTATCGAGTCACACTAAGGAGAAGACCACGATGAAAATGTTGAGTGGCTCTCATATGCATTGATATTGATCTAACAAAGAGCCCATATTGCCTTGTATTCTCCTTTTTGAATGAAATGTTTGCAGATTCCAGCTTAGTACACGACACTCCTGCACTACTATTATTTTCATATCATTCGGTCGTGCAAGTGAAAGGCAATAACGATGATATTTGAAGAACTGGCTGCGGTAGAGAGAAACAAGTATGAACTCAACTTGTTTTGTTTTTATAAATATGTTTAACCTAGTATCTATGATTCATCATATTATGATCAAACATGTTTGCAATGACAATTAGAGATTATAGTTTCTGATGCCATGCTTAAGTATCTAGGAGTGGATAATGATTTATCTTGGATGTCGACATTGCGTTAAAATGATTGTGATGTAGTATGAAAATATGGTATCCTCCTCTGAATGTTTCAAGTGGCTTGACTTGGCACATGTTTATGCATGTAGTTGAATCAAAACCAACATAGCCTCTATGATATTTATGTTCATGGTGTCCATATCCTACTCATGCTAGTATCCAATGTTCATTATTCGTAATGCATGTTCATGACCGTTTTCGCTCTCTAGCTGGCTGCTTCTCCGCCTATTTGCTAGCCTTCGGTTGTACTAAGTGGAACCACTACTTGTGCATCAAAATCTCAAAACCCAAGTTATTCCAGATGAGTCCACCATATCTACCTATATGCAGTATCACCTTGCCATTATAAGTAAATTTGCATGTGCTATGTCCAAAGGGATAATTGGTTTTATGCCCCTAGTTGTGTCCCACTCGACAGGATTGCCCCTAATTTCCAAAAGCCAGCGGTTCTGTCCAACCCACTTTGGTTGTCTTGTGCTTTTGCCAACCAACTTCATCACAAAGCGGTTCACCATACGTGCATGCTACGGGAATCACAAACTTCAACACAAGCATTCTTTAAAACCATAATCACCTAACTAGCATGACTTTAATATTACTACCTCCATATCTCAAAACAATTATCAAGTATCAAGTTGATCATAGCATCCAATTCACTTTCTATGATAGTTTTTATTATACCCAACTTGGATGCTCATCATTCTAGGAACAAATTAAAACCATAGAAAATACCATGCTGTTCTAAAAGACTCTCAAAATAATATAAGTGAAGCATGAGAGACTAGCAATTTCTATAAAATTAATCCACCACCATGCTCTAAAAGATATAAGTGAAGCACTAGAGCAAAAACTATCAAGCTCAAAAGATATAAGTGAAGCACATAGAGTATTCTAGAAAATTCTAATCAAATAGGCTTCTCCCAAAAGGTGTGTTAAAGCAAGGATGATTGTGGTAAACTAACAAGAAAAGACCAATATAATACAGGATGCTCCAAGCAAAACACATATCATGTGGTGAATAAAAATATAGCTCCAAGTAAAGTTACCAATGAACGAAGATGAAAGAGGGGATGCCTTCCCGGGGCATCCCCAAGCTTTGGCTTTTGGCTATTCTTGAATATCTTGGGGTTCCATAAGCATCCCCAAGCTTAGGCTCTTGCCACTCTTAATTCCATAGTCCATAAAAGCTTTACCCAAAACTTGAAAACTTCACAACACAAAACTCAATAGGAAATCTTATAAGCTCCGTTAGTGAAAGAAAACAAAACCACCACATAAGGTACTGTAATGAACTCATTCTTTATCTGTTTTGGTGTTAAACCTACTGTATTCCAACTTCCTTATGGTTTATAAACTAATGTATTAGCCATAGATGCACTGAAATAAGCAAACAACACACGAAAAACAGAATCTATCAAAAACAGAACAGTCTGTAACAATCTGTAACTAACGGAAACTTCTGGAACTCTAAAAATCCTACCAAAATAGGACGCACTGGAAAATTTGTTTATTGATCAGAAGCAGAATGAATCAATGCAAAATCTCTTTTCTGTGATTTATTTAATTTTTTCTCGTGAGTGCAAAGTTTCTGTTTTTCAGCAGAATCAAATCAACCATCATCATAGTTTATCCTATAGGTTCTACTTGGCACAAACACTAAACAAAAGATAAAAACACATCTAAACAAAAAGTAGAAACAAAATTTAACACTAAACAGGAACAAAAACAAAGAACATAAAGAAAATTGGGTTGCCTCCCAACTAGCGCTATCGTTTAACGCCCCTAGCTAGGCATAAAAGCGAAGATAGATCTAACGAGTGCCATCTTTGACACTTGATTCATAAGTAGCACGCATGATAGATTCATAAGGTAATTTGACTTTATTCTTGGAAAGTGCTCCATGCCTTTCTTTAAGGTAAATTAGAATCTAATGTTCCCTTCTTTCATATCGATAATCGCACCAATTGTTCTAAGGAAAGGTCTACCAAGAATAATAGGGCAAGAAAGATTGCAATCTATATCAAGAACGATAAAATATAAGAGCACCAAATTTCTATTTGCAACAATAAGAACATCATTGATCCTTCCCATAGGCTTTTTAATGGTGGAATCCGCAAGGTGCAAATTTAAAGAGCAATCATCAAGATCATGGAAACCTAGAATATCACATAAAGTTTTCGGAATTGTGGAAACACTAGCACCCAAATCAACAAAGCAAAGTACTCAAAATCGTTAATTCTAATCTTAATAGTAGGTTCCCACTCATCATTAAGTTTTCTAGGTATAGAAACTTCCAAATTCAATTTTTCATCATAAGATTGCATCAAGGCATCAACAATATGTTTGGTAAAAGCTTTGTTTTGACTATAAGCATGAGGAGAATTAACAACGGATTGCAACAAGGAAATACAACTTTTTAAAGAGCAATTATCGTAATCAAATTCCTTGAAATCTGAGATAGTAGGTTCGACATTATTAGAAGTTGAGGATTCTCCAATCTCTCTTTTACCAAATTTAGTATTAAGATCTAAAGACTCCGAATTCTTGGGACGCCTTCTAGGCAAAGTTGATTCATCATCACTCCCATAATCATAAAAATTCATATTGCAAAACATAGATATAATCGGAGACACATCAATAACTTTAAGATCTTCATCATTATTTTCACGGAAACTAGAAGAACACGCTTTTATAAAGCTTTCTTTCTGAGCACGCAATCTAGCGATTCTTTCCTTGCACTCGTCAATGGAAATTCTCATTACTTTGAGAGACTCATTGATATCATGCTTAGGAGAAGAAGATCCAAGTTTAAGAGAATTAACATCAAGCGAAAGTCTATCAGCGTTCCTAGCCAAATCATCAACTTTGAGCAATTTTTCTTCAAGCAAAGCATTAAAATTCTTTTGAGAAATCATAAATTCTTTCACACTATTCTCAAAATCATAGGGCATCTTATTAAAATTACCATAAGAATTATTGTAGGAATTTCCATAATAATTAGAGGAATTACTAGGGAACGGTCTAGCATTAAAATTTCCTCTATAAGCATTGTTTCCAAAACTATTCCTACCAACAAAATTCACATCCATAGATTCATTATTATTCTCAATCAAGGAAGACAAAGGCATATCATTAGGATCAAGAGGAGTATTTTTAGTAGCAAACATCTTCATAAGTTCATCCATCTTTCCACTCAAAACATTGATTTCTTCTATAGCATGCACTTTTTTACTAGAAGATCTTCCGGTGTGCCATTGAGAATAATTAGCCATAATATTATCAAGCAATTTTGTAGCATCTCCTAACGTAATTTCCATAAGCATGCCTCCCGCGGCCGAATCTAAGAGATTTCTAGAGGCAAAGTTCAAACCGGCATAAAATTTTGTATGATCATCCATAAATTCAAACCATGAGTAGAGCAATTGCGAAGCATCAATTTCATTCTTTCCCAAGATTGATAAACATGCTCATGATCAAGTTGTTTAAAATTAATAATATTGTTCCTAAGAGTGAAAACGGAAATAACTTAGTGGGAGGAAAATACTTAGAGATAAAAGCATCTTTGCACTTGTTCCAAGAATCAATACTATTTTTAGGCAAAGACGAAAACCAAACTTTAGCACGATCTCTAAGTGAAAACGGAAATAACTTCAATTTGACAATATTGTTATCCATATCTTTCTTATTTTGCATATCACACAAATCAACAAAATTGTTGAGATGAGTAGCGGCATCTTCACTAGGAAGGCCAGCAAATTGATCTTTCATAACAAGATTCAGCAAAGCAGTATTGATTTCACAAGACTCAACATCATTATGAGGAGCAATCGGAGTACTAAGGAAATCATTATTATTGGTATTCGAGAAATCACACAACTTGGTATTATCTTGTGCCATGGCAACAAGTAATCCAACACAAGCAAACAGAAAAAGGCAAGCGGAAAAGAGAAGAGGAGATTGGGAAAGAGAGGGCGAATTAAACGGCAAGGGTGAAGTGGGGGGAGAGGAAAACGAGAGGCAAATGGCAAATAATGTAAATGCGAGGGAGATGAGTTTGTGATGGGTACTTGGTATGTCTTGACTTGAGCGAAGACCTTCCCGGCAACGGCGCCAGAAATCCTTCTTGCTACGTCTTGAGCTAGCATTGGTTTTCCCCGAAGAGGAGAGGGTGATGCAGCAAAGTGTAGTGTAAGTATTTCCCTCAGTTTTTGAGAACCAAGGTATCAATCCAGTAGGAGGCTCCTCAAAAGTCCCACACACCTACACAAACAAACTGAGAACTCGCAACCAACGCAATAAAGGGGTTGTCAATCCCTTCGCGTCCACTTGCGAAAGTGAGATGTAACAGAGATAGTATGATAAGATAAATATATTTTTGGTATTTTATGATATAGATGCAAGAAAGTAAAGATGAAAATAAAAGTAGATTGAAAGCAAATATGATAAGAGATAGACCCGGGGGCCATAGGTTTCACTAGAGGCTTCTCTCGAGACCATAAGTATTATGATGGGTGAACAAATTACTGTCAAGCAATTGATAGAAAAGCGAATAATTATGATGTTATCTAGGCATGATCATGTATATAGGCATCACATCCATAACAAGTAGACCGACTCCTGCCTGCATCTACTACTATTACTCCACACATCGACCGCTGTCCATCATGCATCTAGAGTATTAAGTTCATAAGAATGGAGTAATGCATTAAGCAAGATGATATGATGTAGAGGGATAAACTCATGCAATACGATATAAACCCCATCTTGTTATCCTCGATGGCAAAAATACAATACGTGTCTTGCAACCCTTTCTATCACTGGGTAAGAACACCGCAAGATTGAACCCAAAGCTAAGCACTTCTCCCATGGAAAGAAAGATCAATCTAGTAGGCCAAACCAAACCGATAATTCGAAGAGACTTGCAAAGATATCTCAATCATACATAAAAGAATTCAGAGAAGATTCAATTAATATCCATCGATAAATCTGATCATAAACCCACAATTCATCAGATCTTGACAAACACACCGCAAAAAGAGATTACATCGAATAGATCTCCACAAGAGAGGGGGAGATCATTGTATTGAGATCCAAAAAGAGAGAAGAAGCCATCTAGCTAATAACTATGGACCCGTAGGTCTGCGGCAAACTACTCATAACTCATAGGAGGGGCAAGGATGTTGATGTAGAGGCCCTCCATGGTCGATTCCCCCTCCGGCAAAGTGCCGGCGAAGGCTCCAAGATGGTATCTCGCAGATACAGAAGGTTACGGTGGTGGAAATTGTGTTTCGTGGTGCCCCCGGATGTTTTGAGGTCCGTAGGTATATATAGGAAGAAGAAGTACGTTGGTGGACGCCCGAGGGGCCCACAAGACAGGGGGACGCGCCCTACAGGGGGGGCGCCCTCCTATCTCATGGGGCACTCGGAGCTTTCTTGACTTGCACTCCAAGCTCTCTGGATCAGATTTGTTCCAAAAATAACGCTCCCGAAGTTTTCATTCCGTTTGGACTCCGTTTGATATTCCTTTTCTTCGAAATACTGAAATAGGCAAAAAAACAGCAATACGGGCTGGGCCTCCGGTTAGTAGGTTAGTCCCAAAAATGATATAAATGTGTAGAGTAAAGCCCATAAACATCCAAAACAGGTAATGTAATGGAACAATAAAAATTATAGACACATTGGAGACGTATCAATACCCTTCTCTGTCCCAAAAAACAAAATTACTGCACGCGCTACTGGGTCCCTAATGTCATCCTCACCATGTACAGTCATCTCCTTATTCCTCTCGGTTGTTGACCATGTTGACAACACCGGAGGGCGGCGCCACGGTGAGTGAACCAAGGCGGAGGACGATGGTGAGGCCTCGGACAGGAACGAATAGGAGCCGGGGATGATGCGCAGAGTTTTAGGGTGCGATGTGGCCACGACACGTGCGCGGCAGCACAGCCAGCCATGGGAGGCGGGAGCAGGCAGTTCTGCTGGCGCTGGTTTGGCTTTGGTGGCTCGAGGAAGAAGAGATTGAAGAAACATGACAGACGTTGAATGTCAATCCAATGGTCAAGGTTGGCACAATCGTTTGTTGACTAAACCGACACCAAGTAGCAAACATTTTTATATATAGGAAGAAAAGAAAAACTGGGCTCGTTCGCCTGATAACATTCCCGAAACTGCGACCGTTCGATCTTGTGTCGCAACTAAAACTGCGAGGAAAATGCGTTCGTATGTCGTCCTCCTCCCAGGGAACGTTCGTCACATAAGTGACTAGCACCCTTGGTTTTCAACCGAAAGGTCTTGGGTTCGAGTCCCAGGAACTCTCAATTTTGTCCTCCTTCCTTCCTCACAAAAAAAAGGGAAAGAAAATCAAAGACTTGGGAAGGCGTACAGAACAAGCTAGTGTACCAATAAAGAGACGTTGATGAGTTTTAGAAAAAAGAGAGACGTGCTCCTGTAGCTGGTTCAAATCCAAACCTAGACTATGACTATATATGGTGCTATGCTACTCTGCAAGTAATGAAACTGACATATCCAACATTCGCTTCTCCTCTTCTCTACTTACTCTGCCTAGCATCAGAAGCTTTGGCCGCAGCAACCATGTCCGCTGGCTGCTCGCCCACCTGCTCTTCAGCAGGCAACAACCAGATATGCGCCAAGTCGCCACCCGTACCATCGCGTGTGGGTCTCATCGCACCCCCACCGGCACGCGCACCGCAGCCGATTGCTCATCAAAACCCGCTTCTATTGGTGTGGTGCCACTGCTGCAAATCACGCAGATTCATCCGTCGCGTCTCAACCACAATCCTCAACCCTGGCAGAGTCTTCTACAAATGCCCGAATCATGGGGTAATAATATGTTTAAGTGTTGTTCTGCTGCTTTTAGTTGCTGATTTTTTTAATAGTTTGGTTGATGATCTTCCAATTTGATTCGTGCAGAAAAGGGAAGATTCGTGTGATTTGTATTTTTGGGAAGTTGCTTATGTGGGGGAATGCAACTACGCTAATTATTTGGTTAGTCGAGGAATCCCAATACTAGCAGGTTGGGGTGTTGGACAAGTAAATGAAGGAATGGCAAAATAGGAAGATGCAGAGCAGAAGGTTAAAGATGCAGTTCCTCTAATCATGGCCAAGCAACAGCTGTTGAACGGCCTTGACAGCAACGAGGGGATGAAAGAGCTTGTGAAGATAATGGGCAAAATCGATGTGCTCTGTAGGATGATTGTCTCTTTATTTGCAGTGTATGGAGCACTCGTGATGTATTGAGTGGTTATGACATCAGCACTTTGCTGAAACTAGTAATGAATGAAACCTGTGTAGCAGGCTAGGCATAGTGTTGTGAACATCTAATGATTTCTATTAACTGAAATCAGGGGGTATCCCCTTTTGCTCATAAATAAATAAATTGCAGAGGCCCTTTTGGTAATAAATAAATAAATTAGCAGAGGCCCTGTCGGGTCAGCTTTGTTCTCATTCGAAGACATCGAGAAATTTGCAGTCTAACAGTAAACAATGTCATCAAATTCAAGTTTCACAGCCAAATATGAGTACAACTAAACAACAATGTCATCATGTTTTAGTCGTCATACAATCACCAAACGCAAATCAGCATACATAACAAGTGATGTTCTCACAGCAAAATACTAAACAACATGTTCATCAGGTTTCAGTTGTCATAGCAAACACAATTTCACATAGTAGATAAAAAAACATCTTCTCACAGGCAAATACGACAAAAGCAATGTAATCATCATCCGCAGCAGCAGCGTCAACATCTTCGCCATGTGTATCAGTCTAAATCGTAATTCCCCACGATGTCATCTTCTTCTTCGTCCTCAACGTCCTCGAACGTTGGCTTCTTCTTGATCAACTCTTATATGTCCATAGCATGAAAGTCAATCTTTTCGCCAGCGTCCTTGACATGATGGTTCTCAAAGATATTAGGAAAATCTGTGTTATCTTGTACATCAGGAGCAGTGTAAGCATCATCTTGTTATGCAACTCCATTAAATGAATTCCTCTGCTCAAACCTTTGCAATACTCTCCAGTCATCGCTACGTGCAAATGTGTCTTCTAAGAAAAATATTTGTGTTGCTTGATTTGCCAAAATAAAAGGCTCGTTGGTCTGGTATGCCGCCTTGACATTGATGGATTTGAAATAATCATCAGCTCTGGGTTTTGCGATCCAGGAAAACAGGTTATACCAACAACAACACAACAGAACCACACACCGATGATCCTCGAAACTGGAGATATACTGCAACTAAACAATGTTTGTTATGTTAGCATACGTTTCAGTTGTCTCTTTGTCATACGTATTCGTGCTCATGATGGCACTGTTTTGTGTCTTCCTGCCTTTGTCTCGTGCAAGGGTGTTGTAGTGCACGTCTCCAACAACGCAAGATTCATAATGTCTTACTCGAGTATCAGGACCCATTGCTAGTGAGTAAAGGGCATCATCAACTGCCTGCCCATCCCCCCGCATCGTCTTAACCTATGGTTTGAAAATAGACAAGTTGATCATCTTATGTACTCAATATATTAAAAAAACTGATAGTGCAATTCAAAAGCTTACATGGCTCTTGAACCATTTCACAAATCCTGCCATAACCAGTTTGTCAATGTTTCTTAGATTTTGCAGTAGTAACTCCTTTTTGTAGATGTTGCACAACATAGTGATCGCGTCAAACATCTAAATATATAAGAATGTGCTGCAAGTTTAGTAGATTATGATGTATAAGCTGCATTACTTAGCACTTACTTGATATAAGGTAGTATCACAGGACAGTTATTCAACACATACCAAAACATTTTGTCCAAATCTTTAGGTTTGTCCTCTTGTCGACTCTTCCCTGTAACTCGAATAGAATAATCAAAAACATTGAGCCCGGGATTGTCTTCACCCACCTCTTTGCTAAGCTGATCAGCTATTTCAATGTATTTTGTGCAGAATGTCAATGCTTCTGTAGCAATGTAGGCCTCTGCAATGGAACCCTCGGGTCTAGCTCTGTTCCTAACATAGCCCTTGAAAGTGCCTAGCCGCCTTTCAATAGGGTACATCCAGCCATACTGTACTGGACCTCCAAGTAGTACCTCATCAGGTAGATGAACAGCCAAATGCACCATCTCATCAAAGAAGGCTGGAGGATATATCTTCTCAAGGTAGCATAGGATAGTTGGTATCTTGTCTCTTAGACTCTCCAAAGCATCTATCCTGATATTTCTACTCCAGAGTTCCTTGAAGAATTGTCCCAACTCTGCAACTGCTCTGTATAAGTCAGGGAGGCCCAATCCTCTAAGGATAACAGGTAAAACCCTTTGAAGTAGGATGTGATAGTCATGAGTTTTCAACCCTTGTACCTTGTTTCCATCTACACTGACTCTCCTTTCAGGGTTGGAAGCAAATCCATGTGGGAATCTCAAACGTGACAGGACCTCGCAGAATTATTTTCTTTTTACCTTGTCCAAGACGTACACAGCTGGCGCCGTATCCCGTGGTTTACCTTCATCTTGCACCTGCAAATCCTGTCTGATACCCAGGTGTGTCAAATCGATCCTAGATTTTAAGGTATCTTTCGTCTTGCCTTCAATATTAAGAAGTGTGCCGATAATGTTGTCACATATATTTTTCTCGATGTGCATCACATCAAGATTATGCCGCAGATCCAAATCTTTCCAATACTCCAAGTCCCACAAAGTGGACCTGCGTGTAAACAATAATCTCTCTTCTGCCTTGCGACACTTCCCTTTCCCGCTACCATTACCAGGATGGTTTCCTGGTGTAATATGCCCGACCTTCTCTAATTCCACTTGCAACTCATCGACGGTGAGCCTCCTTGGCACATCACGGTTTTCATGCTTTGCATTGAACACATGTCTTTGGTATTTTCTAGGATGCGGCTTGTCCTTGGCAAGGAAACGATGGTGTCCAGTGTAACAGATCTTGCTAAGTATTGCATATGACAGTGGATTCCTGTCACAGCAAACACATGCATTGTAACCATGTGTTGTTTGCCCTGACATAGTGCCCAAAGCCGGATAATCATGGATGCACCAAATTATAATAGCACGTAGAATGAAATCAGCAGGTGGGCTACTATATAGGTCTCGAGTGAGAACAACCCTCTATAGCTATTGAAGTTCCTCCACAAGAGGCTCCATGAATGAATCAAAATCCTTTCCAGGACTTTTTGGACCTGGGATGAGCAAGGCCATCATGTAGTTTGATTCTTTGGTGCAGACATTTAGAGGCATATTGTAAGGGATAACAAGCACTGGCCACATGCTATATGTGGCGCTCTGGTGGCCAAATGGGTTAAATCCATCTGAAGCTAAGCCAAGTCTAATGTTTCTCGGGTCAGCAGCAAACTTTTTGTGTTTATGCTTGAAGCTTTTCCACTCACTACCATGAGATGGATAGCTCATTACATTCTGATCTCTGTACTCCTGGTTCCTAGAATGCCATAGTACATCCTCTCTTGTTTCGACATCATGAAACAACTTCTGCAATCTTGGTATAATTGGAAAATGTCTCAGAACATTATGAGGAATCCTCTTCACAGCATGGCCATCTTTCCATCTTGATGATTTGCATTTCGGGCATTCACTTAAGTTGGCATAATCCTTACGGAACAGAACACAATTATTCTTACAAGCATGGATCGTATCATATCCAATTCCAACGGCACGAAGGAAATTCTTCATTTTACTGTAGGTGTGTGGCAGCTCAGACGCATCTGGGAAAGATTTGCGGAAAGCAGCCAACTTTGCATCGAATGATTTGTTGGTCATCCACTCAGATGTCTTCACCTGAAGAAAGGTGACCATAGCTGAGAATACTGACAGCTTATTTCCTGGGGTGACAGCCATGTTACATTGTTCCAACTGGCGGGCCCACTGTTTTTCTTCTACAGGTGAAAGTTCAAAGAATGCATGAGCATTTCGTAGCATTGTTTCAATGTTGGTCAAACTCACTGGCTCTGCCACCACCACCTCCTCCTCTTCCACCTGAGCATCAGGCAGATCAAGATGGTGATCTGTTGCTTCCACGTAGTCAATAACATTGATGTTCATAGTTTCACCATGATGAACCCACCTAGTATATGTGACCGACATCTCATACAGGTGTAGATGATTTTGCATAGTTGAATGAGGTCTTGTAACTGAATTCATACAACTGCTACACAGGCAGAGCACATCTGATTTCGGACCACCGTACTCAGCTCTGATAAATTTCATGAAGTTTTCAACCCCCTCGACATATGTAGCGGAGAATCTTTGAGCAAAAGTTATCCAAGTCCTGTCCATTTGTTAGACATACAAATTTGTTCTTCTACTAGATATTACAGGAAAAACATTTATGATTTTTTATGAAGTCCAGAAAAAATACTTAGGTCGATGTCTAAAGCTATGGCAAGATATTTGGACGAGCAGATCTAAGTAGCAAAATATATGTAAAGCTAATACATCAAACAAATTTAAGTGCTAAATTATGGCAGGCTGTTTCAGCAGTCAATGAGGCCGAGCACACAACCATCAAACTATCGAAAGCCATCGCAGCAACAAAGATCGAGTATAAAACGGTGTAGAGCTATTTTACCTAACAGATTGGCTACTAGACCATGGCAATCTACATCACAATAAATATATGGTAGGATATTTTAGCAACTAATCAGCCTTGGTATGCCATCTCAGCTAAGCAGATTGAGTGCAGAACATGGCAAGGAAGCTTCTTAAGCAGAGCATATTGACTGTAAACTACTTCGGCAAACAGTGAGATTAACAGCGTCTATCAGCTAACATTCAGCGCTACACCGACATGCACGGGGCCTCAGTCTAGAATGCGCGTACCGTGGGAGAAGCTGACCGCCATGCGTCTCCATACGAACGTCGCCACCGGTGGCGGCGCTGACCGCCGTGCGCCTCCACAAGAACGTAGCCAGCGATGGAGGCGCGGCTAGAGGACGGCAATCTACAAGAGCATACTATGGGAGCGAGAGGATTGCCGTGCGTCCCCCTGACGAACCGCAAGGCCGACGTATCGGCGCGGTGGGGAGGGCGGCTTTGGCGAAGCGAATGGAGTGGAGGGGGACGGGGGGGAGGGGGTTTGTGGAATATTATTGGCTAGTTGGCCGAAGGGCGGTTGAATCGGATTTGGGGGGGGTTTTGGGTGGGGGGGGGATTTTCGCGCGATGGGCAGGGGGAGTTTGGCGCATGGTCGGTTTATCCAAGTGCAGTCCCACGTGTCAGTGAAGAGGCAAGCCGAAGCGCGTCCCGTTTGCGTGAGCCGTGTGTAGGACCGAACGTGTGTGGGGTGCAATGTGACTGCGACAGGAGTGATGTGAGTGTACCGCCTTTTTTTCCTTTTAAACTAGGTGCTTCGCCCCCTCAAAAAAAACTTGTTGCTTCACGCGATCCATCGATACTACTACTAGTAATCTGGTAATCCCGACAAAAATGGCGCGACCGGGTCTTTTCCCGCGCAAAATGCTGGGAGGTTGGCTTAGTTGGGTTTTTTAGGACGAGTAATGCTACACCTACGTAATCCCAGTTACGTAATTAACATAATGTGAAATGTGTGACCTGTTGATTGCAGATTGGGGGGAGGGAGGGGCCCACCACCATGAAAATCAGCGGAGGAGAGAGAGAGAGGCAATTTGCGTTAACCCTTTCGTAGGCTCCCGTAGATGTAGAAAGATGTGAAATGCGTGAATGTGTAGTGGACGTACTATTGGAGTGCCTAAGATAAATTGTGTATGTATAGACCCTATGTGTTTATTTTACTTCAAATGTTAGCTTTGTCTCGGTTCAATAAAAAGCAGAGTTGGTGATGATGGTGTGCATGTCAACCTGCAATATAGGTCGCCCGATCTATATCTAACGGATAGGAAGGAAACTATGACAATTTACCCGCACTCCTCTCCACATTTGCAGATAAGGCTTTCCCTCGTTCATCCTTTTCTCCCACAAGATCTTGATCTTCCGTGCAACGCACGGGCATCTTGCTAGTACTCCTACAATATACTATATTTTTGTGAAAGTTCATATACACCGGCCGAGATTAATGCAAACACGGCAGATTTTCATTACATTTCAAACTTTTATAGGACAGAAAAATAAAAGAAACCCGACCCTAAACCTATTCTATGGAGGCGACCGACGTCCTCCATCTGCGATCTCTATGTACGGGGGCGGGGTTCAAGACCCGTGAAGTGAAGTCGCGGTCTCCGGCGAGGAAGAGTAGAACACGGGATACAGACCGGCCAGTTGGCACACCATGCGCTCCCGCCTCCCATGCCCTACTCATCCTTGAAGGAGTCACCGACCTCGGCGGTGCCGGACGTTGAACGGCGGCAAGTAGGATGCATGGTTGACGGTGCTCCCATCGCCGGCCGCCAACGGGGCAACCACTTGTGCGGTCGTGTCCGCGTCCGGCTACGCCGCTATGGCGTCGCGAGAGGCGACTTGAGCAAGGGCGGCGACCTCGAGCTTCATCCCCGAAGACAAGCTCTCCCGCAGAGCGTTCGCGCTTGCGGTCATGGCGGATGTGGTGCCAGGTAGGAGGATGGTGCGCTATGGTGTGGAGGTTAGCTTGGCGTTGCCGCTTTAAGTACCGCATTCTGGTGAGGCCAAGCGTTCAGGTGCGTCATTAAGTCGCGTGAGTTGGTTCCTCGGGCACGGAGCCTCTTAACGACGGCATGAATGCTAGAAGCTGGTGCCGGCTAGGAACACACTGCATGACGGCGCGAGGGACGAGGGATTTGGTGTGCCAGGGTAATCAGCTGCGGTCGTGGCAACGTTGGAGATGCCCTTTGCTCACATGCGATCCCCGCATGTCATTGAAAAAGCAAGACGACCCGGCATGGTCTCAGGTCCTAAGGATGCAGTTGGCCGCGCTACACCACTCCGCGGACGCGTCGCGGCGCCCCGTGCATCCTCGACGAGCCGGGTGTTGGGGTGTGTTCGGATTGTGGACAAAGTGCACCTTACCAAAATTTTGGTCATGAACCAAAGGTTGGTCTTTGTTTGGATGGTTGCCATTTTCTTCGCATGCCAATGAACTCTAGCCAACACTAGTTCATTTTTCTTGCCAATGTCGGCCAAAGCATGGGAAACCAAAACCTCAACCAAAATTTTGGCTACCCAATGCTTTGATGGGGCAACCTTGGGCACAAACCAAACATACTATTGGTCGTGCCACGGCACTATCCACCCTCGGCACACAGAAACCGACCGTGTCTAGCGACGATGAGCGTGTCGCTCACCGTGGTCGCCGTGTCCAGAGGCGGTGCTAGAGCTGTGCCATTTGTTGGCCCCCATGACCCACATGAACGGTTGTCGGTGGTGAGGAGGTCGTGGGCCAGCTCCTCCATTGGACTAGTCTGTGCTACGTCGTCCCGACGGGTGTGCCCCACATGTCAGTTTCCCTGTTTTCCCGGCCATATTCGAGCGTCAGTGCTTCGAGTTGTGCGTTAGGCCTTTCACTATGTAGGCCAAGCGAGACAACCTATTGTTTATTTGAGTCGTTCAAGTATAATCATGTGGTGTCTTCTTATTTCTCATTCCTCTCCAACCCTCTTCTCCATCGATCATGTTGCCCTCCGGTCGAGTCCATCCTCCCGCATGCATCATTTGAACATTCCACTGAGTATCATTCGCATGTACCCACCCTAGTCATCTTTCAATCGATCTCCGGACCCCGAGATGAAATCAAGAGAGAACAAGTGGGGGCACGTGATACCTAAGGCGGATTCAAAATTTTGAACAGGTGATCATAGCATCCGCAAATCATATATAAAGGGTATTCAATGTTCATTTTGTTTTTGAACGTACAATATACTCCCTCCTATCCTTTCTAGTTTACATATAAGTTTTATGTGTAGTCAAAGTATCTCTACTTTGATCAAAAAAGTATCAACATTCAACAACGCCCAATCAACATTGTTAGATTCATACGTACACCTAGATTTGTCCTCGAGATGGTTTCCAATTTGTTTCCAACCACGTGAATGTGCTTGTTCTCGCGCATGCTCTTCCTACTAGGATTTCGCCATGTATAGCCAGTCCAATAGTAACTTTTAAGCTCCCTGTCCAATAGTACTAGTGGAGTACTGACAACATCTGTACTAGAGCATGCAGTGCTCATAGTAGTACTCCCTTCTTCCATTTATATAGGGCCTATGTGGAGGAGAGAGATGTGAAAAAGTAAGGGGAGTGAGCTCTCATGCAAGAGCCTAGCTATATACGCATTCCTAGTTAAATACAATAAATATGAAGAAAGAGATAGAGAGGAGATGGAAAAAAGTACTAATACAATAGCCAACCTTATAATTTTTTTTGCAGGAAATAGCCAACCTTATAGCCCACACTATTGTATGAGTGCATATAATAGATGATGGCTATAGATGACATGGCAGTCCCTCATAGCCATCGACTGGCTATATTATTAACCATGCTCTAATGCGTTTTTAAAACCGCATTTGACTATTGACAAGATTAATAGTACATGGGATGTATAACGCGAAAATTATATCATTGGAAACTCCTTTCACATACGAATTTGACCGTATGATTTGTGTAAGTTGCATGTCATATATTATTACTCTAACATTTGGTCAAAGTTAGCCTCGAAAAATGCATTAGGCCATGTATAGTAAATGGAAGGAGGGAGTAGTAGTGGAAGTGGATCCTCTGACGTAGGTATCCCTGCCTTACCCTCCCTTTTGGTCACTTACTAGCGGACCCCATGCTTGCTAGGCCCCGCATGTCAGTTACTCAATGGGTTCGGCCACGTCAGGGGATCCTCATCCGTAGTATACTCCCTCTGTTTTTATTTACTCCGCATAAAATGGAGGGAGTGGTAGTATAAATGATGCGGGTGGGGGAGGGGAAGGGACGTCAGATTGCTCTCAACGGCGGTCCCACAAGCGAGCAAAAATGCAAGACGAAGCGCGTTCCATTTGGTGAGCGACGTGGAGGGTCCAGCGTGCCGGGCTGCAACGTGAACATGACAAGAGCGATGTACAGTCAAAACCGATAGACCGGTCGTCACCGGAACCACTATTCACACCAGAACCTTCGTTGCTTGGCCTACGCCAGCCACTGCCCTAAAACCACACCTAATCTCCAGCCCATTCCCCCACCTTTCGATCCCCTAGCCCGCATCAAGCGTCCCCTAGTTCGCTGGAAAGACATTGTGCACCGCAAGATCACTTACTATAAGATGCTGACGCTGGAGCGCCGCGCAGAAATCGCGGCGGCGATCGGTGCCATAGACCTCCGTTCCCAAGCTCGCTTTCCGGCGGGCTAATCCCCGATTTCTCTAGAGCCAAGCTATGAGGAGGAGGAAGTTGATCCAATGTTCATAGCGGTGGTCATGGCGCAGAAGGCCCCCGATGGGTATGAGACGATGGACGTCGACTTCGTGCCGGTGTCCGAGTCCCCCATGGTGCAGGCGGACCAACGGTTCAACACGGCGATACTAAAGGAGGATCAGGAGGTAGAGGCTCAAATCGACGCGGAGCGTGCGCATGCCGCTGCCATCGAGGCTCTCTTGCAGGCGGAACCGGATGTCGTGGATGTGAACTGGGCAGCGGGTGGCTCAACTTGAGGCGGAGCACGCGGATGCCGCTGCCATCGAGGCCCTCCTGTAGGCGGAACCGGACGTCCTCAACTTGAACCGGGCGGCAGAGGCTCAACTCGACGCGGAGCGCGCGGATGCCACTCTCATCGACGCCCTCTTGCAGGCGGAACCGGACGTCCTGGCTTGAACCGGGGGACAGAGGCTCAACTCGACGTGAAGCGCGCGGATGCCGCTGCCATCGAGGCCCTCCTGCAGGCGGAATCGGACGTCCTCGACTTGAACTGGGCTGTGCTCTCGTCCGTGCAGAGCACCCGCACGCTCCGCGTGAACGAGTAGCTGGAGGCCGAGGACAAACACGGTGCGGAGACACACGTCGGCAGCTACGGCTGGTTCGCGCTGGCAGCCAAAGACGATGAGGCCGTCTCGTTCTGTGAGAAGTGATATTTTTTTCTTTATGTTGTTGTTTTTATGGATCTTTTGTTGTGTAAAAACATATATTGTTATGCAAGTCGGCTGACTTGGGTCAGTCTACCATTTCAGGCGGTTGGATGAATATCCTACGTCTCCTAACCCTTCTTCCTCACCTCTTCTTCTTCCCCAACAGACCACCGCAGGAGCGACCGTGTGAGGGTGCGGTGCGACTGAGACAGCCATGCGCAAGTGTACCTCCTTTTCATTTTGAAAGCTTTAGGGAATCTTGGCAAAAATGTGTGGTGAAGTATGGCAATGCAAGGCCTAGACCAAAACAGGATAAGTACATACGTACTAGGAGTACTAGTGTTAAAAAGAAAGGCGGGGTTTTCCTTCGTGGGATTTAATCGATACAAATCCTCGTTTCACGTGTAAATTAATGTGTATTTTTTCTCCAAAGACCAAAGAGCTAACCATCTCACTCCTCATCGCTTGGTTAATGCAGTGCCATGCAAACCAACCTTCTCACTTCCGCATGCATGCAGGGGATATCAATGTCCTTGGTTGATAGTAAGAGGCAAACCCCATCAATTTTGCCTCGATTAGTGTTAGTGGCCTTTTGCAAATTGTAATTTTGATATATTGGCCTTGTGTACAAAAAAAGTGGAGGTAGTAACTATATTTGACTTCCTTCCCCATTGCGGTGACGCCGAAGATATCTCGAACGTTGTGGTTTGGAGAAGTGTGTTCGATGGAGAACACCATTGAGGGAGACCACGGTAAGTCATTCGCAAGTGCCGCCTGCAAGCCAAGACAACCGCCTTATTTGCATCCAAGAAGTCCCTTAAACCAAAGGACGCGTAAATGTACCAGTACTACTAGTACACAATAGCGTCGTCCGTCCAGCTTAGTGCGGTGGGATGGTTTGTCAAAGAAGACGATGGAGAAGCAGAGTCAGTGAAGAGTGAAATGATGGTTGCTTCGTCCGTGCTTTTGTGATTTGATGCCTCACTACTTTGTGATGTGTGATAGAAGGGACAGGGGAGTAGACTTTGTGCTCTATACTGTACTACATGCGTCCAAGCATGGGAGAAAGAGGAGAGACGTTGCATTTTTCTATTCCTTCAATCAATCAATCAGGGAGCTTCGGTTCCATCTTTTTGGCTTTGGCAACACCGTCCACAATGGTTGCCACGATGCCAAAAGCTATTTTCACATTTGCCTACACATTGTGGATGCCCTTAACCATACCACTTGGTTTTTCTCCTGTGTGCTATCTATACAAATCTCAATTATATTGATCTAAAAAATTATAGAATCAAGATTAGTAAAAAGGAGGTGATTTTGCCGCACGGATGGCGCGGGAGGTTTCTTATTTTTAGAGGACGTTGTCCTGGCGGTTTGCTAACATGCGGTCCCACATGTCAATGCTTTACCAAGCTGATCCGCGTCCCACATGAGGCAGAACAACAGCAGAAGCAGCACGTGGTTAAGTTGAAGAAGATGAGGGAGAAGCGGATTCAGCAACGAGTGAAATGATGGTTGCTTCGTCCCTCCAACTTCTTTTTTTAGCATTATTACTTCGTCCCTCCAACTTAACTGCGGGAAAGGTGCAGCTTTGTGATTTGATGCCTCATTGCTCATTACTACGCCGGCGCCATGACTTGGGTGCTTCACCCCGGCTTCTCTGCACTGTATTCCGGTATGGCACGTGGACCCGGCAGCTTGACGTCCCACATGTCGGCGAAAGGGACTAGAAGATTTATGAAAGCGAGCGCTCCACTCTTATGACGGAGGAGTACATGTCACGACGGCCCAGTGAACTGTCACTTGTACTGTATAGTACTATAGTTTTGTTGTTTCGCACGATCCATCGATACAAACCCGATTAAACAGGAAAGGGCGGGATTTTTCCCGCGCGGTAGATGATACTGGCCATACATTTCAAAGGCAATTTTAATGTATGCAAACTGAATAATTAAGTAACAATATGATATCTAGTAAAACTAAAAACACATATGATTTATTGTGTTAGAGTGTAGTAGTAGTGTTGTATTGCATAGTTGTTAGATGTAACATGTGAGAACGTGTAGAGATGTAGTTTTGGAGGGCCTATAGAGAGAAAAGCGTAATACGGTCACCGAACTTCAAAATAAGCTGATTACGGTCACTATATACGTTTTGCGGTGATTATACGGTCACCTGCTCACGGTTCAGCATCGGATTGCACTCTGTTGACCGGCCAAATAGTCTGCATGGCGCCATGTTGACAAGTTAAATTGACCATGTTCCTTGTGGGTCCCACCTATCAGTCCGCATAGGGAAAAGGTCAGATAAACACAAACACGCGCGACAAGACTCCAACCCGTGCGCGGGAATCACCTGGTTGTGTATGTGTCTATCAGGGCCTGATGTGTGCGCATGCACGTGTAGGTTGAGCACTTGAGCGTGAGAGTGTGTGTTCGTCGTGTGGTGTATTGGTGGGTGCATGCATGTGTGTGTGCGTGCGTGTGAGTGTTGCATGCATGCGTGGCTGCGTGTGTACGTGTGAGTGTTGCATGCGTGCGTGGGTGCATGTGTTTGTGTGAGTGTTGCGTGCATGCAGTTTGTGTGCATGCGTGCGTGTATAATCACCACACCAGCTCCTGTGTGTTAAAACAGACGGCTCAGCATACCAATACAAGGCCACCTTGTCCGCTGTGCCCACGGTCATGACTTCAAACCACCGTCCAATATTTTTTTGTCGTTTGTTTTTATTCTTACTAGCAAGATGCCCGTCCATTACACATAACATCAAGATGCATTTGTATGACTAGTTTATCTTGTGAGAGAAAAGGATGAACGAGGGAAGGCCTTATTTGCAAACGTGGAGAGGTGTGTGCGTACCTTTTTGCAAAATTGCCATAGTTTCTTTCCTATCCGTCAGATATAAATCGGACGGCCTATATTGCAGGATCGCGGGCACACCATCATCACCAACTCTATTTTTTATAAGAGTGTATTTTATAAGAGTGTAGATGTAGAGTAGATACAAGCCGACGGGTGGGCACGATGGTAGTGAGATAATGTGATGCAACACTAGAGGTGCCACGTGGAGCGTTTAACTGGTCAACTAGTCATGTCTTGAGCAAATACAGAGTTGTAAGGTGAGCCCATGACTATATAATAACCACTAAACGTAAATGGTCACCCTAATGAGTGGATTCTGAAGTCCAATGTACGTGTCGTGCTTTCTCTTCAAATACAATGATCGTCATTGTATATATCGCGAGAGAAAGATGAAACATGCGTGAATCTACTGGGGGCTTACTTTTAGAGGACCTGGAGATAGTTTGTGTGCATACGTGAAAGGGGCGTAGTGGGGGGTATGCGATGGAGAGAGAGTTGCTCTTCGTTTCTCTTTATTATGACTAACTTTGTATATAGTATAAAAATATACAAATTCATAGTGCGGAATAAATATCATTGTGGGCACCATGCAATGCAAATTAGCATTTGTACTCCTACATATAACTTTGTAATGTTGTATATATGTAGAAATTCTAAAATAATTTTTTGGCCACACTTTATTCAAAAGGAATGTTGTGTGCGAAATAAACATGAAGAGAGGGCTTTTTAGATCAATGGGGTACATGATGTAACATGTGTGAATGTGTAGTTGATACATTTGGCAGGGCCTAAAGAGGTATGTGTGTGTATTATGTATTCTAGAGAGGCATGGATAGAGGGGCCGGTGGGGGGAGCGTGGGAGAGATAGCACGAGAAATGAGAGTGGTCTAGAGAGAGAGCGACGAATATGATGTCATGGCGAGAGATTCTCTTGAGTATGTATATGCAAGGGGGGAGGGGATAGAGGCACCAGGAGAATTTTTTTTGTGTGGTGTTTGTGTTGGTATGTGTGGGTGTGAGAAGATAACGAGACGTGGGGGTAGAGGGTGTGTCACCACATGAGGTCCGGTGGGTAGAGGTGAGGCCCTTCATTCGGTTCCGTCCTGCGCAACATTGGTCGGCCTGTGACGCATTTAGGTAGACCCATGGATGACTAGTCGTACAAGACAAAGATAGCAGAATTGTGAAGGACTCTGTGTCCAGTGACAAAGCCGGCTAGGATTTGTAACCCTAGGTTCTTGGACTAAGGTAACCCCTTTATCTCTGATATTACTATTCATCCAACCTAACTTTAAGGGGCATCCTACAGAATGCTCTTCTAGAATCATACTCGTCGATTAGGAAGAGAGGTGTGATACAATGCATGAGAGACAGGCCTAAAGATAATGTGCGTATAAGAGACACATAGGTAGGTCTATGTATATAGAAAGGGTCGACGGGGATTGTGCGTGTGTATGCTTGCGAGAGCAAGAGTGCTTGTGATAAAGGTTAGTGAAAATAGTTGTAAATGGTTACGAGAGGGAGGGAGGGTTATATCTAGAGCATGTGTGCACAAAAGAGACCTCGGGAGAGAGTGTGTGAGCATGTGTGAGAGACCACCAATGAAGAGTGAAACTACACGTAAAAGACTGTTGTACACATTGATTAAAGATATAAATTGTACCCAAATATTAGGATGGGATCATGATATTGCAACTCACGTAAGGAACGGCCATTGATCCATCAGACATCTAGATTCTATCGAATTTGAGCATGTCTATGTTATTATTCAACATAATTGATCCACATAGTTAGTATTTTGAACTCCAGACAATGCATCTCTTTAGCAATCGAATATAAACGTGAGTATAGTTCATGTTGTGTGTGTAAAGCACATTATACATATGAAAGTTACACAATGAACATTATAAATAGCTACCTATGAACTAGCATACATTTGAATTCAACTTAAGGTGGTTTAAAAAAATCGAATTCAACATGAAGTCCATTCAATTATTTGAATCTGATATCATGGCATTTGTAAATCATACCTAAATTATGGGGGCACCAATCTTTGCTCTGATTTTGTACATAATAGCATATGTAGTCGTGTACAAAATAGATTCAAATTTAGCTCCTCCATTCCAAAATAATCGTAGTTATAGGATTTTCAAGAGTCAAAATTTCAAAAAGAAGTGGATAATTTAATGAGGTTTTCAAATATACAAGGTCAAATATAACGTTGTATATTTAGGTCAATCCTCATAGTTCAAGAGTACTCTAAACGTGAATGCTTGTGTTTCAAAATTTCGAACGAAGCGCCAAAAGAGCCTCTACTCGCCTGAAACCGCATGAGACCAATGTTTGGTAGTACAAGGAAATTACTTTTCTAATAACTCCGACCCGCGAAACCTACCGGACCGACGTCCAAAGGTCTAAACCGGGGTAGGTTTGTAGCTTCATCTAGACGCCACGCAACTGCCTTCGAAAACATTCATACACAATGGCCGCCTAAGCACACATGCGCGTGGCCGAAATCGCTCCCGCCCACTATTTGGGACACCTGGGATTACCATCCTACCCCCGACCCGCAGTAGGTCCGAAATTTAAGAGGGGCGCAAAGTTTGTACTTTCCCCAAATTTCAAACAAGCGCATCCCATCTTATTTTCAAAAAAGCCAAAAACAAGCGCGTCCCAGACTGAAACATGGTTCTCGCCCCCCCCCCCCTGCCCACCCATCTGATTCCCCATTCGTACTCTGTGGGCACAAAAACTACATCTCCACTATCCGCGAAACCCCTGCGTCCTCCGTCCGCCATGCCATCCCACCCATCAACCGCCGCCCTACTCCATCACGCCGGAGCCGATACCCTGACGTCGACATCCACCGCAATCTCAACCGCAACGCCCTCCACGGCTAGTAGTTGAAGCCGAGGCCGAGCCGTCCGTACCCGAGCCAGTTCAACCATGCCGTCCTGCGCCTCACCGCTGCTGCTCCAACTTCGCCACCGTCCACCGCACCAGAGCTGTTCCTGCTACACCGTCCTTCGCCGCCTCGGATCTGCTTCCCCTTCGTCGATATACGGCCATGACAACATAGTCAACAATTTGGCCATGGGTTTGTCCAAGGATCCACAGCTCTCCAAAACATCGGTTCCCCCGGAAAAAAGAAGAAGATCCCCGTGACATATGGAGACCACACTGGCAACCGATGAGGGTATTCCTCTTCCCTTATTCGAGCAAATCTTACGTGTCTGCTTGCACGGTATTCATTCCACAAAAGACACTAGTTGACCGCTTCTTCTTGATACTAGATGTTCCTAGTAACTCGCAATGCACAAGGTTTCTCCTCATATACTATTTCACCTTAGCTAGAGGTCTGTCGCCCCCCTGAATTTCAATTTCTGGTCAGTTGATTCCCAATTAACGGAAGCATTCCCCAGCATAACAGGCGCTAGTACGCCTATTACGCCGGGGAAGCAGCGCCTTGGTGTTTATCTTAGGGGCGTGTGGGGCCTAGAGCTACTGGCGCCCGATCTAGAGGTCGGCCGGGATTAAAGGGATGGCCTGGGGGCGCTGCCATGCACGGCGGTGGTGTGAGTCGAGGGGAGGGCGGGGCGGCGGAGGCAGGGGTCTGGGCCGGTGGTCGATGGCAGTTCAAGAAAGGTCGTCAACAGTGACTGGCGGGTGGTAGACGAAGGCCATCTGCCCGTTCCTTATAGATCAGACGGTTCATTAAAAAATCAACTAACCTATTTATTTTCAGTCGACTGTTATCTTAGATATGACCACATGTGGTGGTGTGCTGGAGGAGTACCTGCATTTCCTGTGCTCATATATTACAAAATCATACGGAGTAGAATCTAATTTTGTTTGCCATGCAATGTTGTAGAGCTATCATATGTCCCCTGTCATTTATTTTTCAGCCACCTTCTATCTGCTACTTTTACAGTGCACTAGTTCTACACACACTTCACCCATACTCTCACTATTGTGTTTTATGCAAGGGTATTTCAGAGTCTGCCTCGAGAGAACAACAAAGAAAAGAGAGAAGTTGTGCCAGCTTTCTTCGTGGGTAGGCACGGAACTTTACAGTGCTATAAAAGGTGTAGTGTCAGTAGATGGAGGCGGTAAACATAGCTCTGGAGTTGATGACCTCGCTCGCAATGAACCACCATCCCAGGTGCTTGCTTTAACTTCGCGGTGTCATATGTGGTTGTAGGTTCCATATGGTGTCTAGCTTGTATTCGAAAGGCCGAAGTTGGTCTTTATTAAGATAAGAAAAGATATTTTTTACATGAACCATCATCCCGTGAGCACCAAAAGACAAATAGCTAGTCAGGGCACTAGCCAAGCCAGTGACAAGCCCAGCAAAGACATGCATCACCTGGAAGCCAGCTAAAAATCCGCGATGGTGGCGAAGCAGCCCGCCTCCCACTAGGCTCTCAGGTCCTAGATGATCATGCTCACCACTTGTCACATCCCTGGTCCTGCTATGCTCTAGGCTAGACCTCATGTGAGCATCATGTTTTAATTCAAATGAAATTTGATTTGAGGAATTTTCAAAGCCTCAGAAACCTTCTAAAAATGATCAACATTTAAATCTTCTCAAATGAGTCCAAGAAAATGTTCCTGTTATTCCATAGAAATGTTGGTAAGAGGTAAAATTCAAACCAATATTTTTGGAGTCACAGAAATATTTATTCTGGCCATTTGAATTAATCCAATAACTATTTGCTTTGGATTTATATTTAATATATATATTAAATATGACTCCAATAATTCTGGAAGTTTGTGAGTGGCTTTGTATATATTTTAGCAAGCCACATAAAACCCTACAGAATTTATTAAAATGATTTAGTGTCTAAAACTAAATCAAAACAAACTACAGAAAATAGAAAACAGAATTAAATAGAAATAAAAGCAGAGAGGAGAGAAAACTTATCTGGCGCTCACCTCTCAGCCCACCTGGCCCAGCTCCTCCAGCGGCCCAGCCCACCGCCGCTTCTCCCCCTGTCGTCTTCCTCCCCCTCGCCCCGAAGCTGCTCGGTGGCGCGCGCGGCCACGCGCCCCGGCCACCTCCTCCCTCCCAGCCTTCCTGGCTCGTCCTCGACACCCCGGTGATGCCACGCACTCCCCTCGACCCCCTCTCACTTCTCCCTCGCTCTCTGGACCTCCCTCCCCCTCGCTCCTCTGCTTCCCCCCCCCCATGACCGAGAGCCGCCGCCGACCTCGCTCGCAACCACCGTGGCCACCGGACACCCCATGCCCCGCCGACGCGCCAAGAAGCTCCACCAAGATGCCCTCGTCCTCCTCGACGTCTCACGCGACCAGAAGGACCCCGAGCAGCCGCCATCGTCATCATCTTCAAGCTTCGGCCCCGGCGCCCTTCTCCGTCGATTCGGCCACTCCGGCGCGTCCCCGAGCCCGCTAACCATCCCTACGGCACCGCTGTGAGCTCCGCCACCGTTTCCCCCTCTTCCCCTCTTCGTTTGATTGCCGTAGCCGTCGCCCCCTTGATGACCGGAATGCACCGCCACCTGAGCTCGCCGCCGACGATGCTCCGGTGACCATATGGTCACCCTGGAGTGTCCAACCTACTCCTCGCGATGCGTAGCGTCCTCCTAGCCCCTTGCCCCACTCTTCTACGAACTGAAACGCAATCTCGCGCGCAACCGAACTCCGGTCGCCGCCTAGGTCATCGCCGGCGCCAACTCCGGCCACCCCGACCCCAACGGACTCCACCAAGAGTCGCGGTTCGTCCTCAGCTCCACCCCGATGCCCTCCGTGACCCATTTGGTGGCCGAAACGGCCAAAACCACTCTCGCCGCCGCGTCGGGCTCGCCGGCGGCTAAACGCCGGCGCAACTGACGTTGGTTTTGACTACGGGTGGGCCCTGGTTGACTCCGATGAGTCACTGACAGGTGGGGCCCAGCCCTGTTAATTAACCCAGTTTAGTTTAATTAAATTCTAACTAAACTAATCTCACTGACACGCGGGCCCACAGGTCAGTTTGACCTGGACGGCGCCCGTTGACCTGCTAAGGTCAGCATGAGGTCATGCTGAAGCAATAATTCCTTTCTGGAATTAAAATAAATTAGGAAATGATTTATAAATTCCAGAAAATTGTATAAACTTCTAAAAATCATAGAAATTCAACCGTAACTCCAAATTAAATAATTTATATATGAAAAATTATCAGAAAAACTCAAGGAATCCATCTGTACCATTTTCATGCATGTTTGATCAATGTTTGTCCTCTGTTTTGGACAAAACAAATAAATGGCATTTAAACTCTCACATATGGAGTTTGAATTTGAATCTTGTATTCAAACCAACCCCATTTAACTTGTTGCTAGATGCATTAGCCCAAAACACATGCATATTGCCATGTCATGAGCATGCATCATATTGTGCATTGCATTGATTGTATTTCTTCTTTGTTGCCGGTATCTGTTCCCTCCCGGTAGACGATGTTTCGACGTTGTGATCGTTGACACTGATGAAGACTCACTGTTATCTTCAGAAGTGCCAGGCAAGCAAAACCCCCTTGTTCATTCCGATACAATCCTACTCTCTCGCCCTGCTCTCTTTTACTGCATTAGGACAACAACGAGTCATTTGTTACTTGCTGCGGTAGCTGAACCCCTTTATCCTTTGCATGACCTGTCATTGCCATAGTAAATAGATGAAACCCACTAGCATGAGTAGGAGTTGTTTGAGCCCTGATGTGCCTACTCATTCATGTTTGTTTGTCATGCCTGCTACTGCTTAGAGTTGAGTCAGGTCTGATTCATCGGGGATGAATCAGAGGCGTGTGAACATGTCCTACTGGGTTTGAACTAAGTGTGTGAACACGATTTGGTAAAGGTAGCGGTGAGAGGCCATGTAGGAGTACATGGTGGGTTGTCTCATTGCAGCCGTCCTCAGGAACTGAGTTCTGTGTTTGTGATCCATCATCAGTTACTACCACACATTGGGCTCCGGGCACTCCAAGCTCTCTCGACTTATTAATCAACTTGATCTCTGTCCAGGAGTTGCAACTAGTTCCTGGTGTTTGTAGGTAGTGTTAGTAGTCTACCAAGTGGCACCCGGTACAGGTGGGCTTGGGGCAGACTAGGCACAGTGGCACGGTGTACCAAGTGGCACCCGGTTGGTGGGCTTGGGAACCCTGCACACATCGTTTGGGGCCGTGAGTGACACCCCGGCCAGATCTCCTTGTGGATGGAACCCGAATAGGCGATAAACCTGGACTAGAGACTTGTTCGGTTAGTCAGGTCGTGGCCGACTCCCTCGCCCGGCTTCCGCTTGAAGGTTGCCGAGGTACATGACGTGTACAGGGCGGTAAGTGGCGAGAGCGTGTGTGAAGAAGTACACCCCTGCAGGGTTATCATTATCTATTCGAATAGCCGGATTCCTCGGATATGGAAACTTGGACCCCTTGCATAGTTCATAGACAAGTGAAAGTGGATACTCTAAAATACGCAAGATAAGCGTGAGTGCTATGGATGGCGTTTTCGTAGGGAGACGGGAGCGGATCCATAGTGGTGTATTGATATGGTGAATATGTGGACTCGTGTGCGCCACCCCAAAAGAGTTACTTGCAGTCGTAGTTCAGGATAGCCACCGAGTCAAAGCTGGCTTGCTGCAGTTAAACCCCACCATCCCCTTTGTTGATAATGATGCATATGTAGTTAGTTCTGATGTAAGTCTTGCTGGGTACATTTGTACTCACGTTTGCCTATTTTATGTTTTGCAGAGAGACTTCGGTCTCGCTAGTAGTTCCGCGTGGACTTCGACGTTTAGCTTGTTACCTCAGCTACGATCTTGTGCCCTCGGCAGGATCTGGTAGATAGTCAGGCTTTCAAGCCTTTTTCATTTATAGACGTCTGTACTCAAACATGATAGCTTCCGCTTGTGCTTTGATTTGTATGCTCTGAATGTTGGGTCATGAGACCCCTGTTTGTAATATCTCGCTCCTCGGAGCCTAATAAATACTTGAGTTGTAGAGTCATGTTGTGATGCCATGTTGTATTTGCACATATCGAGCATATTGTGTGTATGTTATTGAAATGCTTGGCATGTGTGGGATCTGACTATCTAGTTGTTTATCCTTAGTAGCCCCTCTTACCGGGAAATGTCTCCTAGTGTTTCCACCGAGCCATGGTAGCTTGCTACTGCTCCGGAACACTTAGGCTGGCCGGCATGTGTCCTTCTTCGTTCCTGTGTCTGTCCCTTCGGGGAAATGTCACGCGATGAATACCAGAGTCCTGTTAGCCCGCTACAGCCCGGTTCACCGGAGTCCTGCTAGCCCAGTGCTACAGCCTGGATTCACTCGCTGATGACCGACACGTTCGATGTTGGGTCATGGATGCCTGTCCCTGTAAGTTTGTGCCACTTTGGGTTTACGACTAGCCATGTCAGCCCGGGCTCCTTATCATATGGATGCTAGCGACACTATCATATACGTGTGCCAAAGGCGCAAACGGTCCCGGGCAAAGGTAAGGCGACACCCGTGGGAATACCGTGCGTGAGGCCGCAAAGTGATATGAGGTGTTACATGCTAGATCGATGTGGTATTGAGTCGGGGTCCTGACAGCGTTGGTATCAGAGCTTGACTGCCTGTAGGATTACCAAGCCAAACTGGTCGAAGTTGAGTCTAGAAATTCTTTAGTTATGTAAGGTAATTGATTGTGGGATGGAACGTAAGGCTCTTTTTACTCCTTATACCTTATGCCCTTCTGATCTGAGTCATCTTATCTTTCCTACGGGGATTAAGAACTAGGCTATCTCTTCTTTCTATCAGGATCACGTGTTACTAATCTGTAGACTTGTAAGATTGTTGGATTTAAGCCTCAGTTCAGTTTCTACTACTTCTGTATGTTAATTATTGATCTCGAAACCTTGATATTGTGCTTCTGAGTGGTTATGCCACCATTTTTGTGAATGTCTCAAATCTTTTCTGAGCATTTACAGCCGTTTTGCTGTCCGAGTCATCCCAGGTTTCTAAATAGTCTGATGCATTTGCAAAATCCTTTCCCTCTGGTTTCGATGTTACTTTATGCCAGCTCAATCACACTAATTGTTGAGTTGAGGTATTCTATTGCCTTGACATTTATGTTGGAGTTATTATTATGACCCTAGGTGTCTCAGGGGATCATCTAGTGGTCTAGCCATGATTTGTGTCCTAGTGTGATGATTCTGGCCTTCATTCTCGAAAGCATTCCGTGATGCTACTTAGTAGTAGGTATTCTACTCCTGGGTTTTGAACCCGAGATTCACTCTACTTACCTCATGTTGATAGTGTTTGCTAGCTCCTTTAGGTTATTAGTAACTTTTGTGATAGTCCTTGAAGTCCGTGGTATCTTCTTCTTCCAATTACCGTGAACCATTCTCGGCAGGAGTTCTTCTGAACCAAAAGATGACAACAAGAGTGCTCTCGATGAGTTCTCCATGCTATATTGTGACTCTGCCAGCTCAACCTTTCTGCATGGGTTATCCGGAAGAATTATGTTGAACTTGGTTCGACATACTAATCTATGCATCCACAACTCAGAAAGTTATATGTTCCTTTGAGTTGTCCCTCTTTAGTTGTCCCTCTTTAGTTGTCTACTGACCTTCGTCTATCAATTGATAGTCAAGAGTATGCGTGTGTTCGTTTATCGATGCCTATTACTCTTGTGGTCCGTCAAGCCATTCTATCGCGGAATGACTAGGAGAAACAAACTCCAGTACCTCATCCATATCCAGGATTGGGTCAAAGAAGTCGTACTCCACAGATCAAATTGCTAATCTTGCTTTTGCTCTGTTCTACCTTGGAGTATTACCATCTTTTATATCGGGATTGTTATAGGAATTGCACACCATCCTATGAACTCTTGGTAGTGATACTTCTCACCATCATTAGTCATTCCTCGGTCCTCGTGTTGATGCAACCGGAATACCGACAAATGAATTGTGATGTGTGAAATCAATACTCCCAGCAACCTCGTTGCTTGGTAGTTAAAGGATAATAATTTCATTCTTAGCGTGTTGGTTATTGAATCATCATTCTAAGATTGATCGTGCTACCTAGTCCATTCTCCTGGTTCACTCCTCGATCGATGAGTTAGGATTATTTCAAATCCTCGCTCTATTGATCATATCGTCTTGCCCTGAAAAGCAAGATTGTCCTCGAGCTTAATAACATATCGGTGGTTCGTGATTTTTCGATTATCTTCTCGGAAGTATTACCAGGTTGTCACCTGACCGCTATGTTGAGTTCGTGATCAAGTTGGTTTATTTCTGTAAACCACCCTTTCTCCAAGAATCTGTGTTAGATATCCCTGAGCTAGTTGGTTAAGCTAGACAACAACTTGGAGAGTTGGAAGATAAAAGCTTACCTGACTTAGTTCATTTCAAAGGGATATCCTTTGTATGTGTGTGTTGAAGGAAGTTGAGATTTCATCGACTGACCCTCGTGATCAGTTAATGGACCTATCATCTTGTCCAACCTTTGATTTGGGTGTGGGCTATCCTCAAATCAAGTCAGAACCAACGATGTTCGTAATGTTGTCTTACTCGTGGTTTTTCCTCGAGCATACACCATTATATTCTTTGGTCTGACCAATGCTATCACCGTGTTCACTTAAATATGGAATTCCTTTTAAAAGGAAACCCGGATGAACTGTTGTTGAGCCCATTGACAACATCCTTATCTCCTCCATGATTTTGTTGAACATTAAGCTAGTGTTGGAAACTTGTGTAAGCATTTTCTTCATGCCCCGTTCGTGAAGCATATGCTTGGATGAAAAGAAGTGACTTCCTCTAGTTCATATGCATTTGATGTAAGTTGCCGCCGTTGATTCGAGAAAGTCAATGTTTTTCCTTTGGAATCATCCCAAATCAATTATGCATACGTGCGAAGTATTCTGTGGTTTGGAGACTTGCAACCTTCATTCCATATGTATCCCTAGTACACCAAGCCACTGATTGATTTGTTCAAGGAGAAGAAGCTCCTTCTTAAGAGTATACCCTATGCAAGGACTTCGATATCCTCGATGATGGTTCCCCACCGGAACTCGGTAGTGTTTAATTATAAGACCACTACGTGGCCATGCTTGTCTGGGACAACGTGTTCACATGTTGTAGCAGAACCGGCTCGTGTTTTTGGAGCTTGCTATCATAGTTCATTCCCCGAGAATCTCGCAACGTCATCTCGTCGATTTGTGTTGCAAACTTTCGTTTTTCTTCCTAGACTCGATGAGTCTTGAATATTCTGACACCAACCAGATCTGAATCTCAGGCAGATATGATGGTTTCGAACATTTCCCAAGAGCTATAATATCGGTCCCTCGGAAACCGGTAACGTGGATGTAGTGGCCAACACACCCAGCCGGAAGACCTGTTATTATAATATCTTGATTGAAGAAGTTGGCCACCTCCCCATAAGGACTTCGTAGGATTTACTCCCTAGTTGTACCCTATGATTTTTTGTGCTCCCGAAGTCCAACCTTTTTACTTGATGATCTAGATATCAAACCATATCTATGAATGGGTTACACTAGCACATCAAGGAGAACATTAGAAGCGGAGTGCTAAATGTCTCTCGGTCGATCATCCAGATTTTGTTCCTTGGCTTCGCTAAGGTGAAATCTGAGAAGGTATTATCTTCCTTTGCATCTGCATCCTCCATCACCGTTCATCATGGTAGCAAGTTGTGTTGCCAGGATCCTTGACACGGATATTCGTAAAACCTTGATGATTGTGGAAATGCTCAAGTTCTTGAGAGCACGCACAAGCGCTATGTGTCATCATCGGCACTAACTCGGATTCCTCTCAGTTTCCTCGACAATGCTATGACCTTTTCAAACAGTGAATTCACTCTCTATTGTTGGGTTCTTCCCCAGTTACCAGAATCATTCCCATCATTTGCATTTTGTTCCCAGCTTGCACCGCCAATGTGCCATTCTACCATGGGTCCCTTCCATTTCCGGTGGTAAACAAATTCATCCATTACGTTGTCTTCAACAAGGTAATCCACATCATCTAAGTCCGAGTATGCCATTCTACTGACCCCCTCCAAACGATCGCTCGAGAATTGCCTTAGGCTGGTTTAAAGAGTTTCAATGATCTCTGAATCAAAGGTAATTCTTTTTGCCACTTAAGGGGATGATTCTACGAGTCACCTTCCCTAAGGTGCATCATTATGGTACCATGGCAACTCAACTCCTCGCAACGTTGGCAATCGTTTACCACCTTCTTAGGTGTGGAATTGTTGTCTACCTAGTAAACCTCCGTCATTCGTTCCACTCCATCCCTCTAGAGGTGTGCTTCGTCTCTCAGCTCGAGAGATGTTGCTATGTCTCATTCCGAGAGTTAATCCTGAGTTGTTCGACCTTTGAGAAGATTGATCCTTCTAGAGTTCCCTTCTCCTCTCGTTGTCATGTTGGTTGGAGTTCTCGGAAGAAGACATCAAGATAATGATGGTGAGCGAATCAACGTTCATTTGAAGTGCACCCTGGATCGTGAACACTATACTAGTTTGCGTTTCCCCTTCATCATACCCTACGCTTGAATCTCGGGGCGAGATTTTTGTTTAGTGGGGGTGAGTTGTCACATCCCTGGTCCTGCTATGCTCTAGGCTAGACCTCATGTGAGCATCATGTTTTAATTCAAATGAAATTTGAATTGAGGAATTTTCAAAGCCTTAGAAACCTTCTAAAAATGATCAACATTTAAATCTTCTCAAATGAGTCCAAGAAAATGTTCCTGTTATTCCATAGAAATGTTGGTAAGAGGTAAAATTCAAACCAATATTTTTGGAGTCACAGAAATATTTATTCTGGCCATTTGAATTAATCCAATAACTATTTGCTTTGGATTTATATTTAATATATATATTAAATATGACTCCAATAATTCTGGAAGTTTGTGAGTGGCTTTGTATATATTTTAGCAAGCCACATAAAACCCTACAGAATTTATTAAAATGATTTAGTGTCTAAAACTAAATCAAAACAAACTACAGAAAATAGAAAACAGAATTAAATAGAAATAAAAGCAAAGAGGAGAGAAAACTTATCTGGCGCTCACCTCTCAGCCCACCTGGCCCAGCTCCTCCAGCGGCCCAGCCCACCGCCGCTTCTCCCCCTGTCGTCTTCCTCCCCCTCGCCCCGAAGCTGCTCGGTGGCGCGCGCGGCCATGCGCCCCGGCCACCTCCTCCCTCCCGGCCTGCCTGGCTCGTCCTCGACGCCCCGGTGATGCCACGCACTCCCCTCGACCCCCTCTCACTTCTCCCTCGCTCTCTGGACCTCCCTCCCCCTCGCTCCTCTGCTTCCCCCCCCCATGACCGAGAGCCGCCGCCGACCTCGCTCGCAACCACCGTGGCCACCGGCCACCCCATGCCCCGCCGACGCGCCAAGAAGCTCCACCAAGACGCCCTCGTCCTCCTCGACGTCTCACGCGACCAGAAGGGCCCCGAGCAGCCGCCATCGTCATCATCTTCAAGCTTCGGCCCCGGCGCCCTTCTCCGTCGATTCGGCCACTCCGGCGCGTCCCCGAGCCCGCTAACCATCCCTACGGCACCGCTGTGAGCTCCGCCATCGTTTCCCCCTCTTCCCCTCTTTGTTTGATTGCCGTAGCCGTCGCCCCCTTGATGACCGGAATGCACCGCCGCCTGAGCTCGCCGCCGACGATGCTCCGGTGACCATATGGTTACCCTGGAGTGTCCAACCTACTCCTCGCGATGCGTAGCGTCCTCCTAGCCCCTTGCCCCACTCTTCTACGAACTGAAACGCAATCTCGCGCGCAACCGAACTCCGGTCGCTGCCTAGGTCGTCACCGGCGCCAACTCCGGCCACCCCGACCCCAACGGACTCCACCAAGAGCCGCAGTTCGTCCTCAGCTCCACCCCGATGCCCTCCGTGACCCATTTGGTGGCCGAAACGGCCAAAACCACTCTCGCCGCCGCATCGGGCTCGCCGGCGGCTAAACGCCGGCATAGCTGACGTTGGTTTTGACCACGGGTGGGCCCTGGTTGACTCCGATGAGTCACTGACAGGTGGGGCCCAGCCCTGTTAATTAACCCAATTTAGTTTAATTAAATTCTAACTAAACTAATCTCACTGACACGCGGGCCCACAGGTCAGTTTGACCTGGACGGCGCCCGTTGACCTGCTGAGGTCAGCATGAGGTCATGCTGACGCAATAATTCCTTTCTGGAATTAAAATAAATTAGGAAATGATTTATAAATTCCAGAAAATTGTATAAACTTCTAAAAATCATAGAAATTCAACCGTAACTCCAAATTAAATAATTTATATATGAAAAATTATCAGAAAAATTCAAGGAATCCATCTGTACCATTTTCATGCATGTTTGATCAATGTTTGTCCTCTGTTTTGGACAAAACAAATAAATGGCATTTAAACTCTCACATATGGAGTTTGAATTTGAATCTTGTATTCAAACCAACCCCATTTAACTTGTTGCTAGATGCATTAGCCCAAAACACATTCATATTGCCATGTCATGAGCATGCATCATATTGTGCATTGCATTGATTGTATTTCTTCTTTGTTGCCGGTATCTGTTCCCTCCCGGTAGACGATGTTCCGACGTTGTGATCGTTGACACTGATGAAGACTCAATGTTATCTTCAGAAGTGCCAGGCAAGCAAAACCCCCTTGTTCATTCCGATACAATCCTACTCTCTCGCTCCTGCTCTCTTTTACTGCATTAGGACAACAACGAGTCATTTGTTACTTGCTGCGGTAGCTGAACCCCTTTATCCTTTGCATGACCTGTCATTGCCACAGTAAATAGATGAAACCCACTAGCATGAGTAGGAGTTGTTTGAGCCCTGATGTGCCTACTCATTCATGTTTGTTTGTCATGCCTGCTACTGCTTAGAGTTGAGTCAGGTCTGATTCATCGGGGATGAATCAGAGGCGTGTGAACATGTCCTACTGGGTGTGAACTAAGTGTGTGAACACGATTTGGTAAAGGTAGCGGTGAGAGGCCATGTAGGAGTACATGGTGGGTTGTCTCATTGCAGCCGTCCTCAGGAACTGAGTTCTGTGTTTGTGATCCATCATCAGTTACTACCACACATTGGGCTCCGGGCACTCCAAGCTCTCTCGACTTATTAATCAACTTGATCTCTGTCCAGGAGTTGCAACTAGTTTCTGGTGTTTGTAGGTAGTGTTAGTAGTCTACCAAGTGGCACCCGGTACAGGTGGGCTTGGGGCAGACTAGGCACAGTGGCACGGTGTACCAAGTGGCACCCGGTTGGTGGGCTTGGGAACCCTGCACACATCGTTTGGGGCCGTGAGCGACACCCCGGCCGGATCTCCTTGCGGATGGAACCCGAATAGGCGATAAACCTGGACTAGAGACTTGTTCGGTTAGTCAGGTCGTGGCCGACTCCCTCGCCCGGCTTCCGCTTGAAGGTTGCTGAGGTACATGACGTGTACAGGGCGGTAAGTGGCGAGAGCGTGTGTGAAGAAGTACACCCCTGCAGGGTTATGATTATCTATTCGAATAGCCGGATTCCTTGGATATGGAAACTTGGACCCCTTGCATAGTTCATAGACAAGTGAAAGTGGATACTCTAAAATACGCAAGATAAGCGTGAGTGCTATGGATGGCGTTCTCGTAGGGAGACGGGAGCGGATCCATAGTGGTGTATTGATATGGTGAATATGTGGACTCATGTGCGCCACCCCAAAAGAGTTACTTGCAGTCGTAGTTCAGGATAGACACCGAGTCAAAGCTGGCTTGCTGCAGTTAAACCCCACCATCCCCTTTGTTGATAATGATGCATATGTAGTTAGTTCTGATGTAAGTCTTGCTGGGTACATTTGTACTCACGTTTGCCTATTTTATGTTTTGCAGAGAGACTTCGGTCTCGCTAGTAGTTCCGTGTGGACTTCGACGTTTAGCTTGTTACCTCAGCTACGATCTTGTGCCCTCGGCAGGATCTGGTAGATAGTCAGGCTTTCAAGCCTTTTTCATTTATAGACGTCTGTACTCAAACATGATAGCTTCCGCTTGTGCTTTGATTTGTATGCTCTGAATGTTGGGTCATGAGACCCCTGTTTGTAATATCTCGCTCCTCGGAGCCTAATAAATACTTGAGTTGTAGAGTCATGTTGTGATGCCATGTTGTATTTGCACATATCGAGCATATTGTGTGTATGTTATTGAAATGCTTGGCATGTGTGGGATCTGACTATCTAGTTGTTTATCCTTAGTAGCCCCTCTTACCGGGAAATGTCTCCTAGTGTTTCCACCGAGCCAGGGTAGCTTGCTACTGCTCCGGAACACTTAGGCTGGCCGGCATGTGTCCTTCTTCGTTCCTGTGTCTGTCCCTTCGGGGAAATGTCACGCGATGAATACCGGAGTCCTGTTAGCCCGCTATAGCCCGGTTCACCGGAGTCCTGCTAGCCCAGTGCTACAGCCTGGATTCACTCGCTGATGACCGACACGTTCGATGTTGGGTCATGGATGCCTGTCCCTGTAAGTTTGTGCCACTTTGGGTTTACGACTAGCCATGTCAGCCCGGGCTCCTTATCATATGGATGCTAGCGACACTATCATATACATGTGCCAAAAGGCGCAAACGGTCCCGGGCAAAGGTAAGGCGACACCCGTGGGAATACCGTGCGTGAGGCCGCAAAGTGATATGAGGTGTTACATGCTAGATCGATGTGGTATTGAGTCGGGGTCCTGACACCACTCCAGCCGGATGTCTTGCTTGTATTGCTTCCAATTTGGTTAAATTGCATCTGCTTAGCTTACACATTATACCTTTGAATATGACATGTGTTTCTGTTTTTGGCACATAGTAGTACATCTGTGTATTAACCATGTTCTTACATCAAACTAATGTTCTTGTGTATCCCTCATCAATCACTTATGATGAGGCAGGCATGCAAGTGGACTACTCCTCATTTAAAGAATGCAGCGTCAACCTCCATGCCATGCTGTCCTGTTTTTCGTACATATTCCATCCTGGTATCATGTGTTTGCCTTGCATCAAAGTAGTGATTGTCAGTATCATGCATGAATGAGTTCTGAAGAGAGAATTTTATTGCTTTTTCCTGTCGGTTTTGCTTGACAATTCAAAATCAATAAAGCGGAAGGAAGTTAGCAAGGCAGCAGATAAAGGTGCTCCTTCCAAACGGAGGGCCTCTACAGTTTCTACTCCTCCCCCCCCCCCAAAGATGATTTCCAAGACAACACATGCATAGACGCTCAACAAAGTTGTGTTTATGATGAGCATGTTTCCCCTAGTGCACCATCACCGGTGCTCCCTCTAACTTGGCACTGTTATATGTGGTTGCATGTTATGTGTGATGTCTAGCTTGTATTGCTTCTAATTTTGTAGAATTCCATCTGCTTACTTTACACATTATACTTGAATAAGACACATGTTCCTATTTCTAGAACATACAATATCTGTCTATCACACTATGTTCTTACATCAAATTACTACTGTTGTGTAACCTGCAACAATCACTTATCATAAGACACATTTGACTTCGAAGTGTGATATAGGTTACATCTCACATTCTTTTCTAGCTTGTACTACTAATTTGTTGAAATGGCACTTATGATGAGACAGTTTTAACTTGGTAGAGTGATATTCGTTGCATCTTTCATATGGTGTCTAGCTTTCATTGCTTCTAATTTGTTGAAATGCCTTCTCCTTAGTTTACACATCATAAGCTGTGAATATGCAATGTTGTGAATATGCAATGGCACTAATGACGAGAGACATCTAATTAACTTGGTAGTGTGATGTTGTTTGCATCTTGCATATGATTTATTTCTTGTACTGCTTCACATTTGTTTAAACGCCATTTACGATGAGACACTTTTAACTTGGCAGAGCGATATTTGTAGCATCTTTCATATGGTGTCTACCTTCCATTGCATTGCTTCTAATTTTGTGAAATGTCTTCTACTTAGTTTACACATCATAGTTCTGGTTATCTCTTCCGTCCTATTTTTTGAACATATTACATCCTCTATCATGTGGTTGTCTAACATCAAAGTTTAGTTCGTATGCATCACACATCAATTTGTTCGGAAGAACTAAACTGTTATTCGTTTTTCTTGTCGTCTTGACTTAACATGGCACAGAGAAAGAGGAAGAAACATAGAATGGCAGGGAATGAGAAGCGGATGAATCCTGGAGATTTTGCTGGTACTGATGGTGCAATATAAGGTCAAAGTCCAGCGGAAAATTCTACAAACAGGGCATCCAATGCTAAACGAGCTCCAAAAAAAGCCAAACAGAAACAACTAGCTGCCACCAAACAAGCAGAGACAACCCTAGTTCTTGCAACACCTACCACAGTACTACCAGTTGCACGAGTTACTCGTGTGTCAACTAAGCTAGAAGCACGTTCCCAAGCTCCCTTGCCACTTGACACTACTTCCCAAGCACTCTTGACACAAGATGAGGTGGCAAGATCAGATGAACCTTGTGAGCTTCAACAGCAAGAAGGTAGTTGCTGGAGTCAAGTTACAGTTGCATGCTTCTTTATATGTAGTCTCATAGTTTGATGTACACTAACACTTCCTATGTTCGTTGTTGGACTAGCACCTAGGCGCAACAGGAAAAAAACATCAGGGATAATGCTTGATAGGTTAACTAAATCTAGAGGAGGAAGAATGGAGATCCATTTTGAGGCAGGTTTAAAAAGGCCACGTGATGCTACAGAGTCAGTCAAGTTAGTATTAGAGGCAGCGGTTGCTGTTAGGTGTCATGTACATATCCTCCCAACATGGATTCAGTACAGGAATGACAAAGACGAAACCCATTTCAACACCTTCCTTGACCATTTATCTATAAGTATGGTTATGTATGGAAACTAGTAATATCTTCTTGCTCTGTCCCATAGTTTCTAGGTTGCTGATAATGAGACTCCCATAATTTTCAACAGGTGAGGTTCAAGTTGGATAGCCAAGATGATGCAACTAGACAAGCTTGCACCCATGTTTTCAAGTCTGCTCTGCGACAGTATCGGTATAACTTGAGGAAAACTCACTTTGAAGGTAAGGCTAACAATGAACTTTCCCAAACATCTCCAGTGGAAAATATATCGGATGAAGACTGGAGGGGCCTCGTTAAACACTGGTCTGATCCGAAGTATCAGGTACATTATATATATGTGATCAGATCACATGTTGAAGTCCTATTTACGCATGTGCCACACAAATCTATCTTCTTGTAGGTGAACTGTTCAAAGAACAAGGCCGACCGTACGAAAGTGAAATTCCAACAAACGATAGGATCTCGTAGCTATATTGCAAACTATGAGGCTCTTTGTAATTAGCTGTTGTTTCACTCTTTTCGTTGTACCATATTATCAGATCTATATTGACTTGTTTCAAATGCAGAGGAAATCCCGCAAGGACCAAAAAGTACCTGAACCAAATGTTGTGGAAATCTTCAAGGACTGTCACACCAGCAAGAAGATGGGCATGACTACACCAGTCAAAGCCGCTGTTGTAAGTCCTTAATCCTCATGCCTTCTAACTACTACTTACTCTCACTTTTTCCTTGAACTGCATGGTTTGCAGCCAATGTCTATTACTCTTTTCAATTTTATACACAATTGTCTTAGCGTATCATTGCACCTTACAAGGTTTAAAAGAGAGGAGTGATGTTCCTTTGATCTTGACCCGTAATCTAGTTCCGTGCTGGACTTGCCCACACAACGTTACAATTGCATGTTTGTATGTTCTCAGTTGTTTTATGATATGAATGATGTCATACTATGCTTACCGTATTATAAACTTCGTCTCTTTATCCTTAGCCCTCAATACAATGTGAAGAAATAGACAATACATTAGCGATGGTACATGGTCATATGTTTGGAACCTGGTTTTATTATGTACTTTGCAATAAAATACAACTAGTATTTTACATGGGTTCACCAGAATAAGTTATGTATATAGACCAAAGCTATTTTGTTTGGTTTTGCTGCCTCCTTAATATCTTCTGTTCTGGTACTACTAATGTAAAAACTCAACTTTTCAGCGAGCTATGGAAAAAATGGTGGAACCGCCACCTTCTGAAGGTGGCGAGGCAACCATAACAGCAATGTCAGCTCTTGCTGCAGTGGGTCAGTACCTAACCACTAACAGTGCCAAAAGCACGTTCCTGCGTAATACTGGGTTGGTTGTTAAGGCAATCTCGTCCAAACTGCCTCATGATCAAGATATGCAAGCTCAAAGCAATGTTGTATCTGCGCTCCAGACACAAGTCCATTCCCTAACAGAGACCCTTATTGAAACAAGGAGAGACATTGTTCGATGTCGTCAAGATATGCATGGTTTTGAAACTAGACTATCAGACATTTGCTATGTTGTTCAGGAGCCTAGGAGAATTGAAGGCGAGGGTTATGGTGCTCAATCGGACAATACAACATGAAAACGTAACAGTCAGGTCAAATGAACTGAGCTTCTGAACTTCTGGTGGTGCATTTATCTGCTAGACTGTTAAGTTTTATGCCAACCTTCCTTTTGTTGTATAGTTCTAATTTGTTTTGGTGCAATACAAAATTTGTTCTTAACGTGCAGCCACCGGCTGAAGAAAATAGCAAGCCATTTTTGTATAGTGTAGGGTGTTCCCTATATTTGCACTGGTGGTGATCTTTGATGCCGACTGGATGTAATCTGTGCAATCGCCTTAATAGCCTAGAGTTAGTTTCGGCCTTATTTATTTCCTAGTCTTCTTTTTCCTTGGTTTGCTAGTGGCCGCAACAACCATGGGCCATATACGGGCCATAGGATTCATGAGTCTCCTACGGGCCGTCGATAAATGGGCCTCCAACAGGGTCATAGAATCGGTGGGCCTCGGGCCGTCGGATAAATGGGTCTACATGGGCCGTAAACGGGCATAATTGGTATCGGCCCAACACAGTAACAGACCGTTAACAGGCCGTAGGACAGCAATGGCTTAATTCTATCACAGGCATAACGGGTTGTTAATGGGCCAGAATATAGGACGGGATGGAAACGGCGCAACGGGTTAACAGGCCAGAAATGGGCCGACTCTTGCCATGGGCCGAATTTGGCCCATTAGGGGAATAGGCCAGTAACAGGCCGGAAGTAATTGAGGGTCGGAAAGGAGCCCAAGAACGTATGGGCCGTCAATAGGCCGAAAGCAAACATGGGCTAGAAATGGCCCATGTGAATCATGTGCCGTTAACGGGTACAAAGAAAATTATTGTTCATTATGGGCTAGAGTCACCGTGGGCCTCTAAAGGGCCTAAAGATACGAAGGCCTCATACGGCCGAAAGACGTTGTGGGCCATACATGGTCCGAAAGTGAAATGGGCTGGTGTTATATTCGACGGCCCACATGACGTTGTTGGGCCGATTTCTGTTAGGGCCTAACGGGCCGTGAGTTACCAGGCCGTAAAATAGGCTATTTGCAAAGAGGCCGTTAACAGGCTTTTCATGGGCCAGCCCATTAAGTTTTGACCAAGTCAAACGGGCCGACTTTGTAAGCTAAATGGGCCAGTGGTGCGCTATGGCACATGTCGACATATCTAGGCGCCAAGCTGACCCACTGACGAGCTGACATGTGTTTCGTCCGGCCAATAAGAATTTTACACGTGGAAATTTCCCATTGGTTGGGGCTGTTAATGGGTTATCGGATCCAAAACCCGACCCGATAGCTTAACGGTGTTCCGTTACGGTGGATGCCACGTGTCGTTCACCCTTGACGAAAGCACTTCTGTGACACGCGATTTATCATCATGGAAGTGGACACTTCTGTGATGATAATTTTGGTAATGTCATGGAACACTTCTACGACAGCACAGGTATGGCTATCTTGATTCTGTCATAAAATCGTCATGGATGGACATGCATGACAAAAAACGCGACCTACTGTGACAAACACGTATCATCACGGAAGTGTATTTTTTTGTAGTGGGGGGGCCTAGATGAGCACAACCAACCAGGGAGCGCCCCCCTCCAAGCGCGCCCAGGTGGGTTGTGCCCACCTGGTGGCCCCGCAGACCCTGATCCCGACTCCATAAATACCTATTATTGGAGAGAAAAATCAGGGGAAAGAATTATCATGATTCACGATACGGAGCTGCCACCACCTCCTGTTCTTCATCGGGATGCCAGATCTGGAGTCTGTTCAGGGCTCCGGAGAGGGGGGTCTTCGTCATCACCAACCCTTCTCCATCGCCAATTCCATGATGCTCCCCAACGGGAGTGAGTAATTCCTTCATAGGCTCGCTGGTCGGTGAGGAGTTGGATGAGATTCATCATGTAATCGAGTTAGTTTTGTTAGGGATTTATCCCTAGTATCCACCATGTTCTGAGATTGATGTTGTTATGACTTTGCCATGCTTAATGCTTGTCACTTTGGGACCGGGTGCCATGATTTCAGATCTGAATCGTTTATGTTTTCACCATTATATCAATGTTCCAGATCCGATCTTGCAAGTCATATTCACCTACTATGTGTTATGATCCGTAAACCCCGGGGTGACAATAATCGGGATACTTTCCAGTGATGACATAGTTTGAGGAGTTCATGTATTCACTATGTGTTAATGCTTTGTTATGGTTCTCTATTAAAAGGAGGCCTTAATATCTCTTAGTTTCCTTATGGACCCCGCTGAGGGAGTCCTGGATTAGGGGGTATCCGGACAGCCGGACTATATACATCGTCCGGACTATTGAAGCATGAAGATACAAGACTCAAGACTTCGGCCCGTGTCCGGATGGGACTCTCCTTTGCGTGGAAGACAAGCTTGGTGATCCAGATATTATATTTCCTTGTAACCGACTCCATGTAAACCCTAGCCCTCTCCGATGTCTATATAAACCGGAGAGGATGGTCCTTAGAAGGCCGATCACAATTACAATCACACCATCATAGGATAGCTCTTAGGGTTTAGCCTCTACGATCTCGTCGTAGATCTACTCTTGTACTACTCATATGTTCAATATTAATCAAGCAGGAAGTAGGGTTTTACCTCCATCGAGAGGGCCCGAACCTGGGTAAACATTGTGTCCCTTGCTTCCTGTTACCATCAGCCTAAGACGCACAGATCGGGACCCCCTACCCTAGATCTACCGGTTTTGACACCGACATTGGTGCTCTCATTGAGAGTTCCTCTATGTCGTCGCTGCAAGGCTTGATGGCTCGCCTCATTGTCAAGGACGACATCATCTCTGGAGGAGCGCTAGCTGTAGGCCAAACTCTCCGACTTGGCGGCTTCATTATGACCGCCCCATCGGCTGTCGCGCCAACGATGGCCTCTCGGGTCATCACATATAACCTTCGTATCAATTCGGAGCTTGCCGAACAGATGGATCCAATGGAGCTCTCCACTCTTAATGAGCTCTTGGATCGCATCGCCGCGTTGGGAGTCGCTACGGACTATGGCCGGATTGGGCTTAACCCGACCAAAGGGACATCAGATCCCTGCAGGCCACCCATGAGATAGCGGTAGTGGAGGAACCACACACGGGTCGCCCCTCAACTTTGAGGACAAATTTTGTCCGGATCACCGAACTCAGCAAGCCGAACACCTACTCAAGGGAAAACACGACCTGGGTCCCAGACATAGAATGGGCATCGGGCCGAAGAGATTGGGTGACACTCCGGATCCCGAACTATCGGGCTCGGAACCTTCCGTGCCCCTGGGTGCTAGATCAGATCAAAATCCGGATTCAGCCAATGACACTCGCTGGGACTTAAACCGTCTCTCCCACATCAGGCAAGAGCCCAGGAGACGGTACGCTATTACTGGGCCAGATTCCTCCTTGCTCTTAACAAGGCCGAGGACTGCCACAAGGAGGACGTAGTCTCACTTTTCTGCAAAAAATTGCATGAACAAAGGACTCCTTAATGCTACAAGTCACCGTGATACATTACACTTTGCGGACTTGGCAACCATAGTATAGAATTACTGTGTGATGGAAAGCGCCTGGAAAACCCAAACGGAATTTTGGGACAGTACGGCCCTCACCAGAACCTTTGTCCGAACTAAAAGGCCGAACTCTCGTAAGTCGACCAATCCAATTCCCAAGAAACCAAAACCCGCCCCAGGGCGTGGAACCGTGTTGGAAGAATGGCTCGATGGGCCATGTAAGCTTCACAGTACGCCGGACGCAACATCAACCCATACCCTTAGGGCATGTTGGATACTCCGGTAGGTAGCACAAAGTGGCGAGGATCTCCTTCAAACCATAAAGCAGAACAACATCTTGCCAAGGAACACAATACGGTACTAACAGTCTTCGAGACTTTTGCCTCAAACAATGGGCGCAAGCGAGCTCATCGAAGCTCCGCGGAAATCTGCCATGTGGCAAAAATAAATCCGTGCAACGACACTGCTATAACTTTCAATGCCAGTGACGAACCCCAATTCCAGACCGTACGGGCACCATCCGCTTTGGTCCTTAGCCCAATAGTGGACGGCTTTTGGCTCACTAAAGTACTCATGGATGGCGGAAGCGGATTAAACTTGATCTATGAAGAAACACTCAAGAAGATGGAAATTGACAAAAGCCACATTGAACAAAGCGGCACCACCTTCCGGGGAATCATCCCTAGTCGGGAAGCACGATGTGCAGAGAGAATCACACTCGATGTGGTATTTGGCACCCCAGAGAATTACAGGTCCGAAGAAATCACATTCCAAGTGGATCCCTTTAGCAGCAGATACCACGCCCTTCTAGGGCGGGACGCGTTGGCAAGCTTTCAGGCTATACCTCATTACGGGTACATGAAGCTTAAAATTCCTGGACCCAATGGAATCATCACTCTAGCTAGTGATCCGGACGTCGCACTCCACGCCGAAAACAAAACCGCAGCCCTAGCCTTGGAAGCACTGTCCGAAGCCTTAGCAGCAGAAGAATTAACAAACTGCGCGCCACCATGGACAGGGACGACAAGATACTCGACAAGCGACCCAAGTCCACCTTATTTAAACCCGCAAATGAGATAGTCAAATTCCAAGTCCACCCAACGGACCCCACGAAGACATCTTCCATCGGGACACAGTTGAGCCCCGCTATGGACGCTGCACTACGAGACTTCTTACGCGAGAATTGGGACATTTTCGCCTAGCACCCATCGGACATGCCAGGCATCCCGCGTGAATTGGACGAACATAGCCTTAACATATTAAAGTGATACAAACCTGTTAAACAGACCCTAAGGTGATTTTTAGAGCCCAAACAGCAAGCCATGGGGGAGGAGCTAGCCAAGCTACTTGAGGCTGGATTCATCAAAGATATCAAACATCCGGATTGGCTGGCGAACTTGGTAATGGTACCAAAGAAGAATAAATCCTGGCGCCTGCGCGTCGACTTCAAAGACCTCAACAAGGCTTGCCCCAAGGATCCCTTTCCCCTCCCTCGCATCGATCAAATCATCGACGCCACAGCAGGACACGACTCGTTGTGTTTCCTCGACGCATACTCTGGATACCATCAAATAAAGATGGCAGAGTCCGACCAAGCTGCAACAGCTTTCATAACGCCATATGGCCCTTTCTGCTTCAACACTATGCCTTTCGGGCTTAAGAATGCCGGCGCAACCTACCAACACATGATTCAAATATGCCTGGAAAATCAAATCGGCAAAACAGTGGAGGCATACGTGGACGACGTAGTCATAAAGACAAGACACGTCGAAACCCTGATAGACGACTTGAGGCTTACGTTCGACAACCTCCAAACATACGACATCAAGCTGAATCCAGAAAAATGCGTTTTCGGCGTCCCCTCTGGAAAACTGCTGGGGTTCATCATTTCCAATAGAGGAATTGAAGCTAATCCGGCAAAAATCCGAGCTTTGTCGCAGTTGGCTATACCAACAGACCTCAAACACATCCAGAAACTAGCTGGATGCGTGGTTGCCTTGAGCCACTTTATCTCCAGGTTAGGAGAAAAGGCATTGCCTCTTTACCTCCTTCTTCGGTGCACCGAACATTTCGTGTGGACAGATGCAGCCGCGGCCGAACTCGATGAAATAAAGACCTTATTGGCCAATAATCCAGTCCTAACAGCTCCAAATATCGGCGAACCTATGCTGCTGTACATAGCTGCAACACATCAAGTTGTAAGCGCAGTACTCGTCGTCGAACGAGAGGTTGACGGATACAAATTCCCGCTGCAGAAGCCGGTTTATTACGTTCCAAGGTCCTCACCCCATGCAAATCCCGATACCCACACTATCAAAAAATAGCATACGCGGTCTTCATGTCATCCCGAAAGCTACGACACTACTTTCAAGAGTGTTCAATTATGGTGGCCTTTAAAGTACCACTAAACGATATAATAAATAACTGCGACGCCACGGGCCGGATTGCTAAATGGGCCATCGAGCTCCTTCCGTTCGACATAACATACAAGCCTCGGCGGGCTATCAAGTCGCAAGTATTAGCTGACTTTGTCGCTGAATGGACGGAAGCATAACTCCCTAAAGAGTACGGCGCGTACTCTAACTGGATCATGCACTTCGACGGCTCTAAAATGCTAGCCGGATTGGGAGCAGGCGTAGTCCTGACATCTCCCACCAGAGACACGGTCCATTACGTCCTCCAAATATTATACACAGACTCAAACAAATGCAGCCGAATATGAGGCTCTGTTGCACGGTCCTCGGATGGCAGTCTCTATGGGCATTCAACGCCTAGAGATGCACGGGGATTCAAACCTCGCAATATCCCAAATAAACGGAGACTTTGATGCCAAGGATCCGAAAATGGCGGCCTACCGTAACGTCGTCCTTAAAATGTCAGCTCAGTTCGAGGGGCTCGAATTCCAACATGTGGCTCGAGAAAATAATCAAGCGGCAGATGTCCTTGCCCGCATCGGCGCTAAATGCGACCCTGTCCCACCTAACATATTCCTGGAAAGGCTGTTCAAGCCATCCGTGGTATGGGAAGGGGAGTCCAGCAATACTTGCACGGATCCGAATACATCCCCAGATTCCAAACTATCAGACATAATCGGAGGCTCAGCCCCCGAAATAACATCGTCAGCCCACGAAATAATGGCTGTCATCGCCCCGTGGTCTGAGCCTTTCTTGGCCTACCTAAATAGGCAAGAGCTCCCCGAAGATCAAAATGAAGCACGCTGCATCGTCTGGCGTTCTAAAGCTTACAAAGTCCATGAAGGGGAACTCTATAAGAAAAGTGCGACCACAGTGCTCCAAAGGTGCATCTCCGAAGAGGAAGGGCGGCAGCTCTTGGCTGAAATCCATGCCGAACTGGGCGGACACCATGCCGCAGCCCGAGCACTAGTCAGCAAGGCCTTCCGTACAGGTTTCTATTGGCCGACGGCCGGAGCAGATGCACAGGACCTTGTCCAGCACTGCGTCGGTTGCCAGCTCTTTACCAATCAGAGTCATATGCCCCCTATCGCTCTCCAAACAATCCCCATAACTTGGCCCTTCGCGGTCTAGGGGCTGGATATGGTTGGACCCCTTAAAGGGGGAAGCCACAAGAAAAATACTTATTGGTCATGGTAGACAAGTTCACCAAATGGATAGAAGCCAAACCAGTGAAAACAGCCGAATCCGGACCAGTAATAGACTTTATATCCGGGGTCGTACACCGATACGGTGTCCCCCACAGCATCATCACCGATAATGGCTCAAATTTCACAGCCGATGAAGTGAAAGCTTGGTGCGGCAATATGGGCATTAACCTCGACTATGCTTCCGTCTACCATCCTCAAACAAATGGCCAGGTCGAACGGGAAACGGTCTCATCATGAGCGGTATCAAACCCAGACTAGTGCGATCCTTAACAGAGTCGGAAACTCATTGGGTCAAGGAGCTCGACTCCGTACTCTGGGGGCTGCGGACCACGCTGAATCGCACCACCGGATATGCACCATTTTTCATGGTGTACGGCGCGGAAGCAGTACTACCCTGCGACATAATACATGATTCGCCACGCGTACGCGTGTATGAAGAGAAGGAAGCCAAGTTAGATCGGCGGGATAACTTGGATGCCTTGGAGGAGGAGCGCGACGTCGCGAAGGCCCATTCCGCATTCTATCAGCAACAGGCTCGATGATACCAAAGCAGAGAAGTGCGGGCCAAAACTTATAATATTGGCGAGCTCGTTCTACGCTTACCGGAGAAGAAGAAGGACAAGCTCAAACCCAAGTGGGAGGGTCCCTTCATCATCGACAAAGTTCTCACTGGAGGAGCGTACCGCCTACGTAATGCGTCCGATAACAGACTCGAGCCGAACCCATGGAACGCGGCCAGACTCCGAAGATTCTACGCCTAGCGCCGAACTCATTGTTCGTCTCCTTACCCCCTCCTTTTTTAATTATGCTCCCTGCCTTTTCCTTTCTCGATCTTTTTCTCTTCACACAAAGTATTTAATACAATGCGGACTCCCGGATTATTTCGGCCGCACTATGTGTGTAAGCAATACCTCGGGGCTTCCTATTCGGAAGCTAAACACAACTTACTCTAAAAGGCTTTTTGCCCATCACACATGTGTTTTCCATCTGTGCCTTTACTTCACCATTATATGCATCGATATGACTTAAGACGTGGCCAAGATGGGTTGCCTGGCTCCTGTGTTTATGCCCTACGTTCCTGTTAATTCAGCTAGGGCATAAGGGGAGCACCTCTGCGATTTTTACTGCCGGTTGAGCTGGATGTGTACCTCAGACTGGGTGAGGCCGAAAGCTAGTTTCCTTAAGAGAATATTCGGTCGGTGAACAAAAGATGTCTTAGTTTATCATAACTCTAATCCCCAGAAGTTTTGTATCCTGCGCCATGGTTCGCAGTTCGGTCATGTGTCTGACGCATGATTACCCAGGGAAAGGAACCCTTAACGGAACTATTCTCCCTGGAAGATGTTTCTTACTATCCATGTAATATAACATAACTATTTGGGTACTTGTCTGTTCAAGCACTTATGACCCCTACGACTGGTTCCCAAGCATACTCCGGTTTTGTATAACTGAGCGGGTATTCGGACGCACCCTGGACTATAATATCCGGGGGCTGAAGCGAAAAGGTCTGCCATGACAAATGATTTTAATCCGGCTAGGGGCTACTTATGTCCATTAAATTACACGGTCACTTGGACTGACTATATTCCTCCTCTATACCATCCAACAGGCTATCTAGCTTACAATCCTATTGAGAATACTTCGCGGCTAACGTCACCTGGTCATATACCAGACTCACGGGAATTTCTTGCCCATCTGGCCCTGCCGGTCCGACTTCGGCCATATGGTTCGGGTCCAGCTTGGTGTAGCGCGTCTTCACCATAGCCCATGCTTCCCTTGCACCCTGTCGGCAGGCTGACATCTTCCACAGCCGGAAGCGCCGCCGTGCTCCTTGAAGCATGTCCACAAGCTCCCCCATGCCATTCGATAGGAAGCTTGATGGCCACAAGGCCTGTGCTATGCCCTGCATCGCCTGCCGAGCTCGCTCGTGTAGCTGCGAGAGGTCTTGCAGTAAATCGCCTGCCGATGCGGGCATATCCTCCTCAGGGCGCCCGGTTAGCATTCCTACAAGCATAGCTCTTTCAATATACTTCCTCGCCAAACTATGCTACAGTTCATCTAGGAACTTACAATAAATGCCGCGGCGAAGCCTTTTGTTCTCCTTCACGGAGTCCGCCAACTGCGCACGGACGTCTTTCAATTCCACGTCCAACGAACATTGGCATCTTGGAGAGTATTCTTGTCCTGCTTAACTTGCGTAAGAATGCGCTCGCCAGCTTTTAGTTGCCTCTGAAGATGCGACTCGTCATCCCTCCCGCCCTCCGGATTTACTCCGGGGTTATCTGTCGAATTTTCTGTTAAGTTCGTCATACCACCCAGTTGCTAACTGGTACATTTTCGTACAATCAAGATAAATGTTACCAGATGAGGCCTTCGGGGATTCCTCTAGCTTGGCAATCGTGGCCCTCAGTTGGGTCTTGCACTCCTCTAGCTCCCGAGACAATTGCTCATTCTTATCTACAAGAACCTGCGCATAAATTGATACTTAAAACTGTTGTTCCAACTGTTTCAAGTCTCAGGGGCTACTGCTATACATGCTTATCAAACTTTCTTACCCGTATATCTTTTGTATACTGGTCAGTTGCCCAGGCAAGACCACTTTGAGCTGCCCAGATGTATGCATCTCCCGAATTGAAAGCATTAAATGCCTCTTCGGAAAATATGTTGTTGTGAAGTACGGTCCGTCGATGCCGGTGATTCATGGCGCTCTCTACTTCGGAATTCGTGGCAGAGAGCATATCTGCGTCCTATGTCGGAGGACTATACGGCATCGACCCTACGTCCGCCTCCTCCCTTGAAGTCGGTTCTGGAGTCCGACTGGTGGAGGCGTGGTCGGCAGGATTCCCGGATATAGTCCGGATGCTCCTCTTCCTGCCAGGATGTAAAGGGTGCTGTTATACTTCAAATAACAATAATTACGTGGCAGGGTGTTTACTTACCTCTGTAGAGGCGTGTCGGCCCTAACTGCCTTCCTCTTGAGCCTACCCAATCCGGACGCTTGTGGATGACGGGTCCCTAGGGGCTCGGCCCTGCGCTCCGAGCGTCGCCTCTGCAAAAACACGACGCTTCAGGGATAAGGCGTGACATCAAGAAAGAGTCCTCTTCGGAGGATCAAGTCTTCGGCTTGGCTTACACGCGACGAAGGTAGCAGTCCGAGATAATCAGCAGTAATAGCCACTAAGGCGCCGTCATGGCTTGCCCGATAAAATATCCCGTCGACAAGCTCCACGGCCGCATCCGGGTCTTTTTCGAGTCCTGGATCCAGGGCCCTTTCGGGGTCCTCAGGCTGCAGGGAAGGGCTGGAGATTCCTTCTACAGCCCTCCTCAGTTCCTGCTCGTAAATATCGAGGCAGGTAACCTTAGCAAAGAACTCCACGATAGGTGAAGCGAGAAAATAAATGACGACTTACCCAGTTTGGGGGATTGTACATGGAGAATCCGTCCCGCGGTTTGATATGGAGGAAGTCTTCCCCTTCTCCTTTGTATAGGTCGGACAATATCCTTGCCAGAGCGGTGGCAGAGTCCGGACCCTTACGGCCACAACGGGTGGCATTGTCTGTCCCGTTGAAATGCCACATGGGATTGCCCCGATATTGAAGTGGCTGCACTCCCCGCATTATGCATACTTCCATGACCTCAGCTATCATCAGTCCGGATTTGGCCAGTAACTTTATCCTGCTCATCAAGAAATGTATTTCCCTGGTATCTTCTTCTTGGCAGCCTCGGGGGCGCCAGCTTAGACGTGCCCTCGGCGGGGCATTACTGAACTTGGGGAGTCATGTCCGTACTGGATCCGGAAGGGGGGCATCGTCAATATAAAACCACTCTGAAGCCCAGTTCTCTGGTGCCTTCTTGGGAGTGCCGGATAGGTATCCGGTCTCGGTGGTACGCCATACTTCGGCCCCACCCGCTTGACATAGGGACTCTCCCTGGTAGCGGGGGACAAGGCAGAACAACTTCTTCCACAAACCGAAATGAGCCTCGCAGCCTAGAAATAGCTCACAAAGGGCGACATACCCTGCTATGTGCAGTACGGAGGCTGGGGTAAAGTTGTGTAACTAGAGGCCGTAGAACTCCAAGAGCCCACGAAGAAATGGATGAATAGGAAACCCGACGCCCCTTAACAGATGCGGAATGAGGCATATTCGCTCCTCTAGAGACGGATTAGGGGATCTCTCCGCTTGTTCTCCACTGTTATAGGTGGCTATTCCGGCTCGGACAGGGACCATGAACGCCGGCGGGAGAAGCCCTTGGGTTTGTAACTTTATCAAACGGCTATGAGAAACTGAACACTCTCCCCAGTCCCCCGTCTTGGGGCAAGGGGAGCAAGCAGAAGAGTTGCGACAACCGGCCATGTTGGAATGGATTTTTTGGGGCACTCTGTTGGATGCTTGCTCGAGGGGGAAGAGTGAGGTTTGGATCTGAGAATCCCCGTCTCTTCAAATAGACGGCTAGCCCGAAGGACCGGGGGTGGCAAATGCAAAAATTCTTCGACTCCTTGCATTCGTTCGACACGTGGAGATGGTCATTATTGAGGCACTGAAGCCGAGGAGTACAACATTGATGAGATGTCGGACATTGTTCGTCGTAATAGGTACATTGGAGTATTCAGAGATGGAACCCGCCTTGCAATGCCGAAGACAAGACTGTGCGCCGGACTCACCGTCATTGAAGCCTGGTCCAGGGGCTACTGAGGGAGTCCTGGATTAGGGGGTATCCTGACAGCCGGACTATATACATCGTCCGGACTATTGAAGCATGAAGATACAAGACTCAAGACTTCGGCCCGTGTCCGGATGGGACTCTCCTTTGCGAGGAAGACAAGCTTGGCGATCCGGATATTATATTTCCTTGTAACCGACTCCATGTAAACCCTAGCCCTCTCTGGTGTCTATATAAACCGGAGAGGATGGTCATTAGAAGGCCGATCACAATTACAATCACACCGTCATAGGCTAGCTCTTAGGGTTTAGCCTCTACGATCTCGTGGTAGATCTACTCTTGTACTACTCATATCTTCAATATTAATCAAGCAGGAAGTAGGGTTTTACCTCCATCGAGAGGGCCTGAACCTGGGTAAACATTGTGTCCCTTGCTTCCTATTACCATCAGCCTAAGACGCACAGATCGGGACCCCCTACCCTAGATCCGCCGGTTTTGACACCGACACCCGCTGCCACAGGGGGGGGGGGGTAGGACAAAAGATTTCATGCAAGTTCTTTCCATAAGCATGTATGACTATTTACGGAATACATGCCAACATTATATTTGTGAACTGGAGCTAGTTTTGTATCGCCCTAGGTTATGACTATTATATGATGAATATCATCCAACGAATCTACTGATCCAATGCCTACGAATTTTCCTATATATTTTTCTTGCTAAGTTACTACTGCTGTTGTTACTATTACACTTGCTACAAAATCATTGCTATCACCGCTACCGTTACTGCTACTATTATCACTGCTATCAAAATTATCATATCATTGTGCTACTGATGATATTGTTGCAGATATTTAATGTTCAGGTGTGATTGAATTAACAACTCAACAACTAATACTTGCAAATATTATTTGGCTCCCCTTGTGTCAAATCTATAAAGTTGGTTGAATACTCTACGCCCGAAAACTGTTGTGATCCCCTATACTTGTGGGTTATCATTATCTTGATGACAAAAATATATATCTTGTTATTATTAGTGCTATCCTTTCAGAACACGAAGAAGATAGATTATTACAAATTATGAAGAAGCACCATGCTGCTATTGGATATACTCTTGATGATCTTAAGGGCATTAGTCCCACTCTCTGTCAGCACAAGATTAATATGGAACCTGATGCTAAACCCGTTGTTGGTTACCAACGATGATTGAATCCTAAGATGAAAGAAGTGGTAAGAACTGAAATACTAAAGCTTCTGGAAGTAGGTATACGCTATCCCATAGCTGATAGTAGATGGGTAAGTCATGTTCATTATGTCCATAAGAAAGGAGGTATTACTGTTGTTCCTAATGATAAAAATGAACTTATCCCACAAATAATTGTTACTGTCTATAGAATGGTAATTGATTTTAGAAAATTAAATAAAGCTACTAGAAAAGATCATTACCCTCTACCTTTCATTGATCAAATGCTAGAAAGATTATCTAAGTACACACACTTTTGTTTTCTTGATGGATATTCTGGTTTCTCTCAAATACCTGTTTCACAACTCGATCAAGAGAAAACCATCAGTTGCCCTTTTGGAACTTATGCTTATAGACATATGCCCTTTGGTTTATGTAATGCACTTGCTACTTTTCAAAGATGTATGTCTGCTATATTCTCTGATTTTTGTGTAAAGATTGTTGAGGTTTTCATGGATGATTTTTCCGTTTATGGAACTTCTTTTGATGATTGCTTAAGCAACCTTGATAGAGTTTTACAAACATGCGAACAAACTAATCTTGAGTTGAATTGGGAGAAGTGTGACTTTATGGTTAATGAAGGCATTGTCTTGGGGCATAAATTTTTTGAACGAGGTATTGAGGTGGATAAAGCTAAAGTTGACGCAATTGAGAAAATGCCATGTCCTAAAGACATTAAAGGTATTCGTAGTTTCCCTGGTCATACTGGTTTCTAGAGGAGGTTCATTAGAGAGTTATCTAAAATTTCTAGGCCTCTTACTAATCTTTTACAAAAGGATGTTCCATTTGTTTTTGATGATGATTGTGTAGAAGCCTTCGAAACACTTAAGAAAGCCTTAACTTCTGCACCTATAGTACAACCACCTGATTGGAACTTGCCTTTTGAAATTAGGTGCGATGCTAGTGATTATGCTGTTGGTGCTGTTCTAGGACAAAGAGTTGATAAGAAATCAAATGTTATCCATTATGCTAGCAAAAATCTAGGCAGTGCCCAAAGAAATTATGCTACTACCGAGAAAGAATTTTTAGCAGTTGTATTTGCTTCTGATAAATTCAGATCTTACATTGTTGATTCCAAAGTAATTGTTCACACCGATCATGCTGCTATAAAATATCTTATGGAAAAGAAAGATGCTAAACCTACACTCATTAGGTGGGTTCTCTTGCTTCAAGAATTTGACTTACATATCACTGATAGGAAAAGGAGCTGAGAAGCCCATAGTTGATAACTTATCTAGGTGTCGGTACAACAGACCCAGGGTCTATGGACCTGACTGTGCATAGGCACAAGATCAAGATTGAAACAGCAGAACAAGAGGAACAAGAGACCAAGGGATTCAAAACATCAACAGGCAGATTGAGAGGATCCAAGGCCAAGACAAAGAAGCCATATATTGTTAAGAGAGAGGCCTCCCTCGCCGGCAGGCAAGCCCGGCAAGGGGCAAGGCCTCCCCCGGAAGGAGAGGACCAAGGCGTCCCGGCAAGGCCTCCCAAACTCGCGGAGACGAGATTACTTCACCAACTACTCCACCTCGACCCACGTCGTTGATCAGTGCAGTGTCAAGCCACAGAACGATTAAGTGGCAGCCATTCGCCATATGGCGGCCACTTCCTACCAAGTGAACCCACATGTGACACCCATCTAGTGACGTGTCAAGCGAGCAGGTGTGGAGCTGGCGAATTAGCCCGGCGGGCCTTGCCGGGCAACCAACGACATGACACTAAGCGGCACATTAAATGCATGTTGTCATCCTGCAGAGTTAGGTATGATGGCACTATTTGCTATAATATCAATGTCTACTGACTAATTTGCCACTATGGTAACCCCTTGATCTATAAAAGGAGGCCCCTGGCAACGGTTCGAGGGGTTAGAAATTTAGACCGCTCACACCCTCATACGCTCGTAGTCGTCGCCGCCTTGAAGCAACCCTTGCTGGCCAAGTGTACTATGCACCACCACCACCTTTCCACCATCAATCCACCAAAGCAGGAGTAGGGTTTTACGTCTCACGGCGGCCCGAACCTGGGTAAAACTGTCCGCGTGATCTCTACTATACGGCCTTGCATTGGTTTTCTCTTTGTGCAATGCGCCTCCTCCCTGCTGAACCAGCAAGGGGCCGTCCTGGTCCCATAGGTGGTCGTGGTTTCCCGCGACATATTTGGCGCGCCAGGTAGGGGGAGCGCTTGCACGAACCTGAAGACGTAAGTAGCACATCATCTTCATCGCCATCTGCATATTCGATGGCGCCATCGACCATGGCGCCCAAGAAGAAATCAGCTTCTTCGGCTATCCATCCACCTCGAAGGCTCCGCTACCTGCGGCCTCCAACACTCGGGGGGTGCGGAGATGCGTGAGGGTGCGAAAGCTGTCGGGGATGTGGTCGGAGCAGGTGGCACCACCACCGTTCCCTCAACGGCCGACGCAGGAGCAGAAGATGTCGGAAGAGAACGACATCAGCAACACCTCGACGGACACACTCCGCCCACCGACGGGCGCAGCCACAGCGATGGCGCTCGGTCTAGGGCGAGCCACCGCCCTCCGGCCATCCTCGCCGCTGGCGCGACTACCGCGCGTCTGCTCTCCCCAGGGCAGGTCGACCGAGCTGATGCGCCCAACGGGGATGATGGCCCCTGAGCGCCTCCGCCTCCCATCCTGCCCAGGTGGTTGCGCCGCAACAGCGGGGGCGTAGCGCTGCCGCCGCGGGCTCCATCAGGAGCCGAGTGACGGCATGATCGACATCATCATCATCTATGCCAAGCACAGCCTCAGAGGCCATGGCGCGGGCTGAGCTGCTACTGAGGTTTCCACCAGCGGCCGAGCAAATGGACGAATGGCGTGCCACCATCCAAAGTCTCGGTTTCGCTGAAGTCGTGGGCTCACGACGAGCTGCCCCGCCGCGACCTCCCCAAGCAACGGCAACGGCCCATGCCGCTGCCCGTACGGAGGGAGCCGTCCCCACGGTGCAATCCCTCCACGGCAGCTGGCACGGGCGCGACCAAATCAAGACACTGATGACATCTCAATGGCCTCATCTCATCCTCAAGCACGTCTGGGCCCACAGCGAGCCCCAAAATATAGGCGGAGAGGAGACATGTGCATCGTCGAGAAACGTCGTGGCGACCTCCTCTGAGCCGACAGGCGCGACGGCCCCAACATCAACAAGCTCACTCTTGCTGCTGACGGGCCCCTGCCCTTCAAAGATGGTTGCCCTGCCTTCACCCGTGAGCTGCGGAAAGTCTGTTGGCCGTCCGTTCGCACGTTCAACCCAGAGATACATGTGAAGTACGACGGGAAGCTGAACCCGCCAGAGTTCCTGAGCATCTACACCATCGTTGTTCAGGCTGCCGGGGAAAGAGATGAGAAGGTGTTCGCCAACTACTTCCTGTTGGCCCTCAAGTCCTACGTGAGGTCTCAGCTGATGCACCTTCCAGAGAACTCCATTTCATCATGGATAGACCTGTGCCACGAGTTCATCAGCGCTTTCACAGATGGCCACCAGGAGCCGGGCCGTCCCAGCGATTTGCAGCTTCTCCAACAGAAGGAAGGAGAAACCCTCCGTAAGTATTTACAGAGATTCGGCAAAGTTCATAGAAATATTCCAAATATCCATCTGGCAGTTGTGATAGCCGCCCTCCAGTCCAATGTGCGCAACCGCCGGATCCGTTCCAAGATGAACGTGCGGTTGACCAAGATTGTGAAGGAGCTGTACACCCTAGTGGATAAGTGTGCACGGATGGAGGAAGGGAGGAAATTGCCTGGAGAGGAAGATTGCATGGATATTGACTAAAAGGATGATGATGAGTCCACACTACAAAAAAATACACTTCCGTGATGATACGTGTTTGTCGTAGTAGGTCACGTTTTCTGTCATGCATGTACATCCATGACGATTTTATTACAGAATCAAGATAGTCATACATGTGCTGTCATAGAAGTGTTCCATGACATCTATAATACCTAAATAGTTCATCCCCACTATCATATTTCTCTTGACATGCACACTATCCACATCATCAAGGAGACACATCACCACCTCATGCAGTCACTGAATGGGCCATGTCGGCATTTTTAAGATCCTTTTTCTCGCCCCCGTTTCCCTTGCTACCATGCCATCGCATTGACTCACTATCACGAAACGGACTGCATCTTTTCTTCTCTTCGCCAGCGTTTTTTCTCCACCACAATGCCTCTTCTCCTTCCTGGCTTCTCCACTGAAGCTCCTCGCCCTCTTTATCTTCTCCGATCCCTATTAAATCACGTCAGTGCAAAGGATTCAATGCACCTTTGCCTCCTCCTCTACCGGTCTACCCTCCCCATCTTCACGCCCAAATCATTGCGCACCGCTTCACCTATGTCACTCGATTCATCTTCTTCTCCTCAACTGCAGGGCTCTGCAGACTGTAGCCCTGTCTCCCCCGCACTACCATCACCTCCACCTAATGGACCAGCGCATCGCATATACCAGTAGCAGCAGCCAGGGGAAGCATTGGCCTGATCACATTCGCCGGACTTACTATCCTTCATCGGCTATGGACATGGGCCGAGCAGGGGTTCCGATCCATTGCCGCCCACCAGATCGTCAAGGAGCTCAAGTGAATCAGGCTATGCTCACGCCGTTTGCTCTCCTCCAGGCCCTCCTCGCGTAGACGGCATCGGATACGCAGGATGCAGCCATCCCTGCCGTGACCCCGATCTGTACAAGAATTTCGGGTTCCCGTGGGATGAGCTTGGGAAGAAGAAGCTCACCGGGACAATGGTCTACCACGAGTGTCGCATGTTTCTCTGTTGCAAGGGCCCTGACAAGCGCCCAGTCCGACCGGCTCCTCGCTGCCTCCATCAACGCCCGTAAGCCCATCCTGAAGAAAGCATGAGCATCTCTTCTCCTTCTCCCTCTCCCTCAATTTCCTTTTTGATTCGCTTGATTTGGTTTTCTGATGTGGTAGATGTATGCTTCTGCTATGGTAGTGTTATTTGGTTGTGTCTAGGATGTTTAAATTTCACATGATTAGGATATTGTATGTTTCATTACATCTACATATGGATGAACTGAGCTCTGCATCGGAGCCTTACCTTCTGACAGTACATCATCTTGCTCTAGCACATCGGCTTAATATACTGATGCCACAGGTGGCGACCACGGGTTCCGATTGAGGCGTTAGCCAAGGACTAGGGATTGCCAGTTCCTAAGTTTGGTAAAGTAAGTTTTGTTCAATTTAGTTTTTCATGCTCGACCTTTTGGGCCCAAGTCGTAGGCAGCAATATCCAACAAAGATAGTCACCTTTTATACCATGTTCACAAGGAATTGTTGTCAAAAAAATGTTCACATGGAATTGGTGCCCCCAAAATTCAGAAAGTTTTTGCAGGTTTCCTGTGGGCTGCTTACAGATTAAATTCAGAGCAAGTAACCACACGATTTTCCATCGGCAACTGCACACCATTATGTTTCAGGAGGATATTTAATCTGCTTCTTTCACATTCAGTGTTCTACACAAGTGCTGGTGCAATGAGGTTCAACCGTGTGTTTTGCCACCCGATGTTTTGATGGCACTGGCATGTACACTAAATGTGCAGCTCACATCTAATAATTAGTATTTCATTGTTGATAGCACTGAATAGAATATTGTGGATATTACATCTATGTATCTTATCACTTGCTCTTTTTTTTGCCAGCCTGTATCAGGCTGCTTATTGCCATTTCAATATACTTTGCGGCTTTAGATTTTTTTTATTATGCTATAAGAAGCTTCAGTTGGATGTTTTTGAGCTAGGAGTTCTTGCAGCTGCAATTTTACTGTTCACCTTAACATAGCTAAAGAATAATATGGAAAGAACTCCCCCGTCAGTTGATCTCAGCTTAGGTACAGTTGATCTTTTTCTTTCTCAATGCTATTTTACTTCATGCTTCACATTTTGTTCCATGCTTCACTTAGGTAAATGAATAATGTCGTGAGTGATCTTTGTTCGGATGATTGAACTAAGGAATAGTATAGAGATGGAACCTTTTATCAGGTTTGTGAGCTTACCTTCAAATCCTTTTGTGGTTCAAGGCTTGAAACTAGTATTTTTTCTTAGGTTTGCATGAGCTAAGATACTAAGATACGGAGAAGTCTTTCATCCCTGATTTGAGTTATCATATATTAGTATCACAAAATTCCTCACATATAGGTTGTTTTCTAATCAATGTGAAATCAGTTCTATGTAGAAGGACATTACAAGATGTAGGCAAGGAGTCATCTCTGATGGTCGACATGCTATTGCTAAAGGGTTCGCTTCATCACTGGGCTTCCATTTGTCACGATTATTCCCTTCCTCTTCCCTCTTCCTTTATATCAGAACTTGGTGTGAGTAATCGTTTATTCATGTGGGTTTCAGCCTTCAAGTGTGATTTGGGTCAAGATCGACATAAAGATGCGTCCCTATTTAGGTAGTTCAGATCACGAGACTCACTTGAATGAAGTAGAATACATTCCAAACTATCTCCTGGTGATTCCAATAGCCACATATGATTCCATGCTTTCGTTTCACTGTAATAATAGCTACTTTTTATCAGTTGTCCAAGTATTCTTTTTTTTGTGACATCATATAGTGCTAATATTTTCATAATATTTACATAATGAAAACAACTTGATAAACAAAGGATCATGAATGCAAATCTAAAATGGAAGGCTGTAACGACCAGACCTCAAACAGTTTGATCCAAACAGTTTGATCTCTGTGCTTCAGTGTCATCCCTGGATCAGTAATGTTGACACGCACAGTACTTGAAGGATTTATAACAGAGTAGCAATCATACATTTATTACATCGAATGTCTCAAAAGAGAACTTATTACAATAAATATGGCTTAAGGCCATCTAAAAACGATAACATCGGAAGGCTTGTAAGATAAGTGAGTCCATCAACTCCAACGGCATCACTGAGTATAAGACCATGACCTAAGGCACCTTACTCGTCGTCTGAAAAGTCTGCAACATGAACGTTGCAGCCCGAAAACGGGTCAGCACATGGAATATGCTGGCAATGTAACACATAGAGAGTAATGAGCATAAATATGCTATACTACATGCATATATGGCTGGTGGAAAGCTCTATGGTTACAGTTTTGCATAAAGTCATTTTTTCCCTATCGCAAAGGAATAAATTTTATTTAACTATCATGGTGGTTGTTAAACATTGAGAAGATAGACACCCTCTCAATCCCAATTAAGCATCATCATTAAACCCAACAAAATTAAATTAAATTAATATGATGAGATTCACATGATAATCCAAGTACTAGATACTCAAAACGTCCATAACCGGGGACACGGCTAACCATGATTAGTTTATACACTCTGCAGAGGTTTGCGCACTTTTCCCCACAAGACTCGATCTCCTCCGTTGGCTTTCACGCACTACCTGGTGTTTGAGAAATGGATGACCGAGACATAGTCTTTCATAAGCGCTAGCACCTTACGATCGGGTAGACAGTTACACCTACTTTCCCCTACATCTGCTAGTCTACCACTGTAAGAGTTCGCACGACTTAATCAACTATGCTAGAGCCCATAGTAGCTTGTGGCTGCACACGGAAGTTTCTAGCATGAATAATCTCATGATTCCTTTGGGCCTGGGTGGCAGTCCATAAAGAAAAACAGGCAATCGCTGGAATATCTAGGTGCATCAATCCACCCAGATGTGTGTTAAAGTTGCCACCTTAAATAAACCATTAAAATAACAATCTCACATATATCATGGATACATTCACCCAATCCACGTCTACTAGCATAGCATGGCAATATAAGCAAATGTAGAAGTAACTCCCAAGGGTTTGATAATAAAACAGGTAATAGGCACTACCTCATCTACTTCCGAAAACCCACATATTAATCAGATCCTAACCATGCCATTGTTTGAGGATTGTTTTAATGCAATAAAACTGGGTAGTAAAGAGGTAGGATCAAAGTGTTACTTGCCTTGCTGATGATCCGTGAAACCTAGCGAGTCGAAGTAGCAAGCGGCGCACTTCGGGTACTCTATTGCAAACAAACAAGCATACAATAAGTACTCATCTAATGCATAAGTAAAACTCAAATAAGAAATCTAACCATAAAGTTCAACTTAAGAACTCCGGTTTGCAAAAAGAATCAAATCAAACGAAGCTACGAAACTCAAACGACAAAAGAAACAAGCTTAGTTTACTAATCTAGACCTAAGTCAAATTTTACAGTAGCAAAAACTTGTTTGAGTTGATTAAATGGAAAGAGGGTCTCGAGATGAAACTCTATGTGCTTGAATCGCCGGATTCCGATAAACGAGCGAAAAGAAAAACCAAAACGAAAATCGGATCAGAAATCGCAATCTGGAATAATCGCGGAAAATCCGAGAAAAAGAAAAACTGACGAACAGTTTAACGAATAGACGTTCGTTAACTGGAATTAATCAACGAAAACCGTTCGTTAAAACGAACGTACGGACGAACGTCCGTTAAATAGATAAACCAAGAAAACCGGCAAACCGATCTAAAAAAACGAACTAGGGTTTCTAAAAAAACCGAATCGGTTTTTTAAAAAAAAATGGCCGCGGCGAACGGCGGCTACCTCGTTAGGTCCGGCGGGGCTCGAGGCTCCGGCGGGGCGGCATGGGTGGCGTGGGGCTGCGGCGACAGGCGGCGGCGGCGGCGGGCTCCCGGCGGCGGCGGGCTTCGGCGGCTGCGGCTCCCGACGGCGGCGGCTTCGGCGGCGGGGCGGGACGGGGTGAGACGGCAGGGTTGGGGGTATTTAAGAGGGGGAGGGGTGGCTTGGGGGAGGGGGCAAGGCGGCTGGGAGGAGGAGTCCAGCTCGGACTCCGCTCTGAGTCGGCGGCGGTGTGGGGGACGTGGGCCGGCTCGGCTGGGCCTCGGCCTAGTCGGGCGCTGGAAGTTTTTTAAAAAAATAATAAGTTCCGCCGAAACTCAGAAAAATTCTGGAAAATAAAATATAATTCTAAAAATGCCAAAATAAATTTTCACCGTCTAATTAAAATATTTAGGACGAGATGAACATTTTCTTGGCCCTAAAATGTAGTTTTGAAAAACGTGCAATATTTCCTAAATTCAAATAAAATTGCAAAAAAATCCGAAATTAAAACTTATTTGATTTTTTATTAAATCCTCAATACTTCTTTATTTTGGGAAAGTCATTTTATTCCCTCTCTCATATTTTTATAATAGAAATAATTGAAGATAAAATAAATAAAATCAAATGGTCCTATTTTCAAAATTTGAGAAAACTCAAATATGAAAATAAAAAAATCCCCAACTCTCTCCGTGGGTCCTTGAGTTGCATAAAATTTCTAGGATCGAGCCAAAATGCAACAAAATATGATATGCAATGATGATCTAATGTATAACATTCTAAATTGAAAATTTGGGATGTTACAAACCTACCACCCTTAAGATGAATCTCGGCCTCGAGATTCGGGTTGGCTAGAAAATAGGTGAGGGTGGTCCTTCAGTAGATCTTCCTCTCTCTCTCAGGTGGCTTCATCCTCGGTGTGGTGGCTCCACTGAACTTTGCAAAACTTGATAACCTTGCTGCGGGTGACTCGGCTGGCATATTCGAGAATTTTGACTGGTTTCTCCTTGTAGGTTAAATCACTATCCAACTGAATCGCTTCCAGCGGCACTGTATCTCTCAGCGGTGTATCAGCCATCTATGCGTGGCACTTCTTCAACTAGGAAACGTGGAACACATCATGAACTCCTGACAAACCTTCGGGCAATTCCAACTTGTAAGCAACTTCTCCCATGCGCTCCAAAACTTTGTATGGTCCCACAAAACGTGGCGCTAATTTTCCCTTAACTCCAAAGCGCTTAACTCCTCAAAGTGGGGACACACGTAGATAAACTCGGTCTCCGACTTCGTAAACCGTTTCCTTGCATTTTGAATGTGCATAGCTCTTCTGCCTGGACTGCGCTACCTTGAGCCTATCACGAATCAACTTCACCTTCTGTTCAGACACCTTAATCAAATCTGGTCCAAACAACTGGCGATCTCCAACTTCATCCCACAACAACGGGGTCCTGTACCTCCTTCCGTACAAGGCTTCGAAAGGGGCCATCTTCAAACTAGATTGATAACTGTTGTTGCAAGAGAACTTTGCATATGGCAAATTATCGTCCTAACTAGATCCATAATCTAGCGCACAAGCTCTCAGCATATCCTCCAAAATCTGATTGACTCTCTCGGTCTGTCCATCTGTCTGCGGATGAAAGGCTGTACTGAACTCTAGCCTGGTACCAAAAGTTTCATGCAACTGATTCCAGAACTTTGAGGTAAACTGGGTTCCTCTATCCGATACAATGCTCCTCGAAACTCCATGCAGACATACGATACTGGTCATGTATATCTTTGCCAACTTAGCACTGGTGTAAGTGGTTTTCACTGGGATGAAATGAGCTACCTTCGTCAAACGATCGACTACAACCCAAATCGAGTCATAGCCTAAATGAGTCCTGGGCAATCCAGTGATAAAATCCATGCCTAGTTTATCCCACTTCCACTTGGGTATCGGCAATGGTTGTAGCAATCCTGCTGGCTTCTGATGGTCTGCCTTCACTCTCTGACATACATCACAAACTACTACGTACTCCGCAATATCCTTCTTCATTCCGGTCCACCAGAAAGTGTCCTTCAAATCCAAATACATCTTGGTATTTCCTGAGTGAATCAAGTACGGCTAATCACGGGCCTCCTGCAAAATCAACTTCCTAATCTCCGGATCATTAGGCACAGAAACGCGGTCCTCAAACCATAAGGTATCGTGCTCATCCTCACGAAATCCTTTTGCTTTTTCTTTGCTCATCTTCTCCTTTATAGAGGCAATTTCCTTGTCAGTCTTCTGAGCTTCTCTGATCTTATCCATCAAGGTAGACTGAATCTCCAATGCTGCTACATAACCTCTTGGAACTATCTCCAAACATAGCTCGCGAAGGTCCTCGGCTAACTCCTTCGGTAACTCTCCGGTCAAGAGTGTGTTGACATGGCTCTTGCAGCTCAACGTATCGGCTACTACGTTAGCCTTTCTGGGTGATAATGCAATCTCATATCATAATCCTTGATGAGCTCCGACCATCTCCTTTGCCTGAGATTCAACTCCTTCTGTGTGAAAATGTACTTCAAGCTCTTGTGATCCGTGTACACCTCACTATGGTTTCCAATGAGAAAATGTCTCCAAGTCTTCAATGCATGCACTACGGCTGCTAACTCCAAACCATGTGTAGCATAATTCAACTCATGGGGCTTAAGCTGTCGTGAGGCATACGAAACAACTCTTCCCTCCTGCATAAGCACTGCTCCAAGTCCTCGACGTGAAGCGTCGCAATACACCTCATAATCCTTGCACTGATCTGGAAGAATCAACACTGGCGATGTAACCAAACGTTTCTTCAACTCCTAGAAACTGGCCTCACATTCCTCAGTCCATTTGAACTTGGTATCCTTCTTCAACAACTCCGTCATGGGCTTTGCAATTTTCGATAAATTCTCAATGAACCTCCGGTAGTATCCTGCGAGTCCAAGAAAACTCCGGATCTCTCCAACTGTCGTTGGTGCTACCCAATTTGTCACAGTGACAACTTTGGTGGGATATACTGCTATTCCTTCTCCGGATATAACATGTCCGAGGAATCCAACTTCCTTCAACCAAAACTCACATTTGCTGAACTTGGCATATAACTGATGTTCTTTGAGCTTCCCAAGTACCAAACGCAAATGCTCCTTATGCTCTTCTTCATTCTTTGAATAGACCAAAATATCATCAATGAACACCATGACGAACTTATCCAGAAACTCCATAAACACCTTGTTCATCATGTTCATGAAATATGCAGATGCATTAGTCAGACCAAATGACATAACGGTATACTCATACAGCCTGTACCTGGTGGTAAAAGCCATCTTAGGTATATCCTGCTCTCGAATCTTCAACTGGTGGTATCCTGATCGCAGATCGATCTTGGAAAATACCTTAGCTCCTTGCAATTGGTCAAACAAATCGTTGATCATTGGCAACGGGTACTTGTTCTTGATTGTCACTTCATTCAATCCTCGATAATCAACAACCATCCTCAACAACCCATCCTTCTTCTCCACTAGAAGCACTGGCGATCCCCAAGGTGAAGAACTTGGGCGAATATAGCCTTTATCCAATAACTCCTTGATCTGCTTCTTAATTTCCTCCAAATCTTGTGCGGGCATCCTATACGGTCTCTTAGATATTGGCCATGTGCCTGGCAAAAGCTCAATCAAAAACTCAATGTCTCTATCCGGTGGCATGCCTAGCAACTCTTCTGGGAATACATCAGGGAAATCCTTCACCACTGGTACTTCCTCCTGCACAACTCCTGATAAGGAATTTACTTGTGTACTCTTAGGCTCATGCCATGATACATACTTGATCCTTCTCCCTTCTGGGGTGGTAAGCAAAATCGACTTACTAGCGCACTCAATGTTTCCTCCTTGCATCGATAGCCAATCCATACCCAGAATCACATCCAAACCTTGCGATTCTAAAATGATTAAATCCGAGGGGAAAACATGCCTACCTATACTCAATGGCACTTGAAAACATCCTCGACTGGCCATATACTCCGCTCCTGGTGAGCTTACTAGCATAGGTGTTCTAAGAACCTTGGTGGGAAGTTTATACTTATCCACAAATCCCCTTGACATGTATGAATGCGATGCACCAGCATCAAAAAGAATGATTGCAGTAAATGACTTAACCAAAAACTTATCTTTTACTGCATCTGGCTGGGCTTCAACCTCCTCCACGTTAACGTGGTTCACCTGTCCCCTGTTGAAAGGGTTCGGCTTCTTCCCAGAGCTTCCATTGCCATTTCCATTCTGGGCTTCAGGACATTCATTGGCATAATGTCCAGTCTTCTGACACTTATAGCAAGTGACTTGGCTCAGGTCTCTCTTGGCTGGGGTTGATGGGTTGGTACGGTTCTGACCGTTGCTTCCTCCATTCTCGATACCATTCTTGGGGCCACTATGATTATGCGAGCTCCCTCCTCCATCGGTATGCTGAAAATGTCCTCCCGATTTCGGGGTAAAACGTGGCTTCTGCTGAGCTCCAGAATTGTACTTCCCTTGTCCATACTTACTCTTGCGGTTGTCAATCTGTTGCTGCTTCCCTTCAATCATGAGAGCTCTATCTACCAACTCATGGTAGTTGTTGAAAGTTGCTACCATCAACTGCATACTCAACTCATCATTCAGTCCTTCCAGAAACTTTTCCTGCTTAGCTGCATCCGTAGCAATGTCATCTGGGGCATAACGTGCTAACTTACTAAAGTCATCCACATACTGGCCAATGGTACGTCCTCCTTGGCGCAAGTTGTGAAACTCACGCTTCTTCATGGCCATAGCTCCTACTGAAACATGGGCAGTACAGAAAGCCTGCTGAAACTGATCCCATGTGACAGTGTCGATAGGATACGTGGCTGTGAAATTCTCCCACCATGATGATGCGGGTCCATCTAGCTGATGTGCGGCAAAACACACCTTTTCTGCATCCGTGCATCCTGCAGTGGTCAACTCTCTCCCTGTCTTGCGGAGCCAATCATCTGCAACTATCAGCTCGGTGCTACTGGATAACACCGGCAGATTCAGTCTAAGGAAACAGGTTAAGTGATCAACAGGTGGTGGTGGTGGTGGGTTGTTGTTGTTATTGTTGTTCCCCTGATTCTGATTCTGGACTAGTAACTGCATCAACGCATTCTGCTACTGGATCAACTGAGTGAGCTCCGGTGGGAAAGCAAATCCATTGTCATGTCTCGGAGGCATCTGAGGGTTTAGAAGAGATGAGAATACAGAATAGAATGAGGTCTAGAGGGAAAGCACTACCCATATGCACATGAGACAAATGCAAACAATATCACTTCATCAATTCAAACAAGGGCATACAACGATCTAACTATCATTACAAAAGTGCTTGGGCTATACTAGATAAATGGGGGAATACTACTACTGTTATGGTGGTCGACTAGAAAAGCTGATCCATTGAAGACTCCATGATATCTGCTCCAGCTTCATCAACATAGTCATCATCGCTATCGTCTGGGTCCGAGTCGGTGTCGTTGATGTTGATGTAGTTATCCGGGCAAGTGCAATCATCGTCTTCTCCTCCAGTCGCGGGGAATCCCCTAAACACCTTTAGCTTCTTCTTCAGATCTTCATTCTTCTCCACGAGTGTTGCTATTTCCTCCTCATATCCATTGTGTGTAGACTTGAGTTCTTCCTCCAACTCCATGTTCTTGGTCATAGCCTTCTTCAGATCTATCATGCCTGCACACATCTGGTTCTCCTAGCGATGAATGTGCTGGTTTAACTCCTTGATGAAAGCTGCAATTGATCTATCCTTCCTGGTGCTGATCATCTCCCATTACTCATCTCGGCGCCCACAAATCTGGTAGATAGTATCCTTGAGATCCTTGTGGTAAACTTCTCCAATGCGTCCCATGGTGATGTGAGCTTCCATGCGCTTTCCTAGACTCTAGGTTGGTGCATCAAAGGAAAACTCTATGGGCTCAGTGACGGGCATGAACGTCTTTCCTGGAACTTGAGCTTGAATCATCCAACGTTCCTCTTCTGGTAGAGTGGCGTTGTAGGTCCCGATGAAGCTTGGTACTCCAATGTTTAGATACTTAGTGACTTCCTTCAAGCGGCGTCCAAAGGGTGTATCTTCATCCGGTTGTGTGAACTTGTTCCTTGCATCCACCATCCTAAAAAGAGTAGAAAAGATGAGGAGTCAGAAATGAGAAGAATGAGTAGAGATCTAGGGCTTTTAGCTTAGTGGTCGTGTCCTACAGTCAGTGTGTGCTCTGATACCATCTTGTAGCGACTAGACCACAAACAGTCTGATCTCTGTGCTTCAGTGTCATCCCTGGATCAGTAATGCTAACACGCACAGTACTTGAAGGATTTATAACAGAGTAGCAATCACACACTTATTACATCGAATGTCTCAAAAGAGAACTTATTACAATAAATATGGCTTAAGGCCATTTAAAAACGATAACAACGGAAGGCTTGGAAGATAAGTGAGTCCATGAACTCCATCGGCATCACTGAGTATAAGACCACGGCCTAAGGCACCTTACTCGTTGTCTGAAAAGTCTGCAACATGAATGTTGCAGCCCGAAAACGGGTCAGCACATGGAATATGCTGGCAATGTAACACATAGAGAGTAATGAGCAGAAATATGCTATACTACATGCATATATGGCGGGTGGAAAGCTCTATGGTTACAGTTTTGCATAAAGCCAATTTTTCCCTACCGCAAAGGAATAAATTTTATTTAACTATCATGGTGGTTGTTAAACATTGAGAAGATAGACACCCTTTCAATCCCAATTAAGCATCATTAATAAACCCAACAAAATTAAATTAAAGTAACATGATGAGATTCACCTGATAATCCAAGTACTAGATACTCAAAACGTCCATAACCGGGGACACGGCTAACCATGATTAGTTTATACACTCTGCAGAGGTTTCCGCACTTTTCCCCACAAGACCCGATCTCCTCCGTTGGATTTCTCGCAATACCTGGTGTTTGAGAAACGGATGACCGAGACATAGTCTTTCAGAAGCGCTAGAATCTTACGATCGGGTAGACAGTTACACCTACTTCCCCCTACATCTGCTAGTCTACCACTGTAAGAGTTCGCACGACTTAATCAACTATGCTAGAGCCCATAGTAGCTTGTGGCTGCACACGGAGGTTTCTAGCATGAATAATCTCATGATCCGTTTGGGCCTGGGTGGTGGTCCATCAAGAAAAACAGGCAATCGCTGGAATACCCAGGTGCCTCAATCCACCCAGATGTGCATTTAAGTTGCCACCTTAAGTAATCTCATATCTGCCATGGATACACTCACCCAATCCATGTCTACTAGCATAGCATGGCAATATAAGCAAACGTAGAAGTAACTCCCAAGGGTTTGATAATAAAACAGGTAATAGGCACTACCTCATCTACCTCCCAAAACCCACATATTAATTAGATCCTAACCATGCAATTGTTTGAGGATTGTTCTAATGCAATAAAACTGGGTAGTAAAGAGGTATGATCAAAGTGTTACTTGCCTTGCTGATGATCCGTGAAACCTAGCGATTCGAAGTAGCAACCGGTGCACTCCGGGTACTCTATCGCAAACAAACAAGCATACAATAAGTACTCATCTAATGCACTAGTAAAACTCAAATAAGAAATCTAACCAGAAAGTTCAACTTAAGAAATCCGGTTTTCAAAAAGAATCAAATCTAACGAAGCAACGAAACTCAAACGGCGAAAGAAACAAGCTTCGTTTACTAATCTGGACCTAAGTCAAATTTTACAGTAGCAAAAACTGGTTGGAGTTGGTTAAACGGAAAGAGGGTTTCGAGACAAAACTCTAGGCGCTTGAATCGCCGGATTCTGATAAACGAGCAAAAGAAAAACTAAAACAAAAATCGGATCAGAAATCGCGATCTGGAATAATCGCGGAAAATCCGAGAAAAAGAAAAACTGACGAACGGTTTAACGAACGGACGTTCGTTAACTGCAACTAAACAACGAAAACCGTTCGTTAAAGCGAACGTACGAACGAACGTCCGTTAAACAGATAAACCGAGAAAACCGGTGAACCGATCTAAAAAAATGAACTAGGGTTTCTAAAAAACCGAATCGGTTTTCTAAAAAAACCGGCAACGGTGAACGTCGGCTACCTCGTCGGGTCCGGCGGGGCTTTGGGCTCCGGTGGGGCAGCGTGGGTGGCGTGGGACGGTGGCGACGGACGTCGGCGGCAGCGACGGGCGTCGGCGGCGGTGGGCTCCTGGCGGCGGCGGGCTTCGGCGGCTGCGGCTCCCGGCGGAGGCGGCTTCGACGGCTTTGGCGGCGGGGCGGGACGGGGTGAGGCGGCGAGGTTGGGGGTATTTAAGAGGGGGAGGGGGTGGCTTGGGGGAGGGGGCCAAGCGGTGGGGAGGAGGAGTTCGGCTCGGACTCCGGTCCGAGTCGGTGGCGGTGGGGCGCGGTCTCCAGGAGGGAGACGGCGGCGTGGGGGATGTGGGCCGGCTCGGCTGGGCCTCGGCCCAGTTGGGCGCTAGAAGTTTTTTTTAAAATAAGTTCTGCCGAAACTAAGAAAAATTCTAGAAAATAAAATAAAATTCTAAAAATGCCAAAATAAATTTAAACCGTCTAAATAAAATATTTAGGACGAGATGAACATTTTCTTGGCCCTAAAATGCAGTTTGAAAAAACATGCAATTTTTCCTAAATTCAAATAAAATAGCCAAAAACTCCAAAATAAAAAATTATTTGATTTTTTTATTAAATCCTCAATACTTCTTTATTTTGGGTAAGTCGTTTTATTCCCTCTCTCATATTTTTATAATAGAAATAATTGAAGATAAAATAAATAAAATCAAATGGTTCTACTTTCAAAATTTGAGAAAACTCAAATATGAAAATAACGAAATCCCCAACTCTCTCCGTGGGTCCTTGAGTTGCATAAAATTTCTAGGATCGAGCCAAAATGCAACAAAATATGATATGCAATGATGATCTAATGTATAACATTCCAAATTGAAAATTTGGGATGTTACAAAGGCTAATATATGCTCTCTTTCATGATACCAGATTGTTTATATAGAGTATTTCAGATTATTATGTCTGCAACAACACGTGGTATTGTAAAACTATACAATAATCAAACACAATAAATCATATGTAATTTTAGTTTTATTTATCATATTGTTACTTCAAATATTGATGTTCCATATGATCAAATCCCATTGAAATATATTGCAAAACATTCCCGCTACAACGTGCGGGGTATCAGCTAGTTACCAAAATTATCATCACGGAAGTGTCCACTTCCATGACGATAAATCGCGCGTCACAGAAGTGCTTTCGTCAAGGGTGACCAACACGTGGCATCCGCCATAACGGAACGTTGTTAAGCTATCGGGTCCGGTTTTGGACCCGATAACCCGTTAACAGTCGGGACCAATGGGAAATTTCCACGTGGAAAATTCTGATTGGCCGGAGGGAACACCTGTCAGCTCCTCAGTGGGCCAGATGTCACCCATCCATTGGAGGAGACATGCCTATGATATGTCAACACGTGGCTGGGCCCAACAGGTCCCATATAGGTTAAAAAGGCTGGCCCAATCAAAGGCCCGTAGTACTTACTCAGGTACTAGTGGGCCAACCCAATAACGACCTGCTTAATAAAGGCCCATTTATGGCCCGAAGCCAGATCTGGCCTGTTAACTGTTCACCGAATATTTGGGCCCATTTACGGCCCGAAGCTAGATCTGGACCATTAATTGTTCACCGAATATTTGGGCCCAATTACAGCCCAGTGAATTTCGGCATGTTAGAGGCCCGATGTAGACATGGGCCCATTTCAGCCCGGTGTGACTTTCGGCCTGGGAATGGCCCGTGTTGCCCATGGGCCATATATGGTCCGACGGGACATCAAGCCCACTAATGGCCCGTGATAAAGGTGGAAACAGTTAAGCCCAATGTGACTTTGGTCCTGTTAAAGGCATGTCGCATAATTCGGCCCATTGATGCCTGTACTAAGGTTTCGGCCTCTTAAAGGCCCATGATATCAGTGGGCCAACTAAGGCCCGGGATATGTTTCGGCCTGGTAATGGCCCGTGATATAACTGGGCCCAAAAAGGCCCGGTCTACATTTCAGCCTACTGAAGGCCCGTCGGCAACTAGTGAAAATTGAGGCCCAACATGCATTTCTGCCTGCTAAAGGCGCATGGCTTCATCTGGGTCGTAATAGGACAGTACAATATTCAGCCTATTAATGGCCCAACGCTACCTGGGCCAAACCAAGCGTTGGGTCCACAAAAGGCCCAACTAAAATATAGGCCGGTGTAAGTTGTGGGCCTGGCGCAAAGTGTGAAGGCCCCAATCATTCAGGCCCAAGAAAGATGTTGGACGGCCCAATTGTGGCCCGCTAAAAACCAGGCCCGTTAGAGGCAAATGTTTCGGCCCGGTCGACTACATCTGATTTTTTTTCAAATAGCGAATGATGGCAGTAACTAGTAGGAATTAAGAACAAACCTACTCTATACAATAAAGAAATTATGGCATATTAACTAAGAATAAACCTACACTATACAATAAAGGATTTATGGTATATTACATCCACTGGGTATCGAAGTTCGCCACCAGTGATCATAAAGCGCAACGAAGAAGCAGATTACAAAAACTGGGCACCATTGCAGCGTGACAAAATAATACTGAATCGAGACCACTTCCAAGACAGTTCAAGAAAGGTTAGCCTTGCGGGGGAACTGCTGTGCAAGCTACTGAGCAAGGCTGTGAGACCGGCCTAGCATGTCGGTCAAAGCTGCCAGGTGTAGCTGTTTAGCGATGAGGTTCTCATTGGTGTTCTCCGCAATCTTTCTTAGAGATAGGACTTCAAGTCGAAGTTGAGTTGCAGAATGCCTTTCTACTAGAACTTGGGACTGAAGAAGTCGAACTGATTTAGACAACGAATTCTGTGAGCTTGTTTGACTGTTAGTCTCAAGTAACTTGAACACTGCATCAAGACAAGACTTTGGGGTTGTCTCGCTATCTTCAAGATGTTTTGCCTTCTTCGCTGCAATATATGTTGGGTTTGTCTCACAGCCTTCAGCAGAATTGTGCATGCCATCAGGCATATCACCCTAAAACAAAGCAGAGAGATGACAGGTTTTGCACGTGTATAAAAAAAGATGATAATTGTGCTGTCAATTCCATCCAATTTCAAATTAGAAAATAAAGAGTAAGTTTAAAATATGAATAGCATAATTTGGCATTATTCATAATGCGGGAAGCTTCACCACACTACTGGATTACCATGTCAACATAACAAGCATAGATGAAGGGTAAAGAAAATAATTGTATCTATTTTGGTTAATGTGCATGGCATGTTGTTCATATCATCAGCCACATCAGTAAGATAAAATAGGAGATGACAAGGTGCAAATGTGGGCTGCTTCACCACACACTGGATTATAGATCCACAAAAAAGAGCATACATATAGGGAGTATTGACTAATGTGCATGACATGAATAAGTAATTTGGTTTACAAGTAAAACTTAGAACTTACGGTTCTTGCGAACATGCATTTTGGTAGAAACAGCAAACTAAATAGCAGTAAACGATAGGGAGTATGAGAAAATTAAACAGCAGTTTAGGATAAAGGCTTTAGAAGGACCGACTTACATTAATAGTTAACACCGGCTTTATAATGCCCTTCTCCATGTCAAGGGAAGGATAACTCAAGAATTTCAGCATAGAATCTTCTTCATAAGCATTGCATGTACTCTAGATTTTGTAGAGAGTAATTATAGATATGATAATACTGGAACGGATAGAGGATAATGAAGATAAGATGCAGATTGATGCTACATAATCAACTACCAGTCCCTGGAAGTACAAGCGTTACAGGATAAAATGTACTGACAAGAGTAATGGGCTACACTTCTGCACTGGCATTGTCTGTGTATTCTACTTGTTGGTAAGATTAAATATAGGTCTGATCTTTTTTAGTAAATGGTGGGCGAGGGAGATAAGATACAGAATGTTACACAATGAACCAATCCCTCTTCCCATAATACAAGAGAGTTTTGAACACTGGTGTACTGTACAAAACATTCTTATATTATGGGGCGGAGGCAGTAGCTGTTAATGTAAGTACAGTGATAGACGATGTTCAGTCCTTACAAGAGAACTGCAGAGCTAAACCTCTTCAAAAGCATTGGGTTGATTCTAAATTTATGTAAGAGTCCATACGGATCTTATAATGTCCACCAAATGGACGATAACGAGGCTAACATGTGCAGTGATGCTACATAATCAAGCAGCTACGAAAGTAAGTATGATCATACAGGGCTAGAGGTACTCACAAGAGCAATGCAGTGTGCAGTATAGTTGCGAGATTCTGTGGTACCTTGAGAATGAATGTTCTTCTGCTAACAGTTTTCGTACAAGTGAGACATTAAGGCAAATGCAGAAATGTAGTTCAAATTGTGATGTGATATCATAGACAGTACCTTATGCTGCAGCTCAGACCAATGTGTAACAAGATTATTCCAGTCACCGTCGGATAAATGTAGCACCGGAGACTTTACAGAAATTTTGTTGAGAGGCTTGCCATCGAAGTGCGCTTGCCTCAGGTGGGAACAATACATCATCAATGAGTGCTTGAAAAGTGCAACCAACCCTTGCTCGTCTTGACAATCCAGTTTGCTCCTCGCCTATTTAAAAGAATGAAATCTTGTGTCTTCTATCAGCAGAAACATATGCAGTAATGACCATGAATAACATTAGCACATTACTTACGCGTAAGTTGCGGAGGAAGACTGGAAATTGTTCTGTGTCTGCAGTATAATCTTTCCATGAAGGAAAGATGCGCACAAAGTTCCTGACAACAATATAAGCTTCATCTTCTAAACTGGGAAGAAATGGAATGGGGGTCCTATTTGCTGCAATTGGGGCTCTCTCTGGTTTGAAAAATGACTTGGCAACTGGATTTTGTGTACTCTTTGCTGGAATGGGGGTTTTGCATCGTAGAGCTGGTGCTATGTCAACTGGCATAATCATATTGTTTGCTGCAGTTGGGGTCTGCTGAGTTGGGGCATCAGAAATGACCAGTGTAATAGGGCTAGAGTCTGCACCTAATGGGCTATTTGATTTATCAGGTGCCACTACCTTTTCCAAATACTTTGCTTCTGCTGCTCCATGATCAGCAATCACCCTCTTCCTTTTGAATGTCTGATACACAAGAACAACATTTGAATGGATAAATATGGTATGATGACAGATGGAATATGTATTGAAAATGGATAGGCAGGGCGTATTCACATACACGATGTGTAAACTAAGCTAATGGCATTTCAACAAAGTAGAAGCAATGCAAAGCATCAGTTGCAAGATATGTGCGACCAATATAACCTTCGAAAGTTAGAGCAAGCACCTTGATGGGTGAATAAGATAGGGCATCTTCCTCTGACTCCTCCACTAGGGAGCTACATTGACTTAGGTCTCCCTCTAGCAGAATCACTGTTAGGATCATATTTTGAGCATGAATCTGTAGGTGGAGAGCGTTTGCATTGCATTGCATCCAGACTTGATTTCAGTCCCTTAATGCCAAGTTTGACAGCCATGGCATTGTTCTGCTTTATTCTTTTCATGCACGCAAGCTCATAATCATTATGATGTTGTTCAGAATCTGAGATTCATGAAAACATAAAAAGTAGTCAGATTATCTATGGAATGCATTGCGGATTCAACTCGACCACACACAGAAATACAAACCCCTTATGTCTCTATAACAGGCAGACACACATTTCAAAACTGAAGTAGGAACATTAGAATCATATGAAATTCATATTTGAACAAATAAACTAAGGAAATATGAGTGGCATAATGTTTAGCTTCAAGGGTGGAGTGTTGGTAGTGCGACACAAAGCAAGTAGGCAAATTGTATTCCATGTAAAAGATCGAAGCCTATGTAAAAGCTGGAAATGACACTTTCTTTCTATACAATGCAGTGTTCGTTGCCCACACATGATGGAAGAGATCACATAGAGAAATACTATTCACTCATGTCTACGGTTCTAGTATTTAGAAACATGGTGGTCCACCCTAAAATAATATTGACAACAAATATGACAAGGCAAGCATAGATGTACTGAATCAATCATTTACTTGTGAGCTTACTAGGACAACTATGTGGAATTGTAACTGCAGTAAGAGACCGTCCAAAATCTGAATCAAGAAGTTTGACTAGCACTTATTGTTTGCAACTAATCGACATGAATAATTGGATATTATACCGAATGAGTAAGAAAGACAAGTAAAATTGTCAACAAACCTAGCTTGCAGTAGTAATCTGGGTCAATGTCACTACGACCAACAATCCAAAATGACTAGTGTCTGTTCTGAGGGCCGGAATTTTGAAAACTCTGTGAACTTTACAGGTACTAAAGATTACCGACATACATCTGAACCATTAAGTGTAGGTAGCACTGAGCACACAACAAACCCTATTGACAGTCCTACCTAATGAGTAATGAATCAATTAGAAAATGGGTGATGAGGAGTGGTTGCTGAGTGTTGAGGACATATCTCAGGATAAATCAGGTTGGCTTAGTGGGTGCTGCATGCCAGCCCTGAACGGACTGGGAAGCTAGGCACGGCGGCGCACCCGGGGCAGTGGTGACGCTATTGGGCGAGCGGCTCCTGACCTCCTGTTAGTCCGGCATCTCCTCCTAGAGTCATGTCGTCCGGGGACGGCAAGTCGTCGGCGAGGCAGGCGGTTGGGGGCAAGTAGAGATCGGAAGCATGTAGCAGAACAAAGGGGAATCGGGGCCTGGGACAACCCAAAATCGAAGGGTGGGCCGGCCCACCGTGGGCACCATGTAGAGATACACACCCGAGCGGTGAACATGCATTTTCGAAACTAATTTAGAAACATTTAGCTGACCAATTAAATGACTCTATTTTAATAATATCAGATTAGTATTTGAACAACTAAGCTTGTTTAGCTTGATGGGTGGAGCAGTGCTATTATGACACGAAGCACGTATTATAATCATATAGTGATCATAAAAGGGGGAAACTCTGAGCATATTTTTTAGCAAAAGAGGGTTTCCCTTCCGATTTCTATTAAAGAAACCACCACGGAACCAACATGATCAATTAAACCCTAAGCATGATCAATTAAACTGTATTATGACTGTGCCATGGCAGATTTGAAGCTGCAAACCGGAGAAATGACATTTAGCATCCATTGTTTGCTTCGAACTAAGAACTAAATTCTAAGAGCTGAAAAGAAAGTAGGGTAACCAAGTTAAGATCTATTTTCTGGTTGAGATCAAAAGGTTGAGTAGATATGAAGTATCACCTCTCTTGCAGTGTCGTTAGGCATCGGGGGCGCGATGGTTATCGGTGGTGTTGAAGCAGATCTGCGATGGTAGACGGGTGCATCGGGGGATAAGTCCCGTTTCGGTGGAAGAGAAAGTCGTGTGAGCGGCCCCAGCAAAGAGGACGACGTCGTCGATGAAGCAAGAGGACGCGATGCAAGGCTCTTGGTCTGTTGCCGTGGATGAGAAACGTCCATCTCTAGCAGTGGACGACGCGGTCTTGGTAGGCGCTCCGGCATCATGGAGGATGGTGGTGATGGATGTGGTGGAGGATGGCGGCGATGGATGGGGTGGATGACAGCGGCGATGGATGGGGTGGCGGACGGAGGCTGGTGTGGGGATGGTGTTCTAGCGCGGATGGTGTATGAATGGTAAAATGGAGGGAGAGGTACGAGGAACCATGTTTTTAGGACGCGTTTGTCTAAAATATGGGAAAGTTACGAACTTAGCCCCGTTTTAAAATTTGGACATCTCATCGGTTGGGGATACGACGGTAATCTCGCATCTCGCCAATATTTGCCCATAGCAATTTCGGGCAAGGAGAGGGTGGTTGGTGCCCATGGTTGGCGCCCACGGTGTATGAACAGGGCTGACAGGTAGGGCGGTTGTGTCACATGTGAGTGAAGTTACAAATCTTCCCCTATTGAAAATATTTGCCTACATCGATTTCGGCCGAGTCGAGTTTGTTTTCCCACCCACCGTGTATGAATGGGGAAATGGAGGGAGAAACATAGGTCTTTCGGATGAGCTAGAATCAAATGTATTTTTCCGCCCATGTTTGGCGCCCACCGTGTCGGAATGGGCTCAGAGGCGGTCATGTCACGTCTAATTGAAGTTACTAACGTACCCCTATTTAGAGCAGTGGAAATTGGGACGATGGATTGTCCGTGTAATGGGTAGATAGTAATTTCCATCTTCCAAATACTTGGCTTCGGGCAGCCGACGTGGGAGTAGACATTTTGCCGCTTCTTTCGAATTTTGGGACAATAAGCATCCACATTTACCCTGGCAACTAAATTTGAATCCATTTTGTATTCCTATACGAATCTTTATAAATCATTCTATGTGTTTTTATATATCTTCAAAAGGACGACAAAGATGTATTCCACTATCATATATGAATATGGTTTACAAATGTCGATACTCAAATTCAGAAGCCAGAATCCAGTTTAAGGTGAATTCGAATATTTGGAACACTTCATGTCCAACTCAAATGTCACACGCAGCATAATGTGTACTCCCATTTAGATATGTACACAAGCGATGTATCACGATTCAAATACTGAGTCAATCAACCAAGAATGCACAGAACTAATAGACATATAAACACTTATAGAGTATATGGATCAATAATATCAACTAACATACATAGGCCAGGCCGCTGTACTTTTTTTTGCTACAACAACATCCTTTTTTAGCCAAGCTACTATAGCATCTTGGCCCTTTCCGATGCGTGCCACTTATGGTCCATCTATACTACTATTATTGCTGAATGCACATTCAGCCCGATTGGCATATTTGTAGATCTAGCACATCAATCAAAATGAAATGTCTCCGAGTCTTATCAATTAATACAGACTTGTGCTCAAATAAAATTACAAACCAGAAAACAAAAAACAAAAAACAATTATTACATGATCTCTAAAACAAATAGTTTGATTGATTACATGAACAAACAACACAAAGGTTATTCAACGATGGAAAGAACATTTCACCTATGATTTACCAAGTGGGAATTTAATTTCCTTTTTTCCTTCAGGACCTTAACAATGTGGTCAGTCTCAGCTTGCTTCATTTTGAAATCCACCAAATATTTAATGGTTGTCTTGATAACTGTGTGTGATTGTGATAATTGCTTCCTCAACATGTCAACTTCATCTCTAAGTGCAGAAGCAGAATATCTTTCTACCACTAGTTTAGCCTCTAGAGCATCAGTAGTTGGCAATTCATAATGCATGATTGGGCTGGTGCCACTGCTGTGGGATGATACAACGTCCATGGGGACCTCGCTCTTTGATCTTGGGCTAACCTGTTTTGCCGTTAAAGTTCTGATTGGATTCAGAAAAGTTGAAGTTAGCAAAACATCTCAACTGGGAGTTATAACAGCAAACCAATTAAAACAAAAAAGGAATTAAAGAGTTCCAATTGGATGCTGAAAAGTAGTTATTAACATCATTGTAACCCGTTGTTGCAGCAGCAAATCAGTTAAAAAACAAGTAGCTATTTAAGTTCAGGCAAACAGGTAATTCTTAACAATAAGTATCAAACACATAGATAAGCGCAGTCTATAATAGGATTAACAGGCTGTGGCATTATGTAATCAGTAGCAAACTAAATTAAGCCAAGCAACGCAATTGAACAATTTTACAATAAGTGCCTAACTAAAATTCCGAGAAGCAGGTAACTGAACTTACGCTAGTTCTTTGTATAGGCACACTGCAACTTTCTTTTCACTTACAAGGTTGCACGAAGGAGTCCATGGCATCAATTGCTTGGATACGCAGTCCTAATACTTCTTTCTTCCCACATTGCATTGGTAAGTCAAATGGTTAATCTGGAAAGATGGTGCATCCTTGATATGTTATATGAGGACGTGTATTCAGACTAGTTGTAGCCACACACATCACACTGGCTTTTACTGTATATTTCATGCGATTACTTTTGGCATATCAAGATCTAAGCAATCTACAATAGGATGAAAAGACGAACATCCTTCACATTATTGGCGAACTCAGTTCATAGAAACTAGCAATTCAACCATTCTATGGGTAAATCAAAAGCGCCACCTGAATATTTTTCACTACCCCAATCATACATGCAAAAAGGGGGCGACGCCACCATAGGGGCTAGTATGGGCAGCTGTCGGTGTCAAAACCGGCAGATCTCGGGTAGGGGGTCCCAAATTGTGCGTTTAAGGCTAATGGTAACAGGAGACTGGGGACACGATGTTTACCCAGGTTCGGTCCCTCTCGATGGAGGTAATACCCTACTTCCTGCTTGATTGATCTTGATGATATGAGTATTACAAGAGTGGATGTACCACGAGATCGTAGAGGCTAAACCCTAGGAGCTAGCCTATGATTATGATTGTTGTTGTCCTACGGACTGAAACCCTCTGGTTTATATAGACATCGGAGGGGGCTAGGGTTACACAGAGTTGATTACAGAGAAGGAGATCTATCCTCCGAATCGCCAAGCTTGCCTTCCATGCAACGGAGAGTCCCATCCGGACACGGGACGAAGTCTTCAATCTTGTATCTTCATAGTCCAACAGTCCGGCCAAAGTATATAGTCCGGTTGTCCGGATACCCCCTTATCCAGGACTCCCTCAGTAGCCATTAAACCAGGCTTCAATGACGATGAGTCCAGCATGCAGATTGTCTTCGGCATTGCAAGGCGGGTTCCATCTCTGAATACTCCAAGGTAAATTTCAAACACTTAAGTTGTGTCCGGCTCTGCAAGACAAATTTCCAATACCACCGTAGAGAGAACAATAATCCACAAATCTAATCCGCCGACAACTCTTCGTGGCGTGACATCACGCCACGGCCTGGCCTTTATTCGAACCGTTTTATACAACCAGCTACCGCACAAATTGCGAGGTGGTTTTTATGGCACATCTTGTCGAAGCAGAGATCGTGTCCCCCTTATCGCGGGATCTTCATCAATATGGGTATAGGTAACCCAACCGTGCCATCAATCGTGGCGCATGGAAAATGAGTAATTTTGACATGCAAGTGGGGAGGCGCACATTTCTTCACCGTCTTTATAAAGGGATAAGGATCCCCCGTTTTTACCGACGCCTTCTTCCTCCTTTGCTCATCCGTTCTCGCACTCTCGAGCCCCAGCGCCCAAGTTCTCACCTTCTCCGTAAGACCATCCGCAGCATGTCCGGAGCGGGAGGCAAGTGGATAGCCTCCTCTGTCACAAAGGAGGACATTACCAAGCTTCGGGCGGCCGGATACTTGGCCGAAAACATCGCGCACAGGCTTCCAGCGGAGGGACAAATCACCCCCACCCCAAAGTCTCGGGAGACAGTAGTATTCCTCCCTCATTTCGTCCGCGGACTAGGATTTCCACTCCACCCGTTCCTCTGCGGGCTCATGTATTACTATGGGCTAGATTTTGATGATCTGGCCCCAAATTTCATCCTCAACATCTCGGCGTCGTCGTGTGCGAGGCCTTCCTCCGCATAAAGCCCCACTTCGGCCTATGGCTGAAGACCTTCTACGTGAAGCCAAAGATCGTGAGCGGATAACAGGCGGAGTGCGGAGGCGCCATGGTGGAAAAAATGCCCAACGCTTGACGGCTCCTTTGTGGGGACCGTGAAAGGGTGGCAATCAGGGTGGTTCTACATCACCGAGCCGAGCGACGCCAATTGGGCGGCGGCCCCCAAATTCCGATCCGGAATCCCCATGCGGCTCACCTCTTGGGAAAAGAAGGGCCTGGCCTGGGGCGAACCTGTGGAGCTGACCGGACTCGAGACCTGCATCAAAAGTATGAGCGACAAGAAGATCAAGCTTGTCAACGTGGTCTAGGTCATGCTCGTCCACCGGATTCTCCCATGTCAAAGACGGGCATTCAATATGTGGGAGCTCAATCCGGCCGAACACCAGATGCTGCATGAGCTCTTCAACAAGACGCATAAGGACGTCTGGTATGTGTTGTTCAAGACCGGCGAAGTTCCTCCTCCCATTTCCGAGGACCGCGGGCTCAGCGCAAAGCGCCTCGCCAATTCGGTAAGTCCCCTATACATCACAAGATGTACCTTTCCCAGCATATTCGTGGGAGGATTTTAAGTCACCATGCTGACAAAACAGGATTACGTGGAGATGGCAGAGAAGATTGACTGTACGGCTCCGCTGCCCGAAGATCCAGCAACCGCACTCCTGACGGAGATGCTGGTTCCGGTGCCTTACAAGGTGCCGGAGAAAAAGGCCGAAAAGAAGGCCACGGGGACCAGGAAGGGTCTCTGGCGCGATGTTGCACCGGACGCCTCACCCGAAGATGATGAGGTGCACTCCTCCCACGAAGGGGAGGAGAAGAAGAGGAAGGCCGCCCCATCCGGGGAGGCCGAAAGGTCCAAGAAAGCGGTCGTGGGGACCAGGAAAGGTCTCCGGCGCAGGGTCGTGATAGACTCGTCGTCCGTGGACGCTGAGACTGTTTCCTCCCATGGAGATGGGGGGAAACATGAAGAAATGCCCCCTCCCCGCACTGGGGAGGAGAAGAAAGGGAAAGCCGCCCCATAGGGGGAGGCTAGGACGCCGAAGAAGGGAAAGGCGTCCCTTCCGGACCAATCCACCACGGCCGCCTATAGAGAGGAGGAGTGGCTGCCCATGGGCAAGCCCCGGGCGAAGTCGTAAGTATCCGCACTCCATAATACTTTTCGTGCGACTTTAACTTCATAGTTTGTAATATCGCCGAACACGTATATGCAGTCCGGTTGGGTCCAATCTCGGGGTATCCTCTTCGGAAGGGTCTCTGAGTGAGTCGGAGATGAATTCACTCCTGACGGCCACCTCCCCACGACATGCAGATGCCACCGAGGTGTTGTCCCAAAGGATACCAGAGCAGGGGGCAACGGTTCTGGAGACGCCCCAAGGCAAAATCCCAGATGCCGGGCACATGGGGGGGTAAGACCCCCATGGATTATGTGGACGGGAGCCACAACAAACCTGGCTCCCAGCCGGTTACTGCGCCGGAGCCTCCAAAGGCTCCGGATTCCAGTAGGCAGCCCCTCGCGAAGGAGGGCGAGCCGGCCGTGCCGATGACCTCCGCCCAGCCAGAGGCATCGGATAATTTGTTGGAAGTGCTTCGAGGCGCTTCCATTGACGAAGAGCACCGTACTCTTATGAGTACGGTGATTGAGAAGGTTCGGTCCGCAAAAGCGGATTGACCGAAGCCTGCACCAGCCTCCTAACAGGCTTTGAGGTAAGTAATGAAAAAGTGTGAGAAAATATCACCCAATAGACAGTAGCCCCTGATGCTCTGTTTGGTGTTCGGAAAGAAAAGCCAAACGGAGGGTCAATGTTTAATCCGCATGAGTCTAATAGTACTTGTCTATGTTAATGATTAGGCGTGGCTGCTGACCGCCGCTGCGCGCACAGCTGAGGTTGCTGGACTCAGGCAGGACCTGGGGCAAGCCGAAGAAGAGCTCGGCCTCGTGAAGAGGCAGCTCGAGGAGAACAAAGGTAAGTGATACCCCGTCCGTGTGTCATGTAGAGGAGAAAAATTGATGATGCTAACGAAAAGCATCATGATTTTTAATAGGGGACACGACCGAAGTGGCGGCCTTGAAGAAAGCGCTGTCTGAGGCCGAAGTCAGGGCGGCCAAAGAGCGCACCGAGCGTGAAAATCAAGATGCTCGGGTGGGGGAGGTACAGCAAGAGCTCCAGGAGTTCGGCAAGAAGTTCGAGTCCTTGGAGCATGAATTCAAGACGCAAGCGTCCGAGCTTGCCAAAGCCCTCGAGAGCGCAAAGGCCGAAGCCCAAAAGGCCCTCCAGGAAATCTAGTCGGCCAAGAAGATAGCGGCATGTAAGGCATTCATTATGCAGACCAAGCATGTGGAGGAGACCTTTCTTTTACTTAACTGAATTCGGAGCTCTCCAGGGGCCTTCACAGATCTACCACGCAGCATATCGGATGCCACGGAGTTCTACCGAGCCGAGGAAGGGAGCTCAACGAAGAAGTTGTTTTGGTACCAGTATGCCGAGGCCGAACATTTGATGCCATTGAGTGACCAACTTAAGCAATTGGTCGAACTCCACAAGGCGGCCGAACTGGCCATGAAGGGCTTGATAGTCCGGATGTGGCCTGGTGAGCCTCTTCCCGACAGCTACTTTGGTCTTATAAAGCGGGTGGTAAATGCATGTCCGCGGCTTGAGGTTATCAAGCGATCTGTCTGCATTGAGGGTGCCCATCGGGCCTTTACCCACGCGAAGATGCATTGGGCCAAACTAGATGCTGAGAAGTTGGTGAAGGATGGACCCCCGGAGGGTAAGGAGCATCGCTACCCCGAGAAATATTATGATGTCGTTATGAAAGGCGCTCGCCTTGTGGCCGATGAATGCGCCGAGAACACAATCTTTGAGTGAATGTACTCATGTCGTCTTGGTAATATGAGAACGAGTTTGTTTGCGCTATATAATGCTTTGTTGATTTAAAATATTACCTTTCGTGCGGCCGTTTATAAAATTTTGAAAGTAGGCCAGTCGTCGGCTTCTGCCCCCTTGTAACTAGTACTTGGGTGTTCATGGAAAACCCAAACACTCTTTATCCAAATTTTTGGTCCTTTAAGGAGGTGCTTAGCGCAACGAACAAGGCAATCATACTATGCGGCTTTACAACTCTCACTTAGCCATAGAAGTCTACAATCGGCGAAGCCCCTAGTATTCGGAGAGCCGAATTGGGGCGCTATATATGCCTAAATCGGACAAGCCCGATTCCTCGCCTGAAGCAGAAAAATCTTTAAGGATTTTACACCTCTCGAACAGCGACCAACTCTCACCGCATCATGACAGTCAGTTTTCGGCTTTCTCTACTGAGGTGCTCGTCCGGAAGAACCGGGACACAATCGCAGTAGTTCTCCCTGCGCTACCTTAGCCGATATAACAGAACGTAAGGTACCAAAACAAGGGAGACGGGCTAACCCAACTATTGACCCAAGACATGATCCGGAGCTGATGCATATAATGCTACAAGTTCGAGGTGCCGCATTGTCGAAAGTGTTCGGACTTTTCTTGCCATGTTATGGGGCTCAATAAAAAGCCCCTGGCAAACTGATCGTACCAAAGTGTACGGATGCAATATTAAATAAATATTCAAGGGAAAATGTGAAGATAGTAATAAGAAGCTGATGATGTATTCTATTTCCCGTTGTCATTTGGATAATATGTCAAGGCGTATGTGTACAATTAATGCGTGAAGCAGAAACAAATAGGACTATTTGACATGTCCTATCCGAAGGCAGGCTGCATGCGGGTATGTAAAACAGGTATAACGATCATTAACAGAGACCACCTGGGTATTCCCTTATGTGCAAAGCCTCTTGCCTTCTTGGTGTTCCCTCCTGTGATGAGTCCGTTAGTCCGGTTCTTTGAAGGGGCTGCCCGAAAGTAGGGTCCTGTGAGAAAGATAGAAAAAGGGGTGTGCGAGCCTCGTGGCGGCTGAACCGTACTGTAGGCCGCATCGTCGTCTCGCCTCTACCTATGCCCATGGTATTTTGAGTGCATAGTTATGTACACGTGGCACAAATGCCGCCTGAATAGGGCTGGGGCGGAGGCCGGATTGCTAATCGAGCTCTTGGTGTGCCTGACGATCCTGTTGCAGGGTGCTCCGGACTCGCTTGACGGTGTTCTGGGTTGTCATTTCCGAATTGGCTATCTGTCGAAGAAGGCTGCTTTGCACTTCTGCCGCGAGGGCCGCAGTGTGCTCTTTCATACGGAGGGAGCGGTCTGTGTTTCCATTGACTGTTATAACCCCGCGAGGTCCTGGCATCTTGAGCTTAAGGTATGCGTAGTGAGGTACCGCATTGAATCGAGCGAACGCGGTTCGTCCAAGTAGTGCATGATAGCCACTACAGAAAGGGACGATATCGAAGATTAACTCCTCGCTTCGGAAGTTATCCGGAGATCTGAAGACCACTTCCAGTGTTATTGAGCCCGTACATTGGGCCTGTTCCCCTGGAATTACACCTTTAAAGGTGGTTTTGGTGGGTTTTATCCGTGAGGGATCGATGCCCATTTTGCGCACTGTGTCCTAATAAAGCAGGTTCAGGCTGCTGCCACCGTCCATAAGGACTCGCGTGAGGTGGAATCCGTCGATGATTGGATCAAGGACCAATGCGACTGAGCGGCCGTGACGGATGCTGGTAGGGTGGTCCCTACGATCGAAGGTGATCAGACAGGATGACCATGGGTTGAACTTTGGGGCGACTGGCTCCATCGCATAGACGTCCCTCAGTGCATGCTTTCGTTCCCGTTTGGGGATGTGTGTGGCATAGATCATGTTCACCATTTTCACCTGGGGGGGGGGGGTTTGTTCTGTCCCCTAGTGTTCAGACGCCGGGGCTCCTCGTCATCATTGTTGTGCAGCCCCTTGTCCTTGTTTTCGGCATTCCACTTGCCAGCCTGTTTGAACACCCAGCAATCTCTGTTAGTGTGATTGGCTGGTTTGTCGGGGGTGCCGTGGATCTGGCACGAGCGGTCGAGTATGCGATCCATACTGGACGATCCCGGATTGTTTCTTTTGAACGGCTTTTTCCGCTGACCGGATTTTAAGTTGCTGAATCCGGCATTGACTGCCATATCTTCGGCGCTGTCACCATTATTCCGACGCTTATGTCTATTGCTCCATGGCTTTCCGTTGCTGTCGCGGACATCTGAAGTGCCAGAGTTTCTTGTCGTGGTGCTACTGCGAGCCAGCCAGCTGTCCTCGCCCGCGCAAAAGCGGGTCATGAGTGTCGTGAGGGCCGCCATGGACTTCGGTTTTTCTTGGCTGAGGTGTCGGGCTATCCACTCGTCGCGGATATTATGCTTAAAGGCCGCCAGGTCCTCGGTGTCCAGACAGTCGACAATTTGGTTCTTTTTAGTTAGGAACCGAGTCCAGAATTTCCTGGTTGACTCTCCGGGCTGTTGGGTAATGTGACTTAAGTCATCAGCATCCGGTGGTCGCACGTAAGTGCCTTGGAAGTTGTCGAGGAATGCGTCCTCAAGATTTTCCCAACTGCCGATGGAGTTCGCCGGCAGGCTATTCAGCCAATGTCTGGCTGGTCCTTTAAGCTTAAGGGGGAGATACTTGATGGCATGTGGATCATCATCGTGAGCCATGTGAATGTGGAGAAGGAAATCTTCGATCCATACCGCGGGGTCTGTTGTGCCATCGTATGATTCGATGTTGACGGGTTTAAACCCTTCTAGGAATTCATGATCCATTACTTCGTCAGTTGAGCAGAGGGGGTGTGCGGCGCCTCTGTGCCGGGCTATGTCACGACGCAGTCCGATGGAGTCTGGCTGGTTATGTTCTGCCCGGCCGGACTTATTATCAGTGTATCCGGCATGACGGTCATTGTCATGTGCTGTGTCGTGCCCCCGTGATCCATAGATCGATCTTGGTTCTCCTGCGTTGTTTTCCAATATGTCTCGGAGGTCCTGCGTATTGCCCCGGGCCGTGGTGAGCTGGCATGGGGGTGCGGGCTAGTATTTGGTCTGATACGCCATTTTATCCCGGCCACGATGCGGTCGGTCAGCCTCGTCTTGTGCTGGTAGTGTAGGCTCTACGGCCTCCTCCTCTAGCTGAGGTAGCAACTTGTACTTTGGGTAACCCATGGTGGGGGGCTCGAGTTCGTATTCCTCGACCACCAGGACCTCGGTCCATCTGTCTGCGAGCTGATCTTGATCAGCTTGGAGCTGCTGCTGCTTCTTTTTCAGGCTTCTTGCAGTGGCTATAAGCCGGCGCTTAAAGCGCTCCTGCTGTATGGGATCCTCCGGTACGCCGAATTCGTCGTCGCCGAGGCTCACCTCGTCTTCGGAGGGAGGCATATAGTTGTCGTCCTCCAAGTATCCGTCCGTCGCCTTTTCATCTGGGCTGACCTGCCCGTGTTCCTATTCGGCCTACTCGAAGGTAGGCTGATCAGGATTGTATTCCTCTTCAGCACCATCTGGATTGTTTTCTTCTCCTGTGCCGGTATTGCTGTGGCGGGGCTTAGAACGGCACCGATGACGCCCATGTTTTGACTTCCTCCCCGAGGGGTTATCTTCTGTTGCCTCATATATATATATATATATATATAGGTAAAATCCATCCTACCACCCGGTGGTAGTTACCCCACATGTCTCATATACTAGCATGTGGTACTATATATACTATTTTATTATTTTAAATATGTTCATATACTATATCTAAAATATTTCAAAACAAGTTACATGAAAAAATTGCATATGAGCCCATAGTTTTTGTTATATTTGTGAAATACGTACATATTTGTACGTAAAAAAGAGCATACTCAAAAAATGGTACATACTACCTAATTTTTTGTGTATATACTACCTAATCATTGTTATATACTACATACTACACGTACATACTCTCAGTTTCGACAGATACTACATACAACATACAAAACGCAAGTGGTGGTAACTACCACTGCTTGTAGGAAACATTTGTCCTATATATATATATATATATATATATATATATATATATATATATATATATATCATTGTAAGATGAAGAGTGGTAGTCCAGTGCCCTGTGGGCAGTGGTTCCTGTTCTTCTCCTGCATCGTCGTCTATATCGTCGATATCTTTGGAGTCGAAGTCAAGCACGTCGGTCAAATCATCGACCGTGGCTATGAAGTGGGAGGTGGGTGGGTAACGAATTTCTTCGTCGCCTGCTTCCCACTCGAGCCGGACATAGTTCGGCCAGGAATCTCCTGATAGAGAGAGAGAGAGACCTTAATGAATTTAGCACATCGCCAAAGGGGGAGTGCTGAAAGATATATGCGGCAGTGAACTCCATTATTGGAGCCCAATCGGACTCGATGGGTCCGGGCACGCGCGGTTCGGAACCCACGTCCGGACACAGGTCCGGCGGTCCGGTGACGTAGATCCCCTTAATGGAGGAGTCTGTGTTCGGCTCTACCGCCGAAGAGTATGCGTCCTCCGTGGCGGGGTCCATCCACCCGTCCTCGGTCGATGCAATCTGCCCCGGATTCAGGTCCGGAGCGGCTGCAGGGGCGATATCCCAAATACTATCTGATAGCATATTTAAGTCATGCTCGTCGTGACTGTTCGGCACTCCTGATGCAGGCCTGAATCTGTCAAAGGTCAAGTCTCCGCGGATATCGGTCGTGTAATTCAAGTTCCCAAACCTGACCTGATGGCCAGGGGTGTAGCCGTCGATCTGCTCCAGATAGCCAAGCGAATTGGCCCGCAGTGCGAAGCCGCCGAACACGAAGATCTGTCCCGGGAGAAAAGTCTCGCCCTGAACTGTGTTGTTGAAGATTGAAGGAGCCATCGAGCCTTACAACGACGACACAGAGGAACTCTCAATGAAATCACCAATGTCGGTGTCAAAACTGGCTGATCTCGGGTAGGGGGTCCCGAACTGTGCGTCTAAGGCTAATGGTAACAAGAGACTGGGGACACGCTGTTTACCCAGGTTCTGGCCCTCTCGATGGAGGTAATACCTTACTTCCTGCTTAATTGATCTTGATGATATGAGTATTACAAGAGTTGATCTACCACGAGATCGTAGAGGAACCCTAGGAGCTAGCCTATGATTATGATTGTTGTTGTCCTACGGACTAAAACCCTCTGGTTTATATAGAAACCGGAGGGGGCTAGAGTTACACAGAGTCGGTTACAGAGAAGGAGATCTATCCTCCAAATCGCCAAGCTTGCCTTCCAGGCAAAGGAGAGTCCCATCCGGACACGGGACGAAGTCTTCAATCTTGTATCTTCATAGTCCAACAGTTCGGGCAAAGTATATAGTCCGGCTGTCCGGATACCCCCTTATCCAGGACTCCCTCAGCGGCCGCCTCGGGTGGCTGGAAAGTGTGCACCTAGTTTGAGTCGTCCAGGTTGGCCCGGGCTAGTTTTGTTCGTCCCAACGCATGAGCAGGCAATGTAAAAAATGAAGAAAAATGTTTCAACTTGGATGGGCCAATAACATAAGTGCAAGGCAGGCCCTATAGCAGGCTCGTGGCCCAAACAAGCGCTTCCCATATCGATCGACAGCAGGAAAAATCCCAATTCATTCGCTCCAGCCTCCAGTCTGGTTTGCTCCTAACCTAGCTGCTGCTGGACAGACTGACACAGCACTTCCTCGCGCCCTCGTTGGAGGGCGGTCATCGGGCTTCAAGCGAACAGAAGGACAAGAAGATGAAGAGCCAACCCTGGGTGTAGCCTGCTTGGGAGGCAGCGGCGGTAGCACGGGCATGGCATCGAGCTTGCGCAAACGGACAGTCACAGCTTGCAAGAGTAGCATGCGCAACGAGCAAGTACATCACATCCCTGATTATATCTAATTCAACTCTTCAATTTCTGGCCAATAGTTAAACCTGACGGTGTTGTAAAACTGCTTGTATGTTGGGAATCTGTGAGAAAATGAAACCAGTTTCTACTTATTTTATAACTCCCCCAATCAATACTGAACTGACTGAATCTGATGTATCTAATCAAGTTTCTGGTGCAAAGATTCAAGCTCATGTTGTTCTTGACCCTGAAGTGTCTAATGAATAGACTGCTAATGAAGGATTTGATGCAAACATTTTACATGCTCCTGGTGATGAACATATAGTGTTTAATGAGGGATCTAATTGCAAGCTCCCATTGAAGGATTTACTGTGTAATGATGATCTGCTATGTTGAGAGAGACACAGAGATTTACAGGCATTGATGACAAGCAAATTATAGTGCATTTTCATGGCTTGAGGAAACGTCGAGACCATCGACCAGAAAGTCCCCGTATCATGACAACATAGCATAAATACTTTTCTAATCTATTGTTTGAAACTATTGGCATACTTGTGTAGGATAGATATATTGATATGCAGTTTGTGCACTGGTTATAGGTGCAATTACATTTTGATATTTTCAGCCAGAGAATGAATAATTCAAGCAGGTACAGACCATGTTTGTAGTCCTTGTACACCATGTTGCATTTTGTGTTTTTTGGTGCTTGCATCATTTAGTGTTTATAATCTGAACTACTTTGGATCATTAGCTGGTTTTCAAAGTGCATGTGGCTTCACATTTCTCAAGTTATGTTGATTTTCGGAGTGCAGGTGCCTTCGTATTTTTGAAGTTAAATGTTCGCCCCTGGTAACTTGAATTCGTCGATCCGCCACTGCACACAAATCATACACGAATGCCAGTACGAATTAAATGAAATGCAGGGACTTACGCTAGCTCGTTGTACAGGCCCACTGTAGCTCTGCTTGCGCTTGGGATGTTCCATGTACAAGTCCATGTTACCACTTGCTTGGATGTGAAGGCCTTGTGCTCCTTACATCCCCCTCTGCATTTTTGACACGGCGAATGGTTGATCAAATAAGAGGAATCGACCTTGCTGTCGTACCGGAGGACAGATACTTACAAGGTTATACAGGTGTGTAGGATGTGTACCAGATCTCGTAGCGCCATCATGCTTCGCTAAAAAATGGATTTGCTTGTTTCAGATGATATCGCCAGAAGAAATAAGAGTTAAAGTCAGAGTTTCATAGGCGTGTAAGCTAAGAGAGCAGTTAAAGGATATCCAAACATTGTCGGAATAGTGCACAAGGGAGTGATGTGTGGATACCTAGTTCGGGCCGGCGTTTGGGCATGCTCGCCTAGCTAGAGTGCGGGTCACTTCAGAGCTGTTGTGGGTGATGCGCTGGTGTTGGCTGGCCGTGCACAGATGCAGATATTGAGTGGCAGCGAAGCGCTATGATGCGCTGGACGAGACCGTTGGTGAAGCCCCAACGACTTCGGGGGGCGGAGGTGCGACGATGTGCTCGGTGAAGTAGCCCCGGTGAGCTGGGAGACAGCGTCCGTGAAGCGCACCTGATGCGGTGGAAGTCGGTGTCTGTGAGGCACGTCGGTTACGACGGCCGACGTTGTCGGTCGACCACCCGATGCAATGGACGAGGGCATAGATGAGGTAGCTCCGGTGCGGTGGTGAAGCGCGACCATCGTCTTCATCGTCGTCGTTCGGCACAGAGGTGGGGAAAGAGATGAGACGAGGGGAGATTTGAACTTTTCTTGGGTTGGCGGAGAATTAGATATTTGAGCAATCTGGGCGCGGAAGGAGACGGTGGAGAAGGGAGATATTGCAGGGCTGGAATTGGGGCCGCCAGATATTTCAATCCGAAACGTGGAAGCATGAACTTATTATGTCATCGTCCTTTTGGGGGGGGGGGAAGGGGGGGTGGCTGGGTGCTACCCGTTCGTCCGACACATGCGACCACCATGACACGACCCTGGTCTGCCTGGTGCGCCTACATTTGAGAATGCAAATGGATCTTCTTTAATTTTCAAATGAATCTGTATGTATTACCATGCCCGTGTTTTCCTTGCAATAATTAGTCATTCGAATCGATATACTCCCTCCGTTCACTTTTGTAAGTTGTTTCAGACAACTTAAAATGAACTGTTTTGCACACTGTCTGAAATGTCTTCAAGGTCTTATAAAAGTGAACAGAGGGAGTACTATAAATTAATTAACGAGGAGTTATTTGAAAAAAAATGAAACGGTATCCACGCTAACGTGGATTTAAGTGTGTGTGTGTGTGTGTGTCACATAATTAGTTATTTGAATTAGAGTGTGTGTCACGTAGCGATCTCTAATTCTAACCTGGATTTCACATTTCACTGTATCCATGCTACTTTTTTAATACAAATTCATATGTATATGATGAACACCATGGTAGTGAGAAAAGTTTTGGATGGATTCAAACATATGACCTACAAAATAGCACAACAAATCGAGTCAATGTCAATTTTTCGAAACCTAGTATGGCACGAATTCGAAATAATTACCCATATGCATGGTCCTCAGTTCAAATCTTACAATGTACACCGAATTGCAACATCAATACTAAGTCTCGTACTATCTAGATTCAAATGTTGTTTTAGTCCCCCCCCTCCCCCCGCCCCCGCACACACGCTACATACTTCTTGTATCGGTCAATCTTCCTCTCCTAACCACCTTAGGAAGCTATCGGTTTCCAACACACGTTCATTCTTTCTCTCCATGTTTCGATCTCTAACTCTCTCAACTACACAACCCCCTTTTTCCACTCTGTTAACAAATGTATTTACCTCACACACCCGCCATTGCACCCCATGCCGAGCTCTCTCTCTCTCTCTCTCCCTCTCCCTCTCACCCTCTCGCGCTAAATACATGCATTGCATATCTAGCCCCGCAACCTCTCGTGCGCACGCACGCATGTTGTCTATCTAGGTCACTCCCTTGAGACTGTCTCACTCTTTCTTCCGCACGGTGGGCCACACTCGCTCAATCTCGCTCTCTTTATCTGAGTCTCGTTTAACCTCGTTTTATTTCACACACAAATGATATATCTCCCTGTCCGGGCCTCCATCGATACACTCTATACTCTCTCACGCAGATTGTCTATCTAGATCAGTCCATCCAAGCCACCCCACTCTTTCGACCTCATGGTGGGCATGCTCGCTCAATCTCTCTCTCTCTCTCTCTCTCTCTCTCTCTCTCTTTGTATGTCTCGATTCACCTTGCTCTTTCTCAGACAAAAACAATATATCACCATGTTTGAGCCCAATTCGACCTATTCACATTGTATACTCTCTCACACACATTGTCTATCTAGGTCACTCTCTCCAACCTGTCTCACTCTTTCGATCGCACGACGACCATATGTGATTGATTGACCTTGCTTCCTCCCATGCAAAAAATATATCTACACGTCTGTGACTGGATCATCTCTCAAGCTCTATCTTACAGCCCTCACCCTTCCCAAAAGCTCAATCGGACAACATCTCTCCAGAGCATATATATCTATTCAATGAATGTCGGACCACACTCACTTTGTCTCTCTATCTATATGTCTCTCGATTGACCTCGCTTTCTCACGCCGTATCTTCCACGCATTGAAGCTACCTCTCCATCCCTCGCAAAGCTGGAGCTATTTACATTGCGAGGGGCACTCCAACCTTGGATTAATTTATGTAGGCATTTATTCCGGTCGGTTTAGATTATATTTCCGTAGCATTCGGTCCACAACTACTCCAAACACCGGTTCAACCCCCGCAACTCCCCTAGTTGATTTCCCTCCAGCTCGGTCATTGCTCTCTTGCACGTCCTTTCTCGCCTTCAACGTCGCACCATGGTATTATTGCAAAAAACTTTGTTGTTCTCTTTAATTATTATAAATAAGCTAAAAAACAACACACCAATAGTCCACTTGGAATGGAACAAATTTCGACCCACAAATTAAAGTGCTACAAACTACACACCGAGGGGCCCACATGTCATGAAACAAATTTGGACCCATATACAAATTAATACATAAAGGACGAGGATCGAACATGCGACCAGGGCCTTCAAACCGCACGTCAATGGGCAACTTACGTAGAACAACAATGTTTGTTGTACCCCCCCTTTGTTCATATAATGTTTTTATATTACCACAGCCTATTTATTTTAGTACTATTCGCCTTCACTTACTGGTGGGTTCCATATGTGCTCTCTCTCTCTCTCTCATCCCCTTCTACGTTTAGACACACAGGCAAACACGAAGAACTTGCGGGTGATGTTGCTGTTGACCATATCTGGACGTGTTCACAAGTTACAGCACTAGTAAGTGTGTACGTGCAATGCACGTTAATTTGGAAGTATATTAAGTGCATGTGGATATTAAGTAGGATATATTTTGCGTGTTATTATGTGATTAGCACTATTTTTGGCATGAAATTAACTGCACGCTAAACATGTTGAGCGCTCGACATTGAAGCAGTCTAGGTCATTCGATGACAAGGAATACATGTGGCTTGATGACGTTTTATATTTAATTTGATACGGCTCTAGCAGACATTCAATCGATCAAACCATAGATTTCGTTCAGTCTGACTCTGACTTTAAATTATACGACGTTTGATCTAAAATAAACGGAAATGATAAATGTTCGAATTTTAAGCATGGCAATCCGAACGTTTTTCATGGCAAATTTAGATTAGGCGGCGGTGGGGGGCCCTCTTGCGGTGGGAAGTGGCTCCTCTGCCGTGCTCTGTGTGTCGTCGGGCCACTGACCGACGGCGACGGCGGCGTCTTGCACTGTTTTTGGCGTACTCATGGACGTTAGCCTAGCTTCAAGGAAGGCCAAAATATTCTGGACTTTGGAGCGAGTCAACTGGCGGGAGGAGGCGACTGGCGTTGGTGCAAGGAAGTGGTCGACGGCGTCCATCCATGCCGCTGAGGGGGCACTGGCACCTGCGCAGGGACAGGCGCTGTCAACGGCGCGACGGAGACATTCATGTGCACGGGCACCGGCACGGGCACGCATGTCAGTGCACGCGCAGGCGCATGCGCTGGCAGGTGCACGGGCACCGACACGGGTGTGCGCATCAGTGCACGCGTAGGCGCATACGCTGGTAGGTGCACGGGCGCGTGAAAGTCGGCGAGGACCTTGTGGAACCCCGTGGCATCAAGCTCGGCAACAATGTGCGGCTCCCAGCCCATCAATGCCACAGGGATGGGCGCTGGTGCAGTGGAGGCGACGGGAGCCGGAACGGGAGCGGGGACAGGCGCGGCGTCTTCCCGCAAGGCCAGTTCAAGCTCATCCCAAAGCGCCTTATTTTCTTGAGACTCTGGCCAGGTGTCTTCCTCACGAAACTAGAAAACTAAGGGCAGACCATCGTGATGCGGCATGGCGTACGTTTAGGTCAGGCTGGTTGGAGGTAGACGACAGGAGAATCGGAGAGGAAGAGAGAAGATTGTAGAGATACCGGGTAGTGCGGGGTTGATTATAAACTGCGGCGCCGGCAACATTAAAAGTGGGAGCAGTTGGGACGAAGGTGGGCGGCTGAGCCTTGTCAAAGGGCTTGCCTCCCGGTGAGCCCGCAGAGCGGTCTGCTCGCATGCCTCCACGTCAGCCGACGTAGCGGTCTGCTCGCACGCCTCCCGTCGACTCACACGCTTGCTCGGATGGCACTTGCCGATGAGAAGCGGGATTCGTGGTGGCACGTAAACGCCCACAGTTTTAATAGTGAAAGCGTTCGCCTTAACGTGACAGGTCTTTGTTCCAAAATACCTTGGATCTTCAGTTGTGCAACTTGTCATAAGCAGCTTGTCTCAAATTGAAGAAAAAAAATTATGAAGTAATATTTGTGCCATATCACGTGACCATGCTCAGTTTCAAGAATTTATGGTCACTTTTGGATTTTCTGAAATTTAAGATCCAGGATTCGAAACAATATCATAACCTGCATCATGCAATAAATTTTCAAGCCATACATCTGTCCCGTTGCATTTCTTAAGAAAGGATTTGGTCAACGATTTTGCTTAGTTAGACTTCACACAAGTTATATATGCAGAGTAAAAGGATAATCCCTCCGTACCAGTGCATTGCCTGATATATTAACTCAAGTACTAGGCACGAAACAAAGGGCTCAATTCTGTGCTCATCCTGGTTTAATAGTAGTAGTACTAGGCAATGCAGTTGACGGGTGACCTTGGCGAGCGGCGACCGAGGGAATTGAACCGTGCTCGGCACGGTAGGTAACATTGTCTAGTTACTAAAGCATCCCTCCGTTGTTCATCGGTAGTCATTATCAACCGGGGACATGAGGGGAATTTCCTAGGGCTGGAATTCTAGCCGCCAGATATTTCGACTCGAAACCCGGAGGCTCAACTGGTTGGGGTTGCCTAATGTGCGTACCACGCACTCCACCAGAAGGACACGAGCCCGGTTTTTTTAGGATCAACACGAGCCAAGGTCTGGCTGGTACGCCGTTGGGTCCTACCATTTGAGAATATGAAAGGAACCTTTTAAATTGCCAAACGAATCTATGTGTATTACAATGCCCGTATTTTCCTTGGAAATACTAATCTCAATGTGGTAATTGATTTATGTTAAGTTGTTGAATTAGAGTGAGTTTGTGATATAGTGATCTCAACGTGGATTTCACATTTCATGGTATCCCTAGTAAGTTTCTCAATGCAAATTCAAATTTAAAAGATGAACAATATGGAGGTGAGAAAACTTTGTATGTATCAAGCATATGACCACACACACACACGCGCGCGCGCGCTCGCGCGAACACAACAACAATCCAATAAGTATAGTGCATCTATTTTTCCAAACCATGGATGTATGACACGTATTCAAAAATACTCCATCTGTTCCTAAATATTAGTCTTTTAAAGATTTCAACAAGTGACTACATACGGAGCAAAATGAGTGAATCTACACTCTAAAATACGTCTATATACATCCGTATGTGCCAGTCCATTTGAAATCTCTAAAAGGACTAATATTTCGGAATGATGGAGTAAAATGTAAGACATGCATGGTCCTCAATTCAATATTTAAAATGAACATGAAACTGAAACATGAATATTAAGTCTAGTACTACAGTACATGCAAATGTTGTGTTTAGGCGGAGATATGATTGTCTGGGGTCAACCCCTCAACCTTAGATAAAATTGTGAAGCTCTGTTTAGGGTTGTTTAGATTATATTTGTCCCCACCCTCCCAACCATCGATTGGTTGTGCACCCCACACCCCTCCTCCCCGGGAGAATATCATGTGCCCCCATACCTTAGATGCTATATGCCGATACGAGTTGCTTGGAGCTTGTAGATCTGAGATATAGCAGCTCACATGATGTCTTAATATTTTTTATAGGAAACCTTGATGAGTTTGAGAATTGCACATAATTTGTACAAAAACTACTCAGATGCCCTTGGATCCCATATCCAACGACCTCGAAGCTCGTATCACCGTAGCATCTAAGATGAAGGAGGACATCATATTCTCTTGTATGTAAGAATATCATGTGCTACCACACCTTAGATGCTTTGGTGATACAAGCTCTTCGGAGCCGTTGGATTTGTGACCCAACACCTCCTTGGTGGTTCAAATGGTTTTTTGTAGAAAAGCCCCCAAAGAGTTCGGCCACTGCTTACAAGCACAAAGACTGCTCAGATGCCATTGGATCTCAGATCAAACAACCTCGAAGCTCGTATCACCGTAGCATCCAAGCTACGAGAGCACCTTATGTTTTCTCGCACGGTAGAATATGAGGTGCTCCCACACCATAGATTCTATGGTGATATGAGTTCACGAAGATCTAACGGCCCATAGTAGGAGGTTTGAATGTTTTTGCAATATACGGCTGAGAGAGTTTGGGAATTGAGCAGAAAGTACAAGTACTACGCATGTGCCATCTGATCACTGATCATACGACCTAGATGCTCATATCACAGTAGCGGTAATTAAGCTACGGGGAGCACCTAATATGAGCAACAGGGAGCCGCTGGATCCAAGATGCAGTGTCACACACGAGGCCTGAATGTTTTATTTGCAAAAAAAAACCTTTGGAGAGTTTGGAAATTGCACATAATTACAAAGACTACTCCCAAGCCATTGGATCTCACTTCCAATGGTGTAAAAACTCGTATCACCATAGTATATAAGCTGTGGGGTGGATGTGATATTCTATGCCGCTATCATTTTTGTTTGTAAACTTGCAAAATACATGTAACTCGTGCCATTACTTGTCTAACCGCGCAAAGTGTTTGTTCAAAAAAAACCATACTACACTGAAATATCGGAATGACACAAGAGGGTCCCACTTGTCATTAATCAAATTTGGACCTAAAACTAACAAATCTGAAAGACAAGATTCGAACTGGCAACTTGGACTACAAAGCGTAAGTCGATAGCCTGAAACAACAACGGTTGTTGGCTTTGTCCCATAACTTGATTTTATACAGTATTACGTTGAGTAGATTAGAGGGAGTGCCTCGTCAACACGTGCATCACCGTTGACTCACTTACTGGTGGGTCCCAGGTCTGTGATCTCTCTCTTCTCTCCATTGTCTAAACTTTGCACGGGCACACACGAAAAGTGGCGCTAGCTTGTCGTGGTGTTATTACAACTAAAAAAGCTTGGAAAATAGAAGAATCGCCTAGAACAAGAGACGTTGTGGTTGGTCAAGACGGAGCTAACCACACCTATCCTCCGTGCCACGTTAGCATGATGAAGCTATGTGGATAGTGGGGTGTTTTTGACCGAATGGCTGGGTCCCGAGGTCGAACCATAGGTACTACGTCTGATACAGTATATTTTTACATGCACATTTTTTCTCTGTGCCGAGACGTGGCACACCCTACCACGCGGTTTCGGGGTCCTCCCGGGTGGTGCACGCATATATTTTTCCTGATGTGGGACACCCTACCATGCATTTTCTGGGTCCTCCTCGGTCGTAGCGCTGAAGCAAGTAAATGAGTCATCAAATCACGAAAGACCACCTTTCCCACCGAGTACATCAGTGAAGCACGGTGGCTAGCTAGTTGGTCTAGTTCGACCGATTAGCTAGGCCACCGCCACATTTTTTTTCACCCCTTTTTTTATCTACTTGTCGGCAGGTAAATTTAAATATCCACCACAACGTTGCTCTAGTGCTTGGGTGCGGCGGGATTTCAATTTTTTTGATTGACGGGAGCAGGCGCAGCAGGATTTTTAATTTTTTGATTGACGGGAGCAGGCGCCACAGTAATTAGTCACGATGACTCCGCCTATAAAACCCACTGCTCCCTGATGTGAGAAGTCGTCGACTGGTGTTTTACCATGGTGAAAACCAAAAGATTCCCCGATCCTCAGCTGGCTTCCTCTCCCCATTGCTTCTACCTGATGTGAGAAGTTGCCATGCACGTGTTGCGGCTGTGCAATGCCTACCGTCGTGCCAGCGCGACCATGACGGCCATCGGACTAAACCCATTCGACCACCCGGTCGACTTCAATGAGTTGCGGCTTCCTGACCTGGTCTCCTTCTTCACCTATATCACCGAGGAGCTGAGCCGTCTCCGCGCGATGGTGGGGGTGGAGCTGGACAAGGAGGGGTTGCGGGCTGCCATCTCCGTTGTCGGGCGAATCCTCTTAGGGCTCCATCACCGGAATCCATTTGTGCCATTGGACGCCGTCTTTGACGAGCTGGCTCCCGTCGACCGGGAGCGGGCTCTGTGGGTGGTTGCACCCTGCATGACCAACGTCGTGCGCCTCGAGAAGCAGAGGGACTTCAGTGGTGTTTAGGTGCCCTCTGCATGGGCATGTCCATGTCTCAGCGCAACATCACCGTTGGATCAAACTCAGACGATGCAGATCAGTCACTATAGCACAAAGCGCGTGGGTGTGTTTGGTTGCATTCTCATCTCAATATAGTTGTTTCCTCTTCATGTATTTGTGTTAACCTACTAGTGTGGACTCATGCACCCTTCACGCACTCTGCCAAACACCCAAAAGTGGGTCGAGAAGGGAACTTTTGCTCCCATCCCGTGCACCCTTCATACACCCTCCCTAACACTATTCGTGCTTCATATGGTTCATGTTTCATGGAGTACTGTAGCACCGTACTCTCCGTGCGCTGTAGACCTAGTTCTGTTAACATTGATCTCACCGTTCATTCTCGACCGGACAGTCGAAAAAGCGGTACTATGTTACTACATTACTGTTCATATAGTTGACATGTGCACAACATCATTTGTTATCGTCATATCTTACTACACTAGCAACAAGATTATGTAGTACTGACGTATGAACCACTGCACATGCCTAGTAGTAGGAGCACTGTGTATGTTAAAGTGGCTGCCGTGTTTCGCACTCCTCCGTCGTAAGAGTGGAAACGCTTGCTGTAATCATTTTTTTCTTCAGAAAAACAGTGGACACGCTCTACCGTGTGGATCCTCCTCCAGCCATGCACTAAATTACTCATTTTGCCAACATGTGGGACAAGCAGCATCGGGGTCCACCATCCATGCACTAAATTACTCCATAGTAGAGTGACGGTAGACTACCCCGATCGAAGTGCCGCAGTAATGCCCAATGAGCCGTCAAATCACAAAATCCCCTCCTTTCCAGTAGTAAGTTGGACGGACGAAGCAACCATCATTTTTCATTCTTCTCTCTCAGCTTCCTCTCTTGAAGAAAACTCCCACTCGCTTCGCTTCTCCCTCATCTCGTTCCTCATTTCACTCTTCTCTCTCAGCTTCCTCTCTTGGATGGACGATGGAGCACCGGCCGACGTGATGTCTATGGCTCTGGCGAAAACCGTCGAGGCTCATGGTACGAAGAAGCACAAGCACCCCGCCGAGACTACCATAGACAAGCTCAAAGCCATCGCCCTGTCCAAGCCCCCCTCTCCGGAATCCCTCATTAAGCAAGTCCAGGTAATATCTCTCCTTGACAATCTTTTTCTCGATCTTGATCGTGTTTTTCATCTAACACGCAGTACTAGTACTAGTAGTACAACTTTCTGGGTGATCTTGCATGTGATTTTTGTGTGCCAAATGACGATTCTAAATTCCTCTTTTGACCAAAACATACGAGAGGTTGACACTGATTTCTTATAGATTACTTTCAACTACTCCCTCTGTCCCAAATTTATTGTCTTAGATTTGTCTAGATATGGATGTATCTAATACTAAAATGTGACTTGATACATCCGTATCTAGACAAATCTAAGACAAGAATTTTGGGACGGAGGGAGTACTTTATGAACATCAATGCTACCTTTGAAGAGGGTATATTTGCCTCAGTAACTTGTGTTATGGATATTGCAAGTAATCCCTCTGCTCTCATGCCTTTGAAGACATGTTCTAGTGTCTTTGTTCACTCATTTCTGAGTGTATATGTAGTCATATATGGAGTATAATATCGAAAATCATCTTATATTTCTGAACGGAGGTAGTAATAAAATAAGGTTTCTGTTTGAATTAGAACCAGGTCCGCGGAGGAGATGAAGCTCTCAAAGTCATGCCGTGTGAACTGGAAGACTTGAGGATGAGTTCTACAGCTAAACTATCCATCTGTTGTGTCCTTGTCGCCACATGTCCTGAACTAGTGTTTTCCTGTAGCATTGTTGTCAGGCGCATTCTCAAGGCTGTAATTCACCACAACAATTTCCTGGTTGTGCCTTCGATTACGAAGGGTGTGGTTCTTGTAAAGCTTTCTAAGAAATCTGATGTGGCATGTCTTCATCATCATGTTTATGAGTGGAAAGACCACTCTGTTAGGTTCTCCAAGGTTGACGAGATGGCGATGGTGCATGTAGACATCTCTCACGGAGTCCATGGCCTAGTCAGTTATGCGGAGTTCATCCCATAGGTCGATGGCAAGAAATAGTTTGCAGAGTTTAATTAGTGCAACTTTGCTTGTCTGTAGTAAGTACTATTGTTTAGTACTTGATTTGTGTTTGTCAACCCTGTATTGTTTATTAGTACTGCCGCTTTTGGTGTGTGGTCAGTCCTAAGAACAGTCTATGCTAATGTTTCTCCACTCAATTCAGTCTGTATATTTTGAAGTATCCAGATCATCTTTTTTGTGAGGACGGTTTATCAAATATGGTTACACTCCAATATATGTATGCATTGCAGGGTTTATCGCACCCACCAGGATTTCCAGTCCCATGGATGTTCGGTCCATATGATTTGTCACGACCTTTGGACTGTCCTGCTTGTGGGAGTAGTGGGACCCCTGCATGCCACCCATAGTTGGACAATCAATCTTCTGTTTAGTACTTCAACATAGTGATTTCCTGGTAAGGATTCACTCGTGTCATATCAAGTAAATCTTATTGATTTACTGTCCAAATCTTATTGATTTAATGTCATGTTTTCTTTCTTTTCCTGCAATTTTACGATGCAGGTTTTGCCATGTGACATTCATCACGGAATAAACCGTTTGGTTTGCTCTTCGATGGCTATTTTTGCAGGTTTCACTTCTTATGTCGTGTCCGTAATGAAGGCACTGTCTATCACTTATATTACTGGAAAAAATGGATCAGTCTGTTGTCTAAGTATAAGCTGAATCCCTATGATGAACTGTAGTTTGGTTTAACAAAAATGCCACAATTAGTCCTTCTCGCGTTTAAAAGAAATGAAGAAAAAACTGGATCATGGTCACTGATCCTAGTCAAGTTAGAAAGCTGATCATAGCAGACCAGACAAGATCGCCGCTGTCTCGCACATTGGTACCACCTTCAGCAACGGATCGAGCACCGGGAGTTGCTCTAGCACTGACAGCGGCAGCAGCTCCGTCTGATCTAGCTGAGGATTGGGCACCGACCGCCTCAGCGGATCAGGTTGATCTACCGGAGGATCGAGCATCAACATCGGCACCTGCACCAACACCGCCACCAGCTCTACAAGGAGCACCATCTCCGGTAGCAGTAGCGGCTTCAGCACCTGCACCAACACTTGCACTTGCATCTGCTCCGGCCCGTGCAGTGGCAACCGAACAAGCGGTTGCACCGACAACAGACTGGGCTGCAGTTCGCACTTCATATACCAAAGTCCTTACAAAAACCGACATGTCCGCCTTCTTGGTAAGCATTTGCCGCCCAAGTGCTTCGTTCTTTTTTCTTTCCATGTTGTTTCACAAGATTCACTATGTTGATCTAACTGTTTGGGTATGTCTTCTTGTTTGCAAATAGAGAATTCCTAGAGCAACAAGGGAGTCGTTCAACAATCCGGGCGACCGCGGCCAAGATTCTCTTACCATGCACAGCCTTGGTGTGAATGAACCTGCTCAATATACCGTAAGTACAAAGGATGGTCGCATGATGATTGATGCTAAAGGATGGTCAAGGTTCAAATCTAAATCATATCTTGCGGTAGGGGATGATGTCAAAATCGAACTTTCTCGGCAAGGAGAGCTGGTCCAAATCAACTTTGAAATTCTTCAGTAGCAGCACGCAACTGCCGAACTGATCTATCCTCCGAGAGATTTTGATGTAATAATCTGGCATGGTGAAACAAGTGTCCTGTGTGTATAAGTAGTACGACAGTATTATTTATCACATGGTATATTGTTGATAGAATTGCAACTCTCATTGCTGGTTAGGAACTGTCGTTCGATTTCATTCCAATAGTTGTCGTGCTTTATTCAGTTTTGTGTATTCGCCTTGCGACAGCATCTAAAACTAGCGTCGTACCGATTGCTTGCAATATGAAAAGCGCTGAGGTAGAACACATGGGCCCCCAAACATGCAGGGTGGGCCTACGGCGCAAAGTCCAGAACCGTGAGCCTGTCTCAGTATTATATTCTCGGCCGAACCCCCATAATGCCCGTGCGTTGCACGTAACATCAAGATGCATTTGTACGAGTATTTTATCTTGTGAGAGAAAAGGATGAATGAGGGAAGGCCTTATTTGCAAATGTGGAGAGGTGTGTGGGTACCTTTTTGCAAAATTGCCATAGTTTCCTTCCTATCCGTCAAATATAAATCGGACGGCCTATAATGCAGGATGGCAGGCACACCATCATCACCAACTCGTCTATACTGTGTTAAAAACAACTCTATTTTTATAATTATATATGTTATATATATTCCCCTTGATTTTTCTTATGTATAAAGTTGTGATATAAAAAAATTGTATATTTCTTTACAGAGGGAGTATTTCTCTATCAAAAAAATATTTATGTGTAACTAGTTACTCCTGTCTTTCTACTTCCTTTCGCTGATATGTGGGGCATCCGACAACGGGGTCCATGTGCCATATGCACAAATTAGAGTGCAAAACTGCATGGTAGACACACCTCGGTTGTAGCGCCGCAGTAATGCCCAATGAGCCGTCAAATCACAACCCCCCCCCTTTCTAGCTTTAGCAGTAAGTTGGACGGATGAAGCGGCATATTTCACTGGGCCTGAATGACTGAATCCCCTTCTCCCTCGTCTGCTTGTTCAGAGAAAAACCCCTCTCGGCAATTGCATAGGGTTTTCTCATGGAGAACCAGGTACGAATTCTTCATCCATCCCCGATAAATCCAAGTCCCTTGGTCACGGGTAATCCTAGGATGGCAGTCGCCGCCGTTGATGCCTTTTTCTTCCTACTGAATCTAGTGTGTTTCATTTGCAGTGCCCAATGTGCGAGGACCCTACAGGTTTCCGCGCCCTCGGCGAGATGCCACACTTGTTTCTTCTCATCCTAACATAGGATTTTAAAATGCACACAGTATGTTCCTAGAATCCTCTTTTCTATCCGGGAGGATGGGGTTTTTTTGAACATGCGGTCGACTAATTTGGGTATTTAGATTGCTATATTTGGATAAAAGGTACTACTAGTACGATGGTCAACACTGACGTGAAGGAGGAAGTTATTTCTATATTTGGATAGGGAATACATTGCGTTCTCATATTATTTTTCCTGCAGTGCATTATTTGCTCTGCTAGAACACATGTACTCAAGATGCTCGGCCTTGCCATAACTGAATACATCAGTTTAATGTTCACAGTGAAGACAAGCCATGGATATAAGTTCCGAGTTGGGTTCATGAACCAAGAAGATAGCACGAATGTTGGCGCACGAATGTTGACGGAAATAGCAGAACCTGGTCTCATCTTCAATGTGATCTTCCACCCCGACGTCATTCTGGTTGTTCATCCATGTTAGTTTTGTATCTGGTTCTTGCTTGTTGCCTCGATTACTTCTTAATCCACCTATTCTGTCTAACTAATCACAATTTAACTTTATAAGTAGCAACGAATCTCTCATGAAGATGCTACTTCTAACTAATATTTTCTTATAATTGGTGGCACGTGTAGGTTTTTTTAGAGTTAAGCAGGCTGCTCATTTGTTATTTTGTAATAACTCGGCTGTTACTAATGGCACTGAAGTTGACTGGGACGACATCCACAAGTTCCTACACTTTATTGATCGTCTTGAGGTCCTTGTGGGGCGTTTCAATGGTGGAAGGCCACGTGGGATATGTGTGCCACTGCTGCCCTTGTTGAACCGGTCCAACTGTGTCGAGAAACTTATGGTACGAGCTGTTTTATGTTATATATGTTATTCATAAACTATTTCTCATACACAGTTTTACAACTGTGATCTTCTTGAAACAGAAACTGCCCAGTTCTATTGTTCCTATACAGATGCCTGGCCATGGTTGGGTCAGACTTGCGCTTGGTCACAACATGATGTTTATGTCGACCTACTCCATTCCCCCTTGGAGGTGAAAACATACTTATTCATGGGTGGTCTCAAATAATGAAGGCCCGTCCATCTTGGAGAATAGGGCAGAAGGTTATGTTCTAGCTTTTCCATGGCTCTAAAGCGAATATCCTATTTATTGACCACATTGCGAGATGAAGCCGCTTTCAGAAGGTTGTGGATGCGCGGGGTGGCGCCTGGGCCTTGTCCTGGGGCTTGGCGGCCTAACCCTTGGTTAACTGTAGGCAAAGTAGCATTGTTCGAGGCGTGCTTTGTATGGTTGAACCTGTATAAGAACTCATACTGCTTTCAGCTATGGTTGTTAAGTGCCCCTGCTGGTTTCAGTTAAGGTTGTTAAGTAATCCTGCTGCTTTTACAATCTGTCGTGTTTCTTCAGTCCTTTCTTCCTCCAGCCGCCAAAACCAAACCAACGCCAGCGGGGCCGCCTGCTTCCTCCTCCCACGGCTGGCTGCACCTCAGCGCACGCATCGCCGTGCCATCATCTCCTAAATCATTAACGCCGACATCTGAGGCCTCGCCGTCGTCCTCCGCGTGCTTTGGTGCGCTCGCCATGGCGCCGCCCTCTCACGTTGTCAACATGGTCAACAAACAACAGGAATAGGCAGAAGTACGTGGAGAGGATGATAGTAGGGGCCCACCATGTCAGCGTATGGAAAAATAAAATGCTTCCTCCTAGTGTTTTCCTGACATCTGGGACCCACGACATTGTGAGCGTATATAGTCAATAGACAAGAGAACATCACAAGATCGGCTGACACCTGGGACGTAGCTGCTCGAGCAGTATTTTTTTGTTATTGTTGAGACGGAGCAGGGTTTCAGCTGGGCTGTGGCCCGTCTAGCCCAGCCTTATATTTTATGTTCACCATGTGACCAGCCCATCTATTTTTTCTTTGTGGAAATGAGCCCAGTTTATTTTTTCTGAAGAATACCCAATCCAGGCCTACTTATTTTTCTACGCCCAGATGAGCTGCAACTCTTTCAAGACGCCTGCAAATCTTGAAAGTAATATGAAATGGGTTGTAAATATAAAAACAGATGACAAATTGGCAATTCCTTTATAATTTCTGAATTTTTTCACATTTTCATATTCCTATTTCACTGGGCATTAACCTAATTTAAATATATCTTCAAAGTACATTAAATATGGCTCGACATTTCGGTATTAAAAATAATTTGGAACCCACAGAAATATGCAAAATTGGCCCTGGCCAACCAAAAAATGGACTAGAATAAATTGCATAAGAACTTGCAATGAGCTATATATAAATTATTAAAAAAGAGGGAATGGTCTGACTTGTGGGCCTATTAAGTTGACGCGTATGCAAGATTTTTTTAGTTATTATATACGTCAACAAATGATTCTAGTAGACGTAACCGTTGGATGTCAATCCAACGGCCGTCCTGTTTCTTCAATCTCAGATTTTCTTGCTCCAGCCGCCAAATAAAGCGCCGGCGGGACCGCCTGCTCCCGCCTCCCGTGGCCGGCTGTGCTGCCCCGCAGGCCACACCGCCCCTACTACTCCCAACACTGGCCAGGGCATCCCTCTACTCACCCACACCCCCTAGTATTCGGCGGTGATGGTAGCCTCACACCGCAACCGAACCAGTGAACCCTCGTACTCCTCTCCACGCGGGCTACCAATGTCGCGTCTTCCCCGGCTTCGCGTCATCCCCTTCCTAGGCCTCGTCGTCGTCCATCGCCTTCCATCGGAAGAGTACTGTACGTGGAGAGGCTGACAATTGGGCCCATGGCAGCCGCAAGGAAGTGACTCCTTATTACATGCAAAATAATTATTCCTCCACCTGACAGCAGGGACCCACCGAATGGGCCACCGTAATTCATGAAAAAAAATGTTTCCCCCCTGACTGTTGGGACCCACCGGACGGGACACCGTATTTCGTGAAAAAAACGTTCCCCCCGTTGTCAACTCGGACCCAGCAGAAGTGCCTCCTTATTACGCACACAAAAAATGAATAGTCCCCCTACTAGCTGGGACCCACCTTAGTGTGAGGCTGACTTGTGGGCCTACTAAGTTGACAGGGACAGAGGGCTTTGTCAACTTAGTCAATATGAACGATTCTAGCTCCAGTGACCGTACGATGTCCATCCAACGGCCGTAGTGCTTCTTCAACCTCTGGTCTTCTTGCTCCAGCCGCCCAAACCAGCGTCGGTCGTGCCGCATGCTCTTGCCTCCCCTGGCCGGCTGTGATGCCGTGGAGGCCTCACCGCCCCCTACTACTCCCACCGCTGGCCAGACCATCCCTCTACTCACCCACACCCCCTGTTATTCTGCAGTGACGGCAACCTCACACCGCAGCCGAACCAGTGAACCCTCATAATCATCTACGCGTGGGCATCCACTGCCGTGTCTTCCCCGGCTCCGTGTCGTCCCCTTCCTAGGCCTCGCCATCGTCCACCGCCCTGGTGCTCTCGACGCGGTGTGGTCCACGTGGTCAAGGAACGACTTCCATCAGACGTGGACTGTATGTGGAGAGGCTGACAGCTAGGTCCATGACCGCAGCAAGAAAGTGCCACCTTATTGCGCGGAAAATAATGATTCCTCCACCTGACAGCAGGGACCCACCGGACGGGCCACCGTATTTCACGAAAACAATGTTTCCCCCCTGACTGCTGGGACCAACCAGCTACATCTTCGTATGCAAGGAAGTGCGTCCATATTATGGGAAAAAAATGATTCGCCCCCTCACTGCTTGGACCCACCAGCTACATCTTCGCACGCCAGGAAGTGCCTAACAGTCGGGACCCACCTGGTCGAAGCATTGTTATTCTGGTCGCGAACGCGTACATACATACTGGTCGATGTAGAGGCGTGCACATGTCGTAGTAGAGGTACGCACGTAGCATGTACACATACGTATAGCGGCCAGGGTGCAAGAAACTAAATACGGTCATGTACGTACATACGGGCGGGGTCTCGAACGCCTACTCGCGCATACGTATGACTAGGGCTCGTGTACACGGCTAGGTCAGAACGGAGAAACATCATCGTCGTCGTGTTCATGGGGAGCCCACTGGCTGGGTCGAAACGGAATGCGTCGTCGTGTTCATCGGGAGGGCTTGGACGGAACAGCTGATGGAAACGAGGCTTGGCATACCGCGCAATGGAGGAAACGGCCTTGTGTTCGACCGGACACGTTCAAAACGGGATCCTGTTCATCAGGAGGGGTCTGGCGTACCGCAAAATGGAGGAAATGGACTTGTGTTGGACATCCTATGATCTAAACGGGGTCCTGTTGATCGGGAGGGGCGTGCCGTACCACAAAACAGAGGAAACGGACTTGTGTTGGAGCGTTACGGTCGAAACGGGGGTCATGTTCATCGGGAGGGGTGTGGCGTACCGCAAAACGGGACTCCACGGGATATTGTTCATCTCCACCGTCGACCTCCTCCAGCCTCCACGGGCTACTGTTCATCCACCATCGACCTCCTCCATCCTCCACCTGCGACTGTTCATCCACGGGCTCCTGTTCATCCAGCCTCCACCGCGCGCTACTCCATCGGCTACTATTCAACCAGCCCTCTCCATGGGCTCTTGTTCAACCACCCCTCCACGGGCTACTTCTCATCTAGCCCTCCACCTTCTACTGTTCAACCAGCCCTCCACGGGGTCGTCCTATTCATACAGCCCTCCACGGGGTCCTGTTCATCCAGCCCCAACCGACTCGATCGATCGACGTCTTGTTCATCCAGAGGCAACACCACAGGGTCCTTTTCATCCACCCCCACCGGGAACTGTTCATCCAAACCCCCCCCCCCCCCAGCAACGCTCACTGTTCATCCAAACCCCCCCCCCCCCAGCAACACTCACTGTTCATCCAGAGGCAGCATCGATCGGCTTCAGTTAGCAGCAGTAGCAAAGGAATCGCTTGATCGCTCGGGTTCAGTAACGCGTAGCCTAGAGTGCAATCGCTCGGGTTCAGTTAGGCGACGCCTCGCTCGGGTTCAGTTAGAGCACAACGCCTCGCACCCATGCGCGTACGGTACGAGAGAAACATGCATCCCTCGGCCCCCGACCACCCACCGTAACCGGGAACTCCCCAAAATTTTCCTCGCCCTCGCTTCTACCATGGTTTTTTCCGTCAAGGACGGCCCAAAGAATGTCATGCAGCTGCGTATCCGGCCCGCCCAAGACGAAAATCCCATTTTCTGTCATGATTTTTTGTCATAGAAGTAGGAGCCCACCACATCTAGGATGATACCGGGTTTTGTCACAATTATCGTCATAGAAGTGTCATAAGTATGATAGAAAAAATCGTTCGGCCCAAAATGTCACGGATGTGTATTTTTTGTAGTGCCACCAGTCAGAAGAAAGCTAAAAAGTGCAGTAAGAAGCGAAGGGATAAAGCAGTGTTCATTGTTGAAGGGTCAGGCAACCCAAGTACCGACAAGATCGCCAAGGCTGAGGCCCCCGGCAAGAAGGTTGCCATGTGCGCTGATTGTCGGGAAGCTGCAGCTGCCGAGAAGGCCGGGAAAGGCGATGGGCCGTACTGCAAGATCCACCGGACAAGGGCCATGACCTTCAGGAGTGCTATCAGGTTGAGCAGTTGGTTAAGAGACGGAGACAGAATATGAGAAGCGTGACAAGGAAAAAGGTAAGAACGTCGCTGGCGGTAAGGGCTGAGGCGATGGAGCAAATCGCCCCGGCAAGCCCTTCCGGAACAAAGGAAAACCTGCCAGGGACCAAGAGAAGGAAGTCTGTGATGATTAGAGTGATAAAGGGAATGAAGAGGAGACCAGTGAGCAGGAGTTTCAGAAGGCCACGGATGCCCTGTGCATTGACACGGGTGCATCTTTGCACACCTCCCATCGCCAACTCAAGCGGTGGGCACGAGAAGTCAATGCCGTGGAACCAGCGCCAGAGGCCCAGAAGCCACTCAAATGGTCTCGTACACCTATCATCTTTGATGAAGAGGACCATCCTAGCCATACCACTGCGGTGGTATGCCTACCTTTGTTGGGTTCTCCAACAATTCGCAACCTCAAGGTCACAAAGATGTTGGTGGATGGCGGGGCCGGGCTGAATCCGATCTCCAGAGCAATTGTTAGTGGGCTTCAGATAGCATAAGAAGAACTAGAGGTTACAGGCAGGTTTCAAGGAGTCAACCCCGGCAGGAGTCATCCTAAAGGGAAGATTACGTTGCCAGTAACATTTGGGGGAGAGCTTAACTACCGGACTAAGAAGATTGTGTTTGACGTAGTTGATCTCCCCCTGCCATACAATGGGATCCTTGGGCACCCGGCCTTGGCCAAATTCATGGCGGTATCCCACTATGGCTACAATACCCTGAAGATGTCTGGGCCACTAGGAGTCCTCTCTGATGACCCACAAGTGTAGGGGATCGCAACAGCTTTCGAGGGTAGAGTATTCAACCCAAATTTATTGGTTCGACACAAGGGGAGCCAAAGAATATTCTTAAGTATTAGCAGTTGAGTTGTCAATTCAACCACACCTGGATAACTTAGTATCTGCAACAAGGTATTTAGTTGCAAAGTAGTATGATTGTAATGGTAATGATAGCAAAAGTAATATTTTTGGATTTTGTAGTGATTGTAACTATAGCAACAGAAAAATAAATAAGCGAATCACAAGATGTGAAAAGCTCGTAGGCAATGGATCAGTGACGGATAATTATGTCGGATGTGATTCCTCATGTAATAGCTATAACATAGGGTGACATAGAACTAGCTCCAATTCATCAATGTAATGTAGGCATGTATTCCGAATATAGTCATACGTGCTTATGGAAAAGAACTTCCATGACATCTTTTGTCCTACCCTCCCGTGGCAGCGGGGTCCTTACGGAAACTAAGGGATATTAAGGCATCCTTTTAATAGAGAACCGGACCAAAGCATTAACACATGGTGAATACATGAAATTCTCGAACTACGGTCATCACCAAGAAGTATCCCGATTATTGTCACTTCGGGCTTGTCGGATCATAACACATAATAGGTGACTATAGAATTGCAAGATAGGATCAAGAACACACATATATTCATGAAAACATAATAGGTTCAGATCTGAAATCATGGCACTCGGGACCTAGTGACAAGCATTAAGCATAGCAAAGTCATAACAACATCAATCTCAGAACATAGTGGATACTAGGGATCAAACCTTAACAAAACTAACTTGATTACATGGTAAATCTCATCCAACCCATCACCGTCTAGCAAGCCTACGATGGAATTACTCACACACGGTGGTGAGCATCATGAAATTGGTGATGGAGGATGGTTGATGATGACGATGGCGATGAATCCCCCTCTCTGGAGCCCTGAACGGACTCCAGATTAGCACTCCCAAGAGAGATTAGGGCTTGGCGGCGGCTCCGTATCGTAAAACACGATGAAACTTCCTCTCAGATTTATTTCTCCGCGAGACGGAATATATGGAGTTGGAGTTGAGGTCAGCGGAGCTGCAGGGGGCCCATGAGACAGGGGAGCACGCCCAGAGGGGGCGGGCGCGCCCCCACCCTCGTGGACAGGGTGTGGGCCCCCTGGTCTTCATCTTTTGCCAGTATTTTTTATATTTTCTGAAACTTGTCTCCGAGGATTTTCAGGTCATTCCGAGAACTTTGGTTTTCTACACATGAAACAACATCATGGTAATTCTGCTGAAAACAGCGTCAGTCCGGGTTAGTTTCATTCAAATCATGCAAGTTAGAGTCCAAAACAAGGGCAAAAGTGTTTGAAAAAGTAGATACGATGGAGACGTATCAACTCCCCCAAGCTTAAACCTTTGCTTGTCCTCAAGCAATTCAGTTGATAAACTGAAATTGATAAAGAAAAACTTTTACAAACTCTGTTCGATCTTGTTGTTGTAAACATGCAAAGCCAACATTCAGGTTTCAGCAAATATTATGAACTAACCATACTCACAATAACACCTCGGTCTCACAATTACTCATATGAATAGCATAATCAGCTAGCAAGCCATAATAATAAAAACTCGGATGACAACACTTTCTCAAAACAATCATAACATGATATAACAAAATGGTATCTCGCTAGCCCTTTCTGAGACCGCGAAACATAAATGCAGAGCACCTTTAAGGATCAAGGACTGATTAAACATTGAAATTCATGGTAAAAGAGACCCAGTCAAGTCATACCCAATATAAACCAATAATAATGAATGCAAATGACAGTGTGCTCTCCAGCGGGTGCTTTTTAATAAGAAGGTGATGACTGAACATAAAAGTAAATAGATAGGCCCTTCGTAGAGGGAAGCAGGGATTTGTAGAGGTTCCAGAGCTCGATTTTAAAATAGAGATTGAATAACATTTTGGGCAGCATACTTTCACTGTCAACGCAACAACTATGAGATGGTTGTATCTTCCATACTACATGCATTATAGGTAGTTCCCACGCAGAATGGTAAAAGTTTATAGTCCCCCACCACCAACAAGCATCAATCAGTGGCTTGCTCGAAACAACGAGTGCCTCCAACTAACAACAGCCCTAGGGGAGTTTTGTTTAATTATATTGATTTTCTTTGATCTTTTTGGATCATGGGACTGGGCGTCCTAGTTACCGGCCCTTTCTCGTGAATGAGGAGCAGAGTCCACTCCTCTTGAGAATAACCCACCTAGCATGGAAGATATAGGCAGCCCTAGTTGAAACATGAGCTGCTCGAGCATACAAAACAGAATTTCATTTGAAGGTTTGGAGTTTGGCACATACAAATTTACTTGGAACGGCAGGTAAATACCGCATATAGGAAGGTATGGTGAACTCATTGGAATAACTTTGGGGTTTAAGGAGTTTGGATGCACAAGCAGTATTCCCGCTTAGTACAGGTGAAGGCTAGCAAAAGACTGGGAAGCGACCAACTGAGAGAGCGACAACAGTCATAAACATGCATTAAAACTAATTCACACCAAGTACAAGCATGTAGGATATAATCCACCATAAACATAAATATTGTGAAGGCTCTGTTGATTTTATTTCAACTACATGCGTGAACATGTGCCAAGTCGAGTCACTGAATTCGTTCAAACGAGGATACCATCCCATCATACCACATCATAATCATTCTAATAGCATGTTGGCACGCAAGGTAAACCATTATAACTCATAGCTAATTAAGCAAGGCACAAGCAACTATAATCTCTAAATGTCATTGCAAATATGTTTACTTCATAATAAACTAAATCAGGAACGATGAACTCATCATATTTAGAAAAACAAGAGAGGTCGAGGTCATACCAGCTTCTCTCATCTCAATCAATCCATCATATATCATCATTATTGCCTTTCACTTGCACGACCGAACGATGTGTATAATAATAATAGTGCACGCGCATTGGACTAAGCTGGAATCTGCAAGCATTCAACTCAAGAGAGAAGACAAAGTAATATGGGCTCTAATTAAATAAACAATCATGCATATGAGAGCCACTAAATATTTTTAATATGGTCTTCTACTCTCAACCCCCAAAACAAAGAAAAGAAAATAAAACTATTTACACGGGAAAGCTCCCAACAAGTAAAAGAAGAACGAGAAATCTTTTTGGGTTTTCATTTTAATTTCTACTACAAGCATGGAATTTAAACTAACTATTTTTTTGGTTTTTTCTTAAGGTTTATCAAACACACAAGAAGAAAACTAGAAAAAGAAAATTAAACCAGCATGGATAATACAATGAAAGAGTATGAGCACCGACGACTAGAATAGTGTGTGAACATGAATGTAAAGTCGGTGAGAAATACGTACTCCCCCAAGCTTAGGCTTTTGGCCTAAGTTGGTTTATGGCCATGGATAGCGGCTACTCTCCCCGGTGTACTGAGGGGTGTAATCAGGATACCACTGGTTGGTCATCTCCTCTGGATCCCACTGGTAAGATGATGCACGATAAGGGTCCAGTGAAGGTTCCGGCTCGGGCTCAGGTTTTGGAGTGGATGCTTAGCCTCGATGAGCGTACACCGCTTCCGGTGTGACAAGATAATTATCTGTAGTCAAATCAAACAATAGAGGTGCAGGCAGAATAATAGTCTCATTGTGTTTCTTATTAAATCTCAAGTTATACAGGAGCATCTTATCATCATTATGAACAATAAATCCATGTGATACCATGCTCCTGTAATCTAAAATATAAGGAGGCAATATTGTCTCCTCTTTCTCATGGTGCCTAATAGGTATCTCAAAATATTTAGCAAGACGTGCAGCATAGATACCTCCAAGGATGGGCCCCTTTGTACGATTCAGGTTTAAACGTTTAGCAATAACGGCACCCATACTAAAACTGTTATCACCAAACAAGGCATGGAATAGAATAATAATGTCGGGAACACTGAAGTTTCCACTATTTCCACGAGCAATCAAGCATCTACTAGCAAATATGGCAAAGTAGCGTAAAACAAGAAAGTGCATGCTAGAGATTCTCGCATCGGAACCCTTCTTTGGATCCCCTATAGTGATAGTGTTAACAAATCCATCCACACCCCTAGGATGTGGTTCCTCTAATTTTCCCTCAAAGGGTATCCTACATACTGCGCAAAAATCACGTAAAGACATTTCCCTGAATTCATCATATAAATGAAATGATATTGAAGGCGGTGACTTCTTAGGATAATAATAAAAGTTTTGCACCAAAGTATTGGTGAGTAAGAGATACTGATCGATCTGGTCGTGGAGGAAATCGGTGAGGCCTGCATTCTCAATCAAAGAATAAAAATCTTCATAAATTCCAGCTTCTCTCAAGAGCATTCACACAGCCGTACTTCCCCTATGCGAGGAAGATTATACTTAGCCTTTTCCTTCTCTTTAGCTTGTTTTTCCTGGGAGCCTTGGCTAGAAGAGCCTCTCAAAAATCTCTTTAACATTTTCTGAAAATTTCTGAAATTTTAGTAACTTCAAAATAAAAGTGAATAAAACTAAACAAGATTGATAGCAACTACTCTTACAAGTGCCTAGAGCCTATATCATGCATCAGAATTACTTGGAACCTCGTAAATTTAACATGCAAGCTCAAGAACAGGGTCACCAAGGCATCAAGGATTTGCAATGAATAAAGCACTAGAACAGAAACTATTTGGACCAATGGAGGAGTCACATACCAAGCAATAATCTCCCAAAGCAGTTTTAATGGAGCTTTGAGCAAGGAGATCGAAAATCGCAGCAAAATGAGCTAGAACTCCTGCTTGAGCTGGATGGGGATTTTTTTGGGAAGAATAAGGAGTGTGTGGGTGCTGGCATAAGTGGAGGGGGGCCACCAGGGGCCCACGAGACAGGGGCGTGCCCAGAGGGGGTGGACGCGCCCTCCACTCTTGTGGCCTGGTGCTTGCCCCTCCTGCAGTGATTTCAGTACCTAAAATCCTCAAATATTCCATAAAATAATCATATTAAATTTGCAGGGCATTTGGAGCACTTTTATTTTCTGGATATTTTTCATTGCACGAGTAATTGAGAAAACATACAGATAATACCATTTTTGCTTTATTTAATTTAAATAACAGAAAGTAAAAAGAGGGTACAGAAGTTTGTGCCTTCTAGTTTCATCCATCTCATAATCATCAAAATGAATCCACTAACAAGGTTAATCAAGTCTTGTTAACAAACTCATTCCGAATAACACGGAACCTGAGAAATTTCAAAGTGACACTAGGTTACCTCAATGGGGATATGGATATCCCCAACAATAAGAATATCGTACTTTTTCTTGACAGTAGGGAGAGGAAATTCAAAACCTCCAATAATGATTGATGGAATTTTCTTAATAGAATTTAAGCTATGAACTTGAGGTTGTTTCCTCGGAAAATGTACCGTGTGCTAATTTCCATTAACATGAAAGGTGACATTGCCTTTATTGCAATCAATAACAACACCTGCCGTATTTAAAAAGGGTCTACCGAGGATAATCGACATACTGTCGTCCTCAAGAATATCAAGAATGACAAAGTCTGTTAAGATAGTAACATTTGCAACAACAATAGGCACGTCCTCACAAATGCCGACAGGTATAGCAGTTGATTTATCAGCCATTTGCAAGGATATCTCAGTGGGTGTCAACTTACTTAATTCAAGTCTACGGTACAAGGAAAGAGGCATAACACTAACACCGGCTCCTAAATCACATAAAGCAGTTTTAACATAATTTCTCTTTATGGAGCATGGTATAGTAGGTACTCCGGGATCACCAAGTCTCTTAGGTATTCCACCCTTAAAGGTATAGTTGGCAAGCATGGTGGAAATCTCAGCTTCAGGTATTTTCCTCTTATTAGTGATGATATCTTTCATATATTTAGAATAAGGATTTGTTTTAAGCATGTCAGTTAAACGCATGCGTAAGAAAATAGGTCTAATCATTTCAGCAAAATGCTCAAAGTCCTCATCATCCTTTGTCTTGGATGGTTCAGGTGGAAAGGGCATGGTTTTCTGAACCCATGGTTCTCTTTCTCTACCATGCTTCCTAGCAACAAAATCTCTCTTATCATAATGTTGGTTTCTTGATTGTGGGTTATCAAGACCAACTGCAGGTTCAGTTTCTATATCATTGTTATTACTAGGTTGAGCATCTACATGAAGATCATTATTAGCATTATCATCAGGTTCATGTTCATCTCTGGATTGTGTTTCAGCATCAGAGATAGAACTATTATTAGGTTTCTCAGGTGTTTCTACATTAGGTTCACTAGAAGCATCCAAAGTCCTATCATTTTTCTTTTTCTTCTTCTTAGAAGAACTAGGAGTATCTAGATTATTATTCTGAGAATCTTGTTCAATTATCTTAGGGTGGCCTTCAGGATACAAAGGTTCCTGAGTCCTTTTACTAGTTCTAGTAGCCACTCTAACAGCAAAGTCATGTTTATTATTTAGTTCCTCTAGCAATTCATTCTGAGTCTTAAGTACTTGTTCAGCTTGAGTGGTGACCATAGAAACATGCTTACTAGTAAGTTTAAATTCACCCTTAACTCTAGCCATATAATCACTCAAGCATCTAATCATATAAGAATTATTTTTCAATTGTCTACTAACATAATCATTGAAATTTGCTGGTTTATCCATGAAGTCATCAAATTCATCGAAGCATGGGCTATGAAATTTAGTAGAAGGGATTTCAACTTTATCATATCTATAGAGAGAATTTACCTTCACTACTTGTGTCGGGTTATCAAGACAATGTGGTTCTTCGACAGGCGGTATATTAAGACCATGTATTTCTTCAATAGGTGGTAAATTCTTAACATCTTCAGCTTTTATACCTTTTCTTTCATTGATTTATTTGCCTCTTGCACATCTTCAGGACTGAGAAATAGAACACCTCTCTTCTTCGGAGTGGGTTTAGGAATAGGCTCAGGAGTTGGCTCAATTGGTTCAGGAATTGCCTCAGGAATTGGCTCAGGAAGCGTCCAATTATTTTCATTAGTCAACATATTATTCAATAGTAATTTAGCTTTGTCGACTGTTCTTTCCCTGAAAATACAACCAGCACAACTATCCAAGTAGTCCTTGGAAGCATCAGTTAGTCCATTATAAAAGATATCAAATATTTCATTTTTCTTAAGAGGATGATCAGGCAAAACATTAAGTAATCGGAGAAGTCTCCCCCAAGCTTGTGGGAGACTCTCTTCTTCGATTTGCACAAAGTTATATATTTCCCGCAAGGCAGCTTGTTTCTTATGAGCAGGGAAATATTTAGCAGATAAGTAATAATTCATATCCAGGGGACTACGCACACAACCAGGATCAAGAGAATTAAACCAAGTCTTAGCATCACCCTTTAATGAGAACAGAAATATCTTAAGGATATAGTAATAGCGAGACGTCTCATCATTAGTAAACAGGGTGGCTATATCATTTAACTTGGTGAGATGTGCCACAACAGTTTCAGATTCAGTGCCATAAAAAGGATCAGATTCAACTAAAGTAATAATCTCAGGATCAACAGAGAATTCATATTCCTTATCAGTAACAAAGATAGGTGAAGTGGCAAAAGCGGGGTCATGTTTCATTCTAGCATTTAAAGTCTTTTGTTTCAGCTTAGCAAACAATTTCTTAAGATCTGATCTATCATTGCAAGCAAGAAAGTCTCTAGCAGTTTCTTCATCCATAACATAACCCTCAGGAACAACAGGCAATTCATAATTAGGAGGAGAACCTTCACCATCACTTTCATCAATAATTTCATTCTCAATAATTTCATTCTCCCTAGCCTTAGTAAGTTGTTCATCAAGAAACTCACCTAATGACACAGTAGTATCAAGCATAGAAGTAGTTTCATCACAAGTATCATGCATAGCAGAAGTGGCATCATCAATAACATGCGACATATCAGAATTCATAGCAGTAGCAGGTTTAGGTGTCGCAAACGTATTCATAACAGAAGGACAATCTAGTGCAGAGCTAGATGGCAGTTCCTTACCTCCCCTCGTAGTTGAGGGATAGATTTTAGTTTTTTGATCTTTCAAGTTCTTCATAGTGATCAGCAGATATAAATCCCAAGTGACTCAGAGAATAGAGCTATGCTCCCCGGCAACGGCGCCAGAAATTAGTCTTGATGACCGACAAGTGTAGGGGATCGCAACAGCTTTCGAGGGTAGAGTATTCAACCCATATTTATTGATTCGACACAAGGGGAGCCAAAGAATATTCTTAAGTATTAGCAGTTGAGTTGTCAATTCAACCACACCTGGATAACTTAGTATCTGCAGCAAGGTATTTAGTAGTAAAGTAGTATGATAGTAATGATAATGATAGCAAAAGTAATAGTTTTGGGTTTTGTAGTGATTGTAACTATAGCAACAGAAAAGTAAATAAGCGAAGCACAAGATGTGAAAAGCTCGTAGGCAATGGATCAGTGATGGATAATTATGTCGGATGCGATTCCTCATGTAATAGCTATAACATAGGGTGACACAGAACTAGCTCCAATTCATCAATGTAATGTAGGCATGTATTTCGAATATAGTCATACGTGCTTATGGAAAAGAACTTGCATGACATCTTTTGTCCTACCCTCCCGTGGCAGCGGGGTCCTTATGGAAACTACGAGATATTAAGGACTCCTTTTAATAGAGAACCGGACCAAAGCATTAACACGTGGTGAATACATGAACTCCTCAAACTATGGTCATCACTGAGAAGTATCCCGATTATTTTCACTTCGGGATTGTCAGATCATAACACATAATACGTGACTATAGACTTGCAAGATAGGATCAAGAACACACATATATTCATGAAAACATAATACGTTCAGATCTGAAATCATGGCACTCGGGCCCTAGTGACAAGCATTAAGCATAGCAAAGTCATAACAACATCAATCTCAGAACATAGTGGATACTAGGGATCAAACTCTAACAAAACTAACTTGATTCCATGGTAAATCTCATCCAACCCATCACCGTCCAGCAAGCCTACGATGGAATTACTCACGCACAGCGGTGAGCATCATGAAATTAGTGATGGAGGATGGTTGATGATGACGACAGCAACAAATCCCCCTCTCCGGAGCCCCGAACGGACTCCAGATTAGCCCTCCCGAGAGAGATTAGGGCTTGGCGGCGGCTCCGTATCGTAAAACACGATGAAACTTCCTCTCTGATTTTTTTCTCCACGAGACAGAATATATGGAGTTGGAGTTGAGGTCGGCAGAGCTGCAGGGGGCCCATGAGACAGGGGGCGCGCCCAGAGCGGGTGGGCGCGACCCCCACCCTTGTGATAGGGTGTGGGCCCCCTGGTCTTCATCTTTTGCCAGTATTTTTTATATTTTCTGAAACTTGTCTCCGAGGATTTTCAGGTCATTCCGAGAACTTTTGTTTTCTACACATGAAACAGCATCATGGTAATTCTGCTGAAAACAGCGTTAGACCGGGTTAGTTTCATTCAAATCATGCAAATTACAGTCTAAAACAAGGGCAAAAGTGTTTGGAAAAGTAGATACGTTGGAGACGTATCACTCACCATCCCGTCAGATGAGAAAGATGTCATCATTTGTGTGGACAAGATGTACAGCGACACGGTCGCGACAGAGGCAGCGACGGCAGCGGCTCCCGCCAAGGAGAACAAAAGGAAGAAACTAGATTGTAGGACCTCCGGCAAATAGTCCGGGAAGGGTGCCCCCTCCGAGTGCACGACACCCATTGACTATGTGCCGGAGTGTTCCAACAGCAAGAGATCCAAGGTTGCTGCTCCACAAGTGAAAAAGGTCCCGGCAGGGCTGGCTGGCGTTGATGGTACTTTCACCATTATCGCCACCCTCGATGACAAATAGGAAAGCGCGCTCATTGCCTTCCTGTGGGCAAATATTGATGTGTTTGCTTGGAAACCATCTGATATCCCTGGTGTTCCCAGGGAGGTAATCGAGCACCACCTTGTTGTCTGCCCACACGCCCGACTTGTTAAGCAGAATGTCTGGAAGCAGGCCTTGGAGAGGCAATAGTTCATTGCAGAGGAAATTAAGAAGCTTGAGTCAACTAGTTTGGTCAGAGGAGTGCTACATCCCACTTGGCTAGCAATCCCAGTGGTGGTCCGGAAGGCAAACGGGAAGTGGAGGTTGTGCATCGATTTCACAGACATCAACAAGGCTTTACCAAAGGACCTGTTCCCCTTACCGCGTATTGATTAGCTGGTGAATTCCACCTCAGGTTGTGATTTGCTCTCATTCCTGGACGCCTATTCTGGGTACCACCAGATCGTCATGTCCAAAGAAGATGAGGAGAAGAAATCATTCATCACTCCATGTGGTACGTACTGCTTTGTCCGCATGCCATTCGGATTAAAGAGTGCCCAGTCCACCTTGGCAAGGGGCTGTCCAGATTGGTTTTGAACCTCAGCTGCATAGAAACATTGCGACTTATATGGATGATATTGTGGTCAAAACCAAGGACAGAGCAACTCTCATTCAGGATTTGGAGGAGACATTTGCAAATCTACGCAAGATCAACTTGAAGCTAAACCCAGAGAAATGTGTGTTTGGCGTCCCCTCCGGCAAGTTGCTTGGACACTTTGTGTCCCACAGGGGGTCGAAGCCAATCCCGACAAGATCAAGGCCATAGAGAAGATCCAAGCGCCAAGGACAGTCAAAGATGTGAGGCGCCTGACGGGATGTGTTGACGCGTTAAGCAGATTCATCTCCAAGTCTGCCGAGCACGCCCTGTCGTTCTTCAAGATTTTGAAGAAGGCAGGTCCCATGAAGTGGACTCCTGAAGCAGATGCAACTTTGCATGAGTTGAAGGGCTACCTGTCCTCTGTGCCTACCCTTGTTGCACACAAACCCCAAGAGCCCTTGTTACTTTATTTAGCGGCAACCAACCAAGTGGTCAGTGCATCCTGGTAGCACAGCGAGAAGTGGATGAGAAAGAGAGTGAGCAGAGGCCGTCAGGGCCAGATAAGGATCGGGATAGCAGCAAACACGACAACGATGACAACCCCAAAGATGCGGCAAGGAAGAAAGTGGTGCAGAACCCAGTGTACTTCATCAGCTCCTTGTTACAGGGGGCTAGGTCGAGGTACTCTGGCGTGCAAAAGTTGATCTTTGGCCTCATCATGGCCTCAAGGAAACTGCACCACTACTTCCAAGCCCATGAGATTACGGTTGTTACTCGTTTCCTATTGCAACGGATACTCCGAAACCCAGAGGCTACCGGCAGGATAGTGGAGTGGCCTTTGGAGCTATCCAGCTTTGGGTTGAGATTTAAGAGCACATCAACTGTCCAAAGCAGGGTGTTGGCAGAGTTTATTGTAGAATGAACGCCAACCCCTGATGAGGAAGTAATAGAGACAGTTGTCCCCGGCAAGGAATCACCCCATGAATGGATAATGTATTTTGATGGTGCTTTTTCCCTACAAGGTGTAGGGGCTGGCGTGCTTCTTGTTGCCCCCTCCGGGGAGAACTTGAAGTACGCCGTCCAAATGCATTTTGCAAGGAAGAAGCAACCAACAATACAACAGAGTATGAAGGGCTCCTTGCCGAGCTCAGAATTGCATCAGAATTGGGAATTAAGAAGCTGATCATTCAAGGAGATTCACAGCTGGTGGTGAGGCAAGTTAACAAGGATTATCAAAGTCCATTGATGGAAGCATACGTCAAGGAAGTGAGGAGATTGGAGGACCACTTTGACGGATTACAAACAGAGCACGTACCCCATTCGGAAAACAACATAGCTGATCATCTTTCAAAGTGTGTTGCGCAAAAGCTTCCAGTGGAACCAGGGACTTTTGTTCTCAATCTTACTCAGCCCTCTATATCTCCAGCAACAATGGCCTAGAAGAAGAGAAAGTTGGACACCGGAAAGCATTACAGAACACAAACATGGACTTGAGGGATTACATTATTTGAATTAAAATTTGGCAAATTCCTACAGATTTAAGATTGAAAAAGATAAGTGCCCTGTGATCTCCTCTTTTCGTTTTCCCTCCCCCAGGCACCACGGTGGAAGGAGGAAAAGAAAAGAAAAGTGCCTAGACCAAAAACCTGCCCCGGTCCCGCCGTGGCCCGCCCGGAGGTGGCCGAATGAGACCGAGGCTGGCGAAGGTGTGGAGGAGAAGCGTAGGAACGGGGCAGAGCACCCCCGGCTACCCCCACCAGTGAGAAGACCTGACTCGAGCCCTGGTGAGGCCATCCTCAAGGGCTCGGTCGGGAGATCACCAGAGGAAAGGAGGATGCGCCGAGGAGATCCCCCCTCCCCGGCCATAGCCCAAAGAGGACGGTGATGATGGTGCCGGGGAGGAAGGGGAAGGATGGAAGATGAGGGGGCAGGTCGTCGGTCGGAGGCGAAGGCATCCACGCCATCATACTCCGTCCTGGCCCCCGCCACTCGCCACCTTCGCATTCCCTCGTTTTCTCTCCATCACCACCACTCCTAGGAAGCGCCGGGACTCCAGTCCGGCGCCCCCTCTAGAGAGACGACGAACGGCCAAGGCGGCCAAGGGGCGAGAAGCGCAACACCCCCCTCCTTGGTGGGCAGGAAGGCGTGCCCCTTGTCGACATCAACCCTAGTCCCAAGGAGAGGGGCTATACTGGGATTTCCAATGATCCTGAGCCCCTCCCCTTGGACTTGGACCAAGCTCACTCCCCGAGTGCTAACACCTTTGCTCGACATCATCGACCCAAAGCTAAAGCCTGGAGACCAGTCCCAGGCTCCCCCTTTTGGCATATTCAAGATTGAGCAAGAGAGAAGAGGAGGATGCAGTTGCATGCCTTTGCTCCTCCCCCGCTCTTCCTTTTATAGGCGAATGGGGGACTAGGGGCTGGATCCACAGCGGGCGACCACCGCCCTCCTCCCCATTGCGCCCTCCTGCGCCACGCGCCCCCTTACCTACCCCGCACGATGCATGCAGCGTACGTGGCTGAGGATAAGGGCGTGGTGGGAAGAGTGAATTGGAAGTTTCTACCCCGTGCGTTAAAGTCATTCACGGGCCATAACTGGAGCGGCCCCACCGCCATTGGCTTTGCACGACGCGCGGGGAAACCAGAAATCGGCCCGAAATCAAGGGTAATGAAGAAGCAAAGAAGATCTCAAGAGACCAGCCTCTTCAGCAGCGCTGCCTGTGCACTTGTTAGGCCCTACCCGATGACGCTCGGCAGCACGTTCGGGGCAGGCCCGGAGGCTTCTGTTGGTACAACAGACCCAGGGCCTGTTGACCCGACTGTGCACAGGCACAAGATTAAGATTGAAGCACCAAAAAAAGAGGAACAACATACAAAGAAGCCAGATATTGTTAAGAGAGAGGCCTCCCTCGTAGGGCAGGCAATCCCGACAAGGGGCAAGGCCGCCCCCAGAAGGAGAGGATCAAGGCGTCCCGGCAGGGCCTGCCAGGACTCACGGAGACCAGATTACTTCACCGACTACTCCACCTCGACCCACGTCATCGATCAGTGCGGTGTCAAGCCACGGGACGATTAAGTGGCAGCCATTCGCCACAAGGCAGCCACTTCCTACCAAGTGAAACCATAGGTGACACCCGTCCAGTGATGTGTCAAGCGAGCAGGCATGGAGCTAGAGAATTAGCCCGGCAGGCCTTGCCGGGCAACCAACGACATGATGCTAAGCGGCGAATTAAATGCATGTTGTTAGCCTGCAGAGTTAGGTATGATAGCACTATTTGTTGTCATATCAGTGTCTACTGACTAATTTCCAACTGTTTAACCCCTTGATCTATAAAAGGAGGCCATGGCAATGGTTCGAGGGGTTAGAAGTTTAGACCGCTCACACCCCCATACGCGCGTAGTCACTACCGCCCTGAAGCAACCCCTGCCGAGCAAGTGTACTGCGCACCAGAATCACCTTTCCACCATCAATCCACCAAAGCAGGAGTAGGTTTTATGCCTCACGGCAGCCCAAACCTGGGTAAAAATGTATGCGTGATCTCTGCCGTGCTGCCTTGTGTTGGTCTGCTCTTTGTGCAACGCGCCTCCCCCTGCCAAACCAGCAATGGGTCGTCCTGGTCCCATAGGTGGTCGTGGTTTCCCGCTTCACTAGGTTAGAAAATATCCTTGATGACCCACTACCTATTGATGATAGTTTCTTTGATGAACAACTAGTTGTAATAAATGCTTCTCATAATATTCCTTTGTATGCTGACTATGCTAATTACACTGTCGCTAAATTTATACCACCTAGTTTCACATATGACCCACATCTTTATAAAGAAGGAGAAGATGGTATTATTAGACATTGTGTACCTGAGCATGAACATGAAAAAATCCTACATAATTGTCACTCCGAAGCCTACGGAGGACATCATGCAGGAGATAGAACTGCACACTAGGTATTACAATCTGGTTTCTATTGGCCTACTCTTTTCAAATAAGCTCGTAAGTTTGTCTTGTCTTGTTGTGAATGTCAAAGAATAGGTAATTGATACGTCTCCAACTTATCTATAATTTTTGATTGTTCCATGCTGTTATATTATCATTCTTGGATGTTTTACAATCATTTTATATCATTTTTTGGTACTAACCTATTGACATAGTATCCAGTGAAGGTTGCTGTTTTCTGCTTGTTTTTTACATCGCAGGAAATCAATACCAAACGGAGTCCAAATGCATCGAAACTTTTTGTGGACCTTTTCTGGACCAGAAGACACAAGATGGGCCGAACAAGTACCAAAGGGGTGCCCCAAGGGGGCTCAACCCACCAAGGCGTGCCTGGGGGCCCAGGCGCGCCCAGGTGGGTTATGCCCACCTCGATGGCCTCCTGCACCGCCTCTTTGCTCTATAAATACCCAATATTCCAGAAACCCTAGGGGAGTCCAGAAAAATCAATTCCATCCGCCGCAAGTTCCAGAAACACCAGATCCGATCTAGACACCTCACGGAGGGGTTGATCATGTCCATTGGCGCCTCTCTGATGATGCGTGAGTAGTTCATTGTAGACCTACAGGTCCGTAGTTAGTAGATAGATGGCTTCCTCTCTCTCTTTTGATTCTCAATACAATGGTCTCTTGGAGATCCATATCATGTAACTCTTTTTGTGGTGTATTTGTTGGGATCCGATGAACTTTGAGTTTATGATCACATCTATGTTTTTATCCATGAAAGTTATTTGAGTCTTCTTTGATCTCTTATATGCATGATTTCTTATAGCCTCATATTTCTTCTCCGATATTTGGGTTTTGTTTGGCCAACTTGATCTATTTATCTTGCAATGGGAAGAGGTGCTTTGTGATGGGTTACAGTGCTTGATCCCAGTGACAGAAGGGGAAATGACACGTATGTATCGTTGCTATTAAGGATAACAAGATGGGGTCTATTTCTACAAAAATAGATCTTGTCTACATCATGTCATTGTTCTTAATGCATTACTCCATTTTTCCATGAACTTAATACACAAGATTCATGCTAGATAACGGTCGATGTGTGCAGTAATAGTAGTAGATGCAGGCAGGAGTCGGTTTACTAATCTTGGACGTGATGCCTATATAATGATCATTGCCTGGATATCATCATAATTATTTGAAGTTCTATCAATTGCCCAACAGTAATTGTTTCTCCATCGTTTGCTATTTTTCTCGAGAGAAGCCACTAGTGAAACCTACGACCCCCGGATCTATTCTTTAATATATTTGCCTTCGCGATCTATTTTAGTTTGCTTTTATTTCAGATCTATTAAACCAAGTACAAAAATACCTTGATGCAATTTTTAGTAATTTATTTTATCCCGCGTTTCCGCGAGATCTATTTATCAAATCTACTACAATTTTATCTATCTTTTTACCCGTGAGGGATTGATGACCCCTCTTTTACGTCGGGTTGCAAGTATTTGTCCTTTGTGTGCAGGAGCTGTTCACGTGGTATTGCATGGTTCTCCTACTGATTTGATAACCTTGGTCTCATCACTGAGGGAAATACCTACCGTTGTTGTGCTGCATCATCTCTTCCTCTTTGGGGAAATACCGATGTAGTTCAAGCAAACATCAGTAATATTGGTAACCGTCGGGAAATGCATATGAATTATTCACTTCTTGTTGAAGCTTTTGATGTTTGGGGTTTTCATTATATGGGACATTTTCCTTCCTCTAATGGGTATGTACATATTTTGGTTGTTGTTGATTATGTACAAAGTGGGTAGAAGTTATTCCAACTAGTAATGTTGATCATAACACCTCCATTAAAATGCTTAAAGAAGTTATTTTACCAAGGTGTGGAGTCCCTAGATACTTAATGACTAATGGTGGTTCACACTTTATTCATGGTGCTTTCCGAAAAATGCTTGCTAAATATGATGTTAACCATAGAATTGCATCACCCTATCATCCTCAATCTAGTGGTCAAGTTGAACTTAGCAATAGAGAAATAAAATTAATATTACAAAAAACTATCAATAAGTCCCAAAAGAAGTAGTGTAAGAAACTTGATGATGCACTTGGGGCCTATAGAACAACTTATAAAAATCCTACAGGTATGTCTCCATATAAAATGCTTTATGCAGAAGCTTGTCATTTGCCTCTTTAGTTAGAACATAAAGCATATTAGGCAATTAAAGAACTCAATTATGATTTCAAACTTGCTCGTGAAAATAGGTTATTTGATATTAGCTCACTAGATGAATGGAGAACCCAGGCTTATGAAAATGCCAAACTACTTAAACAAAAAGTTAAAAGATGGCATGACAAAAGAATCCAAAAGCGGGAATTCAAAGTTGGTGAGCATGTTCTATTATACAACTCTCATTTTAGATTTTTTGCAGGAAAACTTCTTTCCAAATGGGAAGAACCATATATTATCGAATAAGTTTATCGCTGTGGAGCTATCAAGATTAATGATGTCGAAGGTACTAACCCAAAGGTGGTCAATGGACAAAGAATTAAGCACTATATCTCATGTACGCCTATTAATGTTGAAACCAATATTATTCAAACCATGACACCAGAGGAACACATAAAAGAAACCTTCCAGAACACTCGAAAACCCTAAAATGGAAGAGGTATGTGATACGGTAAGTAAACAGGACTCCAAAAAATCCGCAAAAATATTTTCTAACAGTTTTGGAATATTAAAAAAATAGGAAAATAAGAAACAGCCAGGAAGGCAACCCAGGTGCCCACAAGACACCAGGGCGCGCCTACTGACGGTGTCCTGGACTAGGGGGGACTCATCACGTTATCTCCCAACCTGTGGGTCGGGCTGAGGACCACCATGGCGGTTCACTAATGGGCCACTTTAGGCAACCCATGCCGCATACAAGGAAGACTTCACAAGACTTGGCGCCCAAGACAAGGACTCCTCTAAACCCTAGGCCTCTAGTGTTATATAAACCGAGGCCAGGCTAGTCAATAGAACATCTAATATTCATTAGAACAATCTCGTGGTAGATACATGTACTTTGTACTACACCCCATATAAATACAATCAAAAGCAGGACATAGGGTATTATCTCTTCGAGAAAGCCCGAACCTGGGTAAAATCCTATGTCCATGTTACCATCGTTCCAATATGCATAGATTAGGACCCCTACTACGAGATATGATGTATTTGACACCGACATTGGTGCTTTCATTGAGAGCCCGCTAGGCGATCGCTGCGGTTAGATGGATCTTCAATGCACACCGAATCAGGTGCTATATTTTCAATTAAATTCATGCAGCGTAAGTCTATCTATTTTAGAAATTGTTATTGTTGGCTCGTACAATTTTTGTTTGCAGAAATTGTGCATGGAGATTTTTCTACGGCTGCTGCTGCATGCGGTGTTCGGCAGCCCACTAGTCCGAGCTGGCGAGGAGCACATGCACGCACATGGCTGCGGCAATGCCCGCCTACGATCTTCTGGCCGGAGAGATGTTCGCCTGAATCACGAGCTGGTCTTGAATCCCAAAAATCGCGAGCGTCCCGATGAGTTACGCCGGATGCCTGTCTCCTCTTCTCGTGAATCATCAGGAAGTCAATATATCCCTTAAATTAACCACTACTATCCTAAGTGCAGCGCACCTTTTGAGATTTAACTGATTAATGGTTCACTTTGGCTTTATTGCATTGTCCAAGTAAAGGACAAATATAACGAATGTAGGTGATTCTACTGGTCGGACGCACATCTGTCACACTGGTCCCTAGTGAGCCAGCATCTCGTCCGGTTCAACGTCTGCAGTCGACTGACACCTCCCACATCTGCAACCTAGGCCTGATTTCCCATATAGTACCAGATGTGGCACGTCAGTGGAGATGCAAGTGTCCTAATCTAATCTAGCTACCTCTCACGGTGAGGCTATAGAGCACTTTGGTGCGGGTTTTTGTACTGCTATGGCTACATCAGGGTTCAGGTGCTCTCTTTTTAATTAGACATACCGGTGTCGTGGTTCTAAGACTGACAGTAGAAAGGGGGGTAGGTATGGAGAGGCAAGATCTCAGCTATGGTGAAGATGTACACAAAGGGTTTACGAGTTCAGGCCCTTCGCGGAGGAAGTAATAGCCCTACGTCTCGGTGCCCGGAGGCGTTCGACTGGATTATATGTGTGATGTTACAGGGGGTGCGAACCCTTGTGCCATAGGAGGGGGTGGCTTATAAAGAGTGCTCTAGGACCCCAGCCAGCCTCCATTACAACGGGCTTAATGTACATAAAGTAGGGGCGTTACTGATAACGTCAGTCATAAGTGTTATTAATGACCTTAAAGACTACAGAGTGAATGTATGACCGTTGCAGTGCTGAGTGACTCCTGGCCTTCAGTAGGTCGAGTGATTACTCATATGGTCGAGTGATAACAGGTAGGAGGGACACCCGAGTGATATGATTGGTCGAGTGGATTGCACTCGACACCTTTGATTGGGGGTTCTTCGTTGCCTCTTGGACTTCTTGTCTTCTAGGGTAGTGACCTTGGGTAGGACGTATAGGTCAGGCCTATGAACCTACCCTGGGTCTGTATCCTCATCAGTAGCCCCCAAATGGATTAAGGTTCAAGTGGAAAGTAGGTTGAAGTTGAACTCGTTCCGAGTTTTGCGTCTCGCGAGTGTTTTACGCAGGATGGAAGGCTTACGTTGGTACTTCAGCATCGATTCAGTCACCTTGATCCATTCAGAGAGTTGTCGACTGATCTTGTAGCGTCATCTGCCGAGTGCTGCCTTGGGGTGCAGAATCTTTGGCGCGGTTGATAGCAGTGTATCCTGGATTTCACGGGATACGAAATTTCGGGGAAGCGTGTGGGACGGGGCATGCCGAAGTAAGCGGGGCGGATAAACAGTAGCGCCTTGATCTTTGCGCCACCTTTTTCGCCACGTACGTTGCGCGCGACTTTTGCGGGATTTGACAGAATCGCCTGGTCCCACGCGTCAGCCACTCGGAAGTGGCCCTTTATAAGGCGAAGGAGCCGAGGCATTCTCACTATGTGTGTCTATCTTTCTTTCTTCTTCCTCTGCTTCTCCATTGCATCCGGCTCCTCTGCCCTCGACTTCGCTGCTCCGCCACCATGGTGAAGGATAAAACGGCAGCGCTGGAGCGCACGAAGAAGGCGACGGGTGTCGGTGTCAAAACTGGCGCATCTCAGGTAGGGGGTCCCGAACTGTGCGTCTAAGGCTAATGGTAATAGGAGGCTGGGGACACGATGTTTACCCAGGTTCGGGCCCTCTAGATGGAGGTAATACCCTACTTCCTGCTTGTATGATCTTGATGATATGAGTATTACAAGAGTTGATCTACCACGAGATCAGAGAGGCTAAACCCTAAAAGCTAGCCTATGGTATGATTGTTGTTATGTCCTACGGACTAAACCCTCCGGTTTATATAGACATCGGAGGGGGCTAGGGTTACACAGAGTCGGTTTATAGAGAAGGAGATCTACATCCGAATCACCAAGCTTGCCTTCCACGCCAAGGAGAGTCCCATCCGGACACGGGACGAAGTCTTCAATCTTGTATATTCATAGTCCAACAGTCCGGCCAAAGTATATAGTCCAGTTGTCCGGATACCCCCTTATCCAGGACTCCCTCAGTAGCCCCCGAACCAGGCTTCAATGACGATGAGTCCGGCATGCATATTGTCTTCGATATTGCAAGGCGGGTTCTTCTCCAAATCCGGCACACCCTCGTAGCGAACAGTGTCCGGCCTCCCAGTAAGGTCGTACTCCTCGGCTTCTGTGCTTCAATAATGGCCATCTCCATGTGTCGAGCGAAGACGAGAGGCCGGGGCATTTTTACATTCGCCACCCTAATCCCGTAGGCAAGTCGTCTATTTGAAGAGACGGGGATCCTCAGATCCAAATCACACCATCTTTTCCCAAGCAAGCATTTCGCAAAGCGCGTCCAAAAGAGGCCATCCCATCATGATCGGCCACCGCATCCCTACCCGCGCTCCCCTAGCTCGCAACCAGGGGATTGGGAAAAGTGTTCCATCCCTCACAGCCGCCTAATAGAGTTGCAGACTAAAGGGTTCCTTCCACCCGCATACATGGTCCCCGCCCGATCCGGACTAGCCACCTATAATGGCGGGGAGCAAGCGGAGAGATTCCCTAACCCATCTCTGGGGGAGAGGGTATGCCTTGTCCCATATCTGCGGAGAGGCGTCGGGTTTCCAATCCACCCATTCCTCCGCGGGCTCCTGGAGTTCTACGGTCTCCAGTTGCATAATCTTACCCCCGCCTCCATATTGCACATCGCGGGTTATGTTGCCCTCTGCAAGCTGTTCCTGGGCTGCGAAGCTCATTTCGAGTTATGGAAGAGGCTATTCTTCCTCGTCCCCCACAACCAAGAGGGATCTATATATCAAGTGGGCGGAGCCGAAATATGGCGCATCGCCCAGACCGGATACCTGCCCGGTACTCCAAAGAAGGTGTCCGAAGACTGGCCCTCGGAGTGGTTCTATGTCGATGACGTTCCCCTTCCGGACCCAGTCTGTACAGGCCTTCCTTAGTTTACCAATACTCCTCTGAAGAAACGCCAAAGCTGGTGCCCTCAGAGCCCCCAGGAGGAAGATGACAGAGCCAAAGCTGGTTCCTCCGCATTAAACCGCGGGATGGATTTTCCATGTATAACCCCGAAAGCTGGGTAAGCTTCCATCTTTTACTCGACTCCGTCCATTCTTATCTTCATTGTCACAATTATTTACCTTGACGTTTCAAAATAGGAACTAAGGAAGGCCGTGAAAGAGTTCAATAGCCCCTCTCCGCAGCCAGAGGATCCCGGCCGGGCTCTCGATCCCGGACTTGAAGAAGACCCTGACATATCGTGGAATTTGCCAACGGGACTTTCTACGAGGCAAGCAGTGGTGGCTCTTTAGTGGCCATCATCGCGGATTATCCCGGACTGCTTCTTGTGTCGCACGTAAGTAATGTCGGGGTCCCAACTTTCCGAAAGGATTCCTTTGTTATGTCGTACCTTATGCTCGCACACCGTATTTTTATAGAAACGGCCGTCAGGACACCGCGCAGAACCCGCGGGGGCCTCTCAGCAAGAGGCGCCTAGGCAAGGTAGGCTTAAAAGGAAGGCGGTTAGGACCGAGACGCAGGCGCAGAGGTATTCATTAAACTTGCCATGTGGTTTATTTGGTATTTTTGTCGAGGCATGACGGCTTTAATTATGTCCTGACAGGAAACGCCGGACTATATCCGGGGACCCTATCGGCCACGCCTCCAGCAGCCAGATTCCTGGACCGGATCCACGGGCGGAGGCTGATGTGGGGTTAGTGCCGAACTGTCCTCTTGCGGAGGATACGGATATGCTTTCCGCCACAAATTCTGAAGTGGAGAGCGCCATGAATCACCGGCACCAACGGGCCGTACTCCGCGGTGGTATTTTATTCGAAGAGGCGTTTAATGCCTTCAATTCCAGACACGCGTACATACGCGCTGCTCAAGATGGACTTGCCAGAGCAACGGACCAGTATGTGAAGGATATACGGGTAAGAGAATTTTCATAAGTGTGTGTAGTAGTAGCCCCTGAGACTTGAAACAGTTGGCACAACTGATTTAAGGATCATTAAATGCATAGGTTCTTGTAGAGAAGAATGCCCAGTTGTCTCAAGAACTGGAGGAATGTAAGGCCCAAATGAAGGCCAAGGTAGCCGAACAAGAGGAATCCAAGAAGGCCTCTTATGGTAATAATTTCCTTCTACCAGTTTGTCTGTTTGGCATGGTTTATAAATCTGACAAAAGATTCGGTAGACAATCCCGGAGGAAATCCAAAGACTCTAGGAGATAATGAGCTGCACCTGCGAAGCCAGCTGAAGGCGGGCAAACGTGTGCTGATGCAGTCTATTCAGGAGAAGAATAAGCTGGAAGATGCTAATATCCGACTGAGTGTCGAATTGAAAGATGTTCGGGCTCAGCTCGCGGACTCCGTAAATGAGAACCGGAGGCTTCGACGCGGCATTTATAGTAAGTGCTTGAACGAACTGTAGTATAGTTCGGCGAGGAAGTGTATTGACAGAGTTATGTCTGCAGGTATGTTGATGGGCCGTCCTGAAGAAGAGACGCCCGGTACCGCGGGTGATGTGCTGCAGGAACTATCACAACTGCACGAACGAGCTCGACAGGTGATGCAGGGTATGGCCCAGGCCTTGTGGCCATCCGCTCCCCTGCTAGGAGGCATGAGCGAACTTGTAGAGATGCTCAAAGGGGCACGGCAACGCTTCCGATTATGGAAGATATCAGCTTGCCGGCAAGGTGCTAGGGAAGCTTGGGCCATGGTGAAGACGCGATATGCCAAGGCTGACCCGAACCATATGGCCGAAGTCGGACCGGTGGGGTCAGATGGGCAAGAGATACCCGTTAGCCTGGTATATGACCAAGTAGCGTTAGCTGCAAAGTATTCCCAACAGGACTGTAGGCTAGACAGCCTGTTGGATGGTATAGAGGAAGAATATAGCCAGTCGAAATGACTATGTAATTAAATGGACCTGTGTAGTCCCTAGCCGGATTGAAAATCATTTGTCATGGCGGACCTTTTCGCTTCAGCCCCCGGACACGACAGTTCGGGGTGTGTCCGAATACCCTCACAGTTATGAAAAACTGGGGTGTGCGTGGAAAACAGTCGTAGGGGTCATAAGTGCTTGAACAGACAAGTACCCAACTAGTTATGTTATATTACATGGACAGTAAGAAACATCTTCCAACGAGAATAGTTCCATTAGGGGTTCCTTTCACTGGGTACGCATGCATTGATGTGCATCTCCGAACTGCGCATAGAAGCGCAGGAAACAAAACATCTGGGTATTTACATTGTAATGAACGCGAACATCTTTTAGTCACCGACCGAATATTCCCTTAAGAACGCTAGCTTTCGGCTTCACCCAGTCTGAGGTACACATCCGGCTCAACCGGCAATAACAATCACCGAGGTGCTCCCCTTATGCCCTAGCCGAATTAACGGGAACGTAGGGCATAAACACAAGAGCCAGGCAACCCGGCATGGCCAAAACTTAAGTCATATCAATGCATATAATGGTGAAGAAAAGGCACATATGAAAAGAAAAAACGCATATGTGGCTGGCCAAAAGCCATTAAAGGAGTTATATTTAGCTTCTGAATAGGAAGCCCCCAGGTATAGTGTGCACGCGTAGTGCGTACGGAGCGATCAGGGCATCCGTACAGTTTTAAGGTTGTATGTTTAAAAGGAAAAGGAGGGCGAGAAAGGGAGGAAGATAACATAATTGAAGATGCGGAGTTAAGGAGACGGACACTGAGTTCGGCGCTAGGCGTAGAATCTTCGGAGTCTTGCTGTGTTCCATGGATTCGGCTCGAGTCTGTTATCAGATGCACTGCGCAGAAGGTATGCTCCACCGGTGAGAACGTTATCGATGATGAACGGACCCTCCCACTTGGGTTTGAGCTTATCCTTCTTCTTCTTGGGGAGTCGTAGAACTAGCTCGCCAATGTTGTAAGTTTTTGCCCGTACTTCTCTGCTTTGATACCTTCGAGCATGTTGCTGATAGAATGCGGAACGGGCTTTTGCGACGTCACGCTCCTCCTCCAAAGCATCAAAGTTGTCATGCCGATCTAGTTCGGCCTCTTTCTCTTTGTACATGCGCACGCGAGGTGAGTCATGAATTATGTCGCAGGGTAACACTGCTTCTGCGCCGTACACCATAAAAAATGGTGTGTATCTGGTGGTACGATTGGGCGTGGTCCGTGGCCCCAAGAGTACGGAGTCAATCTCCTCGACCCAATGTGTGTATGATTCCATCAAGGATCGCACTAGTCTGGGTTTAATGCCACTCATGATGAGACCATTTGCATGTTCGACTTGACCGTTTGTTTGGGGGTGATAGACAGAGGCATAGTCGAGCTTGATGCCCATTTTGCCGCACCAGTTTTTCACCTCATCGGCTGTAAAATTAGAGCCATTGCCGGTGATGATGTTGTGGGGGATGCCGTAACGGTGTACAACCCCTGAAATGAAGTCTATCACTGGTCCGGATTCGGCCGTTTTAACTGGTTTGGCTTCTATCCATTTGTTGAACTTGTCCACCATGACCAATAAGTATTTTTTCTTGTGGCTTCCCCCTTTAAGGGGTCCGACCATATCCATCCCCCAGACCGCGAAGGGCCAAGTTATGGGGATTGTTTGTAGGGTGGTGGGTGGCATATGGCTCTGATTGGCGAAGAGTTGGCAACCGACGCAATGTTGGACAAGGTCCTGTGCATCTAACCGGGCTGTCGGCCAGTAAAAACCAGTACGGAAAGCCTTGCTCACAAGTGCCCGAGCTGCAGCGTGGTGCCCAGCGATTCCGGAATGGATTTCGGCTAAGAGTTGCCGCCCTTCTTCTTCGGAGATGCATCGTTGGAGCACTCCGGTGGTGCTCTTCTTGTAGAGCTCTCCTTCATGGACTTTGTAGGCCTTAGAGCGTCGCACAATGCAGCGTGCCTCATTTTGGTCCTCGGGGAGCTCTTGCCTATTTAGGTAGGCCAAGAAAGGCTCGGTCCACGGGGCGATAACATCCATTATTTCGGGGGCCGAAGGTGTTATTTCGGTGGCAGAGCCTCCGATTACATCAGATGGTTCAGAATCTGGGGTTGTGTTCGGAGCCGGACTAATAGTACCGGACTCCCCCTCCCATGCCACGGATGGCTTGAAAAAAATTTCTAAGAAGATATTAGGTGGGACGGGGTCGCGTTTAGCGCCGATGCGGGCGAGTATATCGGCCGCTTGATTATTTTCTCTGACCACATGGTGGAATTCGAGCCCCTCGAACCGAGCTGACATTTTGAGGACGACATTGCGATAGGCTGCCATTTTCGGGTCCTTGGCATCAAAGTCTCCATTTACCTAAGATATTGCGAGGTTCGAGTCCCCACGCACTTCGAGGCATTGGATGCCCATGGAGACTGCCATCCAAAAACCATGCAACAGAGCCTCGTATTCGGCTGCATTATTGGAGTTTGTGTATAATATTTGGAGTACGTACTGGACCGTGTCTCCGATGGGGGATGTCAAGACGACACCCGCTCCCAAACCGGCCAGCATTTTAGAGCCATCGAAATGCATGATCCAATTTGAGTACGCGCCGTACTCTTCAGGGAGTTCGGCTTCTGTCCATTCAGCGACGAAGTCAGCCAGTACTTGCGACTTAATGGTCCGTCGTGGTTTGTATGTTATGTCGAACGGAAGGAGCTCAATAGCCCATTTGGCAATTTGGCCTGTTGCATCACGGTTATTTATTATGTCATTCAGTGGTACTTCGAGGCCACCGTGATCGGACACTCTTGAAAGTAGTGTCGTAGTTTCCGGGATGCCATGAAGACCGCGTACGCTATCTTTTGATAGTGTGGGTACCGAGATTTGCAGGGAGTGAGGACAGTGGACACGTAATATACCGGCTTTTGGAGTGGGAACTTGTGTCCGTCCGTCTCTCGTTCGACGACGAGCAATGCGCTCACAACTTGGTTTGTTGCGGCTATGTATAATAGCATGGGTTCGCCAATATTTGGCGCGGTCAGGACTGGGTTTGTGGCCAAGAGTGCCTTTATTTCCTCTAGTCCGGCCATGGCCGCATCCGTCCACTCGAAGTGTTCGGTGCGTCGAAGAAGGCGATACAAAGGTAGTGCCTTTTCTCCTAAGCGGGAGATAAAATGGCTTAAGGCAGCCACGCATCCAGTTAGTTTCTGGATCTGCTTGAGGTTTGTTGGGATAGCCAACTGTGACAGAGCTCGGATTTTTGTCGGATTTTCTTCAATTCCTCTACTTGAGACGATGAAGCCGAGCAATTTCCCGGAGGGTACCCCGAAGACACATTTCTCCGGGTTGAGCTTGATGTCGTATGTTCGGAGGTTGTCGAACGTAAGCCTCAAGTCGTCTATTAAAGTTTCGACTTGTCTTGTTCTGATGACCACGTCGTCTACGTAGGCCTCCACTGTCTTGCCGATTTTTTTTCCAGGCATGTCTGAATCATGCGTTGATAGGTTGCACTGGCATTTTTGAGCCCGAAAGGCATGGTGTTAAAACAGAAGGGGCCGTATGGTGTAATGAAGGCCGTTGCGGCCTGGTCGGACTCCACCATCTTGATCTGATGGTATCCGGAGTATGCGTCGAGGAAGCACAATGAGTCGTGTCCTGCGGTGGCATCGATGATTTGGTCAATGCGGGGGAGGGGGAAGGGATCCTTAGGGCATGCTTTGTTGAGGTCCTTGAAGTCAACACATAAGTGCCAGGATTTGTCCTTCTTTGGTACCATTACCAAGTTTGCTAGCCAATCCGGATGTTTGATGTCTCTGATGAATCCGGCCTCAAGTAGCTTGGCTAGCTCCTCTCCCATGGCTTGCCGCTTAGGTTCTTAGAAGCGCCTAAGAGTCTTCTTGACTGGCTTGTATCCTTTCAGTATATTGAGGTTGTGTTCGGCCAGCCTGCACGGGATGCCCGGCATGTCTGAAGGGTGCCAGGCGAAGATATCCCAATTCTCACGCAGGAATCCTCGCAATGCGGCGTCTATTGTGGGGTTCAACTGTGTCCCAATGGAAGCTGTCTTTGTAGGGTTCGTTGGGTGGACCTGGAATTTGACTATCTCGTCTGCGGGTTTGAAGGAGGTGGATTTAGGTCGCTTGTCGAGTATCACGTCGTCTCTGTCCACTATTGCTCGCAGCGTTGTCAGCTCTTCGGTCGCGAGGGCTTCTGATAATGCCTCCAGGGCGAGGGCAGCGGTTTTATTTTCGGCGCGGAGTGCGACGTCCGGATCACTGGCTAGAGTGATGATTCCGTTGGGCCCGGGCATTTTGAGCTTCATGTACCTGTAATGTGGTATAGCCTGGAAACTCATGAATGCGTCCCGCCCCAAAAGGGCGTGGTATCCGCTGTTGAATGGGGCCACTTGGAATGTAATTTCTTCGGACCTGTAGTTCTCCGATGTGCCGAATACCACATCCAGTGTGATTTTTCCCCACATCGCGCCTCCCGACTAGGGATGATTCCCCTGAAGGTCGTGCTGCTTTGCTCAATGCGGCTCCTGTCAATTTCCATCTTTTTAAGGGTTTCCTCGTAGATGAGGTTTAGCCCGCTTCCGCCGTCCAGGAGCACTTTAGTGAGCCTGAAGCCGTCCACAATTGGACTAAGGACCAAAGCGGCTGGTGCTCGGACTGTTCAGAATTTAGGTTCGTCACTGGCACTGTAAGTTATAGCCGTGTCGTTCCATGGGTTTATTGTTGCCATGTGGCAAACTTCGGCGAGGCTGCGCTGAGCTCTCTTGCGCCTATTATTTGAGGCGAAAGTCTCGAAGACTGCCAGTACCGTATTATTTTTTCTGGCGGGATGTTGCTCTGTTGTATGGTTTACGAGGAGATCCTCGCCGCTTTTTGCTACCTGCCGGAGTATCCAACATGCTCTAAGGCTATGCGTTGGCGCGGTATCCGGTGTGCTGTGAATTTTGCACGACCCGTTTAGCCATTCTTCCAATATGGTTCCACGCCTTACGGCGGGCTTTGGTTTTTTGGTACTTGAATCGTGTGACTTACGAGAGTTTACCCTTTTGGTTCGGACAGAGGATTTGGTGAGAGCCGGGTCCCAAAAGTTTGTTTGGGTTTTCCAGGTGCTTTCCATCGCGCAGTATTTTTGCACTATGGCCGCTAAGTCAGTGAAGTGTGCTATGTCACGGTGACTTATAGCATTGAGAATCCCTTTGTCCGTGCAATTTTTGCAAAAGAGGGAAATTTTGTCTACCTCGCGACAGTCCTTGACCCTGTTTATCACAACGAGGAATCTGGCCCAGTAATGATGTACTGTTTCTTGGGGCTCTTGTCTGATATGTGAAAGATTGAATAGATCTAGGTGGGTGGGTGGTTTTAAATCCGAATCCTGACCCAATCCGAGACCCAAGGGCAAGGAAGCTTCCTAGCTCAACGGCACGAGTTCTGGAGTGTTGCCCAATTTCTTCAGCCCGCCGCCCGCTTCTGAATCCGGGGTTCGGGCCATGTCCTCCCGCGAGCGGGTGTCCGGCTCAGCAAGCTCAGAAATCCGGACATAGTTCATCCTCAAGACAGAGGGAGAATTAGCGTGATGCTCTTCCACTACCGCTATCTCATGGGTGACCGGCGGAGAGAGAATCTCCCTTTGGTCAGGTTTAAGTCCGACCTAGTCATAGTCTGTAGCGACGCCCAGGGCGGCGATGCGATCCAAGAGCTCATTAAGGGAGGAGAGCTGCATTGGCTCCATCTGTTTGGCGAGTTCCGAATCGACGTGGAGGCTGTTCCTGATGATCTGAGAAGTCATCATCGGCGTGACAGCCAATCGGGCGGTCATGATGAAGCCTCCCAGCCGGAGAGTTTGGCCTAGAGCCAGGGCTCCTCCAGAGGTGATGTTTTCCTTGACGATGAGACGAGCCATCAAGCCTTATCGCGACAATACAGTGGAACTCTCAATGAAAGCACCAATGTCGGTGTCAAAACCGGCGGATCTCGGGTAGGGGGTCTCGAACTGTGCGTCTAAGGCTAATGGTAACAGGAGGCTGGGGACATGATGTTTACCCAGGTTCGGGCCCTCTCGATGGAGGTAATACCCTACTTCCCGATTGATTGATCTTGATGATATGAGTATTACAAGAGTTGATCTACCACGAGATCAGAGAGGCTAAACCCTAAAATCTTGCCTATGGTATGATTGTTGTTATGTCCTACGGACTAAACCCTACGGTTTATATAGACACCGGAGGGGGCTAGGGTTACACAGAGTCGGTTTACAGAGAAGGAGATCTACATCCGAATCGGCAAGCTTGCCTTCCACGTCAAGGAGAGCCCCATCCGGACATGGGACAAAGTCTTCAATCTTGTATCTTCATAGTCCAACAGTCCGGCCAAAGTATATAGTCCGGTTGTCCGGATACCCCCTTATCCAGGACTCCCTCAACGGGGGCAGCAAAGGGCAAGAAGCAGAACCGCGGGTCGTCATCGCGCTCGGGGCTGCCGCCAGGCTGGATCCAGGGTGATTGGATCCGTTCTTCGCTCCGGCAGGAAGATCTGGATGAGCTGGTGGAGTCTGGGCTTATTGCCAAGGGTGCAGCAAGGCTGCCTGAGGGGGAGACGGAGCCGCAGCCTCGATCGGGTGAGTGTGTACTGCTCGCCACCCACGTCGACCGGGGCTTCTCGCTTCCTCCACACCCCTTCTTCCGGGGTTTCCTGAACTTCTTCGCTGCCCAACTCCACCATTTTTCTCCCAATACCATCACGTACCTTGCCGCGTTCGTGTCGATGTGTGAAAACTTTTTGGGGTGTCGACCGCACTGGGGTCTTTTCAAACATATTTTCACCATCTGTTCCTAGTCGGTGAAGAAAGTGAAAACCCATGTCATTCAGATGTGTGGGGGTTTGGGTATCCAGAAGAGGCAGAGGAGTTCTTTCCCTTCCATGACTCTCCCTGAGTCCATTAGGGGCTGGCAGTCGACCTGGTTCTACTGCCATGACCTCCCAACTCTAGGTTAGTCGACCGGCCTTCCCCACTTCACTTTTGACCATGTCCAGACTCCTTCCTCGCTAAAAGTGACTGCTGCTGAGAACGTGGAGACGAAGATGCTGGTTGAGAGAGTAGTCCAACTGATTAATGAGGGTGTCACTGGCATGGACCTGCTAGAAATATTCCTCAATCGACGCATCCAGCCTCTTCAGGCCCGTGACCATCCCATGTGGTTGTACTCTGGGGATGACGATACCGCTCGTGTTCATCCAGAGGAAGTGCCAGCCAAGACCGTGGCCATGTGGTTGAAGAGCATTACAAGCAACCAGGACAACCCCAGAGGAGCCAGGAGAGTTTTCCCGTTTAGTGCGACAATCAGCCCGACAAGGTTTGTTCTTTATTCCGACTGTCTCTATATACACATTCCGACCGTCCTTAAGCTCAACTGACTTTCACTCGACTTCTTGCCTTGTAGGTTTTTACTGACATGTATTCGATGCCCAATGGTGAACAAGTTCTAGAGCAGGACCAGGAGGGAGAGGCCAGCGCGGAGGAGAGCAGTGAATGGGAATCTTTGGATGAAGATGAGGAGAAGGAAAGCGAGGAGTCAGACGACAAGGAAGCGGTCGACTCGCCGCCATGCTCTGAATGCCGATCCAAGAAACACTATGACCCGGCGGGCGGGCGCGGAAAGAGTGCGGCCCCAAGTACCCACACGCAGAAACGCACTCGGGCGTCGACTCCGGAGCCGACAGAAAAGGTCGCCAAGCAGCACAAGGTTGCTCCTCCAAAGACTCGGAAGACTTTGCCGAGGATCAAGATGGACGTCCCTGTCGCCTCAGGGTGAGTATCTTTCTTGCATTTATCTAGGCTGACTGAAGCTTTTGTTCTGACCAAATGGACCATGTATCTTTCTAGCCCAACCTCTGCTGCAACTGACATGGATATGGACAAAGCTCGGGGAGACAAGGAGACAAACGACGCGGCCACCTCCCGAGCTGGTAAGTCCATTCGACCAGACCTCATTTAGTCGATTGAGTTGTCAGTCGGCCGAAATTCCGATGTTTTTTTTTTCGCTGCAGTTCCGCGAGACATCGTCGTGCTTCCTGATGATGATGAATAAGAAGTGCCTCTACATGAGAGGAGGAGGAGAGGCGGGGGCTCAAGCAGGAGAAGGCTTGAAGTTCAAGTCCCTTAATCGACTCCGGTGCTTGAGGCGGTGGTCGAGCGTTCCGGAGATCCGGTTCGGACCAACGTCACATTCGCCAGCCTGCTGATGACTGATCGTTCGTCGGGGTCAACTGCTCCGGCTCCTGCTGCTCCAATGCAACTCCACGCGTCTGACCCAGTAGCTGCTTCGGCCATCTTGGAACCATCACTTTTTATTGCGTATCAGACCCCAGATGATTCGCCAGGTGCTGCCAGGGAGGCTCTTCGCCAGGTGAACCTTGTCATGGAGCAGGTGAAGGTGATGCACGAGGCCAGTCAGGTGGCCTATAACGCCAGCACCACCCTGCAGACCAATGTTAAGGTCAGTGAACTCCCGACTGAACTTTTGAATGTTGTTTTATATCTGATCACCCACTGGGGTGTGCCTGTGTTTAGAGTTTAGGAAGTCTTCCACTCCACTCGACTTGTGCTGAGTCTTAGTATTCTGTCTAGACCAGTGGGGGCACACCGAGTGCACCCACTGGGTGTAGTCCCCGAGACCACGGTCAACTACTGGCAGTCGGCTGAAGTCTTAGAATCTTCTTTTTTACCTTGTTTTTTTTACTCACGCTGGGCAGACCATGCTGAGTGTTGATCTAGATCAGTGGGGGCACGCTAAGTGCGCCCACTGGGTGTAGTCCCCGAGACTACTATTGAATATTTGATTCGGCAGTAGTCTTAGAGTAACTTTCACTGTCATTGTCTTGTACTTCTGTCGACTGATGTATCTCTCTCACTGACTGCAGAGGTCTTGTGATCTTGGAGCTCGGCTTTCTGAGCTAAACAAGAAGCACATCAGCCTTGAACTTGATCTCGAACTCGCAAAGAAGAATCTCAAGACTACTCAAGAAGAAACGGCCATCATGGGAGGTAACCAATCGACTCTTGTCCACCTAGTAGCTCGCGTCTTTCACTGTTTTTTCTTTCAGTCTCTTTGAACCGAGTGACTTCACACAAGCAAATGTGCGTAGTGAAAACCGTCAACTTCACGCTCGTCTGAAGAGTGTTGTTTATTTAGAGAGAATGAAGGAAGCTTTGGAGAAGAAGGACCACGACCTTGCTGCTGCTCAGAAGGAAGCATGTGAGAAGACAACGCTTGCGGACAAGAAGCTGGCTTCAGTCGACAAGTTGGAAGAGGAGAACGCGAAGCTGAAGACTTCCATCTTTGAAGCCAATCGGGAAGTTGAGCAACTGAAGAAGGACAAGGAGAACCTGACCAATGAAGTCGGAGGCCTCTGAGCCAAGACAGGCAAGCTAGAGTCCTATCTGGGACAACTTGCCGCGAAACTGGTTCTGAAGCTTGAACGTACAGCCGCTCGACTGGTTAGTTGTCGTCGATTGAAGTATGTTGTAATGTTGTCGACTCACTATTTTTCATGATTGTGCAGAACTTTGTCAGGATTTTGCAGCTGAAACCGGGCGGGTCAAGACAGGTCTCGACCCCATCAATTGTCCTGTGAAAGATGATGTTGTGATGAACTTGCTGCGGTTGGAGTCACGCTTGGACGGTGTCATTGCTTATCTGGCTCGACTGAAGGCGGCGATGACTCGGGTTGACGTCAAACTCTGTCCTCAGGGGGAACTCTCGCAAGATCGTGAGTCACTGATGACTCGACTAAATCAGATCCCTGGCCGAGTGCAAGAATGGAAGAAGTCGTCCGCTCGCTATGGCGCCGACGTCGCCCTGTCATTGTTCCAGTGCACTACAAGGACGCTAGAGAAGACAAGTTGGCGGCTCTCAAGGTTGTGAATACTAAGAAGCACACCTTCCAGTCCTTCATGGACACCTTCCTTGAGGCTGCGACTCGTATTGCGGACAGCATCGATCTTGACAGCTTCTGTGACCCAGCCAGCCCTTCTCCTAATGAGTGACCGAAAAACAGTATGCTTCACATCTATTTGCCTTGGAATGCCGAGTGATTTTATAATCATTGAAACTCCTTCGGGCCTGATGCCCAAGCACTTTAATCCGTGGTTTGGAACTTTTGGATTCATATGAACTTGGTTCATCTTTGAATATGTTGTGTTTGTCTTCGAGCGGGACTCGTTCTTCCCTCGGATCGATTCTTGTACTTTCAATGCAGCTTCTGAGGAAGAGGCCACAGTCGACCTATTGGACGAGCCCTGTGCAGCATCGATCATCTCATCAGCCAGGTACTCAGCAATGGCCTTGACGTTCCTGAAAGCAGCTCGTCTTGGCACTAGCTGCTGGGTGAGCCTTTGGCAGCATTGATCAGCTCATCGGCGAGGCATTCAGCAATGGTCTTGATGTTCCTGAAAGCGGCTCGCCTTGGCACCAGCTGTTGGATGAGCCTTTGGCTGCATGCACAATCTCATCCTTCTTCTTGACGGTGCAGCCTGGGGGGTCGTGGGGGACCCGCACCACTCGATAGGATTTTTTAGACTTAGGCGAGTATCGGACTGCAGCTAAGCCCTCGAGTGGGAGGATCGCTCACCACTCGGTAGGATTTTTTACACTTAGACGAGTATTGGACTGCAGCTAAGCCCCCGAGTGGGAGGATCGCTCTCCACTCGGTAGGATTTTTTACACTTAGGCGAGTATTGGACTGCAGCTAAGCCCCCGAGTGGGAGGATCACTCTCCACTCGGTAGGATTTTTTACACTTAGGCGAGTACTGAACTGCAGCTAAGCCCCCGAGTGGGAGGATCGCTCTCCACTCGGTAGGATTTTTTACACTTAGGCGACTACTGGACTGCAGCTCATCCCCCGAGTGGGAGGATCGCACTCCACTCGGTAGGATTTTTTACACTTAGGCGAGTACTGGACTGCAGCTAAGCCCCCGAATGGGAGGATCGCTCTCCACTCGGTAGGATTTTTTACACTTAGGCGAGTACCGGACTGCAGCTAAGCCCCCGAGTGGGACGGTCGCTCACCACTCGGTAGGATTTTTTGAAATTAGGCGAGTATTGGACTGCGGCTAAGCCCCCGAGTGGGAGGATCGCTCGCACAATCTCGTCCTTCTTCTTGACAGTGCAGCCCCGGAGGGGGTCGTGGTCAACCTGCACCACTCATTGGGATTTTCAAACTTAGGCGAGTACTGGACTGCAGCTAAGCCCCCGAGTGGGAGACTGGCTCACCACTCTGTAGGATTTTTTACACTTAGGCGAGTACTGGACTACAGCTAAGCCCCCGAGTGGGAGACTGGCTCACCACTCAGTAGGATTTTTCAAACTTAGGCGAAACGGATTCGCAGCTAAGCCCCCGAGTGAGAGGCTGGCTCATCACTCGGTAGGATTTTTCTTTTCAACTTAGGCGAAACAAATTCGCAGCTAAGGCACCCACTGGGGGATTTAGAACATGTAAAAAATGAACAACAATCATTCGGAAGACTTTAAAATTATGTCTTTGATAATAAAAAAGGTATTTCTTATTACATCTCAACAGTCTGAATGCTTAAGAGTAAAAGGGGCAGAGCAGCTCCGCATTTCAAGCATGTGGCTCGTCTTTATTGTGTTTGACATTCAAAAGACGATATGCTCCGTTGTGGAGCACTCTGGTGACGGTGAAGCGGCCTTCCCAAGCAGGAGCGAGCTTGTGTGGTTTCTGCTGGTCCACTCGAAGAACCAAGTCTCCTTCCTGAAATGCCCGACCCCTTACGTTTCTGGCGTGGAATCGACGCAGGTCTTGCTGATAAATGGTCGGCTGAATCAAGGCCATTTCTCTTTCCTCTTCCAGGAGATTGACTGCATCTTGCCGAGCCTGTTCCGCTTCTTCTTCTGAGAAAAGTTCGACTCGGGGTGCATTGTGAAGCAAATCACTCGGGAGTACAGCTTCAGCTCCATAGACCAAGAAGAATGGAGTCCGTCCAGTTGACCTATTAGGAGTGCTCCTCAATCCCCAAAGTACTGATGGAAGTTCGTCGACCTAGGCACCTACTGCATGCTTGAGGTCACGCATTAACCGGGGTTTTAGTCCTTTGAAAATCAATCCATTTGCTCTTTCAGCCTGTCCATTTGACTGGTGATGGGCGACTGAAGCGTAGTCGACCCTCGTGCCTTTTGAAGCGCAGAAAGCTCTGAACTCGTCAGAATCGAAGTTCGACCCATTATTAGTGATGATGTTGTGCGGAACACCATATCTGAATGTCAATTCTCTGATGAAACTTACAGATGTACTTGCTTCAAGGTTTTTAATGGGCTTGGCTTCAATTCATTAGGTAAACTTGTCAACTACTACCAGCACATGGTTGAATCCACTCCTGCCAGTCCTCAGAGGTCCAACCATATCCAATCCCCAGACAGAGAAAGGCCAGACGAGTGGAATGGTCTTCAGAGCTGACGCAGGCTTATGGGACATGATGGAGTAAAACTGATAGCCTTCACATTTGTCTACTATTTCTTTCGCCATCTCGTTGGCATGTGGCCAGTAAAATCCGGCTCGGTATGCTTTGGCCACGATGGTCCGAGAGGATGCATGGTGACCACAGGTCCCCGAGTGAATATCATTGAGGATCATTCGGCCTTCTTCTAGCATGATGCATTTCTGGCAGACTCGAGTTACACTTTCTCTAAACGACTGACCTTTTATCACGGTAAAGGCTTTAGATCATCGGGCAATCTGTCGAGCCTCTTCTTCATCCTCTGGAAGTTCTTTCCTAAGAATGTATGCAACGTATGGTATTGTCCAGTCAAGAGTGACGACTAAAACCTCTATGACTAAGTCGACCACGGCTGGGATTTCGACTTTAGTCGGATCTGTCGCACTCTTAGGCTGTGGGGGCTCTTCAGTGAAAGGATCTTCCTGAACTGAAGGTGAATGAATATGCTCCAAAAACACATTGCTGGGAATGGTCTCTCTCTTAGATCCAATCTTTGCCAATTCATCTGCAACTTGATTTTTCAGTCGGGGTATATGGTGAAGCTCCAACCCTTCAAACTTCTTTTCCATCTTTCTTACTGCGTTGCAATAACCAGTCATGGCCGGGCTCCTAACATCCCACTCTTTCATCACTTGATTAACCACCAAATCTGAGTCACCATAGACCATAAGGCGACGGACGCCAAGTGAAATGGCCATACGCAACCCGTATAAAAGTGCTTCATATTCGGCTTCATTGTTGGAGGAATCAAAATGAATCTGGAGAACATAGCTAAGCTTGTCTCCACGAGGGGATACCAATACTACCCCAGCACCGGAACCATTCAACATCTTGGAGCCATCGAAGAACATGGTCCAATGCTCCGAGTGAACTTGAGTCAGCAGTTGCTGCTCAATCCACTCGGCAAGGAAATCTGCGATTGCTTGGGACTTGATAGCCTTCTTTGCTTCAAACTTGATATCCAATGGAAGGAGTTCAATCGCCCATTTTGCCACTCGACCAGTTGCATCTCTATTGTTCAGAATTTCAGATAATGGTGCGTTGCTGACAACTGTAATGGAGTGATCAGAGAAATAGTGTGCAATCTTCTTCATGGTCATGTAGATTCCATAAACAAGCTTCTGATAATGGGGATATCTCTACTTGGATGGAGTCAAAACTTCAGAGAGATAATACACTAGGCGTTGAACTTTGTAAGCTTTTCCTTCTTCTTCTCGCTCGACCGTGAGTACTGTACTGACAACTTGTCCAGTGGCTGCAATGTAAAGCAGTAAAGGCTCTTTGCTGGTTGGCGCAGCAAGCACTGGCTGGGTGGAAAGCAGGGTTTTGAGCTCTGCAAACGCTGCGTTAGCTTCATCAGTCCACTCAAACTTATCAGATTTCTTCATTAATCGGTAAAGAGGTAAGGCCTTTTCACCGAGATGAGAAATGAATCGACTCAAGGCGGCCAAACAACCAGTAAGCTTCTGAACGTCATGCACATGCACATGACATTTCATTGGAGGATGGTATTGACTTTTTCTAGATTAGCATCGATCCCTCGTTCGGAAACAAGGAAACCGAGCAATTTTCCTCCTGGAACTCCGAATGTGCACTTTGACGGATTAAGCTTGATATCATACCTTCTTAGGTTGGCAAAGGTTTCTACGAGGCCGGTCAGTAGGTCGGAACCTTTACGTGACTTGACCATAATGTCATCCATGTAGGCTTCCACATTCCGACTGATTTGAGTGAGCAAGCACTTCTGAATCATCCTCATGAATGTGGCGTCGGCATTCTTAAGACCAAATGGCACGGTGACATAGCAAAAGCACCTGAATGGGGTGATGAAAGCTGTTTTTATTTCATCAGGACCATACAGTCGGATCTGATGATACCCGGAATATGCATCTAGAAAAGACAAGCGCTCACACCCCGCAGTCGAGTCAACAATCCAATCAATGTGGGGAAGAGGGAAATGATCTTTCGGGCAGGCCCGATTGATATGCTTGAAATCGATACACATACAAAGTGAATCGTCTTTCTTAGGGACCATGACCACGTTGGCAAGCCACTCGGAGTGGTAGATCTCTCGAATGAACTCTGCTGCTAGGAGCCGAGGCACTTCCTCGCCAATTGCTTTTCTCTTCTGGACGGCGGACCGCTAAAGATGCTCTTTGACGGGTTTTACCTTGGGATCGACATGCAAATGGTGCTCAGCCAGTTCTCTGGGTACACCCAGCATGTCAGAAGGTTTCCATGCAAATATGTCCTGGTTCTCACGGAGGAACTAGATGAGCGCTTCTTCCTATTTGCTGTTGAGCATCGTTGAGATATGAGTCGGTGCCGCATTGGGATCGGTCGGGTGAATATGAATCGGCTTCATTTCTCTAGACGACTGAAATGCAGAATCCATGGCAGGCTTCTTATCTCGGAGCAAATCACTTGGATCTGCATTCTTCTGATATTCTTGAAATTCAACTGCTGCCATTTGTGCATCGGCAATTTTGGAACCCTTCTGGAAGCATTCCTCTGCTTTCTGCCGATTGCCAGTGACTGTGATCACACCTCCAGGGCCAGGCATCTTCAGCTTGAGGTACACGTAATATGGTCGAGCCATAAAACGCGCATAGGCAGGCCTACCCAGAATGGCATGATAAGCACTCTGGAAATCCACAACTTCAAATGTCAACTTTTCCTTACGGTAATTCTTGGAATCGCCGAAAACCACGTCAAGGGCAATCTGGTCGAGTGATTCGGCTTTCTTTCCGATAACGCCATGAAAACTCATATTGCTCTCGCTAAGTTTGGACATCAGAATGCCCATCCCCTTCAAGGTTTTAGCATAAAGGATATTCAGGCTGCTACCACCGTCCATTAGCACTTTGGTCAGTTGAGTGCCTTCGACCACCGGGTCGACCACCAACGATTGCCTCCTAGGGGTGGCTATGCGCGCCGGGTGATCAGACTGGTCAAATGTGTTGGTTGTTTGCGACCATTTCAGGTATGTGGTCGTCGTCGCCGGAGCAAGCATATTTACTTCCCTGTTGATGACTTTCAATTGACTTTTGCTCTCAACGTCAGCAAAAATCATCAGGGTGGAATTGACTTTGGGATAACCATTGTCTTCCTCTTCATACTCGTCTTTGTCCGACTCTTTTTCCTTCTCACTGGGCTGTTTCTCACGGAACTACTGGATCAGGAGTCGACATTGTCGAGTGGTGTGCTTAGGGTAAATCAGATTACCATCTTCATCCTTCTTCGTATGAATGTGACATGGTATATCCAGCACATCATTTCCTTCTTGATCCTTTACCTTCTTAGGGGTCCAAGGCCCCTTAGGTTTTCCTTTAAACTTTCCTTGACTCACTGCCGCAATTTCACCGGGTGTTGCAGGCTCGGCCTTACGTTTCTGTTTCCGATTGGAATTACCCCCGTTGGCGTCTTGACCGACTAGTTTACCCTTTCCGCTACGGAGTCGATCCTCTTCTTACCCGTTAGCGTACCGGGTGGCTATTTCCATCATCCGAGTCAGAGTCATATCTCTAGTCCGACCGATCTTCAGAACCAGCTCTCTATATTTAACGCCTTCCTTGAAGGCACACACTGCTTAATGCTCAGATACATTTTCCACTTTGTGGTGCAAAGTGTTCCACCTCTGAATGAAATCCCTTAGAGTCTCACTCGGCTTCTGCACACAATGCTACAACTCTGTCAACCCTGCTGGCCGCTTGCAAGTGCCCTCGAAAGTTCTGACAAACACTCGAGCAAGCTCTTCCCAACTGTATATACTGCCTGGGGCTAACTGAGTCAACCACGCTCTGGCTGACCCTTCCAACATCAAAGGAAGATGCTTCATTGCCACTTCATCATTTCCGCCACCGATCTAAACAGCCACTCGGTAATCCTCAAGCCAAGTTTTGGGCTTGGACCCTCTGGTGAACTTGCTGACTCCAGTCGCCAACCTGAAGTTGGGAGGAATCACTACAGCCCTGATGGCTCTGCTGAAACACTCTGGACCCGAAACATGAACTTTGCTGCCAGTCGGACGATCTCTGCCAAGGTCTTCCCTATGTGCTCTGTTCCGGTCGACTAGACCTTGCACGAGGATAGATCTTGCATCAAAGCCTGGCTCTCTTGGGTCAACTGGTGCTCTGCGCTCGCCACTATGATGGCGTCTATCATTGTACTGCCGAGGCACATATGATGCACTCCTCGGAGGAGGCATGGGCACTCGACGATGATTGTCGCGGTTGAGTTGGTGATCATACTGCCCACGGCCTTCACGCCGCAGGGGTAATCTTGGACTGTGGGTCAACTGAACAGTATCCGCTACCACAGATCTGCTATGAATCCTATCCCGCGACTGAGACACTGATGTGTTTTGTTCAGCTGCTGCCTGGCCTAGATCTGCATCAAAACTCTGCCAGCCTCCGACTAGGAAGGTTGAATGGACTCTGCTATTCAGGCCGCAGCTGTGAGATTCTGAATCGGAGTGTGGTATACCTTAGGTGGAGGCGGGAAAAGCTGTAGTCGACTGGACTCAGGGATCCGCTCCCGAGCATGCTCGTCGAGTGCATGCTAGAGGTTCTCCAGTCGAGTGTGCTCAGCCAAATTAGCCAAACGCACCTCTTCCCAGGCCCGAGCCTGGGGGGTTTCTCCAACGATGGGCGTGTGGAGTGCATCCATGTTGCGGCGACGAAGTTCTTCCCTCTGCTGCAAAGAGAGGGATTCGGGATGGTACTCCTCGTGGACGCGCGACGGATCACCGCCACCATCCCCGTCGTCTTCACGGCGGAAACCAGGCGGACTACATGGTCCGTCGACCATCAAGACTTCAGCCACAGGGTCGCTGCTATCGCACTCGGATGCGGTGTCGACGGAGCCAGTTGACAGATCGAACAGGCCATGGAGAGTTTCGTCGGGCTCAATTGTCGCGACTTGGTAGGTGGCCGAATGTCGAGCCACCGCGTGTTTCACCCACTGCTGAAGCTGCGACCGACCAGATCGCTTGCAGCAGCGAACAGCAGGGAGTGAAGACATCATCGGAGCCGACCGATACTGGGTCGATGGCTACCGGAGAAGGACACCACGTACGCACCAGTGAAAGCGCATTGCCCATCGGACGGGGAGCGCCTCGACATCAAGGGGAGCTTCCTGAAGCCAAGCGGAATCGTCGGCGATGAAAACGAGCGCGCCGAGACGGATCTCGCGGCCTTCAGCCAATCCACCGCCGAAAACCATGATGATGGGGATCGAAAAAATTGCAACTTCACCAACAAGTCGCTAAGACACCTACCCCACGGTGGGCGCCAACTATCGTGGTTCTAAGACTGGCAGTAGAAAGCGGGGTAGGTATGGAGAGGCAAGATCCCAGCTATGGTTAAGATGTATACAAGGGGTTTACGAGTTTAGGCCCTTCGCGGGGGAAGTAATAGCACTACGTCTCGGTGCCCGTAGGCGGTCGACTGGATTATATATGTGATGTTACAGGGGGTGCGAACCCTTGTGCCAGAGGAGGGGGTGGCTTATATAGAGTGCGCCAGGACCCCAGCCAGCCTCCATTACAAGGGGCTTAATGTACATAAAGTAGGGGTGTTACTGATAACGCCAATTATAAGTGGTATTAATGACCTTAAAGACTACGGAGTGAATGTAGGACCGTTGCAGTGCTGAGTGACCCCTGGCCTTCAGTAGGTCGAGTGATTCCTCATATGGTCGAGTGACAACAGGTAGGAGGGACACCCGAGTGATATGATTGGTCGAGTGGATTGCACTCGACACCTTTGATTGGGGGTTCTTCGTTGCCTCTTGGACTTCTTGTCTTCTAGAGTAGTGATCTTGGGTAGGACGTATAGGTCAGGCCTATGACCCTACCCTGGGTCTGTATCCTCATCAATCGGTCATCAGTTGAGTTCGTCGAGATTTTTTTCTATCAGTCTTTTCAATTGTGTTCGCAAATTACAACTCGGATATGGACTGAGGCATCTGTGCACTATTTTATCTGATGATGGTAAGGGGTGAAGTCAATTCGATCTGTAGCCGCACTACAGTACTAGAAGTACTCGCGTGGGCGCACGCCCGCGGAGCCGAGAAGATCCCTGCTCAGCGTCATCCATCAGGGGTTTCGTACGCAACCTGGCTGTTTTCATGTCCGCGATACAGCAGACTGTTCGGCCACGACCCGGCCGACCTGATGCACTGTGTACATTATGAATCCGCAGTCACTTTGCCTGTCATCCAAATAAGTCAGGTTATGTTTTTTCAGTTAAAAATATATTGCATAAATTATTTATACCCACACATGCTCTGCCAGTTTGTACTGCCTTATGTACGCAGATCACTCTAGTCGCCGTCCGAAGCGTTCTAGGCTGTATTGCTACTTGTCGGAGACGTAAGGTTCTGTTCGACAGCCAACAAGAAAATCAAATTTGGAGCATGGCTGGAGTCTCACGTGGGCAGATTATTCAGAGCTCTCTTTTCTCCCCCAAAATTGCTATGTGCACTAGGAGATCATGAGGGAGATCCAACTCCACTCTCTCCCCTCCTTATTTAATTAAGCCTTGAGAAAATAGACTACTCTAATAACTAGTTTGTATTCCATGCACGTAAGCATGCATATGGAACTAATTATTTTGCAATTTTCGAGGTTTGTTCATGGTGCAAATTTGTTTTGAAGTGCCATTGATCATTAAGGAAGCACTTCTCCCGAGCTCCTTATATTACTTCCAGCAGTTGATGCGTGGCAACAATGATGTCGCCGCAAGCTCTTGTTTTCGACCAACGCGATGTTTTCACCGTGTCACACCGAGCCAATGTCAACCACGCGATGTCACCGCCCCTGGCCGTTATTTCTTTAAACAATATATTTATGCAAAGATGTTTATCATCATCATCATTATTATTATTATTGGCTTGTACTATTTTAGGTGTGCAAGTAATCAATTTCGACCGCGTCACATAGTCAACTCTATGGGCTGATATCGTCGTCCTGCCGGCATCGATCAAGTTGTGGCATCGCCTCAGCGCGTGTCCCTGTGTCAGCATCTCCGCGGCAACTCTGTCAGGACGACCTTGGCGTTCAGGCCATATTTCTTTAATTAACTACTTTACTTAAATTCGTTAGGTAGAGGATTTTTTTTATATAAAAAATATATTATTATCTCTGGCTTGCACTATTTTATCTGTCCAAGCAATTGACTTAGACCGGGCCGCACTATCACCTCGGCGTGCTGACGTGCGCAACCTAATTGTGTCGTTGCCTTGTCGCGCTGCCCTGTGTTGGCAACCCCGCATCGCCGCTACATCAACCTACTTGACCGGAGATTTCGGCGTTACCCGCCGACCTGTTCCATCACCTCGGCAAGATTAGGGGCTTGACCTCTTCAAAGTGCCTAGCTATTTTCTTGGCCACCTCGGGCTTGGGGGCTGGGACCTCGGTCAAGTCGAGGACTACACATCATGTTGAATCTGTCAAAGTTTACTGGTCGTCCTCATCCCGCCACAAGCCTGGATCGCGTCATCAACACCGAGCACATTAACCAGCTAAGTTGATTTAATGCTCACACTTTTTAATTTTTATTCGGTTCAACCAAGTATTAAATTTAACACCTCTTTTATCCAAGTTAACTAGGGGCTCTTAAAATTTATATCAGCCATTTTATAATAAAAGTTTTCTTCTTAGTCGTTGCAAAGTATTTTTCTACCACTCCTTTCTCAACTCGAGTGTGTGGTTAATAGCCGGATAGCCTGGTTTTCTCTTTAATGCCGCTCGAGTTCAGTTTGCTAAATAGGCCTGAGAAGCACTCCGACTTCGGGATAGGAGGTTGAAGCCGAAGGCTGGCCCGCTTGAAGCCTTGAGATCGGACATGTCATGTTAAAGCACGATAGAAGCACAAACTAATTTTAAGACCTATTTTTGGATTAGCTCCAAATGACTTGATTTAGTTCGGCTGCCAAATTTTTACATAAGCTTTTGCCTTTTCGGGCTTCTATCACTTTTAGGCTATTTGTATGTTTTTCTTTCAGGAAGTGGGACATCTTCATGAACGAGGTGCCCTGCATAATAATTCAGCTCGGGAGATCTTTTTTCACCCACAACTCAGCATCTTTCCCCTGAACTACATCATGGCGTTGACAAAACACACGCCACATCGGGACTAGTTCCCGAGCAGTGCAATGTCAGACGCCTTTAAAGCATTGGCAATATTAACGTGGAGCTGCGACTGAAGCCGAACCCACCAAAAGCCAAGGTACTCCATGGACTCCTCGGCAAAATGTTCTCGGATATTTGCTTTATATGCATCGGTTTCGAATTGTGTCTTCGGTCAATAGTTGGGTTGCCCGGCTCCTATGTTTGCCTCCTACGTTTTGCTTTGTTCAGCTAGGTGTGCAAAGGGAGAACCACTGCGATTGTGCTGCCAGCTCGAATGGTTAAGCGCCTCAGTGGAGAAAGCCAAAAACTAACTGTCACAATGTGTCAGGACCCCGATCCTAAGTCACACAGATCTAGCATGTAACACATCATATCACTTTGCGGCCTCACGCACGGTATTCCCACGGGTGCCACCTTACCTGGCCTGGGACTGTTTGCGCCTTTTGGCTCACGTATATGATAGTGCCGCTAGCATCCATATGACAAAGAACCCGGGCTGACATGGCTAGTCGTGAACCCAGAGTGGCACAAACTTACAGGGACAGGCATCCATGACCCAGCATCGAACGTGTGGGTCATCAACGAGTGAATCCGGGCTATAGCACTGGGCTAGCAGGACTCCGGTAAACCGGGCTGTATCGGGCTAACAGGACTCTGGTATCCATCGCGTGACATTTCCCTGAAGGGACGGACACAGGAACGAAGAAGGACACATGCCGGCCAGCCTAAGTGTTCCGGAGCAGTAGCAAGCTACCAAGGCTCAGTGGAAGCACTAGGAGACATTTCCCAGTAAGAGAGGCTACTAAGGATAAACAACTAGATAGTCAGATCCCACACATACCAAGCATTTCAATCATACACACAATATGCTCGATATGTGCAAATACAACAAGGCATCACAACATGACTCTATGAAACAAGTACTTTATTTAAAGGCTCAGAGAGCCATACATAGCATACACACAAGTACGGGTCACATGACCCAGCATTCAAGTCATACAAACCATACAAGCCAACCGCGGAAGAGACATGTCTGAGTACAGACATCTAGTAAAATAAAAGAGGCTTGGGTAAGCCTGGCTATACTACATGGTCCTTCATAAGCTCAGGATCACCACCTGGGCTCCAGCCTACTCATTGATATCGACATCTATGAAGAACCCATCAGAAGGGGTTGCAGCGTCTTCTGTAAAAAGTAAATTATAGCAACATGAGTACAAAGGTACCCAGCAAGACTTACATCAGATCCTACATACATGCACATTATCAAGAAGGGTTGGTGGGGTTATTGCAGCAAGTCAGCTTTGACTCTTGGCTAAGCTATCTTACGAGACACCAACTTGAAATGGTTTTGCGCACTCGAGTCCACTACACACCACTTCAATACACCACCGAGGATCCACCTCCGTCATCCTACGGAAGAGCCATCCTCGGCACTCACGCTTATCTTGAGGATTTTAGAAGTATCCATTTACTTGTCTATGAACTGTATAGGCAACCAAGTAGTCCTTTACCGCGGACGCGGCTATTCGAATAGATAATGTTAACCCTGCAGGGGTGTACTTCTTCATACATGTTTCCACCACTTAGCGTCTGCACACGACATGTGCTCGGCAAACTTCAAGCGAAAGCCGACGTGGGTGTAGACCACGACCTACCTAAACACCTAAGTCTCTAGTACAGGTTTATCGCCTATTCAGGTTCCATCCGCAGGGAGTCCGGCCGAGGTTTCCACATACGGCCCCGAACGATGTGTACAGGGTTCCGAGACACCTAATGGGTGCCCGGCATACCCGGCGACGTACCTACCGCATCACAGCCCACCCCGCGGGTCAGTGCTGCCCACGGCCTCCAGTAAGCTACAAACACCAGAAACTACTTGCAACTCCTGGACAGAGGACTAGGGTGAATAAGAAGCCGAGAGGGTCCATTGGTTTCGGGCCCAATGCACGGTAGTAGCTGAATCTTAAATTACACATACAGATCTCAGTGCTTAAGGTCGGCTTCAATGAAACAACCCACCATGTACTCCTACATGGCCTCTCATCGATACCTTTACCAAATCGTGTTCAACACATCACTCTCATTACCGGCATGATCATTTCACTCCAGCCCATCACCCAGATGAACCAGACCTGACACGACTCTAAGCATAGCAGGCATAGCAAGGCAGGAACAACACATACATATGGCTCAATCAACTCCTACACATGCTAGTGGGTTTCATCTAGTTACTGTGGCAATGACAGGTCATGCAGAGGAAATGGGTTCAACTACCGTAGCACTCAGCAGTTTGAATCACGTTGTCTTAATGCAGTAAAAGAGAGCAGAAGCGAGAACATGGGATTGTATCGATATGATCAAATGGTTGGTTGCTTGCCTGATGGGTCGATGCACTGATATTGATCTTCGCTAGGGTAATCGTGGTACTCCTCGGGGGCAGATCCTGCCGCAAAGAGCACCGATACACAAACATCACCAAACAATATGCAACAATATGATGCATGCATGAGTCATGGCAAAATGAGTGTATTAGGCTAATGCAACCAAGACCAGATGGGTTTGAACCATTTTGAATCAAAGATTCAAGTTTCAAACTCATAAATGGCCCCTTTAAGTGCTTTATCTTGTTCTGCACTAAGCATCAGGTTAACTTGCTTAAACATGCATGAAACTAGTACAGATGGGTAGATTGGATTTTTTTTATCATTTTTCATATATAAAACTTTGCATTTGGAGTTACAGATTAATTTCTATGATTTTTTAAAGTTTGTGGTATTTACTGGAATTTCCTGTATAAAAATAATTCCAGTAATTAAATTACTGCGTCAGCATTACGTCAGGATGACGTCAGCGGTCAACGGAACAGTCCAGGTCAACCCTGACTAGTGGGTCCCGTGTGTCAGTGTAATTAGTTTAACTAATTATTAATTAAAACTAATCCTGATTAGTTAACAGGGCTGGGCCCCACCTGTCATTGACCCAGGGGGGTCAAACTGGGCCCACCCGTGGTCAAACAAGGGGTCAGCGGGGTCAACTCGCCGGCGTTTAGCCGCCGGCGAGGCCGAGCGCGGCGGCGAGAGTGGTTTTGTGCATTCCGGCGACCAAAAGAGCTGCGGAGGGCATCTAAGTGTAGCTGGGAGCAAGCCGCAGCTCTTGGTGGTGTTGGTTGAGCTCGGGGTGGCCGAAAACGGCGCCGGCGACGACCTTGGCGGTCGCCGGAGTTCGGGTGATGATGAATCCGAAGCTACGGGACACAGCGAGGCTCGTGGTGAGGTGCTACGGGTTCCTGCGGGTGCGGTGAGTGCGTTGGACATGGTGGTGTGGCCAGTGGGTGGCCGGAGTCGCATCGGCGACGAGCTCCGCGGCAGCGCGTGCGGGTGAGCTTCATGCAGTCGCTACGGGGCTCGGAAGCGAGAAAGGAAAGGGGGGAGAGGTAGCTGGGCTCACGGCGATCTCGAGGAAGCAAACGGCGTGGTCGGGGATGAGCTGGTGCGGCGGTGACATCTAAGGGGATCTCCGGTGACGGCGGAGACGGGCGAGGTCGGTGCAGAGGCCTCGGGCAAGCGAGCGCTCGGGGCTCGGCTAGCTCGAAGAAGAGGAGGGCGGCGGAGCTCCTGGACACGACGGCACGGCGCAAGGATGATGGAGAGCGCGACTACGGCGACGGTGCGGCTGTGGTGGCGTCGGCCATGGTGTGGGAGAGCGAGGGAGAGAGGCAGGGGGGAAATGGAGGTGTCCACGGGGTTCGGGGCGCAACGTGGAGGTCATACCGACCAGCAGCGAGGCGAGGAGAGGAAGCAGGGCGGCGGGCAGCTGCGTGGCGTGCGCTGGCGTCGCCGCCGAGCACCTGCCTGCCTGCCTGGCGAAGGCAAGCAGCTCGCTGGAGCGGCTGTTGGGCTGGGCCGGCTAGGTGGGCTGGCTAGTTGGGCTGCCAGGTTAGTTCCCTCTCTCTCTTTTTATTTATCTTTTTTATTTATTCTGTAATTTTTGTGGACTTACCAAAAATACCTAGACAACTCCAAAATTCCCCAAACTGCTCATGGCCACTAACTGGAATATATCCAGCATGGAACATTTTAGTTTGGGAATATTTGAGCATTTAAAATAAGTTATATAATTTAAATGCCCAAACTCAAATACTTATGATTTAATTCAAAAACCCTAGGATGGCCTAGAAAATTGTGCACCACTTTTGGCAGAGGCACTGAACCAAGGCAAAAATGATGGACATTTTAGAAGGGCATTTCAGGTTCATTGAAAATATTTTTAGTAAACCCTAGTTGGTTTCAGAGGGGGCTGGGGGTTCTGTCATCCCCATTTCAAGTTTCTGATGAAAGAAATAGACATGATGCAACACTCTAATGCATGAACTAGTTAGGGTGTGACACAATGAGCGTAAACTAGTCAGCAATCCTATGACTATGTCAAACTACAGATCGATAGCGATTACCCCGTTTTAAACGATGGGCCTTCCATAACATTGGTCGAAGTGTTAATGACTAGACTTCGGTCAGTGCCAAACACTAACCGGGGGCTCGTAGCTAGCTTCCCAAGTTTAAAGCTCCTATGACTAAGTGAAAGTTATAAAGCCCGCATATCTGATTGCCTCGTTTCCGCTAACACAACCACCTTCAAGCACCGAGACGTTGGCTAAGGGTTGTTTTGTTATTGCGGAAACACCCTGCGTAGCATCTACAAGGGGGTGGAAGCCGATGATGGGACACTTTCAACTGATAAATAGTCGCAATGGAGTCAAAATAAACATATCATCAGTGTTTGTATTTAATATACGAGGGCTTCCTTCCATAATCATCGTTATAAAGCCATAAATATGCATCAATTTGACTTAAGATTTTGGCCAAGCTGGGTTGCCTAGCTCCTATGCTTACCCCTACATTCTCGGTTGTTTGTCTAGGCGGTAAAGGGAGCACCTCTATGATTGTTACTACCGGGTCATCTGAGTTAGTACCTCAGACTTGGTGAAGCCGAAAGATAGCAATCTTAAAAGATATAATTGGTCGGCAACGACGGAAGTGGAAATTTAGGTTCGCCAAAGACCACATAGTTCGGGAACTTTCCCCGAACTAAATCCTTAACATTTTTCTCCTGCATTGATCGGGGGTGAAGTTTCATGATCATGCTTGGCATGACAACCCAAAGAAAGGAACGGGTAGCGGGACTATTTTCTTTGGAAGATGTTTCTTACATTAAATAGTAATATAACATTATCTCTGCATACCTTTGTTTATAAAGTAGTATGGCCGGATTGCCTTGTTTGTCGTAAATCTTTGCCCTCATAAAGGCTTTAAAAAGTGGGACAAACACTCCCCGGCTACTGGCCGAGGAGGTTGAAGCCGATGGTCGGTCAACCAAGTTTTGTACAATGCGGATCTAAGCATTAATGATGTGATGTACTTGGATACATAGTCATTACACTTAAATTGTGATTTTAATTCGGATATCGATCCTTAATTCGGCTACTCGTGCCCACATTAAGGCTCAGGGGCTACTGGGCTTCGGGCTTATCATTTACTAATATTAAAGGGGCACATCGATCCCCTGATCTGGTGTTGCCACCCGACCAGTGTCTCGGGGGCTACTGCATTGCCTATTCAATACAGAAAATTCAAAGTGCTCAGTGTTCGACTTGACCGAACTATGGGCAAACGCGTCTTCGGAAAACAATAAGTACCATCTGGGACTTATCTAGCATCAAACTAATATATTACGGCAACTTCTCAAAACCCTCTCTCAAGGGCCCATCCGCCGATCACTGTCTCCTTTAATGTGCATCTCGGATTTTAGGCCGATAAACACCTTGAGGGCCAATGGCTATATATCAAGTCAGTTAATAAATTGCATCAATTGGAATTAAATTCACAAAAATCAGCCCATGGCCGAGGTGGTGTACTACCTCGGAAGCAGTGCGACATAAAGCTCAGATGCAAGTGGCTGGCTCTATAGAGGGCATTTCCAGCATAAGCTCGGCTAAACTCCTTCAACTTTTTCGAGCCAAGGTAATCTATGACACCTTGGATATAGTCCGGCGTTGGAGCTCGGATACAGTCCAACATTGGAGCTCGGATACAGTCCAGTGTTGGACTCGGATGCAGTCCGGCATTGGAGCTTGGACGCGAGAGGACATAGCCGAATGGGAAACACTTCAGACCTGAGGTCCGATGTAAAAATAACAAAGCATTGATAAAGGTCGAGGACTTAAAGGGCTCCTCGGATGCCCGACATGTGAACTCTTCAGATTTAGCTCAGAAATCCTCAAGATCAAAGATGGGAAGATTTGTTGAACCAGTTTTCAAGACTGACGATCGAAGAACAGTTCGAAAGAATCAAGGAGCGTCCCCAACTTGAAGACTGGTTCAGGGGGCCACTGACGGTGTTATGGACTAGGGCGGACTCATCACGTCGTCTCCCGACCTGTGGGTCGGGCTGAGGACCCCCATGGTGGTTCACTAATGGGCCACTTTAGGCAGCCCATGCCGCATACAAGGAAGACTCCACAAGACTTGGCGCCCAAGACAAGGACTCCTCTAAACCCTAGGCCTCTGGTGTTATATAAACCAAGGCCAGGCTAGTCAATAGAAAATCTAATATTCATTAGAACAAACTCGTGGTAGATACATGTACTCTATACTACACCCCATATGAATACAATCAAAAGCAGGAAGTAGGGTATTATCTCTTCGAGAGAGTCCAAACCTGGGTAAAATTCTGTGTCCATGTTACCATCGTTCCAAGACGCCTAGCTTAGGACCCCTACTCCAAGATATGCCAGATTTGACATCGACACCTGCCCCACCTGGCGCGCCCTGGTGGGTGGTGGGCCCCTCGGGCACCTTCCCGTCTCCGTTCTCCTTCCATATGCTTGTTTCCCAAGATAAAAAATCTTTATATATACCCCCGGACGATTAGACCACCGTATCACGGAGAAATCCTCTGTTCTTGTTTCGTGGAATTATATGTTGAGAGGGAGCTATGTTGCTGATTCGGAGGGAGGGTGCTATGTTGTTGATTATATCACAAAGAAAAAGACCACCTCACCAACACCACCATCTTCATCACCAAAGGAGACTTGGGTACACGGGTATGGGCACTCCCCTTGGCTTGTTCCAAGCTTGGGGGAGATGACCGAGTATCGTATCACCATTACTTCTATTACCTTTACATATATTATTTGATCCTTAGCTATTTCATGATCTAGTTGAATAAAAGTTTAGTATGGTCTATTTTCTAGTGCTAGTTTCGTGATCTATCTATCTATGTAATCGAGTGAGAGTTATATAATAAATTTTATTTTGAATTTTGGCTTCTTTACTTTTCTGTTTTAATCAAAATAAAAGAAAATAATGAAAAAGATCATATGCTATTCTTATGGCAAGTAATGACATCGCATAAGGAAAAGTATAACTGGTAAAATTTATTGAAAGTTGACAAAAATAGCATTGGTCAATGGTGCTATTCAGGAAAGAATTAATAAGGGAAGAGAAGATCACATGCAAATACACTATCTTGGACATCTTTTATGATTGTGAGCCCCCACTACTATCTTATCCCAAACTGTTGACATTGGACAAGGACGACAACATAATGATTTATATTTGTTCATATTCACATAGAAGTTATATTGTCATAGATCCTTCAACATGTGGTGCTTGCTCAATATCTTTGCTAGATAAAAATCCGCACTAAGTAGAGATACTACTTGTGCATTGATACGTCTCCAAAGTATCTATAATATTTTATTGTTCCATGCTATTATATTATCTACTTTCGATATTTTATTGTTGGGGAATGCAGTAATTTCAAAATTTTCCTACGATCACGCAAGATCTATCTAGGTGATGCATGGCAACGAGAGGGGAGAGTGTGTCCACGTACCCTCGTAGACCGAAAGCGGAAGCGTTAAGTAACGTGGTTGATGTAGTTGAACGTCTTCGCGATCCAACCAATCAAGTACCGAATGCACAGCACCTCCGCGATCTGTACACATTCAGCTCGATGAGTCCCTCAAACTCTAGATCCAGCTGAGGCCGAGGGAGAGTTGCGTTAGCATAACGGCGTGGTGACGGTTGTCGGTGTCAAAACCGGCAGATCTCGGGTAGGGGGTCCCGAACTGTGCATCTAAGGCTAATGGTAACAGGAGGCGGGGGACACGATGTTTACCCAGGTTCGGGCCCTCTCGATGGAGGTAATACCCTACTTCCTGCTTGATTGATCTTGATGATATGAGTATTACAAGAGTTGGTATACCACGAGATTGTAGAGGCTAAACCCTAGAAGCTAGCCTATGATTATGATTATTGTTGTCCTACGAACTAAACCCTCCGGTTTATATAGGCACCGGAGGGGGCTAGGGTTACACAGAATCGGTTACAGAGAAGGAGATCTACATATCCGATTCACCAAGCTTGCCTTCAACGCAAAGGAGAGTCCCATCCAGACGCGGGACAAAGTCTTCAATCTTGTATCTTCATAGTCCAACAGTCCGGCCAAAGCATATAGTCCAGCTGTCCGGATACCCCCTAATCCAGGACTCCCTCAGTAGCCCCTGAACCAGGCTTCAATGACGATGAATCCGGCGCGCAGATTGTCTTCGGCATTGCAAGGCGGGTTCCTCCTCCGAATACTCCATACAAGATTTTGAACACGAGAATCGTGTCCGGCTCTGCAAAACAAATTCCACATACCACCGTAGAGAGAATGATATTCCACAAATAAAATCTGCTGACACCTTTTTATAGAGTGACATCATGCCATGGCCCAGTCATTATTCGAACCGTTTTCCACATCCAGCCACTGCACGTGTTGCGAGGTGGTTTTATTGGCACGTCTTGTCGAAGTAGAGATCGTGTCCCCCTTATCACGGGATTCTCATCAATACAGGTGTGGGTAACCCAACCGAGCCATCAATCGTGGCGCTTGGGAAATAAGCGATTTTAACGGGCAAGTGGGGAGGCGCATAGTTTCTACCACCTTTATAAAGTGATAGGGATCCTCCTCTTTCACCCACGCCTTCTTCCTTCTTTGCTCATCCATTCTCGCACACTCGAGCTCCAGCGCCCCAGTTCTCACCTTCTCCATATAACCGAACATGTCCGGAGCGGGAGGCAAGTGACGGAGGAGGACATTACGAAGCTTCGGGAGACCGGATACTTAGCCGCAGACATCGCGCACCGGCTCCCAGACAAAGGGCAGATCATGCCCACTCCGGAACCCCACGAGAGGGTTGTATTTCTCCCCCACTTAGTCCGCGACTGGGATTTCCCCTCCACCTGTTTGTCCGTGGGCTCATGTTTTACTACAAGCTAGATTTTCATGATCTAGCCCCAAATTTCATCCTCAACATCTCGGCGTTTATCATCGTGTGCGAGGCCTTCCTCCGCATCCCGCCCCATTTTGGCCTGTGGCTAAAGATCTTCAACGTGAAGCCGAAGATAGTGGGTGGTGAGAAAGCGGAGTGCGGAGGCGCCATGGTGGGCAAGATGCCCAATGATACCTGGCTAGAAGGCTCCTACGTGGAGACCATGAAGGGATGGCAATCGGGGTGGTTCTACATCACCGAGGCGCACGGCTCCAACTAGGCAGCGGCCCCCGAATTTCGATCCGGCATCCCCATGCGGCTTACCTCCTGGGAAAAGAAAGGCCTGGCCTGGAGTGCCGCTGCAGAGCTGACCGGACTCCAGAAATGTATTAAGAACATGATAGGCAAGAAGATCAAGCTTGTCAACGTGGTCCAGGTCATGCTCTTCCGCTGGATCCTCTCGTGTCAAAGACGGGCAATCAATATGTGGGATTTTGATTCGGCCAAACACCAGACGCTGCAAGAGCTCTTCGACACGATGCACAAAGATGTCTAGAAGGTGCTATTCAAGGCCACCGAAGTCCCCCCTCCCCTCACCGAAGACCGTGGACTCGGCGCAAACTGCCCTGCCAATCCGGTAAGCCTTCTGTATTTCCAGATGAGCTTTTCCTAGTATGTTTATGAGGGGAGTCTAAGCCACCATGTTGATTTAACAGGAATATGTGGTGACGGCGGAGCGGATCAACTGTCCGGCTCCGCTACCTGAAGATCTAGCAACCACTCTCCTGACGGAGATGCTGGTTCCGGCGCCCTACAAGGTGCCGGAGAAGAAGGCCAAGAAGAAGGCCACGGGGACCAGGAAAGGTCTCTGGTGCAAGGCCGTGTTGGACGCTTCGTCCGAAGACGCCAATGTGCCCTCCTCCAACGAAAACGAGGAGGAGGAAGAGGAAAACCCTCTCCCCCAAACCGAGGGGGAGAAGAAAAGGAAGGTCAAGAAGAAGGCCGAAGGGTCCAAGAAGGGAAGGACCCTCCCTCCGGACCACTCTACAACCGCTGCCTACAGCGAGAAGGAGTGGCTACCCAGGGCCAAGCCCCTGGCGAAGTCGTAAGTATCCGGATGCCATAATACTTCTTGCATGTTTTAGCTTTATGGCTTCTTATGATGTCCAGATATGTTTGTGCAGTCCGTCCAGAGCCCATATCGACCTATCCTCCTCGGATGGATCCTTGAGTTCGTCGGAAATGAACAGCTATTCGCTCCCAACGGCCTCCTCTCCCCGACCCGCGGACGACACCAAAGTGTTGTCTCAAAGGATACCGGGCCAGGGAGAGATGTATCTGGAGGCGCCTCAAAGCGGAATCTACGATGTCGGGATCATGGGGGGAAGATACCCACGAATTTTGTTAAGGGGGATTACAGCAGGCTTGGCCCCCTGCCGGATACTGCGCCGGAACCTCAAGTTGTTCCGGATTCAGGCAGGCAGCCCCCCACCAAGGGGAGCGAGCCGCCTGTGCCGATGACCTCCATCCAACCAGAGGCATCGGATAACTTGGTGGAAGCGCTTCAGAGCGCTTCCCTTGATGAAGGACACCGTACTCTTATGAGTACGGTGATTGCGAAGGTTCAGCCCGCCAAAAGCGGATTAACCAAAGCCTGCGCCAGCCTCCTGACAGGCTTTGAGGTAAATAATTTAAATTGTGAGAAAGTATCACAGTATAGACAGTAGCCCCTGATGCTCTGTTTAGTGTTCGGAAAGGAAGGCCGAACAGAGGATCAAATATTATACCCAGGAGTCTAATCATATTATGTCTATGTTAATAAGCAGGCGTCGTTGCTGGCCGCCGCCGCCACTACGGGGGTCTCCGAACTGAGGCAGAGCCTCGGGCGGGCCGAAGAAGAGCTTGGCCTTGTGAAGAGGCAGCTTGAGGAGAACAAAGGTAAGTGATACCCCGTTATAATGTTATATAAAGGAAAAAATCGTTGATTCTAATAGAAGCACGATGATTTTTACTAGGGGCCACAACCGAAGTGGCGTACCTTAAGAAAGCACTCTGCGAGGCCGAAAGCAAAGCGACCGAGGAGCGCACCCAGCACGAAAAACAAGCGGCGCGGGTTGATGAGGTCCAGCAAGAGCGTCAGGACTTCGTCAAAAAATTAGAGTCCTTGGAGCGTGACTCCAAGATGTAGGAGTCAGAGCTTGCAAAGGCCCGTCAGAGTGCACTAGACGCCAAGGCCGAAGCCCAGAAGGCCCTCCAAGAAATTGAGGTGGCCAAGAAGATAGCTGCGGGTAAGGCTTTCATTATGCAAAGCAAGCATGTGAAGGAGTCATTCCTTTTACTTACCCAAGTTCAGAGATCTCCAGGAGCATTCGCAGATCTGCCGTCCAGCGTCTCTGATGCCGCAGAGTTCTACCGGGTTGCGGAGGGGAGCTCGACGGAGAAGTTATTCTGGTCCCAGTATGTTGGGGCCGGACACCCGATGCCTTTGAGTGACCAGCTGAAGCAACTGGTTGAACTACACAAGGCGGCCGAACTGGCCATGAAGGACCTTATAGTCCGGCTGTGGCCTGGCGAGCCCCTGCCCGGCAGCTACTTCGGCCTTGTAAAGTGGATGGTCAATGCATGTCCGCAGCTTGAAGTCATTAAGCGATCTGTCTGCATTGAAGGTGCTCGTAGGGCCTTTGCCCGTGCAAAAGTGCACTTGGGAAAGATGGACGCCGAGAAGCTGGTGACGGAGGGGTCGCCGAAGGGCAAGGAGCACCGTCACCCCGAGCAGTATTATGAGGGTGTCCTAGAGGGTGCCCGCCTTGTGGCGGGTGAGTGTGCTAAGGATGTAATATTTGAATGAATGTACTCATGTCATCCTGTAATATGAAAACTAGTTTACGTGCCGCTATATGGCGCTTGTTAATTTAAAATATTACCTTCTGTGCAACCGTTTATAAATTCTTCAAAGTTGCCAGTCGTCGGCTTCTGCCCCCATGTAGCTAGTACTGGGGTGTTCGGGATAAGTATAAACACTCTTTATCCAAATTTTTGGTCCTTTTAAGGAGGTATTTAGTGCCGCGAACGAGGCAATCGGACTATACGGCTTTCTCGCTCTCACTTAGCCATAGAAGTCTACAATTTTAAATTTCGGCGAAGCCCCTAGTATTCGGAAGGCCGAACTTTGGGTGCTATACATGCCTAAATCAGACAAGGCCAATTCCTCACCCGAAGCGGAAAAAATCTTTAAGGATTTGAGACCTCTCAAACAGCGACTAGCTCTCGCCGCATCATGACAGTCAGTTTTCCGCTTTCTCTACTGAGGTGCTCGTTCGGAAGAACCGACACACAATCGCAGTAGTTCTCCCTACGCTACCTTAGCCGATATAGCGGAACGTAAGGTACCAAAACATAGGAGCCGGGCAAACCCAACTATTGACCCAAGACATGATTTGGAGATGATGCATATAGTGCTATAAGTTCGGGGTGCCGCACTATCGAAAGTGTTCGGACTTTTCTTGCCAGGTTATGGGGTACTGAAGCCCCTGGAAAACTAGTCGTGCAAAAATGCATGGGTATAATAAACAAGCAGTAAAGGAAAGGGGTAAATAAACGTAATAGCAAGCTGACGATGTATACTATTTTCCTTTGTTATTCAAATGATATGTCAAAGCGTACATGTACAAGTAGTGCGATAAGCAAAGTAGGAATGTTTGACACATCCTGACCAGGAGCGGGCGGTATGCGGGTATGTAAAACAGGTATAACGATCGTTATCAAAGACCACCTGAGGATTCCCTTGTGCGCCAAAGCTTCTTGTCCTCCTGGCGTGTCCGTCCCGCTATGTGTCTGATAGCCAGTCTTTTCGGGAGAGCCTCCTGAAGATAGGGACCTGAAAGAAAGAAAGGGGTGCAAAAATGCGTGGGTTCCGGGGTGGTCGAGCCGCATTAAGGACCGTGTCATGGTCATGCCTCCGCCTATGCCCAGGGTATTTTAAGTGGGTAGTTGTGTACGCGCGGCACGAATTTCGCCGCTTGTCTGGGACTAGGGCGGAGGCCAGATTGCTAGTCGAGCTCTGGACGTGCCGGATGATCCTGTTGCGGAGTACTTCAGACTCGCTTGATGGTATTCGGGTTCTGTATCGCCGAATTGGATGTTTGCCTGAGAAGGTTGTTTTGTACTTCCGCCGCGAGGGCTGTTGTGTGCTCCTCCGTGCGGAGCGAGCGCTCGATGTTTCCATTGACTATAATAACCCCGCGAGGTCCCGACATTTTGAGCTTGAGATACACATAATGTGGTACCGCGTTGAATTTGGCGAATGCGGTTCGTCCGAGAAGTGCATGATAGCCATTGCGGAAGGGGATGACGTCGAAGATTAACTCCTCGCTTTGGAAATTGTCCGGAGATCCGAAGACCACTTCTAGTGTGATTGAGCCCGTACAGCAGGCCTCCACACCGGGTATGACACCCTTGAAGGTGGTTTTTGTGGGCTTGATCCTTGAGGGGTCGATGCCCATTTTGCGCACTGTATCCTGATAGAGCAGGTTCAGGCTGCTGCCACCGTCCATGAGGACTCATGTGAGATGGAATCCGTCGATGATGGGGTCAAGGACCAATGCGGCCGAACCGCCATGACGGATACTGGTAGGATGGTCCCTGCGATCGAAGGTGATCGGACAAGAGGACCATGGGTTGAACTTTGGGGCGACTGGGTCCATCGCATAGACGTCCCTTAGTGCACGCTTCCGTTCCCGCTTGGGAATATGGGTTGCGTATATCATATTCACTGTTTTCACCTGGGGGGGGATTTCTTGTGTCCTCCTATGTTCGGCGGCCGGGGCTCCTCGTCGTCATTGCTATGTAGCCCCCTTTCCTTGTTTTCGGCATTCAACTTGCTGGCCTATTTAAACACCGAGCATTCCATGTTGGTGTGGTTGGCTGGTTTATCGGGGGTGCCATGAATTTGACATGGGCGATCGAGTATGCGGTCCAAACTGGACGAGCCCGGACTGTTTCTTTTCAATGAATTTTTCCGCTGTCCGGATTTAAAGCCTCTGAATCTGGCGTTGACTGTCGTGCCTTCGGCGTTGTCACCAATGTTCTGACGCTTGTGTCTATCGCGCTGGGGCTTGCCGTTGTTATCTCTGGCATCGGAGTCGCCGGAGTTTTTTGGTGTGATGTTGCTACAGGCCAGCCAGTTGTCCTCGCCCGCGCAAAATCGGGTCATGAGTGTCGTAAGGGATGCCATGGACTTTGGCTTCTCTTGGCCGAGGTGTCGGGCGAGCCACTCGTCACGGATGTTATGCTTGAAAGCTGCTAAGGCTTCGGCATCCGGACAGTCGACAATTTGGTTCTTTTTAGTTAGGAACCGAGTCCAGAATTTTCTGGCTGACTCTTCGGGTTGTTGTGTTATGTGACTTAAGTCATCAGCATTCGGTGGTCGCACGTAAGTGCCCTGGAAGTTGTCAAGAAATGCGTCTTCCAGGTTCTCCCAACTCCCGATGGAATTTGCCGGTAAGCTATTCAGCCAATGCCGAGCCAGTCCCTTGAGTTTTAGTGGGAGGTACTTGATGGCGTGTAGATCGTCTCCGCGGGCCATGTGAATGTGTAGGAGAAAATCTTCAATCCATACTGCGGGTTCCGTTGTGCCATCATATGATTAAATGTTCATGGGTTTAAACCCTTCTGGGAATTCATGATCCATTACTTCATCGGTGAAGCATAGGGGGTGTGCAGCGCCTCTATGTCGGGCTACATCCCGACGTAGTTCAAGTGAATCTAGTCTGTTGTATTTGGCCCGGCCGGACTTTGATTTATTGTATCCGGCGTGATGGTCATCGTCACGTATTGTGGCGCGCCCTCATGATCCGTAGATCGATCTTGACTGTCCTGCTTTGTTTCCAATACATCTCGCAGGTCCTTCGTATAGCCCCAGGCCTTAGTATCATCGTTTGATTGGCGACGGGGTGCGGTCTGGACTTCAGGCTGGTACGCCGCTTTGTCACGGCCACGGGGTGGCCGGTCAGCCACATCGTGCGCTGGTAGCGTGGGCTTTAAAGCTTCCTCCTCGAGTTGAGGTAGCAACCTGCGCTTTGGGTAGCTTTTGCTAGGGCGCTCGAGTCCGTATTCCTCGGCAGCCAGGACCTCGGTCCTTCTGTCAGTTAGCAGATCTTGATTAGCTTGAAGTTGTTGCTGCTTTTTCTTCTGGCTTTTTGCAGTGGCTATAAGCCGGCGTTTGAAGCGCTCCTGCTTGACGGGATCCTCAGGCACGATGAATTCTTCATCGCCAAGGCTCACTTCGTCTTCGGAGAGAGTCATGTAATTATCATCCTCTGATTCTCCATCGGTCGCCTGTTCCTTAGGGCTAGCTTGCCCCTCCTCTTGCTCGCCTTGCTCGAAGTCTGGCTTGGCGGGATTGTTTTCGTGTTCGGCACCATCCAGATTGTTATCTCCTGTGCCAGTATCACTACTTTTTCTATGGCAGGGCTTGGAGCAGCGCCGATGATGCCCGTGTCTAGATTGCTTCTTCAAGGAATTATATTTTGTTGCCTCATCGCCATTGCTTTCTTTAGGGGTGTCCACCATATAAATTATCATATGATGAGGTGGCTGTCCAGCGCTCTATAGGCGGTGGTTCCTATTCTTCTCCTGCATCATCGTCCATATTGTCGATGTCTTCGGAGTCGAAGTCAAGCACGTTGGTTAAGTCATCGACACTGTCTATAAAGTGGGTGGTGGGTGGGGAACGAATCTCTTCGTCGTCCGCTTCCCACTCGAGTCGGACATAGTTCAGCCAAGAATCTCCTGACAAGGAAAGAGACCTTAGTGAGTTTAGCACATCGCCCAAGGGCGAGTACTAAAAAATATCCGCGGCGGTGAACTCCATGACCAGTGCCCAATCAGATTCGATAGGCACAGACATACGCGGTTCGGATCCTGTAGCCAGAAAAGAGTCTGAGGGTCCGATGACTCCACCCTCACAGGAGGTGGGATCAGTGTTCGGCTCCAACGCCGATGAGTGTGCGGCCTCCGCGACGGGGTCCATCCACCCGTCCTCGGAAGGCTGGACCTGCTCCGGATTGATTCCCGGCGCCGCCACAGGCGCGATCTCCCGAATACAGTCCGATGGCAGATCAAAGTTGTGCCCGTCGTGATCGTCCGGCGCACCTGACATGGGCTCGAATCCGTCGAAGACCAAGTCTCCGCGGATGTCAGCAGTATAGTTTAAGATTCCAAACCTGACCTGACGGCCAGGGGCGTAGCTACCGATCTGCTCCAAGTGGCCAAGCGAGTTGGCCTGTAGAGCGAAGCCGCCGAATACGAAGATCTGCCCGGGAAGGAAAAACTCCCCCTGGACTGCGTCGTTGAAGATGATTGAAGGAGCCATCGAGCGTTATTGCGACGACACAGTGGAACTCTCAATGAAAGCACCAATGTCGGTGTCAAAACCAGCGGATCTCGGGTAGGGGGTCCCGAACTATGCATCTAAGGCTAATGGTAACAGGAGGCAGGGGACATGATGTTTGCCCAGGTTCGGGCCATCTCGATGGAGGTAATACCCTACTTCCTACTTGATTGATCTTGATGATATGAGTATTACAAGAGTTGATCTACCACGAGATCGTAGAGGCCAAACCCTAGAAGCTAGCCTATGATTATGATTGTTGTTGTCCTACGGACTAAACCCTCCGGTTTATATAAACATCGAAGGGGGCTAGGGTTACACAGAGTCGGTTACAGAGAAGGAGATCTGCATATCCGATTCGCCAAGCTTGCCTTCCATGCAAAGCAGAGTCCCATCCGGACACGGGACGAAGTCTTCAATCTTGTATCTTCATAGTCCAACAGTCCGGCCAAAGCGTATAGTCCGGATGTCCGGATACCCCCTAATCTAGGACTCCCTCAACGGTGATGATGAAGTTACCGGTGCAGGGCTTCGCTTAAGCACTACGACGATATGACCGAGGTGGAAAACTATGGAGGGGGCCACCGCACATGGCTAAAGATCAACTTGTGTGTCTATGGGGTGCCCCCCTCCCCGTATATAAAGGAGGAGAGGAGGGGGCCGACTGGCCACAAGGGGCGCGCCCAAGGAGGGGCTCCTACTCCAAGTAGGAGTAGGTTCCCCCCTTTCCTAGTCCAACTAGGAAGAGAAGGAAGGAGAGGGAGAGGGAAAGAGGGGTCACGCTCCCTCCCCATGTACTATTCGGACTCCCCTTGGGGGGGCACCTCCTGGTGCAGCCCTCTCTCTCCCCTATAGGCCCACTAAGGCCCATTACTTCTCACGGGGGTTCCGGTAACCCTCCGACACTCCGGTTTTATTCGAAACTATCCCGAACACTTCTGGTGTCTGTGGTCCAATATATCAACCTTTATGTCTCGACCATTTTGAGACTCTTCGTCATGTCCGTGATCACATCCGGGACTCCGAACAACCTTCGGTACATCGAATCACATAAACTCATAATACCAATCGTCATCAAACGTTAAGCGTGCGGACCCTACGGGTTCGAGAACTATCTAGAAATGACCGAGACTCATCTCCGGTCAATAACCAATAGTGGAACTTGGATGCTCATATTGGTTCCTACATATCATACGAAGATCTTTATCGGTAAAATCGCATAACAACATACGTTGTTCCCTTTGTCATCGGTATGTTACTTGTCCGAGATTCGATCATCGGTGTCATCATACCTAGTTCAATCTCATTACCGGCAAGTCTCTTTACTCATTCCATAATACTTCATCCCACAACTAACTCATAAGTTACAATGCTTGCAAGGCTTATAGTGATGAGTATTACCGAGAGGGCCCAGAGATACCTCTCCGAAACACGGAGTGACAAATCCTAATCTCGACCTATGCCAACCCAACAAACACCTCCCGAGACACCTGTAGAGCACCTTTATAATCACCCTTTTATGTTGTGACGTTTGGGAGCACACAAAGTGTTCCTCCGGTATTCGGGAGTTGCATAATCTCATAGTCTGAGGAACTTGTATAAGTCATGAAGAAAGCGGTAGCAATGAAACTATAATGATCACAATGCTAAGCTAATGGATGGGTCATGTCCATCACATCATTCTCCTAATGATGTGATCCCGTTCATCAAATGACAACACATATCTATGGTTAGGAAACATAACCATCTTTGATTAACGAGCTAGTCAAGTAGAGGCATACTAGGGACAATATGTTTTGTCTATGTATTCACACATGTACTAAGTTTCCGGTTAATACAATTCTAGCATGAATAATAAACATTTATCATGAAATAAGGAAATAAATAATAACTTTATTATTGCCTCTAGGGCATATTTCCTTCAGTCTCCCACTTGCACTAGAGTCAATAATCTAGATTACATAGTAATGATTCTAACACCCATGGAGCTTTGGTGTTGATCATGTTTTGCTCATGGAAGAGGTTTAGTCAATGGGTCTGCAACATTCAGATCCGTATGTATCTTGAAAATCTCTATGCCCCCCTCCGACACTTGATGACGGATGGAATTGAAGCGTCTCTTGATGTGCTTGGTTCTCTTGTGAAATCTGGATTCCTTTGCCAAGGTAATTGCACCAGTATTGTCACAAAAGATTTTCATAGGACCCGATGCACTAGGTATGACACCTAGATCGGATATGAACTGCTTCATCCAAACTCCTTCATTCGCTGCTTTCGAAGCAGCAATGTACTCTGCTTCACACGTAGATTCCGCCATGACGCTCTGCTTGGAACTGCACCAACTGACAGCTCCTCCATTCAATAAAAATACGTATCCGGTTTGCGACTTAGAGTCATCCGGATGAATGTCAAAGCTTGCATCGATGTAACCGTTTACGATGAGCTCTTTTTCACCTCCATAAACAAGAAACATATCCTTAGTCTTTTTCAGGTATTTCAGGATGTTCTTGACGCTGTGCAGTGCTCCACTCCGGGACTACTTTGGTACCTCCTTGCTATGCTTATAGAAAGGCACACATTAGGTCTGGTACACATCATTGCATACATGATAGAACCTATGGCTGAAGCATAGGGAATGACTTTCATTTTCTCTCTATCTTCTGTAGTGGTCGGGCATTGAGTCTGACTCAACTTCACACCTTGTAACACAGGCAAGAACCCTTTCTTTGACTGATCCATTTTGAACTTCTTCAAAACTTTATCAAGGTATGTGATTTGTGAAAGTCCAATTAACTGTCTTGATCTATCTCTATAGATCTTGATGCCCAATATGTATGCAGCTTCACCGAGGTCTTTCATGGAAAAACTCTTATTCAGGATTCCCTTTATGCTATCCAGAAACTCTATATCATTTCCAATCAACAATATGTCATTCACATATAATATTAGAAATGCTACAGAGCTCCCACTCACTTTCTTGTAAATACAGGCTTCTCCAAAAGTCTGTATAAAACCATATGCTTTGATCACACTATCAAAGTGTTTATTCCAACTCCAAGAGGATTACACCAGTCCATAAATGGATCGCTGGAGCTTGCACACTTTGTTAGCACCCTTTGGATCAACAAAACCTTCTAGTTGCATCTTATACAACTCTTCTTCCAGAAATCCACTCAGGAATGCAGTTTTGACATCCATCTGGTAAATTTCATAATCATAAAATGTGGCAATTGCTAACATGATTCAGACAGACTTAAGCATCACTACGGGTGAGAAAGTCTCATCATAGTCAACTCCTTGAACTTGTCGAAAACCTTTCACAACAAGTCGAGCTTTGTAAATAGTAACATTACCGTCTGCGTAGGTCTTCTTCTTAAAGATCCATTTGTTTTCTATGGCTTGCCGATCATTGGGCAAGTCCACCAAACTCCACACTTTGTTCTCATCATGGATCCCATCTCAGATTTCATGGCCTCAAGCCATTTCGCGGAATCTGGGATCATCATCGCTTCCTCATAGTTTGTAGGTTCACCATGATCTAGTAACATGACTTCCAGAACAGGATTACCGTACCACTCTGGTGCGGATCTTACTCTGGATGACCTACGAGGTTCGATAGTAACTTGATCTGAAGTTTCATGATCATTATCATTAACTTCCTCACTAATTGGTGTAGGAATCACTGGAACTGATTTCTGTGATGAACTACTTTCCAATAAGGGAGAAGGTACAATTACCTCATCATGTTCTACTTTCCTCCCACTCACTTCTTTCGAGAGAAACTCGTTCTCTAGAAAGGATCCATTCTTAGAAACAAAGATTTTGCCTTCGGATCTGTGATAGAAGGTGTACCCAACAGTTTCCTTTGGGTATCCTATGAAGATGCACTTCTCCGATTTGGGTTCGAGCTTATCAGGTTGAAGCTTTTTCACATAAGCATCGCAGCCCCAAACTTTAAGAAACGACAACTTTGGTTTCTTGCCAAACCACAGTTCATAAGGCGTCGTCTCAACGGATTTTGATGGTGCCGTATTTAAAGTGAATGCAGCCGTCTCTAAAGCATAACCCCAAAATGATAGCGGTAAATCAGTAAGAGACATCATAGATCACACCATATCTAATAAAGTATGGTTACAACGTTCAGACACACCATTTCGCTGTGGTGTTCCGGGTGGCGTTAGTTGTGAAACTATCCCATGTTGTTTCAAAGGAAGACCAAACTCGTAACTCAAATATTCTCCTCCACGATCAGATTGTAGAAACTTTATTTTCTTGTTACGATGATTTTCCACTTCACTCTGAAATTCTTTGAACTTTTAAAATGTTTCGGACTTATGCTTCATTAAGTAGATATAACTATATCTTCTCAAATCATCTATGAAGGTAAGAAAGTAACGATACCCACCACGAGCCTCAGCACTCATTGGACCGCATACATCAGTATGTATTATTTCCAATAAGTCAGTAGCTTGTTCCATTGTTCCGGAGAACAGAGTTTTAGTCATGTTGCCCATAAGGCACGGTTCGCAAGCACCAAGGTGATTCATAATCAAGTGATTCCAAAAGTCCATCAGCCTGGAGTTTCTTCATGCGCTTTACACCGATATGACCCAAACGGCAGTGCCACAAATAAGTTGCACTATCATTATCAACTTTGCATCTTTTGGCTTCAATATTATGAATATGTGTATCATCACTATTGAGATTCAATAAAAATAGACCACTCATCAAGGGTGCATGACCATAAAAGATATTACTCTTATAAATAGAACAACCATTATTCTCTGATTTAAATGAATAACCTTCTCACATTAAACAAGATCCAGATATAATGTTCATGCTCAACGCTGGCACCAAATAACAATTATTCAGGTCTAAAACTAATCTTGATGGTAGATGTATAGGTAGTGTGCCGACGATGATCACATCGACCTTGGAACCATTTCCCACGCGCATCGTCACCTCGTCTTTAGCCAATCTTTGTTTAATCCGTAGCCCCTGTTTCGAGTTGCAAATATGAGCAACAGAACGAGTATCAAATACCCAGGCGCTACTACGAGCATTAGTAAGGTACACATCAATAACATGTATATCAAATATACCTTTCACTTTGCCATCCTTCTTATCCGCTAAATACTTGGGGTAGTTCCGCTTCCAGTGACCAGTCCCTTTGCAGTACAAGCACTCAGTTTCAGGCTTAGGTCCAAACTTGGGTTTCTTCTCTTGAGCAGCAACTTTCTTGTTGTTCTTTTTGAAGTTCCCCTTCTTCCTTTTGCCCTTTTTCTTGAAACTAGTGGTCTTGTTGAACATCAACACTTGATGCTCCTTTTTGGTTTCTACCTCCGCAACCTTTAGCATTGCGAAGATCTCGGGAACAGTCTTATTCATCCCTTGTTTATAGTTCATCACGAAGCCTTTATAGCTTGGTGGCAGTGATTGAAGAACTTTGTCAATGACACTATCATCAGGAAGATTAACTCCCAGTTGAGTCTGGTTATGGTACCCAGACATTCTGAGTATGTGTTCACTGACAGAACTATTCTCCTCCATTTTGCAGTTGTAGAACTTGTTGGAGACTTCATATCTCTCAACTCGGACATTTGCTTGAAATATTAACTTGAACTCTTGGAACATCTCATATGCTCCATGACGTTCAAAACGTCTTTGAAGTCTCGATTCTAAGCAGTAAAGCATGGCACACTGAACTATCGAGTAGTCATCAGCTTTGCTCTGCTAGACGTTCTTAACGTCATTAGTAGCATCTGCAGCAGGCCTGGCACCCAGCGGTGCTTCCAGGACGTAATTCTTCTATGCAACAATGAGGATAATCCTCAAGTTATGGACCCAGTCCATGTAGTTGCTGCCATCATCTTTCAACTTAGCTTTCTCTAGGAACGCATTAAAATTCAAAGGAACGGTAGCACGGGCCATTGATCTACAATAACATAGACATGCAAAATAACAATCGGGACTAAGTTCATGATAAATTAGAGTTCAATTAATCATATTACTCAAGAACACCCACTTAGATAGACATCCCTCTAGTCATCTAAATGATCACGTGATCCAAATCAACTAAACCATGTTCGATCATCATGTGAGATGGAGTAGTTTTAAATGGTTAACATCACTATGTTGATCATATCTAATATATGATTCATGTTCGACCTTTCGGTCTCAGTGTTTCGAGGCCATATCTGCATATGCTAGGCTCGTCAAGTTTAACCCGAGTATTCTGCGTGTGCAAAACCTGCTTGCACCTATTGTATGTGAACGTAGAGCTTATCACACCCGATCATCACGTGGTGTCTCGGCTTGAAGAACTGTAGCAACGGTGCATACTCAGGGAGAACACTTGTACCTTAAAATTTAGTAAGGGGTCATCTTATAATGTTGTTGTCGTACTAAGAAAAATAAGATGCATAAAAGATAGACATCTCATGCAATCAAAATATGTGACATGATATGGCCATCATCATCTTGTGCTCATGATCTCCATCGCCAAAGCATCATCATGGTCTCCATCGTCACTGGCGTGACACCTTGATCTCCATCGTAGCATCGTTGTCGTCTCACCAACTATTGTTACTACGACTATCGCTACCGCTTAGTGATAAAGTAAAACAATTACATGGCGATTGCATTGCAAACAATAAAGCGACAACCATATGGCTCCTGCCAGTTGTCGATAACTTTGTTACAAAACATGGTCATCTCATACAACAATTTATGTCACATCATGCCTTGACCATATCACATCACAGCAAGCCCTGCAAAAACAAGTTAGACATCCTCTACTTTGTTGTTGCAAGTTTTACGTGGCTGCTATGTGCTTCTAGCAAGAACCGTTCTTACCTACACATCAAAACCACAACGATTTTTCGTCAAGTGTGTTGTTTTAACCTTCAACAAGGACCGGCCATAGTCAAACCCGATTCAACTAAAGTTGGAGAAACAGACACCCGCCAGCCACCTATGTGCAAAAGCATGTCGGTAGAACCAGTCTCATGAACGCGGTCATGTAATGTTGGTCCGGGCCTCTTCATCCAACAATACTGCCGAATCAAAGTAATACATCTACGCATAGACCTGGCTCAGATGCCACTGTTGGGGAACGCAGTAATTTCAAAATTTACCTATGATCACGCAAGATCTATCTAGGTGATGCATAGCAATGAGAGGGGAGAGTGTGTCCATGTACCCTCGTAGACCAAAAGCAGAAGCGTTAAGTAATGCGGTTGATGTAGTCGAACGTCTTCGCGATCCAACTGATCAAGTACAGAACGCACGGCACCTTCGCGATCTGCACACGTTCAGCTTGGTGACGTCCCTTGAAATCTAGATCCAACTGAGGCCGAGGGAGAGTTCCGTCAGCACAACGGCATGGTGACGGTGATGATGAAGTTACTGGTGCAGGGCTTCGCCTAAGCACTACGACGATATGACCGAGGTGGAAAACTGTGGAGGGGGGCACCACACATGGCTAAAGATCAACTTGTGTGTCTATGGGGTGCCCCCTCCCTCGTATATAAAGGAGGAGAAGAGGGGGCCGGCCGACCACAAGGGGCGCGCCCAAGGGGGGGACTCCTACTCCAAGTAGGAGTAGGTTCCCCCCTTTCCTAGTCCAACTAGGAAGAGAAGGAAGGAGAGGGAGAGGGAGAGGGAAAGAGGGGTCGCGCCCCCTCCCCCTTTCCTATTAGGGCTCCCCTTGGGGGGGCACGCGCCACCTCCTGGTGCGGCCCTCTCTCTCCCTTATAGGCCCACTAAGGCCCATTACTTCCCCGGGGGGTTCCGGTAACCCTCTAGCACTCTGGTTTTATCTGAAACTATCCGGAACACTTCCGGTGTCCGAACAACATGGTCAAATATATCAATCTTTATGTCTCGACCATATCGAGACTTCTCGTCATGTCCGTGATCACATCCGGGACTCCGCACAACCTTCGGTACATCAAATCACATAAACTCATAATACCAATCGTCATCAAAGGTTAAGCGTGCGGACCCTACGGGTTCAAAAACTATGTAGACATGACCGAGACTCATCTCCGGTCAATAACCAATAGTGGAACCTGGATGCTCATATTGGTTCCTACATATTCTACGAAGATCTTTATTGGTCAAACCACATAACAACATATGTTGTTCCCTTTGTCACCGGTATGTTACTTGCCCGAGATTCGATCGTCGGTATAATCATATTGTCGGAGTAATGGTCCACGGGTAGGCTAACCCGAGCCCCGGAACCTTTCAAGACATCGGGGCGGACTTCGCCCTCAAGACCCCATGATAAGGAGCCGCCTTCGGGAAGTCGGCGGCAAGGCCGCCGACTGCCCCTCACGGCCGAATCCCAGGGATGACTTCAAGATAAGTCGACTCCTAACTGACGGCTTCCAGAGAAGCCGGCTATGGGGAGTCGGCCCGCGACTCCAACCACCTCCTGCCTTCGCCATGATGGACGGGATGGGGTATGGTCACCGTGTGGCCGTCCCTGCCCTGCTTACGAAGGGCTGGCATGGCTACAGTGCGCCGTATCACTGGAGATCTCCATCCGGCGTGGCACTGTTGCCATGCCTGCCCTGACCTCAGCCCCCGTGGGCGGCGCACTATGCCCACGATAGCCTGACTGTACGGCCCAGAGACGGCGAGTCCCACCCATCAGCGGGGGTACAGAAGACGGCGAGAGCACCACAAGACGGACCCGTTGGGAGTCGGCCGGCCCCTCCTACGGGCCCCGCACGCCATTAACCAGACAAGACGGGGAATGGCGACAGTGATCGTCCGTCAGGCGGCGACACTGTTGCCATGACCTCATGACCAAGCCAGTGTCATTAGAGGCATGGCTACAGTAATCCGTAGCCGGCGTGACCCGCCCGTGACGGATAGGACCTGTCGGCCCCGTACCGGGCCTGTCGGCGGGGCCCACCAGTCGGCGGAGAAGACGGCGACCTGAGAGACAGACGGCTGGGACCCACACCCAGCCGGATTACCGTTGTATCCCTGGGGGGTGGGCCTATATAAGCCCCCCGGGGCACCCATGCAAGGGGGATCGCTTCTTTAGCACTAGACCAGATCATATAGGAAGGAGGGAGCTAGTCTTGCCTTCTCCTACCTCCAGGAAACAGCTCAAGGAGCAACCTTGTACTCACTTTGCCATAGTGATCATGTGGAGACCCCGTAGAGCAGCAGTAGGGGTGTTATCTCCACGGAGAGCCCTGAAGCTGGGTAAGATTCACCGGCGTGCATGCCTTCGCCTCATCCCGTTTCCAGGCACCGGCGACGTTCTACTCGCCCCCACCATGATAAGCCATCCCTTGGCATATGTCGTACCCAACCCCCGACATTTGGCGCCCACCGTGGGGCGAGGTGCACCGCCATCCGGAGACCTGCTCTGGACGTGAACCCTTTTTCTCCCTGGCGAGCGCAGCCAGCCCGGCATGCCAGACGGAGTCTGCGCCGACGCGCTGCACGGTGCTGAGATCGCCTGCGCAGCTAGCTGCCTCGCCAAACTTGTCGGCGAGGTTCGCCTCTCCGACGAGCCTGCATCCGACGCAGGCACGGGCGGCCCCGAGAGCCTCCTCGCGGGCCTCCTCGACCAACTCCACGTTGCCGGCGAGCCTGCCGTTGACCTGGAGTCCATAGGCTCCACCGACCCGATGCTGGTCAACTCCGACACCGCGTCGCTCGACACGTTCCCCACCAACGTGGTGGTCTACGACGAGCCGCTCCCTCACACTGAGAGCGGCGGAAGCACCGTCACAGAGGTTCTCGTCCTCGATCACGGTGAGCATTCCGGTGAAGGAGCTCATGACCCACTCGACGCTGCTCTACAAGTCCAGACCGCACCTATTCCAGGAGACACTGACGCCGAAACGCTGGAGGCGCGCCGCCTTCAGCTCGTCGAAGGCGCGAAGAAACTGGCAAGCATGAGACGCTTGTCAGAAGCCTACCAGCGTGAGATGGATCGCGCTGTGGGCGGCTCGCCGGCCCCAACTGGGCCCAGCCGCCTAGGCGCGGTCCGGCAGCGCGGCGTGGCCATCGCCAAACTGTTCGGGGCCAATCGCCCTGTGTACACCACGCCTACGGAGAACATCCGTGCCGCCCAGGCGGCGGCGGACGAGCTAGACAACTTCGAGGGTGGAGAGCGCCGCCTGATGACGGAGCGAGTCCAGCAGCTCCTCGACATGGCTGTCGCGCAGAATGAAGCCGGCTGCCGCACAGAGGCACCGCAACGACAAAACAATGACCTGCCTCCCTGCCGAGATCAAGGCGCGACGTCTCGGACACCAACTGGCGGTGTCCGCATAAGGAAAGACAAGGAGCCGGCTGTCAGCCACAGTCGGACTCGCATCACCATCGAGCGCGACCAAGACGGTCGCCCAAAAGCAGTGGAACGGCGGGACGACTATCTGCCTCCTCCTCCTCGCAAAGAAAGGCGAGTCTCCCCGCCATCCGTTGAGCATCCGACTCTCGGCAGCCGCCTTGGCCGCCAAGAGGGAGTCGGAGAAAATGACGCCCGCCACCGGATCGACTGACTCCACCGATCCCTGGCGCTGGAAGAAGAAGATGAGTTGGGTCCTCCCTGTTTCGGACCTCGCATCCGAGACGAGCCCTTTCCCAAAGGGTTCGTGCTCCCCCGAGATACGCCCAAGTACATCGGCTCCGTGAAGCCGGAAGACTGGCTGGTTGACTACTCCACGGCCGTCAACATAGTGAACGGCAACAAGGGTGTTGCCGTAAAGTATGTTCTGCTCATGCTCCAGGGCACGGCCCGGACATGGTTGAACAGCCTGAAGCCTCGCAGCATCAACAGTTGGGTCGACTTCACTGAAGCCTTCGTCCGCAAATTCACGAGCACGTACAAGCGACCTCCCAAGCCTCACCAACTCTCCTTATGCGTGCAAGGCCCCGACAAGTCCACTCGCGACTACCTCACGCGCTGGGCCGAGCTTCGGAACTCCTGCGAGGGCGTGCACGAGGTGCAGGCTATCGGGTGCTTCACTGCCGGGTGTAGAGAAGGTACCCTCCTCAAACACAAGCTCCTCTGCGATGAGCCGGAGACCCTCGACGAGCTGCTGATCACAGCAGACAAGTACGCCACAGCTGACTCCTCCATGAAGGCGGAGATTCAAGTTAGTGCGACCGGCAAAGTAGCCCCTCAGGCTCCCAGAACTCCGGCTAGGGACGCCAGTCGGCGACAACAGCAAAACAATCACAAGCGCAAAGCCCCACAGCCAGCTTCCAGCAGCCGGCAAGTGGCGACAGTCGAAGACCAGCAGCCGGAGGGGCAGCCTCCGACCAAGCGACAGAAAGGCGGCAAGTCCAACTGGTTGCCGGCCTTCTCCTACGAGCAGACTCTAGATGGCCCCTGCAAGTTCCACAGCGGCGCAAAGCCGTCGAACCACACCACCCAGAAATGCCACTGGCTCACTAGAATTGCCAAGGGAGACGGCCTCCTGCCTCCCCCGCCTGTTGGGCCGCCGCCTCCACCGCTGCCCTAGCAGCCGGCTGTCAGGCCAGTCGGTGCAGTACAAGACGAGTACCCAGAAGAGCACGGAGCCTATGTGGTGTTCACCAGTGAGGCTGATGATCGACGCAGCAGGCGGCTGCAGCAGCAAGAGGTGAATGCAGTAGCATCAAGTACTCCAGAGTTCATGCACTGGTCCGAAAAGCCTATCAGTTGGAGCAGAGCTGATCACCCAGAGGTGATGCCGAGTCCGGGCTCCTACGCCCTGGTCTTAGGTGCCACTGTCGGTGTCAAAACCGGCGGATCTCGGGTAGGGGGTCCCAAACTGTGCGTCTAGGCGGATGGTAACAGGAGACAAGGGACACGATGTTTTACCCAGGTTCGGGCCCTCTTGATGGAGGTAAAACCCTACGTCCTGCTTGATTGATATTGATGATGTGGGTATTACAAGAGTAGATCTACCACGAGATCAAGGAGGCTAAACCCTAGAAGCTAGCCTATGGTATGATTGTTGTTCATCCTACGGACTAAAGCCATCCGGTTTATATAGACACCAGAGAGGGCTAGGGTTACACAGAGTCGGTTACAATGGTAGGAGATCTACATATCTGTATTGCCAAGCTTGCCTTCCACGCCAAGGAAAGTCCCATCCGGACACGGGACGAAGTCTTCAATCTTGTATCTTCATAGTCTTGGAGTCCGGCCGATGATGATAGTTCGGCTATCCGGACACCCCCTAGTCCAGGACTCCCTCAGTAGCCCCTGAACCAGGCTTCAAAGACGCCGAGTCCGGCGCGCATATTGTCTTCGACATTGCAAGGTGGGTTCCTTCTCTGAATAATTTATAGAAGATTGTGAACACCAGGATAGTGTCCGGCTCTGCAAAATAAATTCCACATACCACCGTAGAGAGAATAATATTTACACAAGTTCAATCTGCTGACGTATTTGGTGGCGTGACGTCACACCACTACCAAGCCTTTACTCGAATCGTTTTTATTGTACCACCTCAGCGTGTTTAGCGAAGCGGTTTCCTTGGCACGTCTTGTCGAAGCAGAGATCGTGTTCCCCTTATTCCGGGATTCCCATCAATACGGACGTGGGTAACCCAACCGCGCCATTGATTGCGGCGCTTGGGAGATAAGCGAGTTTTATCAGGCCGGTGGGGACGCATGTTTTCGTCCGCCCATATAAGGGGATAAAGATCCAACCCTTTTACCTGCGCCTTCTTCCTCCTTGGCTTATCCATCTCCGCGAACTCGAGCTCCAGCGCCCAAGTCCGCACATCTCACCTCAACCTTCTCCAACTATGTCCGGAGCGGGAGGCAAGTGGATGGCCTCCTCCGTTACGGAGGGGCACATCCAGAAGCTGCGCAGCGCCGGATATCTGTCCAGCGACATCGCGCACCGGCTCCCCGACGAGGGAGAGCTCATCCCCACCCCCAGGCCCCATGAGAGGGTAGTATTTCTTTCCCATTTCCTCCGCGGACTGGGCTTCCCACTCCATCCCTTTGTCCGGGGGCTCATGTTCTACTACGGCCTGGATTTCCATGATCTGGCCCCGAATTTCATCCTCAACATCTCGGCGTTTATCGTCGTGTGTGAGGCCTTCCTCTGCATCCAGCCCCACTTCGGCTTGTGGCTCAAGACCTTCAGTATCAAGCCGAAGGTTGTGAAGGGCAGCCAAGCGGAGTGCGGAGGCGCCATGGTGGGCAAGATGCCCAACGTTACTTGGCTTGAGGGCACTTTCGTGGAAACCATTAAGGGGTGGCAATCGGGGTGGTTCTACATCACCGAGCCGCGTGACCCTGAATGGGCAGCGGCCCCCGAATTCAGATCTGGCATCCCCACACGGCTCACCTCCTGGAAAGAGAGCGGCCGGACATGGGGTGATTCGGAGGAGCTGACCGGACTCCAAGCCTGCATCCAAAAGCTGGTGAACAAGAAGCTCAAGCTTGTCAACGTAGTCTAGGTCATGCTCATCCGCCGGATTCTCCCGTGCCAACGACGGGGCTTCAATATGTGGGAGTTCGATTCGGCGCAGCACCAGACTTTGAGTGGGCTCTTCGACACTACGTACGAAGATGCCTGGAGGGTGCTGTTTAAGGGTGCCGAGGCCCCCGCATCCGCTACCGAAGATCGTGGATTCAGCTCACAGAATCCGGCTAGCGAGGTAAGCGATTTTGCCCTTTACGGGACACTTGTTTTCCATAGTTTGACTCTATGCGGGATCTAAACTCCCCCTCCTTTGACAGGACTCGCTGAAGAAGGCTGAACAGACTATCTGTCCGGCCCCATTGCCAGAGGACCCAGCGGACGCCCGCTTAACGGGGCTGCTGGCTCCGGCACCCCACGTGGTGCCGGAGAAGAAGGCCAAGAAGAAGGCCACGGGCACTCGGAAGAGTTCCGGTTTTCAGGTGTCATCAGATGATGACTCCGAGGCAGACTCCTCCCACAAAGGCGAGGAGGAGAAGAAGAAGGCCTCTCCCCCAGCGGGGGGAGGGAAGAAAAGGAAGGCTTCCCCAACGAGGGAGGCCGAAGGGTCCAAGAAGGGAAGGACTCATCCCCCGGACTGCTCTGCCAACGCCGGAGATGACGACGAGGATTGGCCTCCAAGGGCCAAGCCCCTGGCGAGATCGTAAGTATCCGGACTCCCGAATAACTTCATGGTTTTTCTTTTCGCCACATAGTGTCTTTCTAATGCCGCATACAACCCTGCAGTCCGCCCAAGGATAATCTTCCCGCTTCGTCGAGCGGGTCCTTGGGTGCGGCGGATATGGATTCTCTTCCGACCGCCTCCACCCCCCGTGATGCGGACGATGCCGAGGTGGGATCCCGGGAAGGGACCCGCCAGGAGGAGGAGGCCCCGGAGGTGCCGCAGGGCAACCTCCCGGACTTTGCACCGGACTCGGCCCCGGAACCCGTAGTGGCTCCGGAGTCCGGCGGGCGGCCCCTTCGTAAGAAGGGCAAGACCGTGACGCCGGCAGCCTCCGTCCAACCGGAGGCGCCGGATAGCTTGCTGGAGGCGCTCAATGGCGCCTCCATCGAAGAGGAACACCGCACTGTTATGAGTGCGGTGATTCAGAAGGTTCAGCTCGCCAAGAGCGGGCTGACCGAAGCCTGCAGCAGCCTTCTAACAGGCTTTGAGGTAAGAATTTTGATATATGTAAAATAGTACCGCATAGACAGTAGCCCCTGATGCTCGGTTCGGTGTTCGGAAAGAAAAGCCGGACTGAGGATCTAAAAAGATATACGCAGGAGTCATATAAAAATATGTCAATATGGGATTGCAGGCTGTGCTGCTGACCTCTGCCGCACTGACTGCGGAGGTCAATACTTTGAAGCAAAGCCTCGAGCGGTCCGAGAGCGAGCTCGGCCGTGCCAAGAAGCAGCTCGAGGACAAGGAAGGTGAGTAACACCTTATTAAAATTGTACCTTACAGAAAAGGATTTGGTTGCAAGAAGAATGACAAGGATAACGTGGGTATTGCAGGGGCCACAAACGAGGTGGCGACCCTGAAGGAGGCGGTGTCCGCGGCCGAACGTAATGCGGCCGCGGAGCGCACCGAGCGAGAGAGGCAGGAGGCGCGGGTGGCGGAGGTACAGCAAGAGCTCCAGGCTCTCGTGGAAAAACATGAGAGTTTGGAGCGTGACTCGAAGACTCGAGAGTCCGAGCTTGCAACGGCTCTTGAGAGTGCCAAAGCCGCTAAGGCCGAAGCCTATAAGGCCCTCCAGGAAGTCGAGGCGTTGAAGAAAATAGCGGCGGGTAAGGCATTTTTCATGCAAAGTAAGCATGTGAGTGTGAATTACCTATCACTTACCCGAATTCGGAGCTCTCCAGGAGCGTTCGCAGATCTGCCCCGCAGCGTGTCCGATGCTGCCGCTTTCTTTAGGGCCGAGGAGGGGAGCTCGATGGAGAAGGTCTTCTAGTCTCAGTATGCTGAGGTCGGACATCCGGTGCCCCTTAGCGACCAGCTGAAGCAGCTGGTCGAGCTCCACAAGGTGGCCGAACAGGCCATGAAGGGCCTCATAGTTCGGCTGTGGCCTAAGGAGGCCATGCCTGGGAGCTACTTCGGCCTTGTGCGGTAGCTGGTGGATGCGTGTCCATGGGTTGAAGTCATCAAGCACTCTGCCTGTATTGAAGGTGCCCGTTGGGCCCTTGCCCGCACAAAGGTGCACTGGGGCAAGATGGATGCTCAGAAGCTTGTGACGGACGCGCCACCGTTGGGCAAGGAGCATCGCATGCCCGAGATGTATTATAAGAGTGTCCTGAAGGGTGCCCGCATTATTGCGGGTGAGTGCTCCAATGATGTAATATTTGAGTAGACTCGCATTTTGTTATCATGTGCGCTGAAAACTTTGTTCATATGTGCTAAGCAACGCTTGTTAATTTAAAATATTACCTTCTGTGCGGTTGTTTATCAAATCTGAGAGATGGCAGGTCGTCGGCTTCAGCCCCCATGCCACGAGTGCTGGGGTGTTCAGGATAAATTTGAGCACTCTTGTTCCCATTTTTGGGTCCATCTAGGGAGGCGCTCAACACAACGAACAAGGCAACCGGCCTTATAACGCTTGAACACTCTCACTTAGCCATAGAATTCTATAATTTTAAATTTCGGCAAAGCCCCTAGTGTTCGGAAGGCCGAATTTGGGGCGCTATCCACGCCTGGGCCGGACAAAGCCGGCTCCTCGCTCTAAGCGGCATAAGTCTTTAGGGACTTGCAAAAAACCTCTCGAACAGCGCCCGGCTCTCGCCTCATCATGACGGTCAGTTTTAGCTTTCTCCACTGAGGCGCTCGCCCAGCTCAACTGGGGCGCAATCGCAGTGGTTCTCCCGGTGCTACCTTAGCCGATACAACGGAACATAAGGTACCAAAACATGGGAGCCGGGCAAACCCAACTATTGACCCAAGACATGATTCGGAGCCGATGCATATAATGCTATAAGTTCGGGGTGCCGCACTTGTGAAAGTGTTCGGACTTATCACACCATGATGCGGGAAACATAAGCCCCTGGTGTATTTAGCCGTACCAAAGTGTACGGATGCAACATGTCATAAATGAACATATGTATAAGAAAGAAATGCAATTGTAAGCAAAAAGGTGCTGCATTGCTTATTCAAGAAAAACTGCTGTGAATGCAGAACGATACAAATGGTGCGATAAGCAAGGGATGGGACTATTAAACATGTCCCCCTCCAGGGGTAGGCTGCGGAATGGTGTATAAAACAGATTTAATGCTCGTAATGGAGACCACCTGGATATTCGTTGTAGCCTTTCTCCTTCCCTGGCTGTTGCATCGTGAGTTCGGCAGGTCTGCTGCCGGACAGGGCCTCTGACGAACGGAGTCCTGTGGGTAAAAAAAGGAAAGAGAAAAAGAAAAAAAGAACGACACACTTGAGAGCCCCTGGTGTGGTTGAGCCGCATTCTGGGCCTATCGTGGTCGTGCCCCTCCCCCCATGCCCATGGTATCTCCAGAGCGTAATGGTGTACGCGAAGGACCTGTCTTGACATTTTGCAGGGGCTGGGGTTGGGGCCGCACTGCTACGCGTGCTCGGAACGTGCCAGGTGGTCTTGTTGTAGGTTACTCCGGGCGCGTTTAGCCGTGTCCGGTCGCTTAACGGCCGGACTCGAGAATTGCCTTAAGAGGCTGCACTGTACTTCTGCCGCGAGAGCCGCTGTATGTTCCTCCGTTCGGAGAGAGCGTTCAGTGTTTCCGTTGACCGTGATGACTCCTCGAGGGCCTGGCATCTTGAGCTTGAGGTATGCGTAGTGCGGCACCGCGTTGAACTTTGCAAACATGGTACGTCCGAGCAGAGCATGATAGCCGCTGCGGAACGGAACTATGTCGAAGATTAACTCCTCGCTTCGGAAGTTATCCGGGGATCCGAAGACCACTTCCAGTGTAACTGAGCCTGTACAATTGGCTTCTACACCTGGTATGACGCCTTTAAAGGTCGTCTTGGTAGGTTTAATCCTTGAGGGGTCGATGCCCATTTTGCGCACTGTATCCTGATAAAGCAGGTTCAGGCTGCTGCCGCCGTCCATCAGGACTCTGGTGAGGTGAAATCCATCGACGATTGGGTCTAAAACCAATGCGGCGAATCCGCCGTGGCGGATGCTGGTGGGGTGGTCCCTTCGGTCAAAAGTGATCGGGCAGGAGGACCATGGATTGAACTTCGGGGCAACTGGCTCCATCGCGTATACATCCCTGAGTGCACGCTTCCGCTCCCTTTTGGGTATGTGTGTTGCGTATATCATGTTCACCGTCCGCACTTGTGGGGGGAAACCCTTCTGTCCTCTATTGTTCGGCGGTCGGGTCTCTTCCTCGTCATCGCTATGCAGCCCCTTGTCGTTGTTTTCGGCAATTAACTTGCCTGCCTGCTTGAATACCCAACAGTCCCTGTTGGTGTGGTTGGCTGGCTTTTCGGGGGTGCCGTGTATCTGGCACGAGCGGTCGAGTATTCGGTCCAAATTGGACGGACCCGGAGTAGTTCTTTTGAATGGCTTTTTCCGCTGACCGGGTTTAGAGCCTCTGAATCCGGCATTGACTGCCGTATCCTCACTATTATCGCCGTTAATGCGGCGTTTGTTTTTGTTGCGACGCGACCTGCCATTGCGGTCCTTGATATCCGGACTGCCAGAATTTTTGCTGAGGTTGTTGCTGCGTGCTAGCCAGCTGTCCTCACCCGCGCAGAAGCGGGTCATGAGTGATGTGAGGGCTGCCATGGATTTCGGCTTTTCCTGTCCCAGGTGCCGGGCAAGCCACTCGTCGCGGATGTTATGTTTGAAGGCCGCGAGGGCCTCCGCATCCGGACAGTCGACGATTTGGTTTTTCTTGGTTAAGAACCGTGTCCAGAATTGTCTGGCCGATTCGTCTGGCTGCTGAATTATGTGGCTTAGGTCGTCAGCGTCTGGTGGTCGCACATACGTGCCTTGGAAGTTATCGAGGAATGCGGCTTCCAGGTCTTCCCAACTCCCAATTGACTCTGCTGGCAAGCTGTTAAGCCAATGCCGGGCTGGTCCTTTAAGCTTGAGTGGGAGATATTTGATGGCGTGAAGATCATCACCGCGGGCCATGTGGATGTGAAGGAGATAGTCTTCGATCCAAACCGCGGGGTCTGTTGTGCCATCGTAAGATTCAATATTCACGGGTTTAAACCCTTCGGGGATTTGATGATCCATTACTTCATCTGTGAAGCATAGTGGGTGTGCGGCGCCTCTGTACTGGGCGATATCACGACGGAGTTCAAAAGAGCTTTGTCTATTTTGTTCGGCCCGGCCGGACTTACTGTGTCCGGCGCGACGGTTGTCGTCACGTATCATGGGGCGCCCACGCGATCCATAGATCGATCTTGATTGTCTTGCCTTATCCTCCAATATATCTCGCAAGTCCAGAGCGTTCCCCTGTGGCCTTGTGCTTTTCGAGCGATGCCGGGGTACGGTTCTAGTGGAGGGCCTAGAGGCCTCTCTGTCGCGGCCACGGGGTGGTCGGTCAGCCGTATTGTCTGCTGGTGATGCAGGTTCATATGCCTCCTCCTCTAATCGGGGGAGCAGCTTGCGTTTAGGGTAGCTTTTGGAGGGGCGTTCGAGCTCATGCTCTTCGGCCGCGAGGACTTCAGTCCATCTGTCGGCTAGCAGATCTTGATCAGCTCTAAGCTGCTGCTGCTTTTTCTTGAGGCTGTTTGCCGTGGCCATAAGCCTGCGTTTAAAACGCTCTTGTTCGACGGGATCCTCAGGCACGACGAATTCGTCGTCGTCGAGGCTTGCCTCGTCTCCGGAGGGAGGCATGTAATCCTCTACCTCTTCGTCTGCCGTTCTCTCATGAGGGCTGGCGTCTCCGTCCTCCTGTGCTGAATCTTGCTGGAGGGGGTTGTCGTCGGCACTGTCTGGGGTGTTATTATCTCCGGTGCCGGAATCTCCATTCTTGCTGTGGCGGGATTTAGAGCGGCGCCGCTGACGCCGGCGCTTGGGCTGTTTCTTGGAGGGGTCATCCTCCGCTGTTCCTTCGCCATTCCCATCCTTTGGGATATCCACCATGTATATGTCATATGATGAGGTGGCTTTCCAGTGCCCAGTAGGCGCTGGTTCTTGGTCGTCTCCGGCATCGTCGTCCATACCGTCGATGTCTTCGGAGTCGAAGTCTAGCATGTCGGTTAGATCGTCGACAGTGGCTACTAAGTGGGTGGTGGGTGGGCTTTGAATTTCTTCGTCGTCCGCATCCCAACCGTCCTGACCGCAGTCCGGCCAGGGCTCTCCTGATAACGAGAGATACTTTAGCGAACTCAAGATGTCGCCGAAAGGTGAGTGTTGAAAGATGTCCGCAGCGGTGAACTCCATGATCGGCGCCCAATCGGATTCGATTGGAGGGGGCGCGGGAGGTTCGGAGTCCGGCGAGGAGTCCGGCACCTCGGAGTCACGAGCTTCATGAGGGACAAGGTCAGTGTTCGGCTCTATCGCCGTAGAGGTTGCAGCCCCCGAGGCGGTGTCTAGCCACCCGTCCTCGATCTGCGCAGCCGGCTCCGAATTGAAGATCGGAGCGGACTCGTGTGCGGCCTCCAGGGTACTGTCCGGCTGCAGAGCTAAATCATGCCCGTCGTGACAGTGCGGCGCGCTCGGCTGTGGCTCGAATCCATCGAAGATCAAGTCCCCGCGGATGTCAGCCGTGAAGTTCAAACTTCCAAATCTGACCTGACGGCCAGGGGCGTAGCTTTCGATCTGCTCCAGATGGCCAAGCGAATTGGCCCGCAGTGCAAAGCCGCCGAATACGAAGATCTGTCCGGGGAGGAAGGTCTCACCCTGGACTGCGTCGTTGTTGATGATCGAAGAAGCCATCGAGCCTATCGGTGACGACACAGAGGAACTCTCAATGAAAGCACCAATGTCGGTGTCAAAACCGGCGGATCTCGGGTAGGGGGTCCCGAACTGTGCGTCTAGGCGGATGGTAACAGGAGACAAGGGACACGATGTTTTACCCAGGTTCGGGCCCTCTTGATGGAGGTAAAACCCTACGTCCTGCTTGATTGATATTGATGATGTGGGTATTACAAGAGTAGATCTACCACGAGATCAAGGAGGCTAAACCCTAGAAGCTAGCCTATGGTATGATTGTTGTTCGTCCTACGGACTAAAGCCATCCGGTTTATATAGACATCGGAGAGGGCTAGGGTTACACAGAGTCGGTTACAATGGTAGGAGATCTACATATCCGTATTGCCAAGCTTGCCTTCTACGCCAAGGAAAGCCCCATCCGGACACGGGACGAAGTCTTCAATCTTGTATCTTCATAGTCTTGGAGTCCGGCCGAAGATGTTAGTTCGGCTATCCGGACACCCCCTAGTCCAGGACTCCCTCAGCCACCTTTGCCACAGATAGGCGGGCCGCTCGCTTCTCACGAGTGCTGATAGACGGAGGCAGTAGCATCAACATCCAGTACAAGGATACCATGGAGAAGTTAGGAATCAAGCAAAGACAACTTCAGAGCAGCCGGACTGTGTTCCACGGCATTGTTCCTGGCCTTTCCTGCTCACCAATCGGCAAGATCCTGATAGACGTCCTCTTTGGAGACAAAGATCATTTCCGCCGAGAGCCAGTCTGGTTTGAGGTGGTGGACCTCGAAAGCCCATACCATGCGTTGCTTGGCCGACCTGCTTTGGCCAAGTTCATGGCGGTCTCCCATTACGCCTACCTCAAGATGAAGATGCCGTGTTCCAAGGGGATTCTGACCATAGCCGGCGACTACAGAAAGTCGTCCGCTTGCGCAGCCGAAAGCAGTCGGCTAGCCGAGTCCCTGGTGATCGCAGCTGAGAAGCGGCTTCTTGATCGGGTTGTGGCGATGGCCGGCAAGCAGCTCGAGTTGTCGCCCAACCCCAAGGAGTCAGAAGCTGAAGGTTCTTTCAAGCCGGCCAAAGAAACGAAGAAGATACCCTTGGACCCGGAGCACCCAGAGAGGTACGCTGTCATAGGTGCAAACCTTGACAGCAAATAGGAAGGCGAGCTCGTCGATTTCCTCCGTGGGAATCGAGACATCTTCGCATGGTCCCCTAAAGACATGCCAGGTGTACCGATGGAATTCGCCGAGCACAAGTTACATGTCCGGTCTGATGTGAAGCCCGTCAGGCAGCCCTTGCGCCGCCTGTCAGAAGAGAAGAGAAGAGTTGTTCGAGAAGAGATAGCCCGACTTCTGGCAGCCGGCTTCATTATGGAAGTATTTTTCCCAGAGTGGCTAGCAAACCCGGTTCTGGTGCTGAAGAAGAACAAGCAGTGGCGGATGTGTATCGACTACACAAGCCTCAACAAAGCTTGCCCCAAGGACCCATTCGCTCTGCCAAGAATTGATCAGGTGATAGACTCCACAGCCGGATGCGAGCTGTTGAGCTTCTTAGATGCATATTCAGGATATCACCAGATCAAGCTGAACCCGGCTGACAGACTGAAGACCGCCTTCATCACGCCGTTTGGAGCCTTCTGCTACCTGACCATGACTCTCGGCTTGAGGAATGCCGGCGCCACCTTTCAGCGTTGCATGCAGAAGTGCCTCCTCAAGCAACTCGGCAGAAACGCCCACGTCTACGTGGACGATGTGGTGGTCAAGACGGAAAAGCATGGAACATTGCTGGAAGACCTCAAGGAAACCTTTGAGAACCTGCGCCGATTCTAGATCAAGCTCAACCCTGAGAAGTGCGTCTTCGGAGTACCAGCCGGCCAACTCCTTGGCTTCCTGGTCTCTGAACGCGGCATAGAGTGCAACCCTGTAAAGATCAAGGCCATCGAGAGGATGGAGGTACCCAGCCGACTGCTAGATGTGCAAAAGTTCACCGGCTGCTTGGCGTCCATCAGCCGATTCATCAGTCGGCTGGGTGAGAAGGCTCTCCCTTTATACCAGCTCATGAAGAAGACAACCTTTTTCAAGTGGAACCCCAAGGCGGACGAAGCTTTTCTCCAATTGAAGAAAATGTTGACTACTCCCCCTATGTTGGTGGCCCCGACTCGCAAAGAGCCCATGCTCATGTACATTGCCGCCACCAGCCGGGTGGTCAGCACAGTCATTGTAGTTGAACGCAAGGAGGAAGGCAAGGCGCTACCTGTCCAGAGACCGGTATATTACCTGAACGAAGTACTGTCAACCTCCAAGCAGAACTACCCCCACTACCAGAAGATGTGCTACGGCGTGCACTTTGCCGCCAAGAAGTTGAAGCCTTACTTTCAGGACCATCCAATCACTGTGGTTTGCACAGCCCCACTAGCCAAGATCATCGGAAGCCGAGATGCTTATGGCCGAGTGGCCAAATGGGCCATTGAGCTGGCTCCCTACACCATCTACTACCAGCCCCGCGCCGCCATCAAGTCGCAAGCACTGGCCGACTTCCTCGTTGACTGGGCCGAGACCCAGTACCTGCCGCCAGCGCCCGACTCCACCCATTGGCGGATGCATTTCGACGGCTCCAAGATGCGCACCGGCTTGGGAGCCGGCATTGTCCTCACTTCCCCCAAAGGCGACAAGCTCAGATATGCGCTGCAAATCCATTTTGCCACCTCCAATAACATCGTTGAATACGAGGCACTCATTCATAGGCTCCGGCTTGCCAAAGAACTTGGCATTTGCCAGATCCTGTGTTATGGCGACTCTGACTTAGTGGTCCAGCAGTCATCTGGCGATTGGGACGCCAAGGATGCAAACATGGCAAGCTACCGCTTCCTTGTACAGCAACTCAGTGGATATTTTGAGGGGTGCGAGTTCCTTCACGTGCCAAGAAATGACAACGATCAAGCAGACGCCCTGGCACGAATCGGCTCCACCCGCCAAGCAATACCATCTGGTGTCGCCCTTCGGCGCCTCCTCAAGCCGTCTGTCAAGCCTTCACCAGAATCAGACTCCATCTTTGTGCCGGCTCCCCCCGAAGAAGTCGGATCCGACTCAAGAGCCCCAGCAGGTGGCACGAGAATTCTTACAAATGGCTCCAAGAACGCCGCAGCCGAAGCCGGCCCGAGGACTTCAGAACCCGGCCCGGGGACTGCGGCGACCAGTCCGAAGACCCCAGAACTCGGCCTGGGGACTCCACCAGTCGACCCAGGGACTTCATCAATCCAGCAAGCGGCCCCGGACTCCAACCCGCCGCCTCCTAGCCCAGCCGCCCTCGTCCAAGTCGCAGTACTGGCAGTTGAAGAGATAGCAGCACCCTCATGGGCCCAGCTGGGGCCCATGAGTTCCTAGTGAGAAAAGAGCTGTCAACTAATGAAATCTTGGCTCGGCAAGTGCAACGCCGAGCGGCAGCTTATACCATAGTCAACAGAGAGTTGGTCAGGCGCAGCGTTACTGGTGTCTACCAGCATTGCATCGAGCCAGAGCAAGGCCAAGCAATTCTCAAAGACATCCATCAAGGCGAGTGCGGCCACCATGCGGCTTCAAGAGCACTCATCGCCAAAGCCTTTCGACACGGTTTCTTCTAGCCAACCGCCCTAGAAGAGGCCAAGGAATTGGTCCAAAAGTGCAAAGGGTGCCAGAAGTTCCGCTCCAAGCCACATCAGCCGGCTTCCGCACTCAAGACTATCCCCATCGCCTGGCCCTTTGCGGTTTGGGGCCTGGACATGGTGGGACCATTCAAAACAGCACGAGGTGGCCTAACTCACTTACTTATCGCGGTGGACAAGTTCACCAAGTGGATAGAAGTAAAGCCCATCAAGAAGTTGAATGGTCTGACTGCAGTGACTTTCATCGCCGACATCACGACTCGATACGGCATACCACATAGCATCATCACCGACAATGGCACAAATTTTGCCAAAGGTGCCTTGGCCAGTTTCTGCGCGACACAGGGCATCCGACTGGACTTAGCGTCCGTTGCCCATCCGCAGTCAAACGGCCAGTTAGAGCGAGCAAACGTCCTCATCCTATCCAGCATCAAGCCTCGGCTGGTCGAACCACTGGAGCGTTCGGCCGGCTGTTGGCTTGACGAGTTGCCAGCCGTCCTCTGGAGTCTGCGCATGACTCCAAACGAGTCAACCGGCTTCACACCTTTCTTCCTCGTCTACGGTGCTGAAGCCGTCATCCCGATGGACATAGAGTTCGACTCCCCGCGAGTCACCATGTACACCAAGGAGGAAGCAGAGGAAGCACGTCAAGACGGCGTCGATCTGCTGGAAGAGGGCCGGCTGTTGGCACTCAGCCGGTCCAGCATCTACCAGCAGAGCCTGCGCCGATACTATAACAGGAAGGTCAGGCCGAGATCTTTCCAAGAGGGCGACCTTGTGCTCCGTCTGATCTAGCGAACAGCTGGTCATCACAAGCTGTCGGCGCCTTGGGAAGGCCCCTTCATTATCAGCAAAGTGCTGGGCAACGACTCCTACTACCTGATCGATGCTTAGAAGCCCCGAGCACGCAAGAGGGACGACTCCGGCAAAGAGACGGAACGCCCATGGAATGCAAATCTTCTCCGAAGATTTTACAGTTGATGCAGTATGTATCACGCTACCCTTTGTATTAAAGTACCAAGACTTCGGGCCCCCCGAGACGAGCTCGGGAACTGCCCTTTTTGTTATCTGTATGATAAGAATTATGCCTTCGAGTATACTACTCTTTGTTATGCCGCTTGGCACCGGGCTCGACTAGTCGGCCCGGTGACTCGCCGCCTCGCGCTATGGAATGCTTCCTGCAGTCGGACAAGTAGTGTCTGGTGCCTAAGTCGTCTCCTGTCAGAAGCCGCAGCTCGCAGAGCGACTGTTTGGTAGGCAGGAGTAAGGAAGAATGGGCGCCCACATGAAAAATGGCTAAGGACTCAAAGCATAAACATAGCCTAAGCTGGTTTCCAGCCTCTCTTAAGCAAAGCCGACTCTTGAGTAGTCGGCTTGCCGCTTTCTATCCAACTTGTTAAAAAGACTCTAAAAAATGGCCAAGTACTTGCCTTCCCAAAGTAGCCAAGCATTTGATCCAGTGGCAGTCCGCGGAACGGTTGTCCGACTGGCAAGGCAGCGACTAAGGGAAGGCGGCAAAGGAAAAAGCCAAAAGAGAAATGAGCAAGGAAAGATAGAATTCGAATAAATATTTACATAACATAGGCCCTTGGCCGAATCTTCAAGCAGAAGTTCAAAATACACCCCGCGGGTGGAATTGTTCGAATTAACAAGTTCTTCAAAGACTACTAAAGCAGATAAAATGAAGGCAAGACGGCAGCCTAGGAAGCGGCGGACAGGTTAGGAGGGTCGGAGGAGACGGCGGTGTCAGGCACCGGGGCGGCCGGCTGGACAGTCTCAGCTTGATCGACTCCGGCGGCAGCCGGCTCGGTAGGGCGCGGCTCGTTGCTGGAGGCGCGGTCGAGCTCAGGCTGGTCGCCCGCTCCGTCTTCTGGCGCCTCCGCCTCACCTCCGTCCTCCGCCTCGCCTTCCTCCACGGCACTGGAACCAATCACCTCCGTCGAGTCCTCGTCATAATCTGGGTTCATCCCGAACCACTCCGGCAGTGCCTCCCCGCCGTCTTCAGCCCGATCAGGGACGAAGACGCTGGTGTCTGCGTAGTCGGCGATCGCCGCCGCATGTGCGACGAGGGCGTCTTCCACAGCTATCAGCTCCGCCTGGGCCTCTGACCAGAACGCGGCCAGCCGGTCCAGGTCCAGCCCTGGATACCACGCCTTGACGAATTCCAAGGCCCGGCGCGCTCCAGCCCGGGCCGAGGAACCCTTCCAGGCCTCAAGACGACCAGCCGCGACTTCCAGCCAGTCGGCAGTCCGACTGGGAGTGCGCAGAACCGGCATGTCTGGCCACAGGGCAACAATCGCCTAGGCGCCGGCATGTTGAAGACGGCGCAGCATCCGATGGGCCGGCCGCAGACGAGCCTCAATGCTCAGAAGCTGCTCATCGAGGGTCCGAGGGGCGTTGGCGGCAATCTCCGCGCCATTTGCCCTCCGCGCCTCGTGATCAGCCTCGATAGCCTGAGTGGCCGCCTGCGAGTAGCTAGGGAAGAAATCTGCCAAGACAAAAAAGAAGCAAGTCAAAAAATCAGGAGTCAGCCCGACCCATAGTCGGCGGCTCAAAGAAAGTAAAGAAACTCACCGTCGACGATGTCCTCAATCTCATGGAAGCCGGAGGTCAACAGTGCCTCCTTGTCGGTCCAGGTGGAGCGCTCGCTTTCGAACTCGGCCAGGAGATCAGTCTCTTTCTTCCCTGCCTCATCATGCGCCTTCTTGAGCAGCTCCCTTTGCTCCGCCAGCTGCATAGCCAGCAGGTCACGCTCCGCGGTGAGCTTACTGCACTCCTCCCCCTTGGCGCGCAAGGCGGTGTTGGCTTCTCCCAGCTGCTGTAGAAGAGTGGCGTTGGCCTCTGAAGAATAAAAAAGAAAAGACGTTAAGTCGTCAACAAAGAAGGTCGCCGGGAAGATCCGGCCCGACTACTCAGCAGTCGACCCGAATCTCGGGGACTACAGCCCGCGGGTGCGCCAGCGCGCCCCCGCGAAGAAGAAGGAGGACTCACTCCGGCTCTCTGACAAGTCGGCAGTCCGCTTGCCCAGCTCCTCAACATTGCGGTTGAAGGCAGTGACGCGGAGGTTGTGATACTCCTGCGATAAGAATTTTAGACGAAGATAAGTATTGGAACTCGCCACAAGGAGTTCCGAGCCACCTGCTCAGCAGCCGGCCCGAAACTCGGGGACTACACCCAGTGGGTGTGCTGGCGCGCCCCCACAGAGAAGAACAAGGAAAAATAAAGTCGAAAACGAAAGCATACCCGGATGGCTGCTCACGACGCCACATGCGCCTTGGTGCGGTTCTGGATGGCGTCGCCCTCGTCTCGCAGTTTCGCCTGAATGTCCAGAAGCGCCTGGTTCAGAGGGCCTGTGCCGCCTCCTCGCACCCACCCAACGGGCGCGGCACTCGTCGCCTCAGTGTCTGGGATGGCCGAGCTGGCGGCGTCGGTCGCCAATGGGCATGGCGCCGAAATCGCCTTCTCAAGGCAGCGGCGCGCTGGCGAGGTGACTTGAAGGAGCAGCTTCGCCACGGACTCGCCCTCAGTCGACGGCACCGACGGGCCTGCCGGCTGTTTACCGTGCGCACTCCCGGACAGCGGCGGAGGCGGCGGCGGCAACACGGCCGTGTCCGACATGGAGGCCTCGCCGCTTTCCCTCTCCATGATGAGGTTCTCGCTGCCGGCTTCCCCAATCTGCCCCGTGAACTCCGGGGGCGGCAGCGCGGAGTTCAGCAGGATGACGAGCAACGCCGATTGGAGGTGCGCGGCCTCCTCAGCTCGCGGCCTTGCCGCAACGGCGGCTTCGGCCTCGTCCAGCTTCCTCTGGGCGGAGGCCGCCGCCCTCTCAGCCTCCGCCTTCTCCAGGCGGGCGGCTTCATCCTCGTCGTGCTTCTCCCGCGCGTTCCGCTCCGTTGCCTCCTGGAGGTCGGCGGAGGGGTCAATCCGCCGAGTAGTGGCGGACGTCTCTGCCGACCCCATGACGGAGGCGGCGGCGACCCTCTCGAAGGTAAGGGGAGCCTTGAAGCGAGGAAGGCATGTAAAAGATTTGGACAAGATTCACCAGCAAAAAACAAGACAAAAGGCGGAAGCACTTACGCGGAGACCAGGGGCGGCTTCTTCACTTCCTTACGGAAGCGGTTGGCCTTCGCGATCGCCTCCTCTCGCTTGGTCGCGGCGGCCGCCCTCTTGAACTTCTTCGATCGGCCACCAAGCAAGCTCGGCCCGGCCCGGCGCCTCTTCGCGCCGCCTTGACCACCCAAGCCGGCGGAGGAACTCGCGCTCGGCTGGCCGGCCTTTGGTTGGTGGCGCGGGGCAACTTCCCCCTCGGCGTCGTCATCAGGCCAGTCGGCAAAAGTGGTCGAGGGCCTGAAGCCTCCTCCTTCGGCGTCGGCCTCCATCGCCGCGGCCCCCAAGTCAGGGTCGTCGACGTCGCTCTCCGCTCGATCGGGGACGAACTGACGGGCCAGGCCCGCGGTGCCGGCTGAAGGCTGGATGAGGGGGTTCTGAATCGAGAAAAACCAAAAAGATCAGAAGTCGGATTCGGCTACAAAAGAAGACAGAAGAAGAAGATAAACGACTTACGGCAGGCGGGGGGTTGGCACGTGAGTACGGCTCCTTGCCGAACCGCCAATCTGCCGCGAGATTGCAATTCGAGATGTAATTCACTATGTCCGCCACCTCCACGTGGGGCATGTCCTTGGAGCACAGCCGACTCGGGTCCCGGTGGCCGCTCATCTGACATAGCAGATGAGGTCGGCCTTGGAGTGGGAGGACTCGGCGTGCCACGAAGGCGGCCAGCAGGTCGGCCCCGGTCAGACCCTCCAACTGCGTCAGTACTCGGAGTCACGCAACGGCGGCGGCCCCATCGGGAGTCAGCGTCTTGACCTGGTGGGACCAGCTGGGGAGCCTCCCAGCCGGCGCGCCGGCTTCGTAAGGCGGCAGGTTGACCCAGTCGCCGTCTGGGGCGACGTTCTTCACATAAAAATAAGACCGCTACCACATCTTCACCGACTTAATCAGCGGGATGGGGGGAAATGGGTTGTCGGCCACCGATCTCTGCATCGCGATGAAGGCACCACACTGGGCCGGCACGCCGGCGACGTGCGTGCCGAGTTTGGATTGAAAGAACTCCCCCCATAGCTCGATGGTGGGGAGAACATCGAGGAAGCCTTCGCACAAGGTGGCGAAGGCAGCCAGCAGCACCACCGTGTTCGGGGTAAGGTGGTGCGGCTGGAGCCCATGAAACTCCATGAAGGAGCGGAAGAAGCCGCTCGCCGGCAGCTCCAGGCCGCGCATGAGGTGCGAGCGGAATACGACCCGCTTTCCCTCCTCCGGCACCGGCGATACTTCCCCCTCCGGCGCGGCGCGGGCCTGCACTAGGTCCTCACCGGGGAGGCGACGCGTCTTGCGAAGGAACTCAATGTGGTCGTCGTCCACCTCAAAGCCGTCCCACTTGCCGGAGCGTACGGCAGGAGGTGCGGCAACGGAGGAAGAGCTCATCGCTGTGGGCGTGGCGTGGTTCGGTGCGGCGGCGGCGAGAGGAAGAAGAAGCAAGAGGAAGTGAGGGGAGTAGGGGAAATGGGCGCGCGTGCTCCGCCGCCCCCCACCTCCCGCCTACTTATAGGCTCGTGGGCTGAGAAGCCGATGGGGCGAACGTGGAATTAACTGTGCCTAGGACCCCACGCCCCCCACGATTTACCACACGAAGTAACTGCGCGCAGTTACGACGTGGGATCCCAACTGTCCGCTCGGCCGCAACAGATCCGTTCGCGTGCCGAGGCGCGGTAGTGGCGGGCCCCGCCTGGCGCCCTATCCCGTCGCGCGCGTGGGTGGGCAGACTGACCCTGCCACGTGGTGCCACGCGACGGATCCGCAACGGGCAGCTACCCGAAAGCTTATCAGGCACGCTGCCTGGATCCCACTACGACCTTCTACAAGTCCAGCTCCAGCTAGTCGGCCTAGAGGAAGACAGCAAGCAAGGTCCAGACTCCACCAGCCGGGAGGATGAAACTGTTGAGACTCCTCAACATGTCAGCCTTGGTGCCTCACCAGCTTCGGGGACTACTGTCGGAGTAATGGGCCACGGGTAGGCTAACCCGAGCCCCAGAACCTTTCAAGACATCGGGGCGGACTGCGCCCCTCAAGACCCCACGATAAGGAGCCGCCTTCGGGAAGTTGGCGGCAAGGCCACCGACTACCCCTCACGGCCGAATCCCATGGACGACTTCAAGATAAGCCGACTCCTAACTGATGGCTTCCAGAGAAGCCGGCTATGGGGAGTCGGCCCGCAACTCCAACCACCTCCTGCCTTCGCCACGATGGACGGGACGGGGTACGGTCACCGTGTGGCCGTCCCTGCCCTTCTTATGAAGGGCTGGCATGGCTACAGTGTGTCGTATCATTGGAGATCTCCATCCGGCACGGCACTGTTGCCATGCCTGCCCTGACCTTAGCCCCCGTGGGCGACGCACTGTGCCCACGACAGCCTGACTGTACAGCCCAGAGACGGCGGGTCCCACCCGTCAGCGGGGGTACAGAAGACGGCGAGAGCACCACAAGACGGACCCGTTGGGAGTCGGCCTCCGGGAGTCGGCCGGCCCCTCCTACGGGCCCCGCACGCCATTAACCAGACAAGACGGGGAATGGCGACAGTGATCGTCCGTCAGGCAGCGGCACTGTTGCCATGACCTCATGACCAAGCCAGCATCATTAGAGGCATGGCTACAGTAATCCGTAGCCGGCATGACCCGCCCACGGCGGACAGGACCTGTCGGCCCCGTACCGGGCCTGTCGGCGGGCCCCAGTAGTCGGCGGAGAAGACGGCGACCTGAGAGACAGACGGCTGGGACCCACACCCAGCCGGATTACCATTGTATCCCTGGGGGGCGGGCCTATATAAGCCCCCCGGGGCACCCATGCAAGGGGTATCGCTTCTTTAGCACTAGACCAGATCATATAGGAAGGAGGGAGCTAGCCTTGCCTTCTCCTACCTCCAGGAAATAGCTCAAGGAGCAACCTTGTACTCACTTTGCCATAGTGATCATGCGGAGACACCGCAGAGCAGCAGTAGGGGTGTTATCTCCACGGAGAGCCCTAAAGCTGGGTAAGATTCTTCGGCGTGCATGCCTTCGCCTCATCCTGTTTCCAGGCACCGGCGACGTTCTACTCGCCCCCACCATGATAAGCCATCCCTTGGCATATGTCGTACCCAACCCCCGACACATACCTAGTTCAATCTCGTTACCAGCAAGTCTCTTTACTCATTTCATAATACTTCATCCCGCAACTAACTCATTAGTTACAATGCTTGCAAGGCTTATAGTGATGAGTATTACCGTGAGGGCCCAGAGATACCTCTCCGAAACACGGAATGACAAATCCTAATCTCGATCTATGCCAACCCAACAAACACCTTCGGAGACACCTGTAGAGCACCTTTATAATCACCCTTTTACGTTGTGACATTTGGTAGCACACAAAGTGTTCCTCCGGTATTTGGGAGTTGCATAATATCATATTGTGAGGAACTTGTATTAGTCATGAAGAAAGCAGTAGCAATGAAACTGTAACGATCACAATGCTAAGTTAACGGATGGGTCATGTCCATCACATCATTCTCCTAATGTTGTGATCCCGTTCATCAAATGACAACACATGTCTATGGATAGGAAACATAACCATCTATGATTAACGAGCTAGTCAAGTAGAGGCATACTAGGGACAATATGTTTTGTCCATGTATTCACACATGTACTAAGTTTCCGGTTAATACAATTCTAGCATGAATAATAAACATTTATCATGAAATAAGGAAATAAATAATAGCTTTATTATTGCCTCTAGGGCATATTTCCTTCATTTATATGCATTAATGTGCTATTTTATATTATTTTTGGGACTAACCTATTAACCTAGAGCTAGTGCCAGTTTCTGTTTTTCCTTGTTTTTGAGTTTTCAGAAAAAGAATATCAAATGGAGTCCAAACGGAATAAAACTTTTGTGATGATTTTTCTTGGACCAGAAGACACCCAAGAGAATTGGAGAGGAGGCCAGAAGACCTACAGGGTGGACACAAGCCCTAGGGGGGCGCCCCCATGCTTGTGGGACCCTCATAGACCTTCCAACTTTAATCTTTGCTCTATAAATACCCAAATATTCCCCCAACATTAGAAGCATCCGCCAAAATACTTTTCCGCCGCTGCAAGCCTCTGTTTCCATGAGATCCCATCTTGGGGCCTTTTCCGGCACCCTGCCGGAGGGGGATTCGATCATGGAGGGCATCTACATCAACTCTATTGCCCTTCCGATGAAGCGTGAGTAGTTTACCACAGACCTACGGGTCCATAGAGATTAGCTAGATGGCTTCTTCTCCCTCTATGATCTTCAATACCATGTTCTCCTTGACGTTCTTGGAGTTCTATCCGATGTAATATTCTTTTGCGGTGTGTTTGTTCAGATCTGATGAATTATGGATTTATGATTAGATTATCTATGAGTAATATTTGAGTCTTTTTAGAACTCTTTTATGCATGATTAAATATCTTTGTATTTCTCTTCGAATTATCGGTTTTGGTTTGGCCAACTAGATTGGTTCTTCTTTCACCGGGAGAGGTGCTTAGTTCTGGGTTCAATCTTGTGGTGTCCTCACCCAGTGAAAAAGTAGGGTAGCGAGGCACGTATTGTATTGTTGCCATCAAGGGTAAAAGAGATGGGTTTTTCATCATATTTCTTGAGTTTATCCCTCTACATCATGTCATCTTACTTAAGGCGTTACTCCGTTCTTATGAACTTAATACTCTAGATGCATGCGGTATAGCGGCCGATGTGTGGAGTAATAGTAGTAGATGCAGAATCATGTGGGTCTACTTAACACGGACGTGATGCCTATATTCATAATCATTGCCTTGGATATCGTCATAACTTTGTGCTCTTCTACCAATTGCTTGGCAGTAATTTGTTCACCCACCGTATGTTTTCTTCCAAGAGAGAAGCCTCTAGTGAAACCTATGGCCCCCGGGTCTATTTTCCATCATATATATTCAAATCTATAAACCAAAAAAACCCAAAAATGCCTTGCTGTAATTTATTTAGATTTACTTTAGTTTGCTCTTTTCTTTATCTTTTATACCTATCTCTATCAGATCTCATCCTTGCAAGTGACCATGAAGGGATTGATAACCCCTTTATCGCGTTGGGTGCAAGTGTTTGATTGTTTGTGAAGGTGCATATATTGGAGACTTGCTTGTACCTTCTACTGGATTGATACCTTGTTCTCAAACTAAGGAAGATACTTACCTCTACTTTGCTGCATCACCCTTTCCTCTTAAAGGGAAAAACCAACGCAAGCTCAAGAAGTAGCGGGAAGGATTTTTGGCGCCATTGCCGGGGAGGTTCTACATCAAGCCTACCAAGTACCCACCATAAACTCTTGTCTCTTGCATTACATTTATTTGACATTTGCCTCTTATTTTCCTCTCCCCCACTTCTAAAATGTTTTCAGAAAAACACAAAAATATTTACATTTTTATTCGCCCTCTTTCGTTTGCCCTTATGTCTTACTTGGTTTGTTTGCTATTTTGTTTGCCATAATTGTGTATTTATTCCAGATAATAAATAAAAAAAATTATGGATCCTCATCCACTTGCTAATATTTTTAAAAGATCCAATTATGATGAACCAATTGCTAGTGAGTTGAGTGCACTAGATTATCTTTATGAAGTTTTGCTTGAAATTCATGAATCTGAAAATTGTGATGAAGTGCTAAAAGAAGAAATTTATGAAGTGCTTCACGATAACTCCTTGAATGAAAAGCATGATTGCAATGATTTTATTATAAATTCTATTAATGACAATTGTGCTAATAATATGCAAAACCCTAAGCTTGGGGATGCTAATTTTGCCATGTCCACTACTTATTGTAATGATCATGTTTGGGGTGATGCATATTATGATCTTGAAAAATTATTTATGCCTCATGATGAATATGTTTATGATAATATTGACAGTGGGTTTGGAACAGTGTCAACTCTAGGTAATAATTATCCCACTACTTTGGGGTATGATCAATCTTGTGAAGTATTTGATAAAAGTGGGTTTGAAGAGGTCATGACTTTATTTGATGATAATCCCACTATTTTCGAAGAGTGTCTACTTTGCATGCATGTGGATCATGTAGAGAATATGTTATGTGATAGCTATATTTTTGAATTTGAATATGATCCCACATGTAATTATTATGAGAGAGGTAAATGTGGTTTTGGAAATTTTCATGTTACTAAATTACCTCTCGTTATGTTGAGATTGCTATTGTTTCTTTCTTCTTCCTTGCATATGTTAGTTTTTGCTTGTCTTGGTAATTTGTTTGCCTATAAAATGCCTATGCATAGGAACTATGTAAAACTTAAATTTGTTTGTCGCATGTTTTATGATGCTCTCTTTGTGTTTCAATTATTATCTTTCATGTTAGCATCATCGAAATCTTAATGCCTAGCTAAAAGGCTTTAAAGAAAAGTGCTTGTTGGGAGACAACCCAATATGAGAATACACATTATTACCCATGTAGTAATTGTTTTTGGGTTTTTTTAATTAGTGTTTGAGCCACGTAAAGCCTTTGGGATAATTTGGTATATCGTTGATTTGATCTTGCTGAAAAACAGAAACTTTTGGGCTCATTGCCAGAATTGTTAAAAATCACAGAAGCGTGATAAAATCCTAATTTTTCTACACAAGATTTATATATGAATTTCCTCTGTTTTCCTAAGTTTTCAGAATTTTTGGAGGTACAGAAGCATACGAAGTTTTCAGATTGCTACAGACTATTCTGTTTTTGACAGATTCTGTTTTATATGCGTTGTTCGCTTATTTTGATGAATCTATGGGTAGTATCGGGGGGTATGAACCATGGACAAGTTGGAATGCAGTATATATTACACCAATATAAATAAATAATGAGTTCACAACAGTACCTAAAGTGGTGATTTATTATATTATACTAACGGATCTCGTGAGTTTTCTGTTGAGTTTTGTGTTGTGAAGTTTTCAAGTTTGGGGTAGAGATTTGATGGACTATGGAATAAGGAGTGTCAAGAGCCTAAGCTTGGGGATGCCCAAGGCACCCCAAGGTAATATTTAAGGACAAACAAGTATCTAAACTTGGGTATGTCCCGGAAGGCATCCCCTCTTTCGTCTTCAATCCATCAGTAAATTTACTTGAGGCTATATTTTTATTCACCACATGATATGTGTTTTGCTTGGAGCATATTGTATGATTTGAGTCTTTAATTTTTAGTTTGCCACAATCATCCTTGTTGTACACACCTTTTGAGAGGTACACACATGAATCGTGAATTTATTAGAATACTCTATGTGCTTCACTTACATCTTTTGAGCTAGGTAACTTGCTCTAGTGTTTCACTTATATCTTTTTTGAGCACGGTGGTGGCTTTATTTTGTAGAAATTGTTGAACTCTCATGCTTCACTTATATTATTTTGGGAGTCTGTAAATAGCATGGTAATTTTCTTAGGTTATGAATTTATTCCTAATATGATGGGCATCCAAGAGGGATATAATAAAAACTTTCATATAAAGAGCATTGAATACTATGAGAAGTTTGTTTCCTTATGATTGTTTTGAGATATAAAGATGGTGATATTAGAGTCATGCTAGTGAGTAATTGTGGATTGGTAGAAATACTTGTGTTAAAGGTTGTGGTTCCCGTGGCATGCACGTATGGTGAACCGTTATGTGATGAAGTCAGAGCATGATTTATTTTTTGATTGTCTTCTTTATGAGTGGCGGTCAGGGACGAGCGATGGTCTTTTCCTACCAATCTATCCCCCTAGGAGCATGCGTGTAGTACTTTGTTTCGACAACTAATAAATTTTTGCAATAAGTATGTGAGTTCTTATGACTAATGTTGAGCCCATGGATTATACGCACTCTCACCCTTCCACCATTGCTAGCCTCTCTAGTACCGCGCAATTTTCGCCGGTGCATTACACCCACCATATACCATTCCTCAAAACAGCCACCATTACACCCACCATATACCATTCCTCAAAACAGCCACCATACCTACCTATTATGGCATTTTCATAGCCATTTCGAGATATATTGCCATGCAACTTCCGCTGTTCTATTTATTATGACACGCTTCATCATTGTCATATTGCTTTGCATGATCATGTAGTTGGCATAGTATTTGAGGCAAGGCCACCATTCATATTCGTTATACATGTCACTTTTGATCATTGTACATCCTGATACACCACCGGAGGCATTCATATAGAGTGATATCTTGTTCTAGCATCAATTTGTAATTCTTGAGTTGTAAGTAAATAAAAGCGTGATGATCATCATTATTAGAGCATTGTCTCATGTGAGGAAGGATGAGGGAAGCTATGATTACCACACAAGTTGGGATGAGTCACCGGACTTTAAAAAAATAAAACAGGCCAAAAGAAGCCCAAACAAAAAAATAAAAAATAAAAAATGACAGAAAAGAGAGAAGGGACAATGTTACTATCCTTTTTCCACACTTGTGCTTCAAACTAGCACCATGATCTTCATGATAGAGAGTCTCCTATTTTGTCACTTTCATATACTAGTGTGAGTATTTCATTATAGAACTTGGCTTGTATATTCCAATGATGGGCTTCCTCAAATTGCCCTAGGTCTTCGTGAGCAAGCGAGTTGGATGCACACCCACTTAGTTTCTTTTTAAACTTTCATACACTTATAGCTCTAGTGCATCCGTTGCATGGCAATCCCTACTCACTCACATTGATATCTATTGAAGGGCATCTCCATAGCCCGTTAATACGCCTAGTTGATGTGAGACTTTCTCCTTCTTTTTGTCTTCTCCACAACCACCATATTCTATTCCACCTATAGTGCTATATCCATGGCTCACGCTCATGTATTGCGTGAAAGTTGAAAAAAGTTTGAGAACATCAAAAGTATGAAACAATTGCTTGGCTTGTCAATGGGGTTGTGCATGATAAAATACTTTGTGTGATGAAGATGGAGCATAGCCAGACTATATGATTTTGTAGGGATAACTTTCTTTGGCCATGTTATTTTGAGAAGACATGATTGCTTTATTAGTATGCTTGAAGTATTATTGTTTTGATGTCAATATTAAACTTTTGTTTTGAATCTTATGGATCTGAATATTCATGCCACAATAAAGAAAATTACACAGATAAATATGTTAGGTAGCATTCCACATCAAAAATTCCATTTTTATCATTTACCTACTTGAGGACGAGCAGGAATTAAGCTTGGGGATGCTTGATACGTCTCCAACGTATCTATAATTTTTTTATTGTTCCATGCTATTATATTATCTATTTTAGATATTTTAAATGCACTAATACGCTATTTTACATTATTTTTGGGACTAACCTATTAACCTAGAGCCCAGTGCCAGTTTCTGTTTTTTCCTCGTTTTTGAGTTCTACAGAAAAGGAATATCAAACGGAGTCCAAACGGAATAAAACTTTTGTGATGATTTTTCTTGGACCAGAAGACACCCAGGAGACTTGGAGAGGAGTCCAGAAGACCTACGGGGTGGCCACAAGCCCTAGGGCACGCCCCCAGGCTTGTGGGGCCCCCGTAGACCTTCCAACCCTAATCTTTGCTCTAAAAATACCCAAATATTCCCCCAACATCAGAAGCATCCACCAAAATACTTTTCCGCCGCCGCGAGCCTCTGTTCCCGTGAGATCCCATCTTGGGGCCTTTTTTGGCACCTTGCCGGAGGGGGATTCGATCATGGAGGGCATCTACATCAACTCTATTGCCCTTTCAATGAAGCGTGAGTAGTTTACCACAGACCTGTGGGTCCATAGCTAGTAGCTAGATGGCTTCTTATCTCTCTATGATCTTCAATACCATGTTCTCCTCGATGTTCTTGGAATTCTATCTGATGTAATATCCTTTTGCAGTGTGTTTGTCGAGATCCAATGAATTGCGGATTTATGATCAGATTATCTATGAATATTATTTGAGTCTTTTCTGAACTCTTTTATGCATGATTAAATATCTTTCTATTTCTCTTCGAATTATGGTTTGGTTTGGCCAACTAGATTGGTTCTTCTTGCAATGGGAGAGGTGCTTAGTTTTGGGTTCAATCTTGCAGTGTCCTCACCCAGTGACAAAGTAGGGGTAGCGAGGCACGTATTGTATTGTTGCCATCAAGCATAAAAAGATGGGGTTTTCATCATATAGCTTGAGTTTATCCCTCTACATCATGTCATCTTACTTAAGGCGTTACTCCGTTCTTATGGACTTAATACTCTAGATGCATGCGGTATAGCGGCCGATGTGTGGAGTAATAGTAGTAGATGCAGAATCGTTTGGGTCTACTTAACACGGACGTGATGCCTATATTCATAATCATTGCCTTGGATATCGTCATAACTTTGCGCTCTTCTACCAATTGCTTGGCAGTAATTTGTTCACCCACCGTATGTTTTCTTTCAAGAGAGAAGCCTCTAGTGAAACCTATGGCCCCCGGGTCTATTTTCCATCATATATTTTTAGATCTATAAACCAAAAAATACCTTGCTGCAATTTATTTAGATTTATTTTAGTTTGCTCTTTTATTTATCTTCTATACCTATCTCTATCAGATCTCATCCTTGCAAGTGACCGTGAAGGGATTGACAACCCCTTTATCGCATTGGGTGCAAGTGTTTGATTGTTTTGTGCAGGTGCATAGATTGGAGACTTGCTTGTACGTCCTACTGGATTGATACCTTAGTTCTCAAACTGAGGGATATACTTATCTCTACTTTGTTGCATCACCCTTTCCTCTTCAAGGGGAACACCAACACATGCTCAAGAAGTAGCATGCGTCCAAAAACCTTAAACCCAAACTCATGTTTGAGAGTCCACCATACCTACCTATGGATTGAGTAAGATCCTTCAAATAAGTTGTCATCGGTGCAAAAAGGCAATAAAAATTGCTTCTAAATGTGTCTGATCCTTTAGTGTAAGGGAAAATAAGCGTTGTAGGAACTTGTGATGGCAAAGTAGTAAAAGCAATGGACTCCATAATAAAGGTTGCTACCATAAGGGGCGATATATCATGACGTTCTTTTGCATTAAGAACTTGTGCATACAAAACCAAAAAGCGCATGACAACCTCTGCTTCCCTCTGCGAAGGGCCTATCTTTTACTTTTATGTATTTACTTTTTATGCAAGAGTCAAAGAATTCTTCTCTATTCCTTTTTATTTTTCTCTTTGGAAAGCATCATGTGGTGGGGAAAGATCTAGGCACATATACCCACTTGGATATGAGTGAGCATGAGTTATTATTGTTGACATCACCCTCGAGGTGAATAAGTTGGGAGGTGAAACTATAAGCTCCTATCGTTCTATACATGTGTCCGATTGAAACTTTTTGCTCATATATATGTTGTATGTGTTAGAAATCATGGAAGATTAAATGATGGTTGAGTATGTGGACTTGCCAAAGGGCCCCGATAGGAGACCCTTCCTGAAAATATGATGAATTGTAGTAGCAAAGTTGACTGAGAACATAGTTTGTTGGTTTTCAATGAAGTTTATGCTTTTTACTTCGATGTTGTGATGAACTATTACTTGTTCATGAGAAGTTATATGATAAAGTTTTATGTTAAATTTTGCTATTGTTATAATAATAAGCATGATTGTACTATGTCCATATTTTGTTTTTATCGGCACCTCTCCCTCTAAACATGTGGACATGATTTTCGATATCAGTTTTCGCTTGAGGACAAGCGTGGTCTAAGCTTGGGGAGTTGATATGTCCATTTTGCATCATGTTTTCGTACTATTATTTATAATGTTTTATGCATAATAACACTTTACGAAGTAATTCTAATGACTTCTCTCTCATAATATGCAAGGTTTACACAAAGAGGGAGAATACCAGCAGCTGAAATTCTGGACCTGAAAAAGCTATGTCGGAGATACCTATTCTGCACATCTCCAAATGAGCTAAAATTTTACGAAGAATTATTTTGGAATATATAATAAATATTGGAAAAAAGAACTACCAGAGGGGGGCTGCTAGGTGCCCACAAGACACCAAGGTGCGCCAGCCCCCCCCCCCCAGGCGCACCCTGGTGGGTGGTGGGCAGCCCAGCCCACCTCTGGTGCCCATCTTCTGGTATATAATGTATTTTAACCTAGAAAAAAACAAAGAGAGGACTTTCAGGACGAAGCGCCGCTGTCTCGAGGCGGAACTTGGGCAGGAGCACTTTTGCCCTCTGGCGAAGCGAGTCCGTCGAGGGAACTTCCCTCCCGGAGGGGGGAAATCGAAGCCATCGTCATCACCAACAACCCTCTCATCTTTGGGAGGCCAATCTTCATCAACATCTTCAACACCACCATCTCATCTCAAACCCTAGTTCATCTCTTGTGTTCAATATTTGTACCGGGACCTCAGATTGGTACCTGTGGGTGATTAGTAGTGTCGATTACATCTTGTAGTTGATGCTATATGGTTAATTTGGTGGAAGATTATATGTTCAGATCCATTATGATATTTAATATCCCTATGATCTTGAGCATGAATATTATTTGTGAGTAGTTACCTTTGTTCTTCAGGCCACGAGAGAAGTCATGTTGCAAGTAATCATGTGAATTTGGTATGTCTTTGATATTTCGATGATATGCATGTTGTGATTCCCTTAGTGGTGTTATGTGAATGTCGACTACATGACACTTCACCATCTTTGGGTCGAAGGGAATGCATTGCGGAGTGGTTATTAGATGATGGGTTGCTAGAGTGACAGAAGCTTAAACCCTAGTTTATGCGCTATTCCGCAAGGGACTGATTTGGATCCATATGTTTAATGTTATGGTTAGATTTCATCTTAATACTTCTTTCATAGTTGTAGATGCTTGCGAGGGGGTTAATCATAAGTGGGAGGCTTGTTCAAGTAAGAACAACACCCAAGCACCGGTCCACCCACATATCAAATTATCAAAGTAGCGAACATGAATCAAACCAACATGATGAAAGTAACTAGATGAAATTCCTGTGTGCCCTCAAGAATGTTTTGCTTATAATAAGAGACCGTCCCAGCCTGTCCTTTGCTACAAAAAGGATTGGGCTACCTTGTTTCACCTATTGTTACTATTGCTACTTATCACTTCTTACAAATTATCTTGCTATTAAACTATCTGTTACCGACAATTTTAGTGCTTGCTGAAAACCGCTTGTCATTTCCTTCTGCTCCTCGTTGGGTTCGACACTCTTACTTATCAAAAGGACTATGATCGATCCCCTATACTTGTGGGGCATCGACTGTGGAAAGCGGAGGTGGTACGCAGAAGTAATGGTGGAATCCGGTCAAAATTCGAAGAAAATTGGCGAAAGGGGGTGATGATTTCAGCAAACATCTGGAAAGCGGAGGTGGTACGCAGAAGTAATGGTGGAATCCGGTCAAAATTCTAAGAAAATTGGCGAAAGGGGGTGATGATTTCAGCTGACAAGCGCCAGATGTCCGGGGCCACGGGCCGGATTTCCGGGGCCATGGGACAGATGTCCGGGGATCCAAATCCAAGGATGAACTCGTGGAGAAAATGAAAATTTTGGGGCAAAATTCGAGGGATTTCATGGATGGAAATTGGGGAAAGGAGGAGGAAGGCTAGATCCACTCGTGACACAGCAAATCCATGGATCAAATTCAACAAAACATCGGCCGAATCACACCAACAAATCACTAAAAAATTGGTAAGGCTATGTCAGGACCCCGACTCGATGTCACATTGATCTAGCCGGTAACACTTCATATCACTTTGCGGCCTCACGCACGGTATTCCCACGGGTGTCGCCTTACCTTTGCCCGGGACCGTTTGCGCCTTTTGGCTCATGTATATGATGGTGTCGCTAGCATCCATATGATAAAGAGCCCGGGCTGACATGACTAGTCGTAAACCCAAAGTGGCACAGACTTACAGGGACAGGCATCCATGACCCAGCTTCGAACGTGTCGGTCATCAGCAAGTGGGTCCGGGCTGTAGCACTGGGCTAGCAGGACTCCGGTAAACCGGGCTGTAGCGGGCTAACAGGACTCCGGTACTCAAAGCGTGACATTTCCCCGAAGGGACAGACACAGGAACGAAGAAGGACACATGCCGGCCAGCCTAAGTGTTCCAGAGCAGTAGCAAGCTACCATGGCTCAGCGGTAACACTAGGAGACATTTCCCGGTAAGAGAGGCTACTAAAGATAAACAACTAGATGGTCAGATCCCACACATACCAAGCATTTCAATCATACACACAATATGCTCGATATGTGCAAATACAACGAAGCATCACAACATGACTCTATGACACAAGTACTTTATTTAAGGCTCAGGGAGCCATATATATCATACACACAGGTACGGGTCTCACGACCCAACATACAAATCATACAGTCATACAAGCCAACAGCGGAAGTACTTTGTCTGGGTACAGACAACTAGTAAAATAAAAGAGGCTTGGAAGCCTAACTATACTATGTGGTCCATCACAAGCTCAGGGTCACCACCTGGGTCTTTAGCCTACTCGTTGATGTCAACGTCTACATAGAACCCATCAGAAGGGGTTGCAGCGTCTTCTGTAAAAAATGTAGATTATAGCAACATGAGTACAAAGGTACTCAGCAAGACTTACATCAGATCCTACATACATGCATAGTATCAAGAATGGTTGGTGGAGTTATTGCAGCAAGCCAGCTTTGACTCTTGGCTAGGCTATCCTACGATACTCCAAGTTGAAATTGTTTTGCGCACACGAGTCCACTACTCACCACTTCAATACACTACTGAGGATCCACCTCCGTCTTCCTACGGAAGAGCCATCCTCGGCACTCACACTTATCTTGAGGCTTTTAATAGTATCCATTTACTTGTCTATGAACTGTATAGGCAACCAAGTAGTCCTTTACCGCGGACGCGGCTATTCGAATAGATCATGTTAACCCTGCAGGGGTGTACTTCTTCATACATGTTTCCACCACTTAGCGTCTGCACACGACATGTGCTCGGCAGACTTCAAGCGAAAGCCGACGTGGGTGTAGACCACGACCTACCTAAACACTTAAGCCTCTAGTCCAGGTTTATCGCCTATTCAGGTTCCATCCGCAGGGAGTCCGGCCGAGGTTTCCCATACGGCCCCGAACGATGTGAACAGGGTTCCCGAGGTACCTAACGGGTATTCGGTACACCGTGCCACGTACCTACCGCATCACAGCCCACCCCTACGGTCAGCGCTGTCCACGGCCTCCAGTAGGCTACAAACACCAGAAACTACTTGCAACTCCTGGACAGAGAGCTAGGGTGAATAAGAAGTCGAGCGGGGTCATGTTTCAGGGCCCAATGTATGGTAGTAGCTGATTCTTAAATCACACATACAGATCTCAGTGCTTAAGGTCGGCTTCAATGAAACAACCCACCATGTACTCCTACATGGCCTCTCATCGATACCTTTACCAAATCGTGTTCACCACACCACTCTCATTACCGATATAATCATTTCACTCTAGCCCATCACCCAGATGAACCAGACCTGACACGACTCTAAGCATAGCAGGCATAGCAAGGTAGGAACAACACATACATATGGCTCAATCAACTCCTACACATGCTAGTGGGTTTCATCTAGTTACTGTGGCAATGACAGGTCATGCAGAGGAAATGGGTTCAACTACCGTAGCACACAGCAGTTTGAATCGTGTTGTCTTAATGCAGTAAAAGAGAGCAGGAGCGAGAACATGGGATGGTATCGATATGATCAAACGGTTGGTTGCTTGCCTGATGGTTCGTTGCACGGATACGGTTCTTCGTTAGGGTAATCACGGTACTCCTCGGGAACAGATCCTGTCGCAAAGGACATCGATACACAAACATCACCAAACAATATGCAACAATATGATGCATGCATGAAACATGGCAATATGAGTGTGTTGGGCTAATGCAACTAAAACCAGATGTGTTTGAGCAAATTTGAATCAAAGATTCAAATTTCAAATTCAAATATGGCCTTTTAAAGTGCCTTTTCTTGTTCTGTTTAAAACATCAACTTAACTTGTTTGATCATGCATGAAAATAGTACAGATGGATAGATTGGATTTTTCTGATCATTTTTCATATATAATTTGTCCAATTTGGAGTTACAGAATAAAAGTTATGAATTTTTGAAGTTTAAATAATATTCTGGAATTTCCTGATTTAATTTAAATCCAGAAATTCAATTACTGCGTCAGCCTGACGTCACAGTGGCATCAGCAGGTCAACAGGGCTGGCTCGGGTCAAACCTGACGTGTGGGGTCCACACGTCAGTGACACAGGGGCTAATCCCGCGTTGACCCGGGCTGGTTAGCTTTGACTAGGCCCTGGGGCCCACTTGTCAGCGTCAGTAGATGGGGGGTTAGTGACTAATTAACTAGGCCACGTCAGCGCGCCGGAGTTCTGGCCGGCGGCGACCATCAGCGCGGCGGCGAGAGTGGTTTTGGTCGTTTCGACCACCAAATGGACCGCGGAGGCCACCGGAGTGGAGCTGAGGACAACCCGCAGCTCTTGGCGGAGTCCGTTGGGGTCGGGGTGGCCGGAGTCGACGGCGGCGAGCTCGGCAGCGGCGGCCGGAGTTCGGGTGTGGTCGGAATCAGTGTTGCAGGGGGTTTGGGGAGGCGTTGGTGCGTTCTACGTGCTCCTGGTGATGTGTGGAGCACGATGGTGTGCTCGGTTGGGCGCTACGGCGACCGTGGCCACGACGGCGACATCGCCGGCGGCGTGGAGCTCTCGGTCGAGGTGGGGCTAGGGCCTAGAGGTCGGGGGAGACCAGGGAAGAAGGGGGAAACGCTCCGGGGGCTCACCGCGGTTGCAGTGGGCGTCGAAGCGGGCTCGGGGACGCGCCGGGGACGACGAATTTGACGGCGACGGTGGTCGGAGTCCGAAGAGGGGAACGGCGATGTGGCGGCGATGCAGGGCTTCCGAGGACCCGTGGAGCGGTGGGGAGGAAGAGGGAGTCGAGGCGGAGCTCCTGAGCTGGTCAGAGGAGCAAGGGGTGGCCGGAGATGGTGGCTATGGCGAACGGCGGCGACGGTGGTGTTCGGTCGGCGGGAGAGAGAGCGAGGGAGAGCCGGGGGAGAGTGAATGGGGTGTCGGCGAGGTCGGGGCGACGACCAGAAGACGATCCACGCGGCGCAACGACGACCAGGGCGATGCAGAGAGGCTGGGTGGTGCGTGGCGAGCTCGGGCGCGCCATGCTCACCTCCCTGCCTGCTCTGGCAAGGGGAAGCAGCTGGCTGGCATGGGCCAGCACAGTGCTGGGCCGGCTGGGCTGGGCAGGTAGGTCCAGGTAAGTCTACTCCCTTTTTTTATTTCTGCTTTCTGTTTTTATTTAATATACCTGCAACTTTGTTGAGTTAAATAAAATACCTAGGCAACTCCAAAAATCACCAAACTACTCCTGGTCCATAGTTGGATTATTTCCAACATGAAACATTTTAGTTTGGAGATATTTGAGCATTTAAATATTTTATATTATTTTAAATGCCCAAATTCAAATAGTTATGATTTAATTCAAAACCCTAGGATGGCCTAGGAAAATGTGCACCACTTTTGCAGAGGTTCTGAACCAAGACAAAAATGATGGGCATTTTAGAAGGGCATTTCAGGTTCATTGAAAATTATTTTAGTAAACCCTAGTTGGGTTCAGAGGGGACTGGGGGTTCTGTCATCCCCATTTCAAGTTTCTGATGAATGAGTAAACATGATGCAACACTCTAATGCATGACTAGCTAGGGTGTGACAACTCACCCCCACTCAAAAGAATCTCGTCCCGAGATTTGGGTTCCTCCGAGAAGAAGGCGGGATACTCGAGTCGAAGACGATCCTATTTTTCCCAAGTTGCTTCATCTTCAGAATGGTGCGACCATTGAACCTTGAGGAACTTGATGTTATAACGTCGGGTGGTACGCTCGGCTTGATCGAGGATACGAATGGGGTACTCTCGATATGTAAGATTATCTTGGAGATCAAGCGTTTCATGGTCCACTTCACGGATAGGATCCGAGAAGCAACGCCTGAGTTGAGAAACGTGGAAGACATCGTGAACTCTGGAGAGATGCGGAGGTAGTTCCAATTGGTAGGCAACTTCTCCTCGTTTGGCAAGAATGCGAAAAGGTCCAATGTAACGAGGAGCCAATTTGCCTTTGATACCGAAACGATGGGTTCCCTTCAGAGGGGTGACCCGAAGATAAGCCTTCTCGTCAACCTCGAAAGTCATAGCCTTATGCTTTCGGTCATATTGACTCTTTTGACGGGATTGGGCTGTTTTCAACTTTTCACGAACGATACGAACTTGTTCTTCTGCTTCCTGGATCATATCCGGGCCAAAGAATTGTCTTTCCCCGGTCTCTGACCAGTTAAGGGGTGTTCGACATCGTCGTCCATAGAGAACTTCAAAAGGGGCTTTACCCAAGCTAGATTGATAGCTGTTGTTGTAAGCGAATTCGGCAAATGGAAGGCACTTCTCCCAGTCCATTCCGAACGAGATAACATAGGCTCGAAGCATGTCTTCTAGAATTTGGTTGACGCGTTCCACTTGACCACTTGACTGAGGGTGGAAAGCGGTGCTAAAGGAGAGACGAGTTCCCATAGCATTTTGGAAACTTTCCCAAAATCGAGAGGTGAAAAGACTTCCTCGATCCGAATTGATTTCCAAAGGAACGCCATGGAGGGACACTATTCGGGAGATGTATAAGTCTGCCAGCTGGCTAGCGGTTATACTCTCACGAACAGGTAAGAAATGAGCTACTTTAGAAAGACGATCGACCACGACGAAAATAGCATTATTCCCTCTTTTGGTCCTGGGAAAACCGGTAATGAAATCCATACCAATTTTATCCCATTTCCATTCAGGAATAGCTAATGGTTGAAGGGTGCCAGCAGGCCGTTGATGCTCTGCTTTTACACGACGGCAGACGTCGCAATTGGCAATATACTGAGCAATTTCTCTCTTCATCCTAGTCCACCAGAACCTCTGGCGTAGGTCCTGATACATCTTAGTACTACCGGGATGAATAGTGAGAGGAGATTCATGAGCCTCCTTAAGGATCAACTGCCGTAGATGCTGGTTCTTGGGAACCACTAGACGGTTCTCAAAGTACACAACGCCATGATCATTTGTGGAGAAACAACTAGCACCTCCGCTAGCAATGTTCTCTTTGATTTTAGATATTCCCTTATCTCGCTTTTGGGCAGCGATGATTTGATCCGTAAGAGTAGGTTTTGCTACCAGGGTGGAGAGAAAACCTTGAGGTACAATGTGAAGGTTAAGTTTCCGAAATTCATCATGGAGAAGCGGTTGACTTTGTTGTAACATCAGATTGTTACAATAAGATTTACGACTTAACGCATCAGCCATGACATTGGCCTTCCCTGGGGTGTAGGTTATTCCTAAGTCGAAGTCAGTGATCAATTCAACCCAACGTCTTTGCCTGAGATTCAGATCCGGTTGGGTGAAGATGTACTTTAGACTTTGGTGATCAGTGAATATTTCGCAACGATTACCGAGGAGGTAATGTCGCCAGGTCTTAAGTGCATAGACTACGGCTGCAAGCTCTAGATCATGAGTAGGATAATTCTCCTCATGTGGGTGCAATTGCCGTGAAGCGTAAGCAATTACGTGTCGATCTTGCATGAGAATGCAACCTAGTCCTTGTCGCGAGGCGTCGCACTAGATAACAAAGTCCTTGGAGAAGTCTGGCGGTACCAGCACGGGAGCAGAAGTCAGGCGTCTTTTCAGTTCCTGAAAGCTGTGCTCACATTGTGGAGTCCATTCGAACTTTTTATCTTTCTTGAGGAGTTCGGTTAGAGGTTTGGCCACTTTGGAGAAGTTCTCGACAAAGCGACGACAATAGCTCGCTAAGCCCAGAAAACTCCGAACTTGCTTGACCGATTCAGGTGGAGTCCAATCGAGGACGGCTTGAACTCGCTCAGGGTTAACAGCAATACCTTTACCAGATATTACATGACCCAGGTAGGTCACTTCTGACAACCAGAATTCACATTTCGAAAATTTGGCATAAAGGCGATGCTCTCGAAGTTTCTTCAGCACTAGCCTTAGATGTTCGGCATGTTCTTCCTCGTTCTTGGAGTAGATGAGTATATCATCGAGATAAACTACTACGAATTTATCCAAATACTCCATGAAGATTGAGTTCATTAACCGAGAAAAAGTGGCTGGAGCGTTGGTTAAACCGAAGGACATGACGGTGTACTCGTATTGGCCATAGCGAGTAACAAAGGCCGTTTTAGGAATGTCCCCGTTTCTGATTTTGATTTGATGGTAGCCCAACCTCAAATCCATCTTAGAGAAGACTGAGGATCCAGCGAGCTGATCATACAGATCGTTGATCCTGGGAAGTGGATATTTGTTCTTGATTGTGACCAAATTGACAGGTCGGTAATCTACAACCATCCGGTCCGTACCATCCTTCTTCTTAACGAATAGAACGGGGCAAGCCCACGGAGATGAACTAGGGCGGATGAAACCCTTTTTCAAGGATTCATCGAGTTGTTTCTTAAGCTCGGCTAGTTCTAGGGGTGCCATCCTATAAGGTCTTCTAGCAATCGGAACGGTTCCGGGGATGAGGTCTATTACGAACTTGACATCCCTGTCAGGTGGAACACCTGGCAATTCCTCTGGGAAGACATCCGGAAAGTCACGGACTACCGGAACGTCCTCAAGGTCTGGCAAAGGGCTGGCGTTAAGAGAATATAATTGCCGCTTGGCTATTCGGGTCAAGACGTTGACTATCTTTCCCGAAGGATGGGTGAGTTGAACAGTCCTAGAGAAGCAATCAATTTTGGCTTGATGAGCTGACATCCAGTCCATACCCAAAATGATATTAATATCTGAAGATTTAAGGGCTATCAAAGATGCGAGAAAAACAAGTCTGTCGACTTGGATTTCATTTCCATGGCTTACTCTAGAAGTTTGCCATTTGGATCCCGGAGTTTGAATTACCATGGAGGATGGCAAGTCACAGAATGCAACGTTATGCAAACGAGCATAATTTTCAGATATAAAAGAATGAGAGGCTCCTGTATCGAAAAGAACAGATGCCGGGTGGCAATTAACAAGAAGCGTACCGAGAACGACGTTGGGATCTTCTTGAGCTTCTTCGGCAGAGATACAATTGACATGGCCACGTGAAGCGGTGACCGGTTTAGCATGAAACACTTTTCCTGTCGGCTTGCCACGGCCAACAGCTTTAGCAGATTGATTGGGGTTGTTCTGGGGACACTCACGCATATAATGACCAGATTCCCCACACTTGAAACAAGTCACGGAACTGGTACGTGGAGGAGCATTATTGGTTGGACCCCCATAGGGCTTGGCTGGAGCAGACTGTTGAGCGGGGCGAGGCGCCTGGAAGGATGGCCTCGGTGTGAACCTGGGTGGCAGGGCGGTGTTGGGTACCCACACGCGGCGCTTCTGAGGACCAGCACCGGATGAGGAACCCGTGTCACGTCCATGCTTGCGTGTTGCGTCATAATCAGTCTGACCAGTTTCAGCACTGATGGCTTTGTTGACAAGTTTCGAAAAGGATGTGCACTCATGCAGACGGAGGTCGCGGCGAAGCTCAGGACTAAGGCCCTTACGGAACCTTGCTTGCTTCTTGGCGTCCGTAGACACTTCCTCAGTTGCATATCGAGCGAGATTACCGAACTCTCTGCTATAGGCATCCACAGAAAGTCGGCCTTGGGTGAAGCTGCAAAATTCTTCACGTTTACGGTCCATGAGACCCTCCGGAATGTGATGTTCGCGGAAAGCCTCACTGAACTCAGCCCAAGTTGTGACATGGCCCGCTGGGCGCATAGCTCCATAATTCTCCCACCATAGACTGGCGGGGCCTTCGAGATGATACGCAGCAAAGGTGACCTTGTCAGCCTCCGCTACCAGCGCGGAACGCAGTTTATGAGAGATACTGCGAAGCCAGTCGTCAGCGTCGAGAGGCTCGACGGAGTGGTGGAACGTGGGTGGATGCAATTTGATAAAATCGCTAAGTGACACCACGTTAGCCCTCTGATGGTGTGCTGTATTCTGTTCAATACGCTCCAACAAACGGTTTGTCTCCCGCTTGTTTCTCTCAGCTTCCATCATCACCTCGGCTAGTGAAGGAGGATGAGGCAGATTTTCATTCCTGGCTTCACTGCCTTCGGCCTGCTCTTGGGAAGCAGGGTTGGCGCGCGTGTTGACCATTCTAGGTAAACAAGACAATGATTTAGTCAGAATGATAAAATTCCGACATAGGATACATAATGTAAGGAATAACTCGGAATGCAAGATGATCATCCGTATGACATGGTAGATACAGAAACTGCTTCTTTATTCCATCGTCATACACACCATACAAGGTTTAGTACAAGACCAGGCAAAGTACTAATACGGTGAAAGGAGGATTACATCTCATCGGAGGCATTCCAAGCTCCTATACATTATTTTTCTACACCTCCGGAAAGAGTACAAACTAGAACATATCCCACGAATCACGCGGGACGATAGACGACACAGCTAGTGCGAACTAGGGGTACTACCACTAACTCAGACCGATCCATAGTAGTCCTCGTAGAAGTCGCCTCCATAGCCTGGAAGCTCAACATGTTCATCCGGAAACAGACGATCTCGCGGAGCTTGTGGACCATAGGGGCTAGGATGAGGCCTTGGACCAACAAACGGTGGCCTGCGGGGACCGCGAGGTGGGGTGATGCCTCCTACATCACGCCAAACCATCACGTCTGGCAGAGCAGATCTCACAGGATAGAGATCGCGCATATCTGAGAATCCAGCTTGCACCGCCGGTGCGAACCGAGTCAAAGTGGCCCAGTGGTCAGCACGGGTATTGAAAAGCTCTAACCTTAAGGCCCGATTTTCACGGTCCTTATCCTCGAGCATCTCAGCAGTGGTGCGAGTCCGTGAATCCTCCTGAGTGGAGTCAGCATAGATAGCCTGGAGATACCCTTGTGCTCCCGGAAGTGATCCTGGCATATACCGGAAATCAGAGTCCCGAAATAAACTAGATCTGACTCGCATAATGGTCATCATGGAGTAGGCGGCATCCTGCACAGCCATCTCAATAGTAACCCCGAGTCCATAGGAGCAGTGAAGAGGCTCGGTGGATCCAGGATAAGATGGAAATATCCTGACAGTGCAGAGATACTAGCTTTGATTGAAATCTCGGAATTGCTCTTCGACCGTGTACTCAGGATACCAGCGGTATCCAGCCTCAGTCATTACCCTGACCAACTTAGCAGTATGGCCGGGTACATCTAGGCATCGAGTCAGGCGAACCACTTGATTGAGGTCGCGAGTGGCCATCTGAAAACATGATCATAATGCAAAGGCATTAGAATTTCTAGCAAAATTTCGGCAGCATAACAGCCGTAAATGCTCAAAAAGGATTTTGAGACATTTGACAAAGGATTTCGTACACACTCAACATCATCACATCAAAGTTCTGAACCATTCTGGCTACATAATGTGGTAGTAGAACTGAACTAGGCTTGTAACCATCAAACTTATAAGGTACTACTGATTAGTAACACGTGATCCTGATAGAGAGAACAGATCCTAATTCCTTAACCCCCGATGGAAGAATGGACTGACTCAGATCAGAAAGTCATAAGATATAAGGAGTAAAAGAGCCTTACGTTCCATCCCACAAACAATTCCCCTACATATAACTAAAGAATTTCTAGACTCAACATCGACCAGTTTGGCTTGGAGAACCTACAGGCAGTCCGGCTCTGATGCCAACGCTGTCAGGACCCCGACTCGATGTCACATCGATCTAGCCGGTAACACTTCATATCACTTTGCGGCCTCACGCACGGTATTCCCACGGGTGTCGCCTTACCTTTGCCCGGGACCGTTTGCGCCTTTTGGCTCACGTATATGATGGTGTCGCTAGCATCCATATGATAAAGAGCCCGGGCTGACATGACTAGTCGTAAACCCAAAGTGGCACAGACTTACAGGGACAGGCATCCATGACCCAGCTTCGAACGTGTCGGTCATCAGCAAGTGGGTCCGGGCTGTAGCACTGGGCTAGCAGGACTTCGGTAAACCGGGCTGTAGCGGGCTAACAGGACTCCGGTACTCAAAGCGTGACATTTCCCCGAAGGGACAGACACAGGAACGAAGAAGGACACATGCCGGCCAGCCTAAGTGTTCCAGAGCAGTAGCAAGCTACCATGGCTCAGCGGTAACACTAGGAGACATTTCCCGGTAAGAGAGGCTACTAAAGATAAACAACTAGATGGTCAGATCCCACACATACCAAGCATTTCAATCATACACACAATATGCTCGATATGTGCAAATACAACGAAGCATCACAACATGACTCTATGACACAAGTACTTTATTTAAGGCTCAGGGAGCCATATATATCATACACACAGGTACGGGTCTCACGACCCAACATACAAATCATACAGTCATACAAGCCAACAGCGGAAGTACTTTGTCTGGGTACAGACAACTAGTAAAATAAAAGAGGCTTGGAAGCCTAACTATACTATGTGGTCCATCACAAGCTCAGGGTCACCACCTGGGTCTTTAGCCTACTCGTTGATGTCAACGTCTACATAGAACCCATCAGAAGGGGTTGCAGCGTCTTCTGTAAAAAATGTAGATTATAGCAACATGAGTACAAAGGTACTCAGCAAGACTTACATCAGATCCTACATACATGCATAGTATCAAGAATGGTTGGTGGAGTTATTGCAGCAAGCCAGCTTTGACTCTTGGCTAGGCTATCCTACGATACTCCAAGTTGAAATTGTTTTGCGCACACGAGTCCACTACTCACCACTTCAATACACTACCGAGGATCCACCTCCGTCTTCCTACGGAAGAGCCATCCTCGGCACTCACACTTATCTTGAGGCTTTTAATAGTATCCATTTACTTGTCTATGAACTGTATAGGCAACCAAGTAGTCCTTTACCGCGGACGCGGCTATTCGAATAGATCATGTTAACCCTGCAGGGGTGTACTTCTTCATACATGTTTCCACCACTTAGCGTCTGCACACGACATGTGCTCGGCAGACTTCAAGCGAAAGCCGACGTGGGTGTAGACCACGACCTACCTAAACACTTAAGCCTCTAGTCCAGGTTTATCGCCTATTCAGGTTCCATCCGCAGGGAGTCCGGCCGAGGTTTCCCATACGGCCCCGAACGATGTGAACAGGGTTCCCGAGGTACCTAACGGGTATTCGGTACACCGTGCCACGTACCTACCGCATCACAGCCCACCCCTACGGTCAGCGCTGTCCACGGCCTCCAGTAGGCTACAAACACCAGAAACTACTTGCAACTCCTGGACAGAGAGCTAGGGTGAATAAGAAGTCGAGCGGGGTCATGTTTCAGGGCCCAATGTATGGTAGTAGCTGATTCTTAAATCACACATACAGATCTCAGTGCTTAAGGTCGGCTTCAATGAAACAACCCACCATGTACTCCTACATGGCCTCTCATCGATACCTTTACCAAATCGTGTTCACCACACCACTCTCATTACCGACATAATCATTTCACTCTAGCCCATCACCCAGATGAACCAGACCTGACACGACTCTAAGCATAGCAGGCATAGCAAGGTAGGAACAACACATACATATGGCTCAATCAACTCCTACACATGCTAGTGGGTTTCATCTAGTTACTGTGGCAATGACAGGTCATGCAGAGGAAATGGGTTCAACTACCATAGCACACAGCAGTTTGAATCGCGTTGTCTTAATGCAGTAAAAGAGAGCAGGAGCGAGAACATGGGATGGTATCGATATGATCAAACGGTTGGTTGCTTGCCTGATGGTTCGTTGCACGGATACGGTTCTTCGTTAGGGTAATCACGGTACTCCTCGGGAACAGATCCTGTCGCAAAGGACATCGATACACAAACATCACCAAACAATATGCAACAATATGATGCATGCATGAAACATGGCAATATGAGTGTGTTGGGCTAATGCAACTAAAACCAGATGTGTTTGAGCAAATTTGAATCAAAGATTCAAATTTCAAATTCAAATATGGCCTTTTAAAGTGCCTTTTCTTGTTCTGTTTAAAACATCAACTTAACTTGTTTGATCATGCATGAAAATAGTACAGATGGATAGATTGGATTTTTCTGATCATTTTTCATATATAATTTTTCCAATTTGGAGTTACAGAATAAAAGTTATGAATTTTTGAAGTTTAAATAATATTCTGGAATTTCTTGATTTAATTTAAATCCAGAAATTCAATTACTGCGTCAGCCTGACGTCACAGTGGCATCAGCAGGTCAACAGGGCTGGCTCGGGTCAAACCTGACGTGTGGGGTCCACACGTCAGTGACACAGGGGCTAATCCCGCGTTGACCCGGGCTGGTTAGCTTTGACTAGGCCCTGGGGCCCACTTGTCAGCGTCAGTAGATGGGGGGTTAGTGACTAATTAACTAGGCCACGTCAGCGCGCCGGAGTTCTGGCCGGCGGCGACCATCAGCGCAGCGGCGAGAGTGGTTTTGGTCGTTTCGACCACCAAATGGACCGCGGAGGCCACCGGAGTGGAGCTGAGGACAACCCGCAGCTCTTGGCGGAGTCCGTTGGGGTCGGGGTGGCCGGAGTCGACGGCGGCGAGCTCGGCAGCGGCGGCCGGAGTTCGGGTGCAGTCGGAATCAGTGTTGCAGGGGGTTTGGGGAGGCGTTGGTGCGTTCTACGTGCTCCTGGTGATGTGTGGAGCACGATGGTGTGCTCGGTTGGGCGCTACGGCGACCGTGGCCACGACGGCGACATCGCCGGCGGCGTGGAGCTCTCGGTCGAGGTGGGGCTAGGGCCTAGAGGTCGGGGGAGACCAGGGAAGAAGGGGGAAACGCTCCGGGGGCTCACTGCGGTTGCAGTGGGCGTCGAAGCGGGCTCGGGGACGCGCCGGGGACGACGAATTTGACGGCGACGGTGGTCGGAGTCCGAAGAGGGGAACGGCGATGTGGCGGCGATGCAGGGCTTCCGAGGACCCGTGGAGCGGTGGGGAGGAAGAGGGAGTCGAGGCGGAGCTCCTGAGCTGGTCAGAGGAGCGAGGGGTGGCCGGAGATGGTGGCTATGGCGAACGGCGGCGACGGTGGTGTTCGGTCGGCGGGAGAGAGAGCGAGGGAGAGCCGGGGGAGAGTGAATGGGGTGTCGGCGAGGTCGGGGCGACGACCAGAAGACGATCCACGCGGCGCAACGACGACCAGGGCGATGCAGAGAGGCTGGGTGGTGCGTGGCGAGCTCGGGCGCGCCATGCTCACCTCCCTGCCTGCTCTGGCAAGGGGAAGCAGCTGGCTGGCATGGGCCAGCACAGTGCTGGGCCGGCTGGGCTGGGCAGGTAGGTCCAGGTAAGTCTACTCCCTTTTTTTATTTCTGCTTTCTGTTTTTATTTAATATACCTGCAACTTTGTTGAGTTAAATAAAATACCTAGGCAACTCCAAAAATCACCAAACTACTCCTGGTCCATAGTTGGATTATTTCCAACATGAAACATTTTAGTTTGGAGATATTTGAGCATTTAAATATTTTATATTATTTTAAATGCCCAAATTCAAATAGTTATGATTTAATTCAAAACCCTAGGATGGCCTAGGAAAATGTGCACCACTTTTGCAGAGGTTCTGAACCAAGACAAAAATGATGGGCATTTTAGAAGGGCATTTCAGATTCATTGAAAATTATTTTAGTAAACCCTAGTTGGGTTCAGAGGGGACTGGGAGTTCTGTCATCCCCATTTCAAGTTTCTGATGAATGAGTAAACATGATGCAACACTCTAATGCATGACTAGCTAGGGTGTGACAGGCTATTTTTGTGGGATTTTTGAAATTGGGCAAAAACACACAAAATTGGGGCTAGAAAGTGGAGGGGAAGAACTCCAAGTTGTGAATCAACTTGGCTTTGATCCAAGATGATGTAGGGTGGAACCCTATGAGGTTGACCTTTTCACACTTGGAGGAGGGAAAGAGAGCAAATCAAAGAGAAACACAAAAAGAACTCCCAAATAGACTTGATCCAATCACACATGTGCTAGATCCACATACACAAAGAAGATACAAAGGTCCAAATCCAACAAAGGGGGATACAAAAGGGTAACTAGTTCATCTCAATCCTAAGAGGAAGGAGGTCTTGAATCCATGAAGGATCTTCCCATGAAGGGGTCTTGAATCCACTTGGCGGATCTTCTCCTAGGAGGACTTGGTCTCCAATGGATAAAAAAGAAGAGTATATAGCCTAGGGGTGAAGGGGTACATGGGCCTCGACCCAGATGCACTGCGTGCAGGCAGGAGGGGCCGGATGTCCGGGCGTCGGGCCGGAAGTCCGAGCGTTCGAGGGGGGTTCGGATGTCCGAGGCTTGGGGGCGGATTTCCGGGCTAGAGGGGTCAGACTTCGGGTGCTCTCCGTGAAGGAGGGGCCGAATTTTTGGGCTGGCGCCGGATGTCTGTGCCGTGTAGCATTTTGACTGTTGGGCTGCTGCTGTTGTGGATACCTTCAGGGGCCGGATGTCCGGGGCCTGGGAGCTTTCTCCGGATCCTTTCATCATGCTCCTTCATCCGTGTACTTGGCGACTTGTTCATCTTCGCGAGCATCTCCAAGAGGGTGCTCTTCATACCTAATCACACATAGCATTCCGCTTTAGGTAGTAGCCATGTCTCACATGGATCATACGAAACATCACTAAGGAGAGAGGTCACCTTGGTGTCGAGAGCTCTTGCATGTGCTCGCGTCATCGGTCCACTTGGGACTTGGGGAGGTGTAGGTAGGTCCATGGAGATAACCATAGGATGCTCCGCATCAGGTTTGCTTGTGTTGGTAGAGGGGCATCGCATGAGCCTTCTCGTGCGTTGGGCAGGGTGGCTGTCCCCGCCGCCTATTCAGCTGTTGACCTACGTTTGGTCGGATCATGTTGGGTGGCTCTCGCGCATTGTTGCTCGGTCGTTGGAATGTTGGGGGTCGTCGCTTGTGCTGGTTCATGTGCTGCTCGGAGTGGGATAACTCGCTGCCTGCTCACATCTGGAGGAGATTAAGGGGATGCTCAAGAGCTTTTAGCAGTATAAAGTGACGTGGGTTAGTCGAAGTGCAAATGGTGACGTGGGTTAGTCGAAGTGCAAAGCTAGGAAGGGCGGAAGAAATTTGTAAAGTTTGGTTCTTTGTTCCTCCAGATCGCATTCTGGAGTTTATTTCGGACGAAATTTTTGTTTACGTTTAATAAATAAAGCAGCAACATTTACCCTAAAAAATCTATTTCTGTTGGTGTACCGAGACTTGAAAAATGGAGGAAATTTGAGGACGATGCAGTAGATTTGCCAGCCGAGTTAGCCAAGCGGGAGGACGAGAAGATGGTATAACCAGCCGAGTTAACCAGGCCGGTTTACCTCATGGCAGTGCGTGCATGGCCATTCTTGGGATTTTAGGTGCCCGGGGCGAAACTAAAACTCGAGGCCCCTTTTATAATATATAAGTTATAAAATAAAATAATAATGTATATGAGATTTATAACAAGCTCACTTCTGCTCGTATAGGCTTGAACTATGACGTTGTGCGAGGGCAATCCGCTTCTGAGATCCACAGGTGTTGGCCCATGACAAGTTGCCATAATGCATGCCCGGGTTTACTAGTTCTATTTCAGTTAAGCCTACTTTTGACCTAACATTGACTAATAAACTATGTGTTATATATCACATCACAAATATAGATCATTAAAAACATTCCTCGAATCCTAACTGAACAATAGTTTTTTGGCATATAACTCGTATTTTTATGAGTAAAATTTATAATCAACTTTGGGCTCAATATTCAAGGGGGTCTAATAAATTCAAACAAAAGAAGTTTGCAGTAGCATGTCATACTTCGTGTTGTATTTCGATTTTAATCAATATGCAAAAATATAAAACGGTATGAATAGATACTTAGATAAAGCCAAAAACAATATTTTATAGGTAGAATGAGGCAAGATATGCATCGTGTATGCAAAAGTAAATTAGTTAGTGAGCAATACAAGTGAGAAACAACAATATGATGTAGCTAAGATCGGTTAGATCAGGTAATACCACCAGGTTTTTAGATGACACATGGCTATGGGACAAGCCACTTGCCATTCAGTATCCTACCCTTTATAATATTGTACATGTACAAATTTAGGATCAATTCCCATAAACATTCAGTTTAGAAGATCACTTGTGAGTGCGCGACGGGATAGATGGTCGCATCTCGTGCGTAGGTTGATGGAGATCAACCTAGACGAGCTGAATATACTATACTGGAGACTGTTGGAGTGTGTATTCTCAGTTAAGTCAATGTATATTGATTTGAACATTCCCCTCAGTTCTAGGTGATCCGTCTCCAACGTATCTATAATTTATGAAGCATTCATGCTATTTTATTATCTGTTTTGAATGATTACGGGTTTTTATACACTTTTATATTACTTTTGGGACTAACCTATTAACCGGAGGCCCAGCCCATATTGTTGTTTTATTGCCTGTTTCAGTATTTCGAAGAAAAGGAATATCAAACGGAGTCCAAAGGGAATGAAACCTTCGGGAGCGTGATTTTTGGGAAGAATATGATACGGGAGACTTGGAGTTCACGTTAGAAGAGCCTCGAGGAGGCCAGGAGATAGGAGGGCGCTCCCCCTGTCTCCTGGGCCCATCGAGCACCCCCCCCCCCCCCCGGACCGACTTCTTTCGCCTATATAAGTCCACGTACCCTAAAAACATCGACAACGAAGATAGATCTGGAGTTCCGCCGCCGCAAGCCTCTATAGCCACCAAAAACCTCTCGGGAGCCCATTCTGGCACCCTGCCGGAGGGGGGATCCCTCACCGGTGGCCATCTTCATCATCCCGGCGCTCTCCATGACGAGGAGGGAGTAGTTCACCCTCGAGGCTGAGGGTATGTACCAGTATCTATGTGTTTGATCTCTCTCTCTCTCTCTCGTGTTCTCTCTATGGCATGATCTTGATGTATCACGATCTTTGCTATTATAGTTGGATCTTATGATGTTTCTCCCCCTCTACTCTTTTGTAATGGATTGAGCTTTCCCTTTGAAGTTATCTTATCAGATTGAGTCTTTAATGATTTGAGAACACTTGATGTATGTCTTGCCATGTTTATCTGTGGTGACAATGGGATATCACGTGCCACTTGATGTATGTTTTGGTGATCAACTTGCGGGTTCCGCCCATGAACCTATGCATAGGGGTTGGCACATGTTTTCGTCTTGACTCTCCGGTAAAAACTTTGGGGCACTCTTTGAAGTACTTTGTGTTGGTTGAATAGATGAATTTGAGATTGTGTGATGCATATCGTATAATCATGCCCACGGATACTTGAGGTGACAATGGAGTATCTAGATGACATTAGGGTTTTGGTTGATTTGTGTCTTAAGGTGTTATTCTAGTACGAACTCTTGAGTAGATTGATCTTAAAGAATAACTTTGAGGTGGTTTCGTACTCTACCATAATCTCTTCGTTTGTTCTCCGCTATTAGTGGCTTTGGAGTGACTCTTTGTTGCATGTTGAGGGATAGTTATATGAACTAGTTATGTTATTATTGTTGAGAGAACTTGCACTAGTGAAAGTATGAACCTTAGGCCTTGTTTCCTATCATTGCAATACCGTTTACGCTCACTTTTATCATTAGTTACCTTGCTGTTTTTATAATTTCAGATTACAAATACCTTTATCTACCATCCATATTGCACTTGTATCACCATCTCTTCGCCGAACTAGTGCACCTGTACAATTTACCATTGTATTGGGTGTGTTGGGGACACAAGAGACTCTTTGTTATTTGGTTGCAGGGTTGTTTGAGAGAGACCATCTTCATCCTACGCCTCCCACGGATTGATAAACCTTAGGTCATCCACTTGAGGGAAATTTGCTATTGTCCTACAAACCTGTGCACTTGCAGGCCCAACAACATCTACAAGAATAAGGTTGTGTAGTAGACATCACTAGGGTCCGTCAGGACTTCTGGTCATGGCATTATGAACGGAAGGGCATTTTTACTGTTCGATCCGCGTACAGGCTGCTGTCCTCAACCAAGCAACAACGAACAGACTGGATCGAGCATAACGAGGAGCACTCTAATGTAGAGACTGACCGCAGATCATGGACACGGCTGTGGGGAGCTCTGGTTCCTTCAAAAGTCAGAGTTTTTGCCTGGAGATTATCCAAGACTTCGATCCCGACAGGTGTTGCCCGCCACCACCGCAGCATGGCCAATTCGGCGGAGTGCTCGATATGTCACACTGCAAATGATACTTGGTGTCATTCCCTCTTCGACTGTCGCATGGCACGGTTTGTTTGGGCACTTGCTGATGAAGACCTCACGGAGACTATCATATCCAACAGATCGGAGGATGTGAAGCTATGGATGCTCTGGCTGGTTGATACATTACCTTCGGCGGAATTAGCACGGGTGCTCGTGACGATGTGGGTTATTTGGTGGGCAAGGCGTCGCGCCATCCACGATAACCAGTACCAGAGCCCGCTGAGCACTCATGTTTTCATCAATAATTTCTTGGCTGATCTGGAGATGATTCCCGAGAAGAAGGCAAAGCCTAAGGGCCTGCACGCAAATTCCAGGGACCTACATGTGAATGCGGGGGACCTGATGCAAATACAGGGAATACAAATGAGGAGGTGCAGCCTAGCCTGTGGATTTCGCCCGTCAACCATGAAGTCAAGATGAATGTAGATGGTGGTTTCTCAAAGATCGGTGACCGGGCAGCGTCAGCGGTGATTTGTAGAGACAAGCGAGGCATGTTTCTTGGTGACTCCGCCATTATACATGACAGTCTCCTTGACCCCGCAGTTCTTGAAGCACAAGCTTGCCGCGAAGCTCTTTCGCTCGCTATGGACCTGCATGTCCAATCTATCTGTGTAGCATCTGATTGCCTTGAAGTGGTGACCAACATAGATGCTGGAGTTCCATGCCGATATTTCGCTATCTTACAAGAGATTGAGCATCACAGGAGATCTTTTAAGGATGTAAATTTTATTTATGAAAGTAGAAAACATAACGGGGAGGCCCATGCCTTAGCAAAGGCCGTTGCCTCCCTTAGTTCAGGGCGCCATGTGTGGCTTACTAGCTTGCCCGATATCATTTGTATCCCTATGTTTCTGAACGTTCAATAAAGGGTGCAGCTTGGCTCAAAAAAAAGCCAGCAGGCTAGGGCCTGGAATCTCATCACATGACAGGGCGGGATGTAGTTGAGGCATAGTTAGCCCAAGTTTCATTTTTTTTCTTTTTTTCCTTTTTTGATAGGGTTTCTTTGTTGTTTATTTGTTTTTTCTCCATTTTTTGTTTGATTTTCCTTTTTCTTCTCCATTGTTTTTCCTTATGTTTGTTTTCATTTTCACTCTACATTTTCGTATATGTCAAAACATTTTTTAATAAGTGATTAATATTTTTTGTATACACGTTCTACATTGTCCGAACACTTATTCAATAATTTTCAAATACATGTTCAATGTTTTAATAATTATTTCAACATTTTTTAAGTACTTGTTCAACATTTTTAAGTACTTGTTCAACACTTTTCAAATGCTCATTCAACACTTTTTAAATAGTTATTCAACATTTTTTCCAAATACTTGTTCAACATTTTTTATACTTATTCAACATTTTTTCAAATACTTGTTCACCATTTTTCAAATAATTGTTCAACAATTTTTTAATACATATTCAACATTTTTCTAATACTTACTCAACATTTTGAAATACTTGTGCAACATTTCTCAAATACTCATTCAACATTTTTTAATAATTATTCAATGTTTTTCAAATACTTGTTCAACATTTTGCAAATACTCATTCCACGTTTTTTAATACGTGTTAAACATTTTTTTAATACTTATTCAACATTTTCAAATACTTGTTCAACATTTTTTGAATACTCGTTCACATTTTTAATACTTACTCAACAGTTTTTCCAAAAACTTGTTCAACACATTTTAAAATGTGTTTTGAAGATTATTTTTCTTAATATATATGTAGATTATTTTAATGTATGACGAATAGTACAAAAAGAAAGCAGAAAACAAGAACAAAAAACAGAAGAAAAAAAGGACAGGCCACAGCCTCCCGTGCGGTTGGGCCAACCCATCTAGGGCTTCCCCCAATGTGAGGGTTCGCCCTCGTCTCGCGTAACACGAGGAATAAGTGTGTCCCTGTCCCTAGACCACCCCCCCCCCCCCCCCCCCCCCGCCGCATGGGGAATAGGATCTCGGGGGCAAAAGATAGGGTAGTACGTGGAGCAGTTTCATTGGGCTCACAACCTACATTGGGCTGACAGTTCGGCCTAGTCAACACTATTTTAGGTGGTGTGAGAGAACTGAGTAAGCTCATCTCTAGCATCCATTAAAAGCTCATACAGTAAAATCTGTTTACGTGATACAGCAAAACATTGTTCATGTTTTTACCGTATGATTTTTTTCCCGCCGGAACAGATCCTATAAAAAAATCAATGCACCCTACATAAAACCTCCTTAAAGCATAATCTAAATTACAATTGGGTCTTTCGATTACCAGGTTGCGCCCATGCCGGCCGAGCTCTTGCTGCCACGCACTCGCCCTCGCTGGCCTGCCAATCGCCCGCACCACGCGCAGGAGGCTTGTCTGGGCCAGAGGCTCCTCCCATCGCCACGGTTGGCGCGCACCACGACGGACGCAACCGAGCTCCTGCTCGCGCCCGAGGTCGAGCCCTTGTTGCTGCCTTGCTAGCTAGCTAGCAAATCACGTACACGTCTAGCTAGTTGCGCATTGCTGCCGCGCCATGTGGCCAGGGCGAGCTCGTCCACCGTTGGCATGTCCGGCAGCGAGCGATGGATGCAGGTCGGCGGCCGGAAGACCATGGCGGGAGCTAAAACCTCCTTCCGCCAACTGTTTTTGTTTAACAGGTCCCAAAAAAAGGCTCCACCCTGATTATCTATGGGGCGAGGCCCTGATTATGCAGGATAGCGCAATTTTTTACAAGATGGCCGATTTTGCGGGATCTGTTCAGGGCGAATAAAACGCCATCATCCGCTAAATCGGCGGTTATTATTCCGGATGCCCCTTTTAGGAGATCTGCTAGAGATGCTCTAAATGAGTAACCCAACCCATGCTTCGTGTTGCTTGAAAAAACTAGACTTTTGAAAAAAGACATGTGTTCATCATTGAGAGCTCCTAGTTGACGCCAGTGTGCGCCCCAAAAACAAATTGGGAGTTGCTTCTTCTTATTTTGCGAAATTCTTTCAACTTCGTGATTTTGTTTTTGAAATCCTAAGCATTTTTTGAAATCATTAATATTTTTGAATATGTGAAAATTTTCTAAAAATTGTGAATAATTCAAAAATACTTATTACGAATTTGTGAACATTTTTTAAGTTGGAAATATTTTCTAAATTAGTCAGTATTTTCTACCAATCTGCTAAATTTGTTTTTGCAAAATATATATATACTCACGATTTGTTATGAATCTGCGGCATTATTTGAAATTCCTAAAAAAATGACGACTCTTTTTGGAATTTTGAAAAAAAATAAACAATGAACATTTTTAATGAATCAACGAATATTATTTGAAATTCACAAGAATTTTGCGGAATTTATTTTATTTAAACTCTGAACATTTTATAAATTTGTGAACGTTCTCTGAATTCTGGGAATATTTTTTGTGAAAATTCATCCAAAATCACGAACTTTTTTGAATCCGCTAACATTTTATGATTTCATTAACATTTTTCAAAATAATGAAAAAATTGAATTCACGAACATTTTATAATTCTTGAACATTTTGAAAAAATTAGCAATTTGTTTTTAAATTTGAAACTTTTTAGAATCTGAATTATTATGAAACCATATCTTAAAAGAGAAAAGAAAACAGAAGAAAAAAAAAGGCAGAAAACCACACAGAGAAAAAAAGAGCTAAAAACACGAAAAAACCAGAAAAAGGCGGTCGATGTTTTTTTTTTCCGAGAGCACGTCAATGGCATCCCATATTTTTACATAGGGAAGCAAGACAATTTACAAGTAGATTTATCACTTTGCAAACAGAGGCTCGGTCAAACATCCAGTCGAACACCTACCAAGAACAAAGGGCTACTCTCTCACTAATCGATCTAATCCCCCGGCACCTGCCTTCCTTCTTCCAATCTTCAATTTCGTCGATTATCCGGTCCCTCAATAACCGATCGATGGGTGACCCATAGGCCATAGCCAGTGTACGCTTGACCTGGGAATTGAATTCGCCCAACCAAACACGACCCAAACTTTTGTTCGCCGATGAAGCCTACAGCGCGCACCAGTGTAGAATATACATGTTGGACCCAAGTCTGTTACAGCTACAGTAGTACTATACTAGTATCCTGGCACGTTGCGGGTGCTGGCTGCGCGTGAATGATTGCATCGACGTCTCCGATGTCTGTGATTCTGAAAGAGAAGGGAGAAGCAGAATCTCTCGCCTCGGAACATGGGAAAAGAGGAGGGCAAAAGGGCGAGAAAAAGCGAAAGGAAGGCGCGCCGGGCAGGGCAGCAGGCAGGCAGGCAAGACCGTAGACCAAAGACTTTGCCTGGCATACCAGCATGCGAGCTCTTTTTTGTTTTGCAGTAAAGTTTTACTTTTACCATCGCCCACGCACAAGTTAAGAATTCGGTGCTCGGATTGTCTCGGACCAGTGTAGCTCTGAGAAGTGAACATACTACTCCAGACATACAGTAGCTTCGAGGAATTTGGGGCATCGCACAGATTTGATCAAAGCTACTACTGTACTAACAAAAAGAGTGGCCAATTTTTGGCCCCGTGAGGCAGGAGGCCAACAAAAAGGAGCGACCCATCAAGACGACAAGAAGTTGGTTAGGAGCGAAGTTGCACCGAGCAATGCCATGGACCAGCGCACTCCGACGTCTGTCTCCCACTCCATGGCTCCATCATCAACAGCTTCCTTTCGTCGTCGACGAACGGGTGGGCACGCCATGGCCATGCGATGCCCATGCATGCAACAACCATGTGCCAAAACCGCTCGATCTACTGCTGCTTTCTCACCTCCACGCTCACGAGTCGCAAGAAGCCAGAGCAACATCGCATCGACGGAACGGAACACATACGTATGAGCAAGCATATCAGCCTCAAGCCCTCAGCTCGACACGAGTGTCTTCTCTTCCGATCGCATCGGATGCCGCTCCGGCGCGGCGCGGCGCTCCTCCTCGCACTCGCAGGCCGTAGAGTTGATGGTGCAGCCGGTGCGCTGCCGGGCCAGAGTTTTACTACTGCGGCGCGCGCGCCAGGCAGCAGAAACGGGTAACCGCGGCAGAGCGAGCAGGCGAAAAGCGACGCGGCTCAGGCGCCCGCAACCGCCGCGTGAGCCGAGCGAGCCCAAGTGGGGTCGGAGGCGCTGTGGGTGGTGGAGTCGGGCGACCAACCACCGCGGGGTTTGCACGGCGCCGGGTGGACCGGGTGCAGGGGACCAGGGGAGTGGGGATACCCCCGAGGCGGTGGTGGACTGGCGGTACGGTCACTATATTTTATGGACGCGTCTAGTGGGCGGCCGGCCGCCCTAGGATCGCTAGCCAGCGGCCACCCGAAAAAAGGAAACCACCTGGTCCCCCTCGAGCGAAAAAGAGGAAACAGTCCACCTGGTCCCTGCCCGTCGGAGCCAAAAAGGCAACTGCCCCGCCCACCAGCTGGCCGCGGGATCACGTGCACCCTCCTCGCCAAACGTGCACCCTCCTGGCCGCGGGATCACGTGCACCAGCTGGCCGCGGGATCTGCCCAGGTTGCAGAATCCACGCCATCTCTCGCCCCCACGCCTCAGCCCCACCGACGCTGCCTTCTTCTTCTTCTGCACGCCAGAAACAGATCCAAACGCAATCGCCCCCAGCCCTTCTTCCTCCTCCTACACAGCCGCCATGGGAGCCCCAAAGTAGAAGGAGCTGCTTCAAGATCTAAAGGGCAGGGTGGTCAGAGCCCAGGCAGTAAGATCGAGCAGGTAAGCCCCCTCTGCACCTCTTCGCTTCCCCCTTCTCCATGGATCCATGGAGAATCTGCTTCAAAAAAGAGGTGAATCTGGCACATCACACCAGATGTTAAACATGCTGGATGTGTTAAACATGCCAAAAACTACCACCTGGATGTGTTAAAAACAAGCCAACTAAAAACGAGTTATCTGGCCAATTAAAACATGATTAAAAGCCAACTTCTAGTTATTATTTACAAAATGAACAGAAAATTGACTGCCCAATGCTTTGTTGAACATGTGCAACGAAAAAATCATAAATGTGCAACTAAACATGCATCCCAGCCAACTGAACATGTATCCTGGCCAACTAAACATGTATCCTGCCAACTAAAAACATATATCTGGCAATACATGTTTCTGAGTGAACACTTTGGAAAAAATGTAGTATATGTGAAAATAAAAAAACATGTTTTCTGGCCAACTAAACATGCATGTTGGCCAAAAACTGATGACCAACTAAGACATCTATTCTAGGCGACTAAGACATCTATTCTAGCCAACTGAATGCATTAACTGTCCAACTGAACATGCATGTTGGCCACAAAACTGAAAAAATGCAACCTGGCCAGCTGAGACATCTATTCTAGCCAACTAAAAGCATTGAATGTCCAACTGAATATGTATGCTGGCCAAGTGGAAATCCTGGAAATTGAGACGTCTATTCTAGCGAAAACCAGAAATCTGTAGTGCAACAGGAAAAACATAGGAACTTTTGTCCATGGCTAATGAAGCCACAAACCATATTAACATATTCACACACAAATCTTGTCCCACGCATATATTCTGGTCCCACACCTATTGCAAACCATATTAATATGTTCAAATATACCAGATCTAGAAACATAAACGGCGATGAAAAACATATAACTATAATCTGTCCTCCAATTCTTCTTTCTTCTTTCACCTGGATTTTCCTTCTCAAATGTAGCATCCAATTATGTGCAGAAAAATCTGAAAAGAGCTCCTTGCGAAACGGAAACCTACAGATCATTGCAACAAAACAAAAAGGGAAAAGGGTAAGAAAAACTCTGTAGCAAAAAGAAGTCATGCTCTTGCCAGTTATTTACTGCAAACTGTGCAACTAACATAACAACTCTGTGCAAACAAAAAAATTCATAACTGTTATAATAAAAGATTATGCTATGGTCATGTTGCTTTTAGGTTGTTTTGAAACACAGTTTTTCTGTGGTTACCAACTGATGGCATCAATTTCTTCTTTTTTTATATGTGCAGGGAGTGTGTGGCAGCATCCAAAAACAAGGGGAAAAAATGCTTGATCTCAATGAGTTGCCTCCAGATCTCAATGAGCTTCCTCATGATATGGATCAGCAGCAACCCAGAATACAACAAGGAAACTGCACAGAAAATGGTCGATCTGTTTACTACACGCAGGCAAGTCGTGATGGTAACCCTACGGGCCATGACAATGTGGCAGGCCAGTCATCAACCCGTGGTGCCCCTGTAGTGATGTCTTTGCAGTCAGAGAGCCATACTCTTGATGACACAGGAACCGAGGCAAATGTTCCTGGTCCAACCAGGACTGAGCTAGAAGCTGGGGCTTTTGACAGAGTTGTGCAAGTAGAAGAAGGAGAGGATGAGGCTGGTTCTCAACCTATGGAACCCTATGTTGGCATGAGGTTTGACAGCCTTCAAATTGCTAAGGATCACTACAACAGTTACGCACTACGGATGGGTTTCTCTATCAAGATGAACACCTCTAGACGGACACCCCGCACCAATGAATTGATAAAACAACAGTTTTGCTGCAACAAGTTCAAGAAGCCCAAAGCTGATGATGGAGGAGCTGAGGCTCCTCCTTACCTGGACCCTATTCCAGATCCAACATCTGTTAACAGTGATGAGGAGATGGAAGAAGAACCTCCAATATTTGCTGAAGAGGATGCTGGTACTAGTAAGAAGAAGAAGAAGCGCAAACGTGAGACAATAAAGCAGACTGAATGCAAGGCAAAAATGTTGGTGAAGCTGATAGATGGGCGATGGGAGGTGACGCACTTTGTTCGTGACCACAATCATCCGCTCGTGAACAAACCTTCATTGTCCAAATACTTGAGATCCCACCAAGGCATCTCACCTGATGAAAAGGAGTTTCTGCGCATCTTGTATAACTGCAACTTGACTACAGGTGTGGTGTTTTTCTATATCCCTTGAAGAATTAAGTTTCCCTCTAGGCAGTTCAGTGTGCAACTGTTATGGTACTACTGTGCAACTGAAATGGCTTAACTATGCAACTGCTGTCCAACTTCCCATGCTTTTTATATATCACTTTGGGTGCTTCTTGTGCAACTAGATTGTCTTTACTGTGCAAATACACAATGTCCTGTATGCAAAAAACTGCAAAGTGTTTTTAAAAAGGTGCAGCTAGGTGTCCATTTCCTGTGATTATCTTCTGTGCCAACACGTGTCCTATTACTGTGCAGCTGGATGTGCGCATTTGTGCAACTAAAAAAAGGATATACTGTTTGTTTTTGTATTATGCAGGACGAATGATGCATGTAATGGCAGAGTTCTATGGATCTGAGATGATGGTGCCGTTCGGACCAAAGGCAATAACAAATGTTTGTACAAGTTTCCGTAGAGATGACACAAAGGAGGGTGATCTGATTGAGACAATTGCGCACTTCAAGGATATACAAAAAACCGATCCAGACTTCTTCTATAAGGTGAAATATGATGAAGAGGATAGAGTTGTCAACATATTTTGGGTGGACGGCTTAGCTCGAAAAGCTTATGTGGAGGCGTACCACGATTGCATATCGTTTGACACCACCTACATGACCAACTTGTACAATATGCCGTTCACGCCCTTCATAGGAATAAACCGACATGGCCAATCTTTCATGCTGGGTTGCGCGTTTGTGAGGCAGGAGTTGGCATCGAGCTTTGATTGGGTCTTTGGAGCATTCCTAGAGGCTATGGATGGCAAACCTCCTGACAACTTCATCACCGATCAGGATGGTGCGATGAGGCAGTCAATACAGAGCATCTTTCCAACCACCGTGCACCGTTGTTGTCGATGGCACATCATGAAAAAGGCTCAGGAAAAGGTTGGTTGGTTGCTGTGCCGGAATCCAGGACTCTCTGATGATTTCAACAAGTGTGTTGACTTCAGCTTCACTATAGACGAGTTTGAGCAGAATTGGGCTGGGTTAATGATCAAGTATGAGGCTATGGCACACACGCACTTTAAGAAGTTGTACGAATACAGGTCAACTTGGGTGCCGTGCTACTTCAAACACAGGTTCTTTCCCTTCCTCCAGTCTACACAGCGTAGTGAGGGGTTCAATGCCGTCCTCAAAAGATATGTGAACCCACACAACTCAATGTTGAACTTCGTCAAGCAATATGAAAAAATACAGAACCACATCCTTGCCAAGGAAGGCTGCAATGATTGCAGGACACAACACCTTGAGATTGAGTTGTGGTCCAACTTCCCAATAGAGAAGCAAGCTTACAAAACCTATACTAGAGACCTTTACCGCAAGTTTAGAGAAGAGTTTGAGCTGATTGGACGTTATAATGCATTCCAAGTTGGTGCTGATGTGTTTGAGCTCAGACCGAACCAGGAATTTGTTGCGAAATATGGTTCTCGAAACTACTTGGTGCATGCAAGGGTGGAGGAGCGTTCCTATTTGTGTGAGTGTTGTAAAATGGACAAGGACGGCATCCTCTGTTGCCACATCCTCAAGGTGTTCACCCATGTTGGCGTTGATGTCATACCGGAAAGGTACCTGCTAAGACGGTGGACACCTACTGCTGTACCTAGTGCGCCAGGGACTGGTTATGAGAAACCGGATGAAATGTCTCCTCAATCAAAGAAGCAGATAAGGGAGAGGAACATGATATACGATTTTCGGAAACTAGCAAAGTTTGCGAGTGGTTCTGATCCAGCACAAGCTATTGTATACAAGCATATGCGTGCAGCACGTACCGAGATCGGCCACCTGAACAAGTCCAAGAAAATGAAAAAACCGACTGCTGCAACGGGGCCATCAGATGATGGCAACCCTCGAGGACCTCCTCCACCTCCAGGCAGCAATCAGGGGGCTCATCATCCAGGTAATTACCTGCCCCAACTCCTGATCTAACTAGGTGTGTAACTTCAGTTGCACACATCATTGTGCCCAGTTGCACACACCATGGTAGCCACTTGGACAAGAACATACTGCCTAGTTGCGCACGCTGTGTTAGTTCACGCATCAAAGATAACACAGCTAAGTTATTTTTTCCAGTTATGCATATGTGTGATGTCAACACTCAAGGACCTCCTCCCCCTCCTGGCTGTACACGGCATCCTCCGCCACCTCCTCCCCCGCATGCTCCTCTCAATGGCCCTACAGGCAGCACTCAGGGGGCTCGTCGTCTAGGTAATTACCTTCCCCCAACTCCCCATCAAACTAGGTCTGTAACACCAATTGCACACATCATGGTGCTCAGTTGCACCGAACAGGCTACCTAGTTGCGCATGCTGTGTTAGTTCGAGCATAAAAAAGATAAACACAACTGACTTGTTTGTCCTGTTCTGCCTATAGGTGATGCCAACCCTCAAAGACCTCCTCCCCCGCCAGGCCCAACTAGCAGTGCCCTTTGTGCTACTCCCAATGGACCTACAGGCAGGACTCAGGGGGCTCATAACCCAGGTTAGTACCTTCACCGACTCCAAAACAAAAACTAGGGTGAGTGACTTTAGTTGCACATATCATAGTGCCCAGTTGAACAGAAACATGCTGCCTAGTTGCGTGCGCTGTGTTAGTTTGAGGATCAAGCTAAAAATCTAACTTGTTTTTCATGTTCTGCCCATAGGCGACTACAATCCAAGTACCATGACAGGCCGTGCTACTGCAGGTGTTTTTTTCAACTTAACTTGCACACAGCAACCAGTTAGTTGCACAAAAATGTACTGTGTGGTTGCACAGAACATCAGTGCTGGTTGCACAATAACAAAAATACTAAACTTTTTATATGATTATTACACAGGTGATCGTGACGGTCCTACTGCCCCGTTGGAGGCTGCATCCCATGCACAAGCTTCTGATGATTTTGTGCCCAGAGATCCTCCAAGGTCTACTACAAAGGGTAGGGCAAAGAGTCGACGGTACAAATCGGCGCTGGAGCTACACCCAAAGAAGAAAAACAAATGCAGCCAGTGCCAATCTACAGAGCACACTGCTGGTGTGTGTCCACAGAGGCTCCTATGATTCTGTTTCCTCATTTGTAACTTTGGAACAAAAAAGGAAAAATAATGATGTCTTTTTTAGCAATGTTGGGACCAAGTGGACACATTCAGCATCTATGATTCCTCTTTATCTAATTTATGCTGCTTGAATTAGTTCATGCACTGTGTAAAAAAAAGTTGCTATTTGTGCCTTTGTTGGCAACTGGTTAAATATTTAGTTGTTGAACAATTGTATATTCAGTGCTCCTAATGTATCAACAAAAGTGATGATATTGAGTTGCAAACGCAATTACTAGCAGTGTGCAACTACAAAATCTACTTAATAAAATTGTACAAACCAGAAACTTCCTCCATGGAGCAGAAAAAAAATAGTACTGACCTACTCCTTGTCGTATCTCAGCAACTTCCTCCATGGGGCGGTGTTGTGCACGCTGGTGACCCAATCATACGTCAGCTTCTTCCTGATGTTGAGTACTTCCTTGGGGTCGTAGTTGGGCAGTTGGCTACCATTCCACTCGGTGGCGTTAAGCAGTGCGAACAACCCACACTCATTACTGCAAAAAATGGGCAAAAAAAATTGTCACATAAAATTAAAACCAAAAAAAGGTAATGCACTCTGTGCAACTACTTATGTCCTACTGTGCAACTGCTTGTGTTCTACTGCAACTCATTATGTGCCACTTTGCAACTACTTACGCGCCACTCTGCAACTAGCTAGATAATCCATTAGAAACTCATAAAAATGATAATACAGATTGAAGACTAGTACTATGTCTTAAAAATACTAAAGATTGCACATGTAGAAAATTTTAAAAACTACAAAATGATTGTATTTGATTGAGAAGGAATGAAATGCTTATTGTCTTACTTGCCAAGCTGCTTCGATACGTCAATTTCAATAATCTGGAAGTGCTCGATGATGAACTTTGGATAATGCTTCCTCCATAGCTGGCGTACTGCCCCCGCAATGGTAGAGGCGTTGTTCATCAGCTCAATGTTGTCCAGCGTCCTGCTTGAATCAAGAACTTCGAAGCGTCCGTCCCTCAAGTTGACACTGAAGACCCAATAATGCCTCCCTCCGTCCTTATCGGTTACATCTGCGCACTCGAGCACTGGCAGCATGACCTGCAAGCGTGAACGATTTCAGACACAAAAAACAAGATGTAGCTAAGAAAAACAGTAAAAGACTTGGTCAAGTTAAAAACGAGTTGCAACAAGTATCTGCCAACTAACAGATGTGTCATGTGCAACTGGACATGTTGTGGGTGCCAACTAAAAAAAGATTGATGATGTGGGCACAACACTCACTAAGTCTTTCTTGTCGAGACGGTTCTTGTAATCAAACATCTTGTTCATCTCATTCACATTGTGGATCCCTTGCTGTAATTTTATCTGCAGAGATTATAAAACATGGCTCAAAACTCCTTAGTAGGTGAAAGGCCTCCCTCAAATGGTCAACGAAAAGTGCTACAGAACAAAGATGAGGGTAAAAAGAAGGTTTTGGAAAAACTTACAGAAAACCTCAGTGGCATAACAACCTTCTTTGACCCTTCTGGTAAGTTATCCATGATGTGCAAGATTCCAGTCTCAATAACAATTTTTGACAACCATTGAACCGGCTTCATCGAATCAACTAACTCCTTTAAAGAAATGTAGAAAGCACCATACCTAATTATCTCAGGGCTGATTTTTTTTGAAAGCAATAAAAAGACAAGTTAGCTCGAAGGGTCACAGCAGCAAAAAAATGTGCATGAAAATGAAAAAAGAACAGTGTGCAACTAAAAGCCCTGTTCTATGCAACATACTATGCTTTCTGTGCAACTAAGTGGCTGGTGCTATGCAACTGAAAAAGATATGTATGTAGGCTGTGGGGAGTTAGTTTACCTGGTAGCTCCATCATTTGCTCCTTTGTGATGCCTGACCCAATACAAGAGGGCAGCGTAAAGCTTGTTCACTACCTCATTGGTGCTGAAAGTCTTGTTCTTGTTGTAGTCGATGAATGGAGACCTTTGAGATGCTGCGGGCCTTCTTACCCTCCTCTGTCTTCGTGCAAGAGGTGGCCCCGAAGAACTGCTCGTGCCAAGTTCTGGTTCTGCGCATATCGGGGTGTGGCAATTCTCTGGTGAACCAACATCTAGTTCTTGAGCTATTGCCTTGCCAACATCAGCAGCATCACATCCTTCATTCACAGCTGCTGGGTCTAACTCACACTCATCAATGCTAATCACACTGGCTTCCGCTGTATCTACTGCTGGAGCAGGTGCTGGAGCATCACCATCTATGCCGAGGTCAAAAGATGGTGCATCGCAGAACCCGTCACCATGATAAGAGTTTGATCTTCGTAAGGGTTCAAGGACCAGGGCATCTCCTTGCGCACAAACATGGGTGCATCATTCACTGACTTGGTTCGCAATAGTGTTGTAGTTGGCGGCCTTGGAGGCTTGCACCTACTTATAATGTCGAACACCTCCTCTTGTGTTAATGGTTGCTGAAAGACAACTCTTGGGGACGGCACTTTGATAGTTGGATCACCTCCTTTTGTGTTTGGCATTGAAGCATCTCTATCAGTAGGCACCTTGGGACTTGCAGTTGCAGTGGTGCCTTCCTGACCAGCCGTGGTGGTTTTGACTGTGACCATACTGCTAACTGACACATCAGTTGGCACACTGGTATCTGTAGTTGGCATCTTTCCAGTCTGAGTTGGCAGCAACCTGGCAGAACTTGGCACCCCTGCATCAATGGCTGTGGCTCGCAGCTCTCTCTCGTCTCTGAACCCCAAATCTTTTGTGGCTGTTCCCCCTTTGCGCCCCTGGCAAACTTGACAATCTTCTGCTTAGGTGGTTTTGGTGGGACTGTTGAAAGGGGAGTCTTCTCCTTGATCTGTTGAACTTCTCTGACATTGGTTGGCTCTCTGCTCACTACTGTTGGCATATCAGTTTGAAGCACAGCTTCCTTGACCATATTTACTTCAACATCTTCACTCACCATCTTCTCCTTGGTTTGAGGCAACTGCAGATTCTTCTTCATTGAAACTGCTTTACACTTCTGGACCACGTGAGGGTTTGCCGTGGATGCTGCCTTGCTCTTGCTGGAGCTTAGGTCTGGGAGCTGCTTTAAATATTCCTTGTATTTTTGCTTTGAATGAACCCAGTCAAGACCCTTCCCTGCTTCCTCCATGTCAATTTGATTCTTTTCAGCATCAGTTGATAAGAACAGGCTCTTGTCAATGGCAAAGTTGATCTTCTCACACATATCTTTGTCGCTGAAATCTGGAACGGGAAAGGTGGTTGGCAAAGTTGGCTTCAAGTTGCAGAGCTTGAACATATCAATGCTTCCCTGAGACTCTGCTTCGTCATTTTTCTTTGACTTTGGCAAATCCTTGTCTTTCCAGCAAGTCTTGTCAATCAACAACTGTAGTGTGCTCCTGCTACTCAATGAATTGCTGCTGCTCGCACGGGTGGCGTGAGTGCTAGTCCTTCTGGATGTGTTGCCACCTGTACCACCAGAACCAGGAGCGTTGTCATCATCATCGTCATCGCTGCTGTCGCTGCCTCCATTGGATCCCCCTTTATCATCACCATAATCATCCTAGTCTTCTTCATCCTCGTCTTCTTCCCTCTCACTGCCATCAGCTGCTGCGCCTTTGTCTTCTCCCCTCTCACTGCCATCAACTGCTGCCCCTTTGTCCCCGTCCCCCTCTCTGGCCTCACCTTCTTCTTCCTCCTCCTCTGCATCACTATCTTCTTCCTTGTTCTCCTCCTCTACTTTGTCCTCTTCTTGTTTGTCCTCCTCCTCCTCCTCCTCCTCTTCCTCCTCATCCTCCTCCTCCTCTGCATCTTCTTCATTGTCATCCTCATCCTTGTCCTCCTCCTCTGATTCATCTGCATCTGTCTCCTCGTCGTCGTCAGCATCTATCGCTGCTCCCATTTCCTCATCTTCTTCTGAATCATCCTCAACAAATTCTTCTTCTTCTTGTATAGTTGACCGCCGTCTCTTTCTTTTTGGAGCACGGCGTGATGCCCCAGTTTGCATTGATGGCTGTTGTACATAAGGATCAATATCTGGTTCCTCGTCATCAATCTTGGCAACTTCTTTAATGAAGGTGCCAACCTGTTCAGTTACAGCCTTGCATAGCTCATTGACCACTTTCGCAATTTTTGCCTTTTTCTGCATCAACACAAAAAAGACTCAGTACTGATTCAGTTAGAAAAAATAATAAAAAGTAACAATGTCTGTAACTGACCATGATGTGATAAGCAAAAACGACTAATACACACTTTCTGGCCAACTAAAAACATGATTCTAGCCAACTACACATGCACTGTGGCACAAAGTAAAAACCATGCATTTCTGCCAAAAGTTGATGACAATGGTTGTAAATGAACACTTTGACTATCCAAAAGAACATGTGCAACTACAAAACCTTATATGTGCAACTGAACATACATCACAGCCAACTAAATTCTGAATTTTCACAACTACAAAAGTTATACATGTCCAACTGAACATACATCCCAGCCAATAGAAAAAAAATTGGTAAGTGATACAAGTTTATGTATGCAAAACACTAACCTGCGGATTGTATGTTATTGGTAACTTGGATGCCACAAATGCTTCAGCTTGCAAAATTCCACCAAACAGTGGTGTCTGCTCCGTGCCTCTATACTCCTCTTTAAGCTGATGTAAAAAAAAAGAAACAGAAAATAACAAGGTTATCAAAATAAATTTGTGTGTTGAATGAAACCACACATTACAACCTGTGCAACTACAAACAAGATACTGGGGTAGACAAATTCAACTATACATATATGCAACTGAACAGAGACACAAAAACTATGCAACACACATGGCACCTAAAAAAAGTTCCTACCAACTGATGCAACACATCTGTGCAACAAGATTAGTAAAACTGTGCAACTTAAAAAAGATGGTGTGCCAATTTAAAATAAACATGTGTGCAGATTGCCAAACTTAAAGCTATAATCTGTGCAACTACATGCATTGTTGTGCCAACTGATGACAGTTTTCTGTGCAATTCCCAAAAAAGAGTGACCAGACATCAAAAGAACATAGAAGGAAGACACTGTTGGAAAAAAACAAAAAAGAACTCACTTGTAATTTGCCGAACACACCAGGAGAGATAGTATCCTTCTTGATCACCTTGGCAATTAGAGTACTATCCCATGCATTCGATCGTATCGCGCAGTTGCTTACTGGGATGTCATGTACGAGCGCATCAAGGTATAGTATCTGCACCAGACCCAAAACAAAAGAAAAAGCCAAGTTCAGTTATTGTTATGAGAATTTCAGCAAACTATAACTGCACAGAAAGAACAGGAACAGATGGAAAAAGTGGTCGTTTTCACTAACCATCAAGTGATACAAGCAGCAGCAAACAGTTTGCTTCTCCTGGTCCATGTTCCGGAAAGCTTCGTTAATGTGTTCTGCTACAAAGAGGCAGATGTTTGTATTCTTTAGCATTTGATGATCTAGCACAAGTCCATAACACTTTGGGCTGAGCTTCAAGGTCGTGGTTGGTGCTAGAAAAGTACTGAAGGCAACCGCAAGCCAGGCCATAAAAAATGTGTCATCCGTTCTTCCAGCCATATGCTCAATCATCTTGAGCCATGTAGTGATCTGGGGATGAGAATTTCCAGTTATGTTGAAAGCCTGTCTGAATCTCCTAGTGGCATCCTTGTCAACTAAATATCTGACTTTTGGACCCTTGTTTGGGAGATCAAATACCCTCTGAACACTGTCAGCATCAACACGGATCCTTCCCCTTCCTGGGAAAACCATTTCAGAGGTCTGTGGCTGGTAGGGCTGCACCAGGAACTTAGTGAGGTCCGCTGGAAGTGTGTCTGATAAGTTCAATAGCCCCCCGACCGACCTCGAAACTAGCTCTGATTTCTGTAGTGGAGTTAGAGAGGCGTTGAAATTTGCAAAGCGCGCTGGTGATGCCCTTATCCTGCCTGCTTGTGATGGTCGCTCCACATCTTCCCCTGGAGCCACCTCAACTCCTTCGCCGCTGCCCTGTTGATTAGAAAATGAAAGCATTACACAAACATTAAACACAAGAGAAAAAACAAGAATGAAAAAAAACTAGCAATCATCATGATGTATTTGTGCAACTAATAAAGCTCATGAGGACAACTGCAAAAAGACTGCCAGTGTGCAACTGAATGTGCAACAATAAAACAGTAAATAAAAAAAGAACGAGACCTGGCAGCTACAAAAAGTTCTAGTGTATGTGCAACAATAAGAAATGATATTGCAACACAAGAAAAACAGTAACTAAAAAAAGGTTTGCAAAGAACTATTCAAATAGCTCATAAAAACACAAAAAACCCACATACCTCAGCATCTGCTGCGGAAGATGCGACAGCTTCTCCAGCAACTGCTGCCTGCACAAAAAAATGACCACTGATGTCAACTATGAAAACATGCCAACTAGTGAACTACAAGATGCCAACTAATGCCAACTAATGTCAATTGTATTTAAATCAAAATGACTAGAGATGTCAACTACAAAAGGTTGTTATTGACAGACTAAAAACAAAAAATAGTGTTCCGAACTGCTGCATAATTTCATCACTATCTAAAAAAAGGCGAGAAAAAACACTTATATTTGAGATTTTACTTACCCTAGAAGATGACTCAGCTCCCTTGCCAAGTGATGCACGTCTAGTCCTCTTTACAACACGGAACTGATCAGCATCCTAAGAAAAAAACATGAGCATGGGAAAAAATAAAAAAATGTTATATGACCCAAACAAAACCAAAAAATGGACTTGTGTCATCAACATGCCACTTACCTCAACATCCTCTCCCTGCTCAACACTCTGCGCAAGTCGTGGCTGGCGATTAGCAGGACGCTTCGAGTTCCGGCGAAGAGGTTGACTTCCAGAACGCTGATTAAGCAACCAAAAGAAAACATGAAAAAAAGACATTAGCATACATGCATAAGTTGAAAAACAACTCAAAAACAAAAGAAAAAAAAGTGAATGAAAATACATCTCCTTCATTGCCACCCGCATCTCCTCCTATTATAACCATTTTTGCCCTGCGGAAGGAAATACAACAAAAAAACATAGTTAGAAGATGTGGACAACCAACTACTACAATCATGCAGCCAACTGGACAGTAAACCTTGTGCAAACTGGACATCAAAATAAGCCAACTAACTTTTTTCTGCCTAATTGTTACTTGCCAACTGTGACAAGTAATACCTAGACAGAAAAAAGTTAAGTAAAGGCAACAAGCTCAGTGAGATAACTTATTCTGAAAAAAGCGTCCCTAGTTGAACATGAAGGGAGACACATGAAAACAACCACATCCACAACAAAAAACTTGCACATTGAGAAAAATTAAAAATGGAAAATTGGCAAGCATTGGTACTAAATTTGCACAAATCAAGGGGTTCCTAGTTGCACAAAAGCAGGAGAATAACACATAAACCACCACAGCCACCACAACGCTGGTGGATTGGGTAGATTATATTGGAAAATTGGCAAGTATTGGTGCTAAAAATGTACAAACAAGAGTCCCTAGTTGCACACAGCAGAGGGGGGAACAACCAACTAGTAAAAGTGTATAACATATGCAACTAAGTAAAACCAACTAAGTAGAGCAACTGGCACAACTGTATAACATATGAATAGCCAACTTAGTAAAAGTGATGCAGCCAACCGAGCAGGCAACTTGTGCAACTGAACACAGTATAGACAACCACCTACTACAAAAACAGTGAGCCAACTGACCAAAACAACTGCTGCAACTGCAGAGCATATGGACAGCCAAAGTACTATATGGACGCAGCCAACTAAGGAGAATTTTGTGCAACTAACCACTTAAATCTCTGAACACCAACTACGAAATCAGCCAATGCATTGCACACAAAAACAGTGAGCCAACTGACCAAAACAACTGCTGCAACTGCAGAGCATATGGACAGCCAAAGTACTATATGGACGCAGCCAACTGAGGAGAATTTTGTGCAACTAACCACTTAAATCTCTGAACACCAACTACGAAATCAGCCAATGCATTGCACACAACATTGCGCACATCTAATACAACTTACAGAATAACTAAAGAATCATGTGCAGGTGTAGAACATATGGACAGCCAACTAGTAAAAGTGATGTAGCCAACTGAGCATGCAACTTGTGCAACTGAACAGTATGTAGAAACCCAACTAGCAAAAAATTGGTGCAACTGCAGAACATAGGGACAGCCAACTACTATATGAATGAAGCCAACTGGATAGAATTTTGTGCAACTGGAACACAAGTGTCTACCAACTAAAAAGTGGCCGTGATACAAGTTTCACCCTCTTAGTTGGTTAGCACAGGTAATGGTCCCTAATTTGCACAGGTACTAATTTGCACATGACCCACGAGAACCACCAGAAGGCTGGCAGATTGTCTATATTATCTCAAAAAATTGTCTACTGCTGCTCCTAATTTGCACGCAAGGGGCGACAGAGTTGCACACCGCGGGGGAAAACACTCATCAAAAACACCAGATCCACCGCGAGGCTTCAATCCACAGAAGAGGCACTATCGCCGCGAACCACTCATCCTCCCTGAACCATATGCACGAGCTCACCCCCTACTGCAACTCAAAAACGACAGGATGAGCACAACCCTAACCCATCCCTGCCAATCCGGCGGTTTCCCAAACGAAGTAGTCCGCTGGGGTGACCTCAACCTCGCCGGAAAATGAGTTCGACCTCCCTAACCCCGACCGCGACCTCGACCTCTACCTCGACCTCCCTGACAACGACCTCACCGGAAAATGAGCGACCTCATCGGAAAAAGGAGGACGGGCGAGTGGAGAAACAAGTAGGGACGAAGACGAGGAGCGCGCGTAGGAGCAGTACCAGAGCCGCCGCGGACGACGACCCTCGCGGCGCGCCCCGCTGTCGACCACAACCCAGCGGATTTGGAACCGCCTCCGGGCACCAACCAACGGCGAAAGCAAAGGGGGAAAGTGGAGGAATGGGCGGCGAGAGGTGGGGGTGGACGGGGTAATGGCACGAAATTCGAAACAGCCGCCCACTACGCACGACGGCTAAAACGCTGGAGAACTGCCTAATCCTCGATGACATGTGGGTCCCATGGACGATTTATCTCGCGGGCGCGGCGCAAATCGGACCAGCCGACTGGTCCACACGCGGGTCTGAGCGGCGCGGCCCCACCTCCCGACCAGGGGACACCTGGACACCGCGCGGCGTCGATCGGGACGAGATCGAGCGGCTCTCGTTCGGCCGCTCGTTCTGTCTATTTAGTGGCCGGCCGCTTTTTAGATTTCAGGATATTTTATCTGTCCAAGTCTCGGCGCAATTCTGCCCAACTCCCAGGGGCACAAGGATTTTTTGTGTGATTTGATACTGGAGGTTCATTTTCTGGTTCGGACCATGGGCTGTTGACGTGGATAACTGCTAGCCAAAAGTGCCTGCTCAAGTTCATGTTCATCGTCTTGTTGACTTGAGTAGGGTTGCCAATTTTTTTTAAAGCGGCCAGGCACGAGCTTGATTTGAAGAGCATATAGACAACTGAAGCATCAAACATAAAAAGGTTCACTCAAAACGTAAAAAGGTATAAAGGGAGGTAAAATAGACATGATCATGCATATTCTTGCTCACTAGTGTACAAAGTACAAACAACTTCAAACATCGTATTCAGTGAAGCATTATATGGTGAAACTGAAATAATAGTGCACAAATGGATCACTAGCTTATACTAGCCACAGTGGGAGTAAGGGGGTGCTTGGATCCAAGGGACTATTTTTAGTCTGACTAAAAATAGTCTCTTTTAGAGGCTAAAGTTCCAAGCACCCCTGACTAAAGAGAGGCTAGGACTAGTCTTGAGGCTAAAATCTTTTAGTCATAGGAAACCTACTAAAATATGTATTAGCCCTCTCTCTCCTCATTTAATTTCTCTCCTTTAACGCATGCGAGTTCTAGATTGGAGGATTTGGAGGATAATAAATGCTCAATAACTTGATTTTAGTCTCTTTAGTATTTGGATCCAAGCATGGGTGAGGCTAGTAAGTTTTAGTCCCACTACTTCTAGTCATGGGACTAAAACGTATCCAAGCACCCTCTAACTTTAGCAGTAACATCGAGTCCAACTCGCAAATTTGTTTATGTGTCAATAAGTTAATTATGAGAGAGGTAGTTTGAGTAACTTAGCTAGTTATTGTAATATCACATGTCCCGATGCAATATGAGTCTATAACCTAATAAATGAAGCTTTGCACGACACCACACTTATGTTACTACACTAGTAGAAAAGAGGGCTTTGGTCCAGGCCAGGTTAGCCCATTAGTCCCGGTTCAGTCCAGAACCGGGACTAATGGGGGCATTAGTCCTGGTTCGTGAGCCCAGGGGCCACGTGGGTCATTTGTTCCGGTTCCTCTGGACCTTTTAGTCCCGGTTGGTGCCACGAACCGGGACTAAAGGGTGTGATGCCCATTAGTACCGGTTCGTGGCACCAACCGGTACTAAAGGTTAGACCTTTAGTCCCGGTTCGAGCCACCAACCGGTACTAATGGGGTTTGAGGCATTAGTACCGGTTCATGACACGAACCGGTACTAAAGGTCCCATTTTCAAACTCTACCCCCCCCGATCGTCTTTTCAGTTTAAAAAAAATAAAAGAAAATAAGTTCCCCATGTGATATATGGTCTAGTTGTTGGGAAAATTTGCAAATGTGAATTTCGACTTTATTTGCAAAATCTCTCTAAAATTTAGTAAAATGGGCATAACTTTTGCATACTAACTCGGATGAAAAAGTTTTTTATATGAAAAATCATCTACTCGAAAAGTTACATCTAAATTTAACACGGGGAATCCCGTTAAGCATTTTCAAAATTCTCAAAAACCTAACAAAAAAAAAGTTACGGGGCTTTTAAGATCTGGAGGCAAAAAAATTCATCAAATTTCAGTTTTTTTTATTTTTTGTTAAATCTGGTCAAACTATGGTCAAAATACTTATTCAAGAAGTATTAGTGCTACTAAATAATTATTCAAGAATATTAGTGTTACTATATAATTATTTCAGTTTTTTTTTAATTTTGGTCAAATCTGGTCAAACTATGGTCAAACTGTGATCAAACAATGGTCAAACTAATTATTCGAGAAATATTAGCGTTATTTTTTAGAACAATAGTTTCAAACTCAAACAGTGAAATGTATGACTTCATGCTCAAGCTAAATTCCTGAGGTTAATAGGATTGGCATCTTACTATTGTCAGGAAAACAACAAATGCGGACTTGGAAACTAGGGAGAATAGACCCGGAAGTTAAGCGTGCTCAGGCTGGAGTAGTGAGAGGATGGGTGACCGTCCGGGAAGTTAGATGATGAGGGGTGATTAGAGATTAGAGGTTAAATTGAGCAGTGATGAGGTGTGATTAGAGATGAGAGGTTAAAATAATTCAGAAATTTGAAAATCAAAAAAAAATATTCCAAAAAAAAAGTTCAATTTTTTTTAAAAAAATCATAAAAAAATTTTTAGTACCAGTTGGTGCTACCAACCAGGACTAAAGGTGGACCTCCAGGCAGCGGCCACGTGGAGAGCCTCTAGTCCCGGTTCGTGTAAGAACCGGGACTAAAGGGGGAGGCTTTAGTAACGACCCTTTAGTCCCGGTTCCAGAACCGGGACTAAAGGCCCGTACGAACCGGGACTAAAAGCCCTTTTTCTACTAGTGCTAGTACCCACTATGAAGGTAGTAGTATAGTCTAGGGATATGTGTATGGAACGCGAACTTGGTGCTCTCGGGTACCCGCGCACCCTATATACGGAAAAAAAATTACTAATTCAAAAAAAGTTCAAAAAATTCCAAATCTTTTTTGGAATCAAACATGATCAGGTATTATACTCGTATAAAAAGGTTTGGACAAGAAATGATTCATATTGACTTCACGGTAAAAAAGACAAGTTTATGACGACAATATAGCGTATATAGTACTTGTATATAGCATTTTTTGCCGAATCTTTGACTCAGGATGCAGCGAAAGTCATTCTATGACATATATTTTTATACGACTACAATACTTGATCATGTTTAATTCCAAAAAAGATTTGGGATTTTTTGGACTTTTTTGAATTACTAATATTTTTTTTGCATATAGGGTGCGCTGGTACTCAGGTTCTCCTTCATATTTTCCTATGTGTATGTTACTCTTCATTGTGGCTAGTGTCAGGGGAAGACAGCCACATAAGCTATAGTATTTGACTTTTAGCTAGTCAACAGTGTTCGGTCAAGAAACGAGCGACGCCGGTTAATCATTGTAGTATAAATAGTGCAATTCACTGAATTGTAGATCTTTTTTGCTATGTTTTTCCTATGGTGTATACGTGTATAGTTCATTTTCTTTCCTTCACATTTTTTGACTCAATACGAATAGTACTAGCTCTTAACGCGGCTTTTGCATTTGCATGTTGGAATGCCTAGTTCTCATAAATAAACACTTCTGTATGGAGTGCTACGATTGCGAGGGCATGGCTCACTCGACCTAAGAGCATCCATAGTCAAAAAAATGCAAATCTCAAACTCCCCCTCCATTCCCCACACCGAATCAAATCCAATATGACCACGGACGTGTTCGAACGGGTCTGCATACACGAGCCAGTCCCCTCATTTGTCCAACTCTACAAGCACAACCCCTATTTGCAAACCCTCATTTCATACTACTTATGCAATGTGAAATTCATCCTACGTAGTTCATCATATGTAGATAAACCGAGCTACATTTGAATGAAAAACATCATTACCATGGGCCACGAAGCTCCATCTCCTCTTCCTCATTGCTCACATCCACAATGACCGCTCCTACTTCAAGTAGACAAGGAGCGATTCCCGCGACCCCTCGCTCGGATAGAATCAAGACGAGGATTGTTGTTTGCTCCGCCCCGAACTGCGATGCCGCCTCCGCGGCTTAGGAGTGTTGGAACTGTTGGGGAACGTTGCATAAAATAAAAAAAATTCTACGTTCACCAAGATCAATCTATGAGTTCATCTAGCAATGAGAGAGAGAGATGCATCTACATACCCTTGTAGATCGCGTGCGGAAGCGTTCAAGAGAACGGGGTTGAGGGAGTCGTTCTCGTCGTGATCCAATCACCGGAGATCCTAGCGCCGAACGGACGGCACCTCCGCGTTCAACACACATACGGTCAGCGTGACGTCTCCTCCGTCTTGATGCAGCAAGGGGAAAGGAGAGGTTGATGAAGATCCAGCAGCACGACGGCGTGGTGGTGGATGCAGCAGGGCTTCGGCAGGGCTTCGCCAAGCAACTGCGGGAGGAGGAAGAGGTGTAGCAGGGGAAGGTAGGCGCCAAGACTCAGGGTGCGGCCGCCCTCCCTCCCCCCTCCCTTATATAGGCCCCCTGGGGGGGCGCCGGCCCTGGAGATCCAATCTCCCAAGGGGGCGGTGGCCAGGGGGGTGGAGTGCCCCCAAGGCAAGTGGGGTGCGCCCCCCACCCTAGGGTTTTCAACCCTAGGCGCAGGGGGGGCCAAGGGGGGGGGGGCGCACCAGCCCACTAGGGGCTGGTTCCCCTCCCACTTCAGCCCACGGGGCCCTCCGGGATAGGTGGCCCCACCCGGTGGACCCCCGGGACCCTTTCGGTGGTCCCGGTACAATATCGGGTGACCCCGAAACTTTCCCGATGGCCGAAACCGCACTTCCTATATATAATTCTTTACCTCCAGACCATTCCAGAACTCCTCGTGACGTCCGGGGTCTCATCCGGGACTCCGAACAACATTCGGTTTGCTGCATACTCATATTCATACAACCCTAGCATCAACGAATCTTAAGTGTGTAGACCCTACGGGTTCGGGAGACATGTAGACATGACCGAGATGGCTCTCCGGTCAATAACCAACAGCGGGATCTGGATACCCATGTTGGCTCCCACATACTCCTCGATGATCTCATCGGATGAACCACGATGTCGAGGATTCAAGCAACCCCGTATACTATTCCCTTTGTCAAACGGTATGTTACTTGCCCGAGATTCGATCGTCGGTATCCCAATACCTCATTCAATCTCGTTACCGGCAAGTCACTTTACTCGTACCGTAATGCATGATCCCGTGACCAGACACTCGGTCACTTTGAGCTCATTATGATGACGCACTACCGAGTGGGCCCAATGATACCTCTCCGTAATACGGAGTGACAAATCCCAGTCTCGATCCGTGTCAACCCAACAGACACTTTCGGAGATACCTGTAGTGCACCTTTATAGTCACCCAGTTACGTTGTGACGTTTGGTACACCCAAAGCACTCCTACGGTATCCGGGAGTTACACGATCTCATGGTCTAAGGAAAAGATACTTGACATTGGAAAAGCTCTAGCAAAACGAACTACACGATCTTGTGCTATGCTTAGGATTGGGTCTTGTCCATTACATCATTCTCCTAATGATGTGATCCCGTTATCAACGACATCCAATGTCCATAGTTAGGAAACCATGACTATCTGTTGATCAACGAGCTAGTCAACTAGAGGCTCACTAGGGGCATGTTCTGGTCTAAGTATTCACACGTGTATTATGATTTCCGGATAATACAATTATAGCATGAATAAAAGACAATTATCATGAACAAGGAAATATAATAATAATCATTTTATTATTGCCTCTAGGGCATATTTCCAACAGTATCCCACTTGCACTAGAATCAATAATCTAGTTACATTGTGATGAATCGAACACCCATAGAGTTCTGGTGTTGATCATGTTTTGCTCGCGGAAGAGGTTTAGTCAACGGATCTGCGACATTCAGATCCGTGTGTACTTTGCAAATATCTATGTCTCCATCTTGAACATTTTCACGGATGGAGTTGAAAGGACGCTTGATGTGCCTGTTCTTCTTGTGAAACCTGGGCTCTTTGGCAAGGGCAATAGCTCCAGTGTTGTCAGAGAAGAGAGTGATCGGCCCCGACGCATTGGGTATGACTCCTAGGTCGGTGATGAACTCCTTCATCCATATTGCTTCATGCGCTGCCTCCGAGGCTGCCATGTACTCCGCTTCACATGTAGATCCCGCCACGACGCTCTGCTTGTAACTGCACCAGCTTACTGCTCCATGATTCAACATATACACGTATTCGGTTTGTGACTTAGAGTCATCCAGATCTGTGTCGAAGCTAGGTCGACGTAACCCTTTACGACGAGCTATTCGTCACCTCCATAAACGAGAAACATGTCCTTTGTCCTTTTCAGGTACTTAAGGATATTCTTGACCGCTGTCCAGTGTTCCTTGCCGGGATTACTTTGGTACCTTCCTACCAAACTTACGGCAAGGTTTACATCAGGTCTGGTACACAACATGGCATACATTATAGATCCTATGGCTGAGGCATAGGGGATGACACTCATCTCTTCTTTATCTTTTGCCGTGGTCGGGCATTGAACCGAGCTCAATCTCACACCTTGCAATACAGGCAAGAACCCTTTCTTGGACTGATCCATTTTGAACTTCTTCAAAATCTTATCAAGGTATGTGCTTTGTGAAAGACCTATGAGGCGTCTCGATCTATCCCTATAGATCTTGATGCCTAATATGTAAGCAGCTTCTCCAAGGTCCTTCATTGAAAAACACTTATTCAAGTAGGCCTTAATGCTGTCCAAAAATTCTATATCATTTCCCATCAAAAGTATGTCATCTACATATAATATGAGAAATGCTACAGAGCTCCCACTCACTTTCTTGTAAACGCAGGCTTTTCCATAAGTCTGCATAAACCCAAACGCTTTGATCATCTCATCAAAGCGAATGTTCCAATTCCGAGATGCTTGCACCAGCCCATAAATGGATCGCTGGAGCTTGCATACTCTGTCAGCATTCTTAGGATCGACAAAACCTTCCGGCTGCATCATATACAACCCTTCCTTAAGATAACTGTTAAGGAATGTCATTTTGACGTCAATCTGCCATATCTCATAATCATAGTATGCGGCAATTGCTAACATGATTCGGACGGACTTAAGCTTCGCTACGGGAGAGAAAGTCTCATTGTAGTCAACCCCTTGAACTTGCCGATAACCCTTAGCGACAAGTCGAGCTTTATAGATGGTAACATTACCATCCGCGTCCGTCTTCTTCTTAAAGATCCATTTGTTTTCTATCGCTCGCCGATCATCGGGCAAGTCTGTCAAAGTCCATACTTTGTTTTCATACATGGATTCTATCTCGGATTGCATGGCTTCTAGCCATTTGTTGGAATCTGGGTCCACCATCGCTTCTTCATAGTTTGAAGGTTCACCGTTGTCTAACAACATGATTTCCAGGACAGGATTGCCATACCACTCTGGTGTGGAACGTGTCCTTGTGGACCTACGAAATTCAGTAGCAACTTGATTCGAAGTACCTTGATCATCATCATTTATTTCCTCTCCAGTCGGTGTAGGCACCACAGGAACATTTTCCTGAGTTGCACTACTTTTCGGTTCAAGAGGTAGTACTTCATTGAGTTCTACTTTCCTCCCACTTACTCCTTTCGAGAGAAACTCTTTTTCCAGAAAGGATCCGTTCTTGGCAACAAAGATCTTGCCTTCGGATCTAAGGTAGAAGGTATACCCAATGGTTTCCTTGGGGTATCCTATGAAGACGCATTTTTCCGACTTGGGTTCGAGCTTTTCAGGTTGAAGTTTCTTGACATAAGCATCGCATCCCCAAATTTTTAGAAACGACAGCTTAGATTCCTTCCCAAACCATAATTCATACAGTGTCGTCTCAACGGATTTAGACGGTGCCCTATTTAAAGTGAATATAGCTGTCTCTAGTGCGTATCCCCAAAATGATAGCGGCAAACCGGTAAGAGACATCATAGATTGCACCATATCCAATAGAGTGCGATTACGACGTTCGGACACACCGTTACGCTGAGGTGTTCCAGGCGGTGTGAGTTGTGAAACGATTCCACATTTTCTTAAGTGTGTACCAAACTCGTGACTTGAGTATTCTCCTCCACGATCTAATCGTAAAAACTTTATCTTTCGGTCACGTTGATTCTCTACCTTATTCTGAAATTCCTTGAACTTTTCAAATGTCTCAGACTTGTGTTTTATCAAGTAGACATACCCATATCTACTTAAGTCATCAGTGAGAGTGAGAACATAACGATATCCTCCGCGAGCCTCAACACTCATTGGACCACACACATAAGTATGTATGATTTCCAATAAGTTAGTTGCTCGCTCCATTGTTCTGGAGAACGGAGTCTTGGTCATTTTGACCATGAGGCATGGTTCGCATGTGTCAAATGATTCATAATCGAGAGACTCTAAAAGTCCATCAGCATGGAGCTTCTTCATGCGCTTGACACCAATGTGACCAAGGCGGCAGTGCCACAAGTATGTGGGACTATCGTTATCAACTTTACATCTTTTGGTATTTACACTATGAATATGTGTAACATTACGTTCGAGATTCATTAAGAATAAACCATTGACCATCGGGGCATGACCATAAAACATATCTCTCATATAAATAGAACAACAATTATTCTCGGATTTAAATGAGTAGCCATCTCGTATTAAACGAGATCCAGATACAATGTTCATGCTCAAACTTGGCACTAAATAACAATTATTGAGGTTCATAACTAATCCCGTGGGTAAATGTAGAGGTAGCGTGCCGACGGCGATCACATCGACCTTGGAACCATTCCCGACGCGCATCGTCATCTCGTCCTTTGCCAGTCTCCGCTTATTCCGCAGCTCCTGTTGTGAGTTATAAATATGAGCAACGGCACCGGTATCAAATACCCAGGAGTTACTACGAGTACTGGTAAGGTACACAACAATTACATGTATATCACATATACCTTTAGTGTTGCCGGCCTTCTTGTCCGCTAAGTATTTGGGGCAGTTCCGCTTCCAGTGACCCTTCCCTTTGCAATAAAAGCACTCAGTCTCAGGCTTGGGTCCATTCTTTGACTTCTTCCCGGCAACTGGCTTACCGGGCGCGGCAACATCTTTGCCATCCTTCTTGAAGTTCTTCTTACCCTTGCCCTTCTTGAACTTAGTGGTCTTATTGACCATCAACACTTGATGTTCTTTCTTGATTTCAACCTCTGCTGACTTCAGCATTGAAAATACTTCAGGAATGGTCTTTACCACCCCCTGCATATTGTAGTTCATCACAAAGCTCTTGTAGCTCGGTGGAAGCGACTGAAGGATTCTGTCAATGACCGCCTCGTCCGGGAGGTTAATGTCCAGCTGGGACAGGCGGTTGTGCAACCCAGACATTTTGAGTACGTGCTCACTGACAGAACTATTTTCCTCCATCTTACAACTATAGAACTTGTCGGAGACTTCATATCTCTCGACCTGGGCATGAGCTTGGAAAACCATTTTCAGCTCCTCGAACATCTCATATGCTCCGTGTTGCTCAAAACGCTTTTGGAGCCCCGGTTCTAAGCTGTAAAGCATGCCGCACTGAACGAGGGAGTAATCATCAGCACGTGACTGCCAAGCATTCATAACGTCTTGGTTCTCTGGGATGGGTGCTTCACCTAGTGGTCCTTCTAGGACATATGCTTTCTTGGCAGCTATGAGGATGATCCTCAGGTTCCGGACCCAGTCCGAATAGTTGCTGCCATCATCTTTCAGCTTGGTTTTCTCTAGGAACGTGTTGAAGTTCATGTTGACATGAGCGTTGGCCATTTGATCTACAAGACATATTTTGCAAAGACTTTAGACTAAGTTCATGATAATTAAGTTCATCTAATCAAATTATTTAATGAACTCCCACTCAGATTTGACATCCCTCTAGTCATCTAAGTGTTACACGATCCGAGTCGACTAGGCCGTGTCCGATCATCACGTGATACGGACTAGTCCTCATCGGTGAACATCTCCATGTTGATCGTATCTTCCATACGACTCATGTTCGACCTTTCAGTCTCTGTGTTCCGAGGCCATGTCTGTACATGCTAGGCTCGTCAAGTTAACCCTAAGTGTTTATGCATGTGTAAAATTGTCTTACACCCGTTGTATGTGAACGTAAGGATCTATCACACCCGATCATCACGTGGTGCTTCGAAACGACGAACTTTAGCAACGTTGCAGAGTTAGGGGGAACACTTTCTTGAAATTATTATAAGGGATCATCTTATTTACTACCGCCGTTCTAAGTAAACAAGATGCATAAAACATAATAAACATCACATGCAATTATATATAGTAGTAACATAATATGGCCAATATCATATAGCTCCTTCGATCTCCATCTTCGAGGCTCCATGATCATCTTCGTCACCGGCATGACACCATGATCTCCATCATCGTGCCTCCATGAAGTTGCTCGCCAACTATTACTTCTACTACTATAACTAACGGTTTAGCAATAAAGTAAAGTAATTACATGGCATTAAATCATTGACACGCAGATCATACAATAATTAAGACAACTCCTATGGCTCCTGCCGGTTGTCATACTCATCGAAATGCAAGTCATGATTCCTATTACAAGAACATGATCTCATACATCACAATATATCATTCATCATTCATCACAACTTCTGGCCATATCACATCACATGACAATTGCTGCAAAAACAAGTTAGACGTCCTCTAATTGTTGTTGCATCTTTTACGTGGCTGCAATTGGGTTCTAGCAAGAACGTTTTCTTACCTACGAATAACCACAACGTGATTTTGTCAACTTCTATACCCTTCATAAGGACCCTTTTCATCGAATCCGCTCCAACTAAAGTAGGAGAGACAGACACTCGCTAGCCACCTTATGCAACTAGTGCATGTCAGTCGGTGGAACCTGTCTCACGTAATCGTATGTGTAAGGTCGGTCCGGGCCGCTTCATCCCACAATACCGCTGAAGCAAGATAAGACTAGTAGTGGCAAGCAAGTTGACAAGATCTACGCCCACAACAGATTTGTGTTCTACTCGTGCAATAGAGAACTACGCATAGACCTAGCTCATGATGCCACCGTTGGGGAACGTTGCATAAAATAAAAAAAATTCTACGTTCACCAAGATCAATCTATGAGTTCATCTAGCAACGAGAGAGAGAGAGAGAGATGCATCTACATACCCTTGTAGATCGCGTGCGGAAGCGTTCAAGAGAACGGGGTTGAGGGAGTCGTTCTCGTCGTGATCCAATCACCGGAGATCCTAGCGCCGAACGGACGGCACCTCCGCGTTCAACACACGTACGGTCAGCGTGACGTCTCCCCCATCTTGATCCAGCAAGGGGGAAGGAGAGGTTGATGAAGATCCAGCAGCACGACGGCGTGGTGGTGGATGCAGCAGGGCTCCGGCAGGGCTTCGCCAAGCAACTGCGGGAGGAGGAAGAGGTGTAGCAGGGGAAGGGAGGCGCCAAGACTTAGGGTGCGGCTGCCCTCCCTCCCCCCTCCCTTATATAGGCCCCCTGGGGGGCGCCGGCCCTGGAGATCCAATCTCCCAAGGGGGCGGCGGCCAGGGGGGTGGAGTGCCCCCCAAGGCAAGTGGGGTGCGCCCCCCACCCTAGGATTTTCAACCCTAGGCACAGGGGGGCCCAAGGGGGGGGGGCACCAGACCACTAGGGGCTGGTTCCCCTCCCACTTCAGCCCACGGGGCCCTCCGGGATAGGTGGCCCCACCCGGTGGAACCCCGGGACCCTTCCGGTGGTCCCGGTACAATACCGGTTGACCCCGAAACTTTCCCGATGGCCGAAACCGCACTTCCTATATATAATTCTTTACCTCCAGACCATTCCGGAACTCCTCGTGACGTCCGGGATCTCATCCGGGACTCCGAACAACATTCGGTTTGCTGCATACTCATATTCATACAACACTAGCGTCAACGAACCTTAAGTGTGTAGACCCTACGGGTTCGGGAGACATGTAGACATGACCGAGACGGCTCTCCGGTCAATAACCAACAGCGGGATCTGGATACCCATGTTGGCTCCCACATACTCCTCGATGATCTCATCGGATGAACCATGATGTCGAGGATTCAAGCAACCCCGTATACTATTCCCTTTGTCAAACGGTATGTTACTTGCCCGAGATTCGATCGTCGGTATCCCAATACCTCGTTCAATCTTGTTACCGGCAAGTCACTTTACTCGTACCGTAATGCATGATCCTGTGACCAGACACTTGGTCACTTTGAGCTCATTATGATGATGCACTACCGAGTGGGCCCAGTGATACCTCTCCGTAATACGGAGTGACAAATCCCAGTCTCGATCCGTGTCAACCCAACAGACACTTTCGGAGATACCTGTAGTGCACCTTTATAATCACCCAGTTACGTTGTGACGTTTGGTACACCCAAAGCACTCCTACGGTATCCAGGAGTTACACGATCTCATGGTCTAAGAAAAAGATACTTGACATTGGAAAAGCTCTAGCAAAACGAACTACACGATCTTGTGCTATGCTTAGGATTGGGTCTTGTCCATCACATCATTCTCCTAATGATGTGATCCCGTTATCAACGACATCCAATGTCCATAGTCAGGAAACCATGACTATCTGTTGATCAACGAGCTAGTCAACTAGAGGCTCACTAGGGACATGTTGTGGTCTAAGTATTCACACGTGTATTACGATTTCCGGATAATACAATTATAGCATGAATAAAAGACAATTATCATGAACAAGGAAATATAATAATAATCATTTTATTATTGCCTCTAGGGCATATTTCCAACAGGAACTCCACCTTAGCCTGCTCCATGCCAAAGTCGTCGGGCTCATCCTCCATGCCCGACACCTCCTTCGCCTCCTTCTCCACGTCATCCGACACCTCCTCTTGCTTGCCCTTTTGCACCTCCTCCTCGTCCTCCTTCTCTTCTTCTCCCTCTTGTCCCACCGCAATTTGAACGGCGCGACGCGCATCTCGTCGGTGAATTTCACCTGGCGCTCGGACGTGAGCATCCTGTAGTAGTAAAGCTCATTTTCAAAATAGGGTCAAGCGACGCATTAAAAAAGGCTGGCCGTTAAAAGGACACTTACTTTGCAAGCGAAGTTCAGAATCAAAAAGGGTTCCCCGAATGAAGGGAGTGTACAACTCGGGCACAACCCCAATTTTTTGTTGGAGAGATAGAATGGAGTTAATTCTTCAAAATCATGGCAACGACAAGGCTGGAGCGGAAGTGAAAGCGGGCGGGGGAGTGGTGGCGGTGCGAACGAAATGGAGAGGAAGGAAATGGGGGTGGCTAGGGTTCCCCTCACCGTCCAGCTGAAAATAGCCAGATTTGATCCCTCAGGCGGTGAGACGGAGCGGTGGCATGAGTGCCTTCTCACCAAACCGGAGAAGGAAACCGGCGGACCGATGGGTTTTTTGGGCGGATCTCGCCCGTCAGTCCGAGCCTTGGCGTTTAGGAATTGTATGACCGGTCCGGTTATAGATGCTCTAATGAAATTTAAATTCATCCCCTGTTGGTGCCCCCGTCAGGAGGTAAGGTGGGCAAAGATAAGAGTGGCGCCAAAGGCAAGACGTTTTCTGACTTCGATCTCTCGGCCCATCCTCTTGGATTGAGTTGTCGCTATTGGTTGGAAGACGTCTAATGTGTTGTGTCGAGGTGTTCTCACTGGGGCTCATTTGGTGTAGTAGCAATGTCTTTTTTTATGCGGGGATGCATACTAGCAATCTCGTGTTTGTGACTGTTGTGTACTCGGAGAGTTTGGCGGGCCGCCTGTGCGGTTGTGGGATTTCATGTCATGTGAGTAATTCATCCGTACGCTTCGTTTGTATATTGGCTTTCGTCTCCGTTACAATTTGTTTTGTCTCCGTTATTACAAAATAAATCAATTAAATTCATAGAAGTGCGGACATTCGATGGAGTTTTTGCGGCCTTGACCATCGGACCGAAGAAACAGAAGCTGTATGCGTAATGGAAATAAAACTGGCAAACGAGGGGGCAAACAGAAAAGAGCCCCTGACCTATACATCTCTATCCGAAACGCCAACCGTGGAGAAAACTACAGGGCCAGAACAGACAGACAGAGCACACACAGGAGCGGTGCTCGCTGAGCCCACCGGAACCACCGCGACCCAACCCCCCTCCCAAAACAAAACCGCGGCCCCCCGCCCGGACCCGAGAGCGGAGCGATTCCCCATTTCAAAAAAAGGCGACGAGAGTCCGCCGCCGTCTCCGCCCCGAGCCCCGATGGTGTCCGACCAGGAGCTCGCTCGCTACGTCGAGTCCTTCGTCCGCCAGGCTGCCGCGCTCCCCGGCGCCGCCGGGGCCGGGATATCCCCCGACGCCGTCGTGCGCCAGCTCCAGGCGCAGCTCGGCGTCGACCTCGCCCCCAGGGCGCCGCTCATCCGCGACATCCTCATCGCGCTCCTCTCCCCCGCCCTTGGCCCCGCCCCGCGTAAAGACCCTTTTGCCCCCGCCTCCTCTCCCCACGCCCAGCCCCACTTCAGCACCACCACCACCACGGCCTCCGCTTCCGCCCCCGCCGGCGTGCCCCACTTCTTCTCGCAGCAACCGACACCGCAGCAGCTGCAGTCCTATTACGCCGCCTCGCAGCAGTACCAGCAGCAGCACCAGCATCAGCAGCAGCAGCACCGCGCCAGCCCGCCGGCCTCATCGCCGTATGACGCCCCAGGGTCGTTCCGCTACGCACAGCCCGGCGAGGCGCAGCTGCAGAGGCTCGTCCAGCTGCAGCAGTACCAGCAGCAGCAGCAGCACCAGCAGCAGCAGATGGCCGCCGCGGCTAATGCGGCCACGGCGGGGGCCAGTCCGCGTGGGCCGGTGGCCGAGAGTCCGCGTGGGGCCGCGCCCTCGAGGGCCAAGAAGGAAAGGTGATTCTTGGTATCCTTCGTCTCATGATCTTTTTCCACATTCGTGCTAGGGTTTGTGTTGGGTACGGCTACTAGTGTGCTATGTATTAACGTCTACGCGAAGCTATGCCCCAATCCTTTACACCACATGCTCTGGCAGCTCCTTTCTCAGATTTATTTGGTGAACTGAGTTTGGGTTATTCGCAAAGGCCTATTTTTTTTCGTGTCACATGATATCCCTGTTCATGTTGTTAGGGCCAGTGCTTTTGATTCTTTCTGGTGGACAGTGATGTTCTATCATGATTACTATGAGTAATTAGGATGGTGGTGTAAACTGTAAGCAAATGATTTCTGAGCGGTTCAGTAGGTTCATGCCAACCCGTACTAGATTTTTAATGTTCAAGGACTCTTGCGAGATTACTTCTTGTGTACTTCAAAAAATCTTTGAATACTGCCGTAGTTATGTCAACCTGGCCTGCAGAATTGAAGCCTCTGAACCCGTAGTAATGGATTTTGCTATCCCCATCAAAATTGTTGCTTTAAAAAGCATCCTCAACCAGAGCTTTTATTGCGCGCAAGAAATGGATTAGCAAGTGCACTCCATTTATTTTTCTGTAACTTTAAGGGATTTGAAAGAAACTCTTAATGTCTGTTTACTTGACTTTGTTAAACTGCTTACATTTGTGTGCGGGATGGCAATATTTAGCAGGGTTTTGGCTTGTTGCCTAAAAAACGTTCGATCAAGCGTATACATACTATAATCTCCTTTTCACTAAATGAAAAGGCAGCGCTCCTTCGGGTTGATCAAAAAAGGAAAACAAATACTCCATCTGTAAACTGCAAAAATGCCTTATGTTAGTGTACAGAGGTTGTAGTTATTTAGCACACATCAATCTGTCTGTGTGGAAGAATATTCCTGAGTAAAATCTGGAGGTGTACTTCCCCTATGACTACAGCAGATACGGATGTGTCCCTTCTCTTGTTCTTGAATGTCAGCTATCTTTTACTGTTGTCCAGTCTGTTCATCAAACTTATTATTTCTGATCATCTTTATGAATCAGTGCAAGTACTGGAGTAAAACGAAGAGGTGGTCCAGGGGGATTAAACAAAATCTGTGGTGTTTCGCCTGAGCTGCAAGCTATTGTTGGTGAACCAACAATGGCTAGGACTGAGGTTTCATTATACTGGCCCATCTTTCTACTGTCTTCCCTTCTCTTGATATGATTACATCACGGAAGAAGCCCTGAGATTGTGAATTGAATCAATTGCAGATCGTTAAGCAGCTTTGGGCGTACATTCGCAGGAATGACTTGCAGGACCCAAACAATAAGAGAAAGATCATATGCAATGATGAGCTACGATTGGTTTTTGAGACTGATTGCACTGATATGTTCAAGATGAACAAGCTTTTAGCGAAGCATATAAAACCACTCGAGCCAACAAGTAGTCCTTGCCCACAAACAGTAGTTATGTTATAGAAAGTAATCAAGCTTTAGTTTAAATCATATTTGCTACAACTTCTTGCAGAAGATTCAAATCGAGATATGAAGAAGCTGAAGCCTGTGGAAGATGTTCCCGTTCCTCCTGCCGAAGATGTTGCTACAAACCAACCTCTAGTTAACGTGTCTGATGCTCTTGCTAGCTTTTTTGGAACTGGAGAAAGAGAGATGTCCCAATCTGAGGTTTTCAAGCGTGTTTGGGACCACATCAAAAGCAACAATCTAGAGGTTAGTGGATGATTATTATCAGAACTTTGATGTGCTATACCGTTCTAGTGTGAAATGCTCTGGGTGATATTAAACTATTAGTGGGCATTGCAAATTAATTGTGTCCAACCATGAAGAACTAGCTAAGTGGAACCGATTCTTCATTCAGTTTAGTTATGTAAGCATCTTTGGAAAGTACAAGCATATCTCGGTTATTTTAGAATGTTAGAATTACACAAGAAAGGATATTTAAGTGTACAACTTTAGGATGTTAGACGTAGAATTACTATCTCCCAAGGAAGCGTATTTAAGTAGATTTGGTAATTGTACTCCTTTCTCTGTATGCTCTGGATAAATGCTATCAGGCCTGGATTTTTTTCTGTCTGATTCATGACAGATTGTGTTGACTGGAGTGGACATCATGGTGGATATTTTTATTTGGTAGATCACTCACTTTCTGTTTTCTCTTTCTGATTTTAGATTTGGTTGGCATGGTTGTTGGTGGTTGATCAACTAGAGGCATATATGGTGGTTGTTTTTAGATATAGGTTGTTGAGTGTATATTGACTATATTCCATGTTGCTCTATTTATTTTAACTTGAAGAGCTGGTACGTGGAGAGAAAAAAAATCTGCTTTTTGGTGTGTACAGTTATACCCTTATGCCTTGAGCAGCGATTAGCCAGTATTTTGCAGGTTGCTTTATACACAAGTTGGTTGGTTGTCTATTCTTTTTTAATGTATGGTAAGAGTGAAGCATAAGCAAAGCATGTGGGATCAATTAGTTAGATGCATATGGTGGTTGTTCTGGATAAAAGTCATTTTAGTGTGTGCTCCCATTTGTTTTTCATTTTTGAAGTTAAAGAACTGGTACATGAGGTTGAGAGTTTTTTTTAACACCACTATGACCTTACATACATCCTTGTCAGCTGTATGGGAGTATTTTGCTGATTGCTTCTATATGCAAGTTGGCTTGTTATTTGTTCTCTTTAGACTTACGATGAGTAAAGCATAAGGAAAGCATTCCCGCAAGTCCCCCTTTCACTCTCGTGAGTGCTTTCATAGAACAGTAACGATGTTGCCACCTAAGACACTGCGAATTATAAAATCAGCATATATGCAATGTGTTCATGAAATTATTCACAGCTCTCAGCTTGCAAACTTATCTATTTATGGTATCAAATAATGCATGCCACCAACCCCACCCGCCATGTGATTTTCCTTGTTCTTTTTGTTGATCAGGAATGTTTCATGGGTGAATATTCAGTTCTGCATGTTGCCGTGTCTAGATTTAGGCATTAGTTAGTGCTAGGCTTTTTAGGTAGGCATATTTATATTTGGCTGATCGGTGGTAGACTGTATATTCCCTCTGCTTATATTGTGAGTTCCCTTACTTGCAAGGATCTATTATTGTATGCAGACAAGATAAAAACTCCTTATGCAACCATCTTGCTGTTCTAATTGGTACTCCTATGTAAATATAGGCTTCTCTAAAGTACCTCAGTTCCATTCTTGTTTGTTTTGTTGCAGGATCCATCAAATCCCACGATGATATTATGCGACTCTAAGCTTAAAGATCTCTTTGGGTGTGAAAGCGTAACTGCTCCGGCTGTTTCAGAGTTGCTGTCAGACCACCTTTTCAAGCAACCTAACAAGATCTAACTGGTTAGTTAGTGACTCCCTCCTAAGAATATCCTCATGCTTATCCATCTTCCACCGCCGATTGCCAGTCCCTATTTTTTTCCAGCGTTGCACTGTAGAAGTATAGAAATGTGTGAAATCGATACAAGGTATTTTTAGTCGTTATATCAATATCTAGGCCTGTTAACTATTCGTTCTGTTTCATTTAACACAAAGGTGTTTGTTTGCTTATATCTAATACGAGTGCCTAACTTTGGCTGCAGATGAAACATGGTTGGTCTAACATCCTGGTAGTAGGAACTGATGAAATGGCAGAAACTCGCCGAAGTTATTAACTGCATCTTTGGTACCCAACAGGCTTATTTACTTACGAGAAAGGGCTGTAGGCTAATCTCATCACAGTAGCAATGAAAAGGAATGCTAGTTCTGCATATTGTCTAGTTTGGTCTTCCCGGAAGGGTCTCACATCTGGTAGGCTGTCCGAATTTGTAGCAACAGTAAGAGAAAGTGAAAGCTGATTTAACTTTGATGTAAATTCAGCAACCATAGACGCGTCTTATGGTAAGAGGCAGCTTTCTCCCTTTTTACCCAGAACATTGTGATGTTGTAGGTGATGTCTAATTATATGTTGTAGATCGTTATCAAAATGATAAATTTGCTCCCGGTCGTTCTAAATTGTGTCTCCGGTTATTCTTATATTCATGAAGTTTTTCTTCCTTTTTGTGACCAACAACTACCCTGCTATGTATTATTACATGAAGGGATAAAGTCATTATGCATGCTGATTCATTTCACAAGAGATTCTGGTATCTGTACATCAGAATTCTGTGAATCATCGGTGTGGCCTTGCTGCCCCTGATGGACCTACAAGTTGTTAAACATGGCGTAGAACAGAACCATGACCACCAGGCCAATGATGGCACACACAATTATGTTGCTTCTCTCCTTCTCATCCAGCGTGCCGTCCGGTAGGAGCTTGTTTGCCACGATCAAAACAACCGCATCCAGATTCTGCGGCGGTAAACAAAAGTCGAGTCATTTTACTTGGGTCTCTGCATTTTGGTTCGCTAGGAGTGTACCATGCTTACCTGGTAAATCATCTGTAGAATCCTCTGCAGGAGCGGCCCACATGCCTTGTTCACTTGGCTACAGACCAACAGAGTCAGAAATTTTGTGTCTCTGCTGTCTAAATTGCACTATAAGTTATGTGGAATGGAAAATGTGCCTATAAAGTAAACACCGAAAGCTGGCCCACATTCAGAGTTTAGCTGGACAACAACATACCTGACGAGCAGTAGGCCTGTGTAGACGTGGGTCGTGGATACAGTGCAGTCTACGTCCCAGGGCAGCTTCTGGCCCTTCCATTCTGCAAGTCATCAAACATTTCGGTATGAACTGATCAAACGGTGGTTGACACGTTGCAACTGACAAGTGTTTTGCAGACCTAGCGACCACTTGACGCCCAGGTCGAAGGCTCCGTTCTCCGCGGGCTTGAGCACGAACGAGACCTGGTGCCGGAGCATCATCTCATGTAGAAACAGGAACACGCTCTGTCAAAGCATGTCCCGTGTCAGCAACCACAACCAGAACGAACAAAAGAACAAAAGAAGAAAAAAAAGTAGCAGCAGCAAGCAACATGCTGGCTGTAGTACCTTGCTCATCTCCGAAACGCTGACGGGCGTGATGTTGCGGCAGAAATACCGGCACTCGTCGGCGACCAGCTCCAGCAGCTCCCGGACGCTCCGGTTCTGGATGGCAGAGTTGAGCTTCACGATCCTCATCACCGCCCGGAACCCGTCTTCCCCTCCTCCTCCTCCGTCGCCGAACAGAGCCTCCACGCGCAGTCTACCGCCGCTTCTCTTCCTCCTCGTCCCCGCGCCGTTGCTCCATGCCCTGCATTGACGCCCGGGCCTGCTAACGCTCGCGCCGTTTCGGCGCAGGCGGGTCGGCGACGCGGCAAGAGGAGGAGGAAGGCATGACAGGGTCGAAGCCATGGCGGAGCTGCGCTCTGGACGTGGAGTGCATCGTGCCTGGATGTGCACGATTTATGAGGCTGGAGTTTTGGTTTGGGACAAGGAAGGGATGGTATGGGCGCGAAGCCATCCATGTCCCTGGTGTGCTCTAGACTAGATTTATAGCTTGGTATGAACGGGTGGCAAGGAAAGCAAAGGAAGGATGCTCTTGGAAACTTGGCTCGAGGTCCATACCCTACATGCATCCTAGAACTGGCTATGCTCATAGGCAGCATGTTTTGGAACCTTGATCGCCGGGTTTCCTAAACTTATTGTAGCTTAAGACTGACAAGCCGGAAGCCAAGTATTCTCACATTCACCTGGCATTGTAGCTCGGCCCACTCTTCTCCAGCTCGGTAGCATCTCACTCTGTGCATTTTAAAACCAAACCGAAAATAACCTGAACCAAACCAATTTTACGGTTTTTATGGTTTCTGGTTTCGGTAGGCTATGAACTTTCATACGGTTTTAAATTTTGATTTTTATGGTATATACCAAAATACCGAACAGTTAACCATCAAGTAAAAAATATATTTATATTTCTTGAGACGAACAACTATACAAATAGTTATTTTTCTTGCACAAGAGCAAGATTTCCTGCTAGGCATGTCCATTTTTGTTGTAACATAGTTATGTTTCTTTAAAAAAAACACCTCACATATTAATTAACCAATAGAGTTATTACAACCACTCATTACAAAATTCACCACACAGGCCGGAACATCGTTAACAAGAATACCATCTGCTCTATTATCAAAACTGTACTTAGCAATCAAATGAGCTACCATATTGGTTGAACGATTAATCTTTGAAATTTTGAACCTATTTAGCATCTTAGAGATACTCATTGTCGGTGTCAAAACCGGCGATCTCGGGTAGGGGGGCCCAAACTGTGCGTCTGAGGATCAATGGTAACTATGAAGAAGGGACACAGTGTTTACCCAGGTTCGGGCCCTTTTTAATGGAGGTAAAACCCTACTCCTGCTTGATTATATTCGAGGGTATAAGGGTTACAAGAGTTGATCTACCTCGAGATCGATTCGGCTAACCCTAGATAGCTAGCCTAGCAATGTTGTGATCCTGCCTCCGATCTAACCCTCCGGTTTATATAGACACCAGAGGGGCTTAGGGTTGTCCAAAGTCGGTTTTACATAAAGGAATAATATATCCAGACACCTAAACTTGCCATCCACGCATGTGAGAGTCCCCACCGGACACGATAGATAATCTTCTGTCTTGTACCTTGACGGTCCATCAGTCCGGCCCACATAAATAGACCAGACGCCCGAGGACCCCTTAGTCCAGGACTCCCACAGTAGCCCCTGAACCAATCTTCAATGATGATATATTCGACGCTTAGATTGTCTTCGGCATTGCAAGGCGGGTTCCTTGAAGAATACACATCGACTTTCCTCTATAAAAGAATTCTATCCGGCTTTTCATAATAAACACAACCCTTAGCATTGAAGGCAGGATATATAAAAAATAAGAATAACGTATTTTACTGACAACTTTTTCGACGAAGCGTCAGGCTTGACCCTTCGGTATTTCGAACCGTTTTCACACCCCGCGTTCCGTGTTTCGAGGCCACGCCTCATTGGCACGTCCTGTCAAACAGAGATTGTGCCCACTTAATACGGGATTGCATATCAATGGTATTTGGGTAATTCAACCAACCGCGGCGCATACCCACATTGGGAACATGCGAGGTTTTAAGGCTAGGGGGGCGGGCGCTTGGCATTCACAGCCTACATAAGCGAATATAGATCCGTCTTCTCCACCCCACGCCTTCTTCCTTCCTTAGCCTTCCCGTCTCCGAGATCCAACGCCCAAGCTTCGATCTTCCCCACTGCCACCAACATCTCCTGCCATGTCCGGGTCCGGCTTTCAAGGCAAGTGGGTGGCCTCCTCCGTGAGGGAGAGGGACATCAAGGAGCTCCGGGAGGCAGGGTACCTGAGTACGGACATCGCGTACAGGATCCCTGCCAAGAAGCAGGTTATCCCTACTCCAGAGCCCGGCGAAAGGGTGGTATTCATCCCCCTCTTCCTCCCCGGACTAGGGTTTCCACTTCACCCTTTTGTCCGCGGCCTCATGTTCTATTACGGGCTAGATTTCCATGATCTAGCCCCAAACTCCTTCCTTCACATCTCTGCGTTTATCGTCGTGTGCGAGGCGCTCCTCCGCATTCTACTTCGGCTTCTGGCTCAAAGTCTTCAACGTGAAGCCAAAGGTGGTGGACGGGTAGCACGCAGACTGCAGAGGTGCTATGGTGAGCAAACTCCTCAACGTCACCTGGCCCAAAGGGGCTTTCGTGGAAACTGTCAAGACATGTCAGCAGGAGTGGTTCTACATCACCGAACCTCATGCCGCCAACTGGGCGGCCACTCTTGAGTTTAGATCCGGACCCCCGATGCGGCTCGCGTCGTGGATCAACAAGGGTCTGGACTGGGGGGGGGTCGACCGACGAGGTGTTGATGCTGCAAAAGCGCATCAAAAATATTATAGAAAAGAACACCAGCCTCATTGATGTGATTCAGGTGATGCTATTCCGCCGGACCCTTCCCTTCCAGTGCCAACCTCTTCATATGTGGGAGTTCAATCCGGAAGGGCCGCAAACCCTACAACGATTCTTCGGCATGACACACGAAGATATCTGGAGGCTGCTTTTCAAGGCCCAGAAGTCGTGGCCGGAGACGACCGACGACATCGGCCTCGACTGTGCACACCCAGCCTCCCCGAACATAACTCAGTTCAGAAATCACAGGGGCATATTGAGACTTTCATCCTTTAATCAGGGCTGGATGAAGAAGGCGGAGCGGATCAAGTGTCCAGCTTCGCTGCCCGAAAACCCAGCTGACCCTCTGCTGACGAGGATGCTGGTCCCTGCGCCGTACCAGGCGCCGGAGAATAAAACCAAGAAGAAGGGCAAGGAGGCCAAAAGAGGCTCTCGCCATAAAGGTGCCTCAGACGCTGTGTCCAGGGATTTCGAAGCCTTCTCCTCCCACGAGGGAGATGAAGAAGAAAAGAAGGAGGAGGGATAAAGCGATCTCCCCTTAAGGGGAGGAAGAAGAAGAGAGCGGCCTCCGAAGACCCAAAGGCGGAAGCGTCCAAGAGGGGGAAGATATCCCTCTCGGACGACTCGGATTCGGATGCCGAAGTCATCCCCGAGCGGCGCCTCAGGTCGAAGCCCCTGGCTGACTCGTAAGTATCCAAGGATGCCTTACATGTATCGGCTTTTATGATTGTAGTTTTTAATACACTATATTGTGTGTTTCAGCCCGGCCCGCGATCTCCCCCAACTATCATCTCCGAGGAACTCGCTCAAGCCGGGGATTGTGGAGAGCGAGACGCCTCCGCGGGCCTCTCCGCCAACCGCTCGTGACGACACCGAAGTCTTGTCCCGAAGAGCCTCTCCAGGCCATGGAGAGGTGCGGGAGGCCGACAAGACGGCGCTAGAGGGTAACACCTCAGCTGCCGAAGACATTGGGGGACCAACCTCCATGAAGACTGATGACGGGGGCCATGACCAATCCGACCCCCAGCCGGACACTATTCCGGAGACCCATACGGTTCTTGAATCGGGCGAGCGACCCCCTTTGAAGGAGGGGGGAGCGTCGACTCCATCGGCGACCTCCATCAATCCGTAAGCGCCGGATACTTTGGTGGAAGCGCTTCGTCGTGCTTCCGTCATGGAGGAGCACCGTACCCTAATGAGTATGGTGGCTGAGAAGATTCAGTCCGCCAAAAGCGGGCTGAACGAAGCCTTTACCAGCCTATTAACAATCTTTGAGGTATGCGATGTAATTTTCTAACCAATTTTAATAAAGGAATATGCCCATGTATAGTAGCACCTGAGATTCTGTCCGGCTTTAGCGAAGCCGGACAGAGGATCACATAGTGATCGGATGAGGTGACATTTTATTCTAATGTGCGAGAGGCTTCCTTGCTGGCGGCGAGCGCCCAGGCCGCCGAAGTTTCCGAACTCACTCGGAAGCTGCGATTGGCTGATGAAGAAGTAATCCATATCAATAAGCGGTTTGAGGAGACGCAAGGTATGTGTGCATTGAGGAGTTTGATCATATATCTCCAATGGTATATCTGAAAATTGTATATGTGCTAGTTGTTTTTAACTGACTAAAAATGTTATAACTATACTCGCAGTTGGCGCCGATGAGGTCGAGTCCCTCAAGAGTGCCCTTGCCGAAGCCCAAAAGGAGGTGGAGGCGAGCAAGGCGACCACGAACAAAGCGACCGAAAATTTAGAGGAGGAGCAAACCACCCGCCGATGACATGAGGCGCGGGTGGGAGAGGTCGAAAAGGAGCTCAAGGACGCCATCACTAGATGCGAGTTCTTGGAGCAGAAGAGTTCGGAGTAGGCCTCCGAGCTCACCAAAGTCCATGAGAGCCTGGAGGAAGCCCAGGTTGATGCCCAGGGCGCTCGCTAGGAGATCCAAGAGGCGAGGCGGATTGCGGCTGGTAAGGCCTTTATCATGTAGAGTAAGTATGTTAGTAGAAGATATATTTTGCTAACCCAAGTTCGGAGTTCTCCAGGCGCCTTTGCGGACTTGCCAAGGAATACTGCGGACGCCGCCGCATTCTTTTGAGCCGAAGAGGGGAGCTCAACGGAGAAGTTGTTCTGGTCGCAATAACTTACGCCAGAGCTTCCAGTGCCCCTGAGCGACCAGCTGAAGCAGCTGTCCGAGCTGCATAGGGTGGCCGGCCTGGCCATGAAGGACGTAATAGTCCGTCTGTGGCCGACCGAATCCATACCTAGTAGCCACTTTGGACTTGTGAAGAGGCTGGTGGAGGCGCTTCCTCAGATCGATGCCCTTAAGCGGTCATCCTGTATTGAAGGTGCTCAGATGGCCTTCGCCCGTGTCAAGGTGCAGTGGGCAAAGATGAGGGTCACCGAGATTGCCACGATAGGGCCACCTGAGGGCAAGGAGCACAGGCGACCAGAGAGGTACTTCGACGAGGTCCTCGAGGGAGCTCGTATTGTAGAAGGCCAGTGCTCCAAGGAGATCATATTTGAGTAGTTGTGTCCAGTTTGTAAGAGTCATATAACGAACTCATGGTGTATGATATTTATGATTATGCTTTATTATTAGTTTATCCTCCTATTTTGCTGTTTATATGTCTGAAAGTTTACCAGTCGTCGGCTTCAGCCCCCACATAGATATTTAAGGGATGTTTGGGAACGCATGACCGCACTTTATCCAACGTCTTGGTCCGATGTAGGAGGCGTCTTGCGAGGTGAACTAGGCAATCAGACTATGTGGCTTTAATACTTTCATTTAGCCATAAGAGTCTATTGGTGGCGCTAAGTACTAGCCCCTTGTTGCATGATCGGCAATCCGGAGTGCGGTGCCTTTGCAATGCGGCTGGTCAAAAAACCCAGCCCCTCGTATAAGACGGCATAAATCGCGAACGATTCGTAGTACAACACTAAGTCACCGGATTGCTGACCTGCTCTCGCCTATCATGACAGTCAATTTTCGGCTTTCTCTACTAAGGTACTTAACCGGACGAACCAGAAATACAATCACAGTAGTTCTCCCTTTACTACCTTAGCCGCGGAACGTAAGGTGGCAAACACAGGAGCCGGGCAACCCAACTATAGACCAAAGACATGATTTGGAGCTGATGCATATAATGCCATATCCGGGACACCGAAGAGTTCCCTATAGGTGTTTGGACTTAAGAATCTTGTGGGGCCGAATACAGCCCCTGGTCTGAAGACCGTGTGAAGCCACGTATGCCAGCCACATGTAAGGGGGAGCGCAGATGACAAGGAAAAAAAATCCAAAGCCCAACCAAGAAGGTGATAATCATTTGTGCCCTTTATATCTTTATTGATATGTCGATGACAGGCAATGTCGTTCAATATTAGGGTCATTTGTACATGCCCAAAGAGAAAATGAGAAGATTTTACATAGGGGAAAGTCTAACACAGGGCCTAAAAACCATAGTTCGGAAAAGGAACTCCAATGATGCCCTGCCGCACATCTACACCTTTCCTCCTTAGTAGTAAGTCCTTTAAGAGGAGTGTTTGATGGTTGGTACGTGCCAGCCTTAAAAGGATCTCCTGCGACAACCATCTTGTAAGTAGGGCCCTTGATGAATCTGCGTTAAAAGGAAAAGGATATATGCGGTCCAATTATGGTCAAGCCGTGTAATGGACCTATTCTGAAGTGTACCTCTGGCGCCGCCCAAGGTATTTTTAGTGCGTAATTATGTACGCATGGCACATAAGCCGCGACCTGGTGGGGCGATCGGCGGAGGCCAAACCGCTAATCAAGGTCCAGATTCGTTGACTTATCGCTATTATGCATGGACCGGACTCATTTGGATACGTCGTTGGCTTTATTGGCCGATGAACCGTTCGGCTTGATAAGGCCGCTATACACTTCGGCTACAAGGTCCGCGGTGTGCTCTTCAATACAGAGTGAGCGCTCCATATGACTGTAATAACGCCACAAGGTCCAGGCATTTTGAGCTTCAAGTAAGCATAATGCGGGACTGCATTAAAGCGGGCAAAGGCAGTTCATCTGAGCAGTGCATGGTAGCCACTGCGGAAAGGGATGATGTCGAATATTAACTCTTCGCTGCGAAAGTTATCTGGGGAGCCGAATACTGTTGGGGAACGTTGCAGAAAATAATTTTTTTTCTACGGTTTCACCAAGATCAATCTATGAGTTCATCTCGCAACGAGAGAGAAGAGTGCATCTACATACCCTTGTAGATCAAGCAGAAGCGTTCAAGGGAACGGGGTTGAGGGAGTCGTACTCGTCGTGATCCAAATCACCGGAGATCCTAGCGCCGAACGGACGGCACCTCCGCGTTCAACACACGTACGGTCAGCATGACGTCTTCTCCTTCTTGATCCAGCAAGGGGGAAGGAGAGGTTGATGAAGATCCAGCAGCACGACGGCGTGGCGGTGGATGCAGCAGGGATCCCGGCAGGGCTTTGCCAAGCGTCTGCGGGAGGGAGAGGTGTAGCAAGGGGGAAGGGAGGCGCCAAGTGCATGGGTGCGGCTGCCCTCCCTCCCCCCTCTTTATATAGGGTTCCCAGGGGGGGGGGGCGCTGGCCCTAGGAGATGGGATCTCCTAGGGGGGCGGCGGCCAAGGGGGTGCCTTCCCCCCAAGGCAAGTGGAGGCGCCCCCCACCCCTAGGGTTTCCAACCCTAGGCGCAGGGGGGGGCAAGGGGGGGCGCACCAGCCCACCAGGGGCTGGTTCCCCTCCCACTCCAGCCCATGGGGCCCTCCGGGATAGGTGGCCCCACCCGGTGGACCCCCGGGACCCTTCCGGTGGTCCCGGTACAATACCGGTGACCCCCGAAACTTTCCCGATGGCCGAAACTCGACTTCCCATATATAATTCTTTACCTCCGGACCATTCCAGAACTCCTCGTGACGTCTGGGATCTCATCCGGGACTCCGAACAACTTTCGGTTTACTGCATACTCATATCTCTACAACCCTAGCGTCACCGAACCTTAAGTGTGTAGACCCTACGGGTTTGGGAGACATGCAGACATGACCGAGACACCTCTCCGGTCAATAACCAACAGCGGGATCTGGATACCCATGTTGGCTCCCACATGCTCCTCGATGATCTCATCTGATGAACCACGATGTCGAGGATTCAAACAACCCCGTATACAATTCCCTTTGTCAATCGGTATGTTACTTGCCCGAGATTCGATCGTCGGTATCCCAATACCTCGTTCAATCTCGTTACCGGCAAGTCACTTCACTCGTACCGTAATGCATGATCCCGTGACCAGACACTTGGTCACTTTGAGCTCATTATGATGATGCATTACCGAGTGGGCCAAGAGATACCTCTCCGTCATACGGAGTGACAAATCCCAGTCTCGATCCGTGTCAACTCAACAAACACTTTCGGAGATACCCGTAGTGTACCTTTATAGTCACCCAGTTACGTTGTGACGTTTGGTACACCCAAAGCACTCCTGCGGTGTCCGGGAGTTACACGATCTCATGGTCTAAGGAAAAGATACTTGACATTGGAAAAGCTCTAGCAAACGAACTACACGATCTTGTGCTATGCTTAGGATTGGGTCTTGTCCATCACATCATTCTCCTAATGATGTGATCTCGTTATCAATGACATCCAATGTCCATAGTCAGGAAACCATGACTATCTGTTGATCAACGAGCTAGTCAACAAGAGGCTCACTAGGGACATATTGGTCTATGTATTCACACATGTATTACGATTTCCGGATAACACAATTATAGCATGAATAAAAGACAATTATCATGAACAAGGAAATATAATAATAATCCTTTTATTATTGCCTCTAGGGTATATTTCCAACAGTCTCCCACTTGCACTAGAGTCAATAATCTAGTTACATTGTGATGAATCGAACACCCATAGAGTTCTCGTGTTGATCATGTTTTGCTCGCGGAAGAGGTTTAGTCAACGGATCTGCGACATTCAGATCCGTATGCACTTTGCAAATATCTATGTCTCCATCTTGAACGTTTTCACGGATGGAGTTGAAACAACGCTTGATGTGCCCGGTCTTCTTGTGAAACCTGGGCTCCTTGGCAAGGGCAATAGCTCCAGTGTTGTCACATAAGAGAGTGATCGGCCCCGACACATTGGGTATGACTCCTAGGTCGGTGATGAACTCCTTCATCCATATTGCTTCATGTGCTGCCTCCGAGGCTGCCTTGTACTCCGCTTCACATGTAGATCCCGCCACGACGCTCTGCTTGCAACTGCACCAGCTTACTGCTCCACGATTCAACATATACACGTATTCGGTTTGTGACTTAGAGTCATCCAGATCAGTGTCGAAGCTAGCGTCGACGTAACCCTTTACGACGAGCTCTTCGTCACCTCCATATACGAGAAACATGTCCTTTGTCCTTTTCAGGTACTTCAGGATATTCTTGACCGCTGTCCAGTGTTCCTTGCCGGGATTACTTTGGTACCTTCCTACCAAACTTACGGCAAGGTTTACATCAGGTCTGGTACACAGCATGGCATACATAATAGATCCTATGGCTGAGGCATAGGGGATGACACTCATCACTTCTTTATCTTCTGCCGTGGTCAGGCATTGAGCCGAGCTCAATCTCACACCTTGCAATACAGGCATGAACCCTTTCTTGGACTGATTCATATTGAACTTCTTCAATATCTTATCAAGGTATGTGCTTTGTGAAAGACCTATGAGGCCTCTCGATCTATCCCTATAGATCTTGATGCCTAATATGTAAGCAGCTTCTCCAAGGTCCTTCATTGAAAAACACTTATTCAAGTAGGCCTTAATGCTATCCAAAAGTTCTACATCATTTCCTATCAGAAGTATGTCATCTACATATAATCTGAGAAATGCTACAGAGCTCCCACTCACTTTCTTGTAAACGCATGCTTCTCCATAAGTCTGCATAAACCCAAACGCTTTGATCATCTCATCAAAGTGAATGTTCCAACTCCGAGATGCTTGTACCAGCCCATAAATGGATCGCTGGAGCTTGCATACCTTGTTAGCATTCTTAGGATCAACAAAACCTTCCGGCTGCATCATATACAGTTCTTCCTTAAGATAGCCGTTAAGGAATGCTGTCTTGACGTCCATCAGCCATATCTCATAATCATAGTATGTGGTAATTGCTAACATGATTCGGACGGACTTCAGCTTCGCTACGGGAGAGAATGTCTCATCGTAGTCAACCCCTTGAACTTGTCGATAACCCTTAGCAACAAGTTGAGCTTTATAGATGGTAACATTACCATCCGCGTCCGTCTTCTTCTTAAAGATCCATTTGTTTTCTATCGCTCGCCGATCATCGGGAAAGTCTGTCAAAGTCCATACTTTGTTTTCATACATGGGCTATCTCGGATTGCATGGCTTCAAGCCATTTGTTGGAATCTGGGCCCGCCATCACTTCTTCATAGTTCGAAGGTTCACCGTTGTCTAACAACATGATTTCCAGGACAGGGTTGCCATACCACTCTGGTGTGGAACGTGTCCTTGTGGACCTACGAAGTTTAGTAGCAACTTGATCCGAAGTACCTTGCTCATCATCATTAATTTCCTCTCCAGTCGGTGTAGGCACCACAGGAACATTTTCCTGAGCTGCACTACTTTCCAGTTCAAGAGGTAGTACTTCATCGAGTTCTACTTTCCTCCCACTTACTCCTTTCGAGAGAAACTCTTTTTCTAGAAAGGATCCGTTCTTGGCAACAAAGATCTTGCCTTCGGATCTAAGGTAGAAGGTATACCCAATGGTTTCCTTAGGGTATCCTAGGAAGACGCATTTTGCCGACTTGGGTTCGAGCTTTTCAGGTTGAAGTTTCTTGACATAAGCATCGCATCCCCAAACTTTTAGAAACGACAGCTTAGGTTTCTTCCCAAACCATAATTCATACGGTGTCGTCTCAACGGATTTAGACGGAGCCCTATTTAAAGTGAATGTAGCTGTCTCTAGAGCGTATCCCCAAAAAGATAGCGGTAAATCGGTAAGAGACATCATAGATCGCACCATATCCAATAGAGTGCGATTACGACGTTCGGACACACAGTTACGCTGAGCTGTTCCAGGCGGCGTGAGTTGTGAAACGATTCCACATTTCCTTAAGTGTGTACCAAATTCATGACTTAAATATTCTCCTCCATGATCTGATCGTAAGAACTTTATCTTTCGGTCACGTTGATTCTCTACCTCATTCTGAAATTCCTTGAACTTTTCAAAGGTCTCAGACTTGTGTTTCATCAAGTAGACATACCCATATCTACTTAAGTCATCAGTGAGAGTGAGAACATAACGATATCCTCCGTGAGCCTCAAAGCTCATTGGACCGCACACATCACTATGTATGATTTCCAATAAGTTGGTTGCTCGCTCCATAGTTCCGGAGAACAGAGTGTTGGTCATTTTGCCCATAAGGCATGGTTCGCATGTGTCAAATGATTCATAATCGAGAGACTCTAAAAGTCCATCAGCATGGAGCTTCTTCATGCGCTTGACACCAATGTGACCAAGGCGGCAATGGCACAAGTATGTGGGACTATCGTTATCAACTTTACATCTTTTGGTATTCACACTATGAATATGTGTAACATCACGTTTGAGATCCATTAAGAATAAACCATTGACCATCGGGGCATGACCATAAAACATATCTCTCATAAATAGAACAACCATTATTCTCAGATTATATAAGTAGCCATCTCGTATTAAACGGGATCCAGATACAATGTTCATGCTCAAACTTGGCACTAAATAACAATTATTGAGGTTTAAAACTAATCCCGTAGGTAAATGTAGAGGTAGCGTGCCGACGGCGATCACATCGACCTTGGAACCATTCCCGACGCGCATCGTCACCTCGTCCTTCGCCACTCTCCGCTTATTCCGTAGCTCCTGCTTTGAGTTACAAATATGAGCAACGGCACCGGTATCAAATACCCAGGAGCTACTATGAGCACTGATACGGTACACATCAATTACATGTATATCACATATACGTTTAGTGTTGCCGGCCTTCTTGTCCGCTAAGTATTTGGGGCAGTTTTGCTTCCAGTGACCCTTACCTTTGCAATAAAAGCACTCAGTCTCAGGCTTGGGTCCATTCTTTGACTTCTTCCCGGCAACTGGCTTACCGGGCGCGGCAACATCCTTGCCGTCCTTCTTGAAGTTCTTCTTACCCTTGCCTTTCTTGAACTTGGTGGTTTTATTGACCATCAACACTTGATGTTCCTTTTTGATTTCTACCTCTGCTGACTTTAGCAGTGAAAATACTTCAAGAATAGTTTTCACCATCCCCTGCATATTGTAGTTCATCACAAAGCTCTTGTAGCTCGGTGGGAGCGACTGAAGGGTTTTGTCAATGACCGCCTCGTCCGAGAGGTTAATGTCCAGCTGGGATAGGCGGTTGTGCAACCCAGACATTTTGAGTATGTGCTCACTGACAGGACTATTTTCCTCCATCTTACAACTATAGAACTTGTCGGAGACTTCATATCTCTCGACCCGGGCGTGAGCTTAAAAAACCATTTTCAGCTCCTCGAACATCTCATATGCTCCGTGTTGCTCAAAACGCTTTTGGAGCCCCGGTTCTAAGCTGTAAAGCATGCCACACTGAACGAGGGAGTAATCATCAGCACGTGACTGCCAAGCGTTCATAACGTCTTGGTTCTCTGGGATGGTTGCTTCACCTAGCGGTCCTTCTAGGACATATGCTTTCTTGGCAGCTATGAGGATGATCCTCAGGTTCCGGACTCAGTTCGTATAGTTGCTGCCATCATCTTTCAGCTTGGTTTTCTCTAGGAACGCGTTGAAGTTCATGTTGACAAGAGCGTTCGCCATTTGATCTACAAGACATTTTTTGCAAAGATTTTAGACTAAGTTCATGATAATTAAGTTCATCTAATCAAATTATTTAATGAACTCCCACTCAGATTAGACATCCCTCTAGTCATCTAAGTGTTACATGATCCGAGTCGACTAGGCCGTGTCCGATTATCACGTGAGATGGACTAGTCATCATCGGTGAACATCTCCATGTTGATCGTATCTTCCATACTACTCATGTTCGACCTTTCGGTCTCTGTGTTCCGAGGCCATGTCTGTACATGCTAGGCTCGTCAAGTTAACCTAAGTGTTTTGCATGTGTAAATCTGTCTTACACCCGTTGTATGTGAATGTTAGAATCTATCACACCCGATCATCACGTGGTGCTTCGAAACAACGAACTGTCGCAACGACGCACAGTTAGGGGGAACACTTTCTTGAAATTATTATGAGGAATCATCTTATTTACTACCGTCGTTCTAAGTAAACAAGATGCAAAAACATGATAAACATCACACGCAATCAAATAGTAGTGACATGATATGGCCAATATCATATAGCTCCTTTGATCTCCATATTCGGGGCTCCATGATCATCTTCGTCACCGGCATGACACCATGATCTCCATCATCATGATCTCCATCATCGTGTCTCCATGAAGTTGCTCGCCAACTATTACTTCTACTACTATGGCTAACGGTTTAGCAATAAAGTAAAGTAATTAAATGGCGTAAAATCATTGACACGCAGGTCATACAATAATTAAGACAACTCCTATGGCTCCTGCCGGTTGTCATACTCATCGACATGCAAGTCGTGATTCCTATTACAAGAACATGATCTCATACATCACAATATATCATTCATCATTCATCACAACTTTTTGGCCATATCACATCACAATAGCAATTGCTGCAAAAACAAGTTAGACGTCCTCTAATTGTTGTTGCATCTTTTACGTGGCTGCAATTGGGTTCTAGCAAGAATGTTTTCTTACCTACGAAAAAGCCACAACGTGATTTGTCAACTTCTATTTACCCTTCATAAGGACCCTTTTCATCGAATCCGCTCCAACTAAAGTGGGAGAGACAGACACCCGCTAGCCACCTTATGCAACTAGTGCATGTCAGTCGGTGGAACCTGTCTCACGTAAGCGTACGTGTAAGGTCGGTGCGGGCCGCTTCATCCCACAATACCGCTGAAGCTAAGACTAGTAGTGGCAAGAAAGTTGAAAACATCTACGCCCACAACAGATTTGTGTTCTACTCGTGCAAAGAGAACTACGCATAGACCTAGCTCATGATGCCACTGTTGGGGAACGTTGCAGAAAATAAATTTTTTTCTACGGTTTCACCAAGATCAATCTATGAGTTTATCTAGCAACGAGAGAGAGGAGTGCATCTACATACCCTTGTAGATCGAGCAGAAGCGTTCAAGGGAACGGGGTTGAGGGAGTCGTACTCGTCGTGATCCAAATCACCAGAGATCCTAGCGCCGAACGGACGGCACCTCCGCGTTCAACACACGTACGGTCAGCGTGACGTCTCCTCCTTCTTGATCCAGCAAGGGGGAAGGAGAGGTTGATGAAGATCCAGCAGCACGACGGCGTGGTGGTGGATGCAGCAGGGATCCCGGCAGGGCTTTGCCAAGCGTCTACGGGAGGGAGAGGTGTAGCAAGGGGGAAGGGAGGCGCCAAGTGCATGGGTGCGGCTGCCCTCCCTCCCCCGTCTTTATATAGGGTTCCCAGGGGGGGGCGCTGGCCCTAGGAGATGGGATCTCCTAGGGGGGCGGCGGCCAAGGGGGTGCCTTCCCCCCAAGGCAAGTGGAGGCGCCCCCCACCCCTAGGGTTTCCAACCCTAGGCACAGGGGGGGGGCAAGGGGGGGGGGGGGCGCACCAGCCCACCAGGGGCTGGTTCCCCTCCCACTTCAGCCCATGGGGCCCTCCGGGATAGGTGGCCCCACCCGGTGGACCCCCGGGACCCTTCCGGTGGTCCCGGTACAATACCGGTGACCCCCGAAACTTTCCCGATGGCCGAAACTCGACTTCCCATATATAATTCTTTACCTCCGGACCATTCCGGAACTCCTCGTGACGTCTGGGATCTCATCCGGGACTCCGAACAACTTTCGGTTTACTGCATACTCATATCTGTACAACCCTAGCGTCACCGAACCTTAAGTGTGTAGACCCTACGGGTTCGGGAGACATGCAGACATGACCGAGACACCTCTTCGGTCAATAACCAACAGCGGGATCTGGATACCCATGTTGGCTCCCACATGCTCCTCGATGATCTCATCTGATGAACCACGGTGTCGAGGATTCAAACAACCCCGTATACAATTCCCTTTGTCAATCGGTATGTTACTTGCCCGAGATTCGATCCTCGGTATCCCAATACCTCATTCAATCTCGTTACCGGCAAGTCACTTTACTTGTACCATAATGCATGATCCCGTGACCAGACACTTGGTCACTTTGAGCTCATTATGATGATGCATTACCGAGTGAGCCCAGAGATACCTCTCCGTCATACGGAGTGACAAATCCCAGTCTCGATCCGTGTCAACCCAACAGACACTTTCAGAGATACCCGTAGTATACCTTTATAGTCACCCAGTTACGTTGTGACGTTTGGTACACCCAAAGCACTCCTACGGTGTCCGGGAGTTACACGATCTCATGGTCTAAGGAAAGATACTTGACATTGGAAAAGCTCTAGCAAACGAACTACACGATCTTGTGCTATGCTTAGGATTGGGTCTTGTCCATCACATCATTCTCCTAATGATGTGATCTCGTTATCAATGACATCCAATGTCCATAGTCAGGAAACCATGACTATCTGTTGATCAACGAGCTAGTCAACTAGAGGCTCACTAGGGACATATTGGTCTATGTATTCACACATGTATTACGATTTCCGGATAACACAATTATAGCATGAATAAAAGACAATTATCATGAACAAGGAAATATAATAATAATCCTTTTATTATTGCCTCTAGGGAATATTTCCAACAAATACTACCTCCGGTGTAATTGAGCCCGTACAACGGGCCTCCACTCCTGGTATCACACATTTAAAGGTAGTGTTACTAGGCTCGATTCTTTATGGGTCGATCCCCATTTTACGGACACTGTCTTGATAAATCAAGTTGAGACTGCTTCCTCCGTCCATAAGGACTCTAGTGAGGTGGTATCCGTCAATAATTGGATCAAGAACCAGGGCGGCTGAACCCCCGTGACGGATGCTAGTAGGGTGGTCCTTGCGATCAAAGGTGATCGGACAGGCTGACCATGGGTTAAACTTGGGAGCGATAGGCTCTACGGTATAGACGTCCCGTAGTGCGCGTTTGCACTATCTTTTGGGGATATGAGTGACATATATCATGTTCACTGTCTTCACCTCGGGGGGGGGGGGGGGACTGCTTCTGACCTCGGGTGTTCGGCTGATGGGGTTCATCATTGTCTTCACTTGGAGGCCCTTTTCCCTTATGTTCGGTATTTATTTTGCTGGCCTGTTTGAAAACCCAACAGTTCTTGTCGGTGTGGTTTGCAGGCTTATCGGGTGTGCCATGAATCTGACAAGGCCTGTCATGGATTTTATCTAAGCTGGATGGCCTGTCTTTGTTGCCTTTGAAAGGTTTCTTCCGCTAACCGGACCTAGGACCGCTGAATCTGGCATTGACTGCCGTATCGTCTGCGTCGTCGTTGTTGTTGTTCCGACGTTTGTTTTTATTTTGGCGAGGTTTACCGTTGCCGTCCCGCACCTCAGAGGTGCCGGGGTCACCCGAGCTGTTGCTTCTATGAGCCAGCCAGCTATCTTCGCCCGCGCAGAAGCGGGTCATGAGTGCCATTAAGGCTGCCATGGTCTTCGGCTTTTCCTGCCCAAGGTGTCAGGCAAGGCATTCATCGCGGATGCTGTGCTTAAAGGCCGCTAAGGCTTCGGCGTCCGGACAGTCTACGATCTGGTTCTTTTTAGTTAAGAACCGATTCCAAAGCTTGCGAGCTAAATCGCCTGGCTGCTGAATTATGTGACTCAAGTCATCAGCATCCGGTGGCCGGACATAAGTGCCCAAAAAGTTAGCCCTGAAAGCATCTTCCCAGTTTTCCCAGGTTCCAATGGAGTTTTCTGGGAGGCTGTTTAGCCAGTGCCGTGCTGGTCCTTTCAGCTTTAGAGGACGATATTTGATGGCGTGGAGATCATCTCCTCGAGCCATATGAATGTGGAGAAGGAAATCTTCAATCCAGATTGCCGGATCCGTCGTTCCATCGTATTGTTCGATGTTTACGGGTTTAAACCCTTCCGGAAATTGATGCTCCATGACCTCATCGGTGAAGCATAGGGGCTGTGCGGCCCCTCTATATCGCGCAATGTCGCGACGGAGATCGGCTGACATCTCGGTTCGGTGATTTCGAACATAGTAACGGTCTTCATGCTAGGCTTCATAGCCATCGTCTCGCACCGGGGCACAGCCCCTTGATCCGTAGATTGATCTAGTCTGACCAGCTTTATTGGCTAGGTCACGTTGCAAATCGTATGTGAATCCCGCGGCTGCCGTCTCCCCACCTCTTTGGAGAGGGGGTGCGGGTTGGTGTTCGCCTTGATATTTCGTTTTGTTCCGTCCATGTGGTGGTCGGTCTGGTTGGTCTGCCTAATTATACTTTGATGGAATTGGCTCAAGGGCTTCATCGTCGAATTGTGGCAGCAGCTTGCGCCTAGGGTAACTTTTAACAGGTTGTCTGTGGCCGTATTCCTCAGCGGCCAGGACCTTAGTCCACCTCTCATTTAGTGTATCTTTCTTGGCTTTGAGCTACTACTTCTTCTTCTTCAGGCTCCGGGCTATAGCAATGAGCTGTCGCTTGAAGCATTCTTGCTCGAGGGATTCCTCTGGGACAATGAGGTCTTCGTCACCGAGGATAACCTCCTCTTCAGATTATGGCATGTAGTTGCTGTCCTTCGCATGTTCATTGTCAGCGTGTCTGTGGCTATATTCACGCTCTTCCCTTTCGTCCTGTTCGGACATGGGCTCGACGGGGTATTCGGGATCTTCGGCATCGTATGGAGTCTCATTATCTCCGGTGCCGGTATTGCTATCCTTTGCCCAACGCGATCATGAGCGGCGCCGCTGACGTCGGCGTTTTGGTGGTTTATCAATGGGTTTGTCCTCATCTGGGCTCGGGTTATCCTCGTCATTCTTCGAAGTGTCCACCATGTACACATCTAGGTTGAGGTGGCCGTCCAACACCCCGTGACGGGTGGGACTTGGCTTAGTTCGGTGTCGGCATCGTCGTCCATGTCGTCGATGTCTTCGGACACATAGTCTAGCATGTCGGTTAAGTCATCGACAGTGGCTATTAAGTGGGTGGTGGGTGGGTCGTAAAATTCCCCTCTCTCAGCCCCAAGTCTGAGCTGGGTACGGTTTGGTGGTAAAGCCTCCGTGATGGCGAGAGATTGCATCAAACCCGATGCTTCGCTTAAGAGTGGAAGTGGGACCAGAAACTACGGATCTGCTGGGCTAAGTTCGACATGGGACGCCTGATCGGGCCCGCTGAGTGCAGACCTCGGCAGTTCGGGATGACTGCCCAGAGCTTAAGATCGCATCTGGGTCTTCAGTCGGGAGTTCCATAAGGGGAATAAGTCCGGCGGGGCTTATGTTCCCGTCTTCGGATAACAAGACCTGCCCCGGATCTAAGGCCAAGGCGGGTGTCGATGCAGACCCTTGGACGGGATCTGACAGGGAATCTGAAGAGCCTTCTTGGTGGGGACACAGAGTGGCGGCCGAGGCCGCGAACCTGTTGAAGACTAGGTCTTATCGAATGTCGGCAATGTAGTTCAGGTTTCCAAACCTGATGTGGTGGCCGGTGGCGTAACTATCGACCTGCTCGAGGCGGCCGATCGAGTTGGCACGAAGCACAAAGCCAGCAAACACAAAAAGCTGCCCAGGGAGAAAATTTTCCTTGGACAACATCATTGTTGATGAAGAGGTAATCCAGCGATCCTTCTATCGACGATACAACGGAGCTCTCAATGAAAGCACCAATGTCGGTGTCAAAACCGGCGGATCTCGGGTAGGGGGGCCCAAGCTGTGCGTCTGAGGTTCAATGGTAATTATGGAGAAGGGACACCATTTTTACCCAGGTTCGGGCCCTCTTTAATGGAGGTAAAACCCTACTCCTGCTTGATTATATTCGAGGGTACAGGGGTTACAAGAGTTGATCTACCTCGAGATCGATTCGGCTAACCCTAGATAGCTAGCCTAGCAATGTTGTGAACCTGCCTCCAATCTAACCCTCCAGTTTATATAGACGCCGGAGGGGCTTAGGGTTTTCCAAAGTCGGTTTTATAGAAAGGAATAATATATCCGGACACCTAAACTTGCCATCCACGCATGTGAGAGTCCCCACCGGACAAGAGAGATAATCTTCTGTCTTGTACCTTGACGGCCCATCAGTCCGGTCCACATCAATAGACCAGACGCCCGAGGACCCCTTAGTCCAGGACTCCCACACTCATTGCTTCCTTCTTCAAATCAAATAGCATTGACATGTCAAAATTTTCCTTTGCAAGAGTCGCAACAAAAAATGCACAATCAGTCTCTAAAATTATAGGATTGTGAATAGTGATACCTATATAGAGACCCGCAATGCAGGCCCTGAGTTCTGCTTCCTCTGTGCTCTTACAAAGCCCAATGAAGTCCTAAGAAGAAACAATGACATTACCAAAGGAATCCCTGGCAACCACACCCACAATTGAAGCGTTAATATTCCCCACAAAGTTTGTGTTGACATTTATCACAATATAATTTGAAGGAGGGGGTTGCCACGCCACCTGAATTCCCAAGGAATTAGGAACAATTCTTAGACCAAGTACCAGACCTTTACCTTTATTCTTCGAGTCCACCATTGTAAAGGAGTGGCAAGTGACAAAAGACGACCGATAATTATCCACAAAACTAGCAGAGCCTGAGACGGATTCCTTGCCCTTACCAAAAATCAAATCATTTCTCAAATGCCAGGCTCTCCAAAAAATGAAGATAATTTGGTCTCGCATTGTAGGACTAATTGATTTAGAAGAATAAGAAATCAGTCACTCCCAGTATACTTGAACACCTCTTCCACAAGTAATTTCCAAATACCCCTCATGGCCATATGCAAAGCATAAGCCTTCGGACAATGAACAAGCGCATGAAACGACTTTCATCCTCCACTCCACAAATTGAGCAAGTACTAACCGTAGCTTGGCATTGCACCACTCTGTTTACCTGGACAACCAAGCTATTGGTAGCAGCCCACCACACAAAATTACGAATCTTCTGAGGAACATTGGCCTTTGAAACCGAATCCCAAATTTTCCTCTCCCCCAACACAGCCCCACTATATTGCCCCTCATCTTCTTTTTTCCTTTAGATTAAGCGCAAGCTTGTACGCACTTTAAACCGATAACAATCCATTGTTCTCAAAATGCCAAGCAACAAAATCACCCCCCTGCTAATTGAATGTGCAAACTGAGGATCTCCTCCGCATCATGCAGGCAAAATAGATGCCTGACCAAACCCTCATCCCATATCCTAGGACCACTCAAGATCAAGTTATAAACCCATTTGATTTTGGTCTTACTCTTCCTTGCAGTAACTTTAAGGCCAGAGGTTAAGGAGCGAGTTATCTCCAAATATTAATATTAGACCCATCACACACTCTCCAAATTAGTCCTGATTTTAGCAGATCCAATCCATGCAATATACCTCACGAAGAGAGTGATGCCGACTGTGGGAAAACAATATCAAGGATAAGTCCCTGAGGATAATATTTTGCCTTGATCACCTTAGCACACAAGGATTCAGGGTTAACCACCAATCTTCAGGCCTGCTTAGCTAGGAGAGCTTGATTAAATAATCTGAGATTGCGAAATCTTATGTGTCCCTCACCCTTAGGCCTAGTCAATTTATCCCAAGTCAGACAATGAGTTCTCCTCCTATCCTCCTCATCACCCCACCAAGAAATCCTTATAATCTGTGATAATTCCTCACAAAGCGATGTCAGGAATTTAAGGATACCCGTAGCATACACCGGAAGGGCCTGCAAGACATATTTAATCAAAGTTTCCTCCCCACAAGACGCATATTTTTCTATCCAATCTGATAGAATTTTGAGAGACTTTTCTTTGGTAGATTGAAATTTACCAGCCTTCATTCTACCTTGAGGCACCGACAACCCAAGATATTTGTCCTTAAAACTCTCAGCAATGATGCACAAGATTACCATAACAGTCACTTGACTTTCATACCGCAGTTCTTCCCAAATATAATAGAACACTTATCCGCACTCAATAACTGTCCAGTGCCCTTCTCATAAGAGGAAATAATATTTTTAATTTTCAATGCTTGATCAGTGGTCCCCTTGAAAAAAATAGACAATCATCGCCAAACATAAGATGGGAAACACCTGGAGCATGCCTATTAACCTTGAAGTCCAGAAGGGCTCCTCTAGTACATGCATCCTGAAGCAACAAAGATAGATCCTCCACCACAAACAAGAATAAATATGGAGATAAAGGATCCCCTTGCCTGATACCACACGAGGGGAGAATGACTCCAAGAGTTGGCCATTGACGCGTACAGAAACTTTGACTGATGTAACACAAGCCATAATCCATTTTATCCACCCCGGAGCAAATCCCAACGCCCCCACATGCTCTTCAAAAAGTGCCAATCTACCCTGTCACACGCCTTTGCCAGATCCAATTTATAAGCACAAAATTCACCCTGACCATCCTTAAGCGTGCTCTAAGAATGCATACATTCAAAGGCTCTAAGCGCATTGTCAGAGATTAGTCTACCAGGAATAGAAGCACTTTGGGTTGGAGAGATCATACCATCAAGAAGCGGTCTCAGTGTGTTGACGAGACACTTAGAAATAACTTTATAAATAACGTTGCAGAGACTGATAGGCTGGAAATCTTTAATCGATTGGGGGGGGGGTGTCTTCACCTTAGGGGTAAGAACCATAACCGTATCATTTACACCCTTCGACATGATAGCAGTGCCAAAGAACCTTTTTACTGCACGAATAATGTCCTCTTTGAGAAGTCCCCAATTCCGTTGAAAAAATCTTGCAGGAAAGCCATATGGACCTGGAACTTTAAGGGGTACAATTTGAAAAAGAGCATCACTGATTTCTTGATCTGAGAATGACTTACATAAATCATAATTCATATCATCATTAATAATCAGGTTGACAAGCGGAATAATAAGAGAAGGATCAACAGTACCATCACAGGTGTACAAATGCTTAAAAAGGAATTAGTGATTTCATGAATTTCTTCCACATTCTCAGTAACCGTACCACCATTCCTCCTTAGCCTAGAAATATTATTCTTTTTGGCTCTCCACGTAGCCTTTGATCGAAAGAATTTTGTATTCCGATCCCTCCATTTTATTTTATCAATCCTTGATCTTTGTTTCCATAACATTTCTTGTTTATAAAGAAGCTCATCCATGTCCTTAAGAATTCTTTTTATTTCCAATATAGCATCATGATCATTTCTTTTATAGAGCACATTAAGTCTCTTCCTAGCCAGCAATATATCCAATGTAATTCCTACTCTAGACATGCAATTTACCAAGAACAATATTCAGATTATTGGCCACATCCTTCAAATCCTCAACATATGTACCTTCATTCCAACAAGATTTAATCTGATCCTCTAAAACCATACCCTCCCTCTCCCAACAGGCTTCATATTTAACCATTTTACCCGAGCAAGGAAAACCCAATAATTGAATGAGCAGAGGACAATGATCCGACCTCGCACTAATAATATGAGAAATCTTGCACCCCGAAAATATCGAAGACCATTGGGGCATGCCACTGCACGATCTAGCCTCACCTTGACATTTTTGTTGTCGTCTTTCTTGTTGTATGTCCAGGGAATACCATGGAATCCCAAATCAAAAAGATTACAGTCACAAAGAACATTCCTGAAGTTGGCCATCAGCGAAGCAGACCTCTTATGGCGAGAAAAATGCTCATTCTGCCACATCGCTTCATTAAAATCCCCAACCATAAACCACGACCGAACACCGCGGGGCTTAATTCTTCACAAAAGATCCCACATGACATACCTTTGACTTGCCTTAGCCTCCCCATATACGGAGGTACTCCTCCACTTTGTGCCATTAGCAGAACAGGTATACATATCAATGAAGTGCTCACCAAATTTGTTCGGCTCCAGAGTGTAAGTATCATCCCAGAACACGGTAAGCCCACCACCTTTTCCTTCAACTGAAACGGTAAAAATATTTTTCATACCCAACCGAAAACATAGATATTCAACATATTATTTACTTTTTCTCGTCTTAGAAAGAAAGATAACATTGGGTTGGTGCGTCTTAGAGAGACACACAAGCTCTTGAAATGTACAAGGTTGACCCAATCCTCGATAACAATTCTAGCTCAAGATTTTCATGGCCCCTGGCGGGCGCTCACATGCGCGCCAGTCAGCTGACCGACATCCCCAAGGCCGATGCCTTCCTTAGAAGGTTCACCTACAACTCTCCTCTCACCTACAGATTCTCTCATTTTCCCCTGATTCACTTCCTCTCCCCCATCCACTTCCTTATTACATGAGTGACCAACCCATCTACCCCTACTACAGCCTGAAATCTCTTGACACGAACTCTCTTACAAGAAAAATCTATGCTCTCAGAACTAGTGCTATTCATGTTGATGATGAAGTCTTGGTCATCTAGGCACCGCTTGTTGGACACCCCAGAACTCTCAAGGATGCCTACAAAAACAGCTTTGCGGTTGGAGAGCTCATTCCCACTATTCGACTGCGTCACCACTCCGAACATAGCATGCTTGACACCGGCGTACTGCACCACAGCACGCTCCTTGCACTCCTCTCTATGGACATGCTTCCAGCGTCCCCAGATTGTGCCCATAGCGTCGACGCTCGAATGCTGTCCTCCATGAGTCGGCTTTGCTGGGCCCTCCACCGGACCACCCTCAGGCAACCCATTAGGACCTGGTAGGTTCTTGAATATGATCTGTATCGCCCTAGGCATCATTTGGTGGGCACCAGGAACAACACCACTGGCTGCATCACGTCCTCCTCAAGTGGCAGCATCCTGGGAGCACCCAAGGCGTTGTAGAGGTGCTCCCCAGGGCCGCTATAACAACATCATCATGCTGCCCTACGACCACAGCTAGGTTGGTGTTGAGGGGAGCGGTTTGGCCTTGCTGAACCACCAAGTCTGCCATCACAGCCTCACTGGTAACACCCTTGTTGGTGATGGTGGTGCCCTCAATAGCCTGCCCAGGAGCTTCCAGGTCCAGAAAAGCATTAGGAGCGCCCTTGGACCCTGAGCCAGCCAGCACTGGCCTCCCCTTCTGGGAGAAACCCATCACACACAAACCAGGGTCAGGATTCGTCATGGTCGCTGCAGCCTCTCCGAGCAGCGTTGAAGGCTGAAGCACGGGGGCTACCGCCATAGACAGGTTCTGGACTGTTGTAGTGACCACCGAAATAACTGCACGTCCATAAGCAACAAAGTATAAATTTGTGCAATTCTGAATACTAATAATGTATTATCAATTATATTGGCAGTGAAGAACCCTGTAAAAAAAGAATCGGCATAATGATAATAAAATAATGATGAAATAGTAAAAGAGCTTTGGCATGTATGTACGCATGCACCGGCATAAGGATCCCTGAAGGCAGAAGAAGCTACCTATCTGAAGGCTAAACGCATGAAGATTCGCATGGCTGAAGAGCGAAGATGACATGCACATGCCAGCCAATTATTCACCGAGAGACAATGCCCACGTGAAAAAAAGCAATGACTTAAAAGATTCCTGAAGATTGAAGCTTGTCGGGCACTATCTCTTACTCTTATCCATACCCTAGAAGGACACACATGCATGCTACTACATGTAAAATAAATAAGTGAAGACTCCCTAAGGCCTCTGTTGTGGTTATAAAAGGAGAGGTCCGCCAAGGAGGAGATATACAACAACAATGAACACACACAAGAGACGGAGTCCAGAGCTTCAAGTGCAGCCTCGAGAGCACTCTAAGCTTCCTTAGTAGTAGTACCACCACAACTAGTAGTATAGCCAAGAAGGTGTTGTAATCCCAAAGAATACTAAGGCATCCTTCTTAGCTTGTGTAATCCCCTCGGGGCCTCCCGAAAGAGAAAGCCATATGTAAATTATGTTGTGAGTGATGTTGTTTCGTGCTTCACTTAGTATTTTTATTTTTGAATTTATGGGATGAGTGTTGGAAATATGCCCTAGAGGCAATAATAAAATGGTTATTATTATAATTCTTTGTTCATGATAATTGTCTGTTATTCATGCTATAATTGTATTATCCGGAAATCGTAATACACGTGTGAATACATAGACCACAACATGTCCCTAGTGAGCCTCTAGTTGACTAGCTCGTTGATCAACAGATAGTCATGGTTTCCTGACTATGGACATTGGATGTCATTGATAACGGGATCACATCATTAGGAGAATGATGTGATGGACAAGACCCAATCCTAAGCATAGCTCAAAGATCGTGTAGTTCGTTTAGCTAGAGCTTTTCCAAATGTCAAGTATCATTTCCTTAGACCATGAGATTGTGCAACTCCCGGATACCGTAGGAGTGCTTTGGGTGTGCCAAACGTCACAACGTAACTGGGTGACCATAAAGGTACACTGCGGGTATCTCCGAAAGTGTCTGTTGGGTTGGCACGAATCGAGACTCGGATTTGTCACTCCGTATGACGGAGAGGTATCTCTGGGCCCACTCGGTAATGCATCATCATAATGAGCTCAATGTGACCAAGTGTCTGGTCACAGGATCATGCATTACGGTACGAGTAAAGTGACTTGCCGGTAATGAGATTAAATGAGGTATTGGGATATCGACGATCGAGTCTCAGGCAAGTAACGTACCGATTGACAAAGGGAATTGTATACGGGGTTGCTTAAATCCTCGACATCGTGGTTCATCCGATGAGATCATCGAGGAGCATGTGGGAGCCAACATGGGTATCCAGATCCCGCTGTTGGTTATTGACCGGAGAGGCATCTCGATCATGTCTGCATGTCTCCCGAACCCGTAGGGTCTACACACTTAAGGTTCGGTGACACTAGGGTTGTAGAGATATGAGTATGCAGTAAACCGAAAGTTGTTCGGAGTCCCGGATGAGATCCGGGACGTCACGAGGAGTTCCGGAATGGTCCGGAGGTAAAGAATTATATATAGGAAGTTAGGTTTTGGCCATCGGGAAAGTTTCGGGGGTCACCGGCATTGTACCGGGACCACCGGAAGGGTCCCGGGGATCCACCGGGTGGGGCCACCCATCCCGGAGGGCCCCATGGGTTTAAGTGGGAGGGGAACCAGCCCCTGGTGGGCTGGTGCGCCCCCCTTGCCCCCCCTGCGCCTAGGGGTGGAAACCCTAGGGGTGGGGGCACCTCCACTTGCCTTGGGGGGCAAGCCACCCCCTTGGCCGCCGCCTGTCACGCCCAATATGCGACCCTATCCAAAAGGAACTCGAAGGTCCCACCAAGGATAGACCCGCATATTGAAACGCTTTTGCAAGGTGGATATCATTACATCAACATTACATAATAGCTGGGGATACATACATAAGGCATACAATGCCACACGAATACCGCGCTTCTGGCGGGTCTCCTTCGACGTGAGCTGTGGTGCATCACCCCCAGCATCGAGGGTACACGATGACGTGTTCATGTGCGAACACACTTTTTGGCGACTCCGCTGGGGACGAAGCTTCGAACGGTCTCCAGCCCGTTCTTGCTACAAAGAGATCGTCATCTAGGGTTTGCAGTCTACAAAGGTAATATGAATACCCAATCCCCTTGTGTAGATGCAAATAATTCATATGGTGTTACTAGATCGTTCAATGAGTATACTCTATCGGCTAGCCCTAGTTTTTTCAATCATGCAACTAAGTACGTGCAAGGGCCGATTCAAAGATTTACATACTTCAACTTCTTATGACATTAGTAACATGCGCCATATGTATCCCAACTCTCATGCATCAGCAACCCCACAAATTGCTCTGCTGATGAACAACATGGTGAGTTCCGTTAATAAATTTGAAACACCTCATGTTAGAATTTCCAATTCCATGCAAAAAAGTGTTTCACCCTTTCATTCATCGGCAACTAATGTGCAATATACTAATTCAACCATGCCGATGAATGAGAGAATTGGCCATGCTACAACTGGCTATTCGGCCAGTTACTCTCAACCGTCATATGCTACACCTCATGTTAGTAATTTTTCGGCACCGTATAAAACTGTAGATGCTCATAATTCGGCTCTGCACCTTCATGGTCATAGCCTAATAAGTGAAAAATTTCCAGGAGTGCACATGCCATCATTTAATATTGTAGCATATAATGCATCCCCCACGCAATTGCATAATTTCAGCAACACCTCATTGCCGAAAGAATCTAAAAATATTGCGGAGCAATCCCTTACAGAATGGGAAGTGGTTACGTTAAAAAGGGATATAGCCCGAAATAACAAGATTAGTGCTCTTTGCCTTGAAGAACATGATAAGGGGCTAGTTCCTGATTATAATGCAATAAGAGCTAAAGTTTTGCAAGAAGATGAATCTTTGCCAATTGCTAGAATTGGCGAGCAAAAATATGGTTCTACAACAATGCATATGCCTTCACCTAGTACTATGTCATATTATACACCCCCTACACAATTGCAAAGTTTCGGCAACACCCATGTGTCATTGTTGAAAGAATCTAAAAGCATTGGGGGGCAATCATATCCGGAGTGGGCTGAAATTGAGAAAAAGCTTAAAGCCAATTTTGCTGCTCGCCGCCAGAAACAAAAACAAAAAGAATTGGCCCAAGTAAAGGAAGCATTGACAATTGGTAGAATCAATGAAAAGATGGATGATTCGAAACATGAAAGTGCTTCGGTTGAAAAAGCCGAATCAAGTAGTATATATTCTGAATCCATCAAATCCAAAGAGGCAAGCATTATTAAGAAAGGGCATGGCAAGCATAGCAAAACAAGCATGCTTGATTTTTCCGAAGTCAATGGAACCTACTTCCTGCCCTATGAGTTCCGTGCCGTAGAAATTGACAAGCCTCAAGCACAAGAGCAAGTAGCCGAACAAAGTTCGGCTGATAAGGATCTTCAAGGTAATGATGCACGGAATAAAGAAAAAGATGATGAAAAGGCGTTGGAGAGTCATCCAAAGATGAAGCTAGATATTGTTCAAGTCACACCACCATCATGCTCTCCCAACGTATTTGAAGAGGTATGCATAGTGAGTAATTTACCTATTTTCAGATTTGGTCGCAACTTCATTATTGATGCATCTATAAGAAATATTCTCATAAGTAATTTTGAAAGACCAATGAAGCAGGGCAATTTACTTGTTAGCAATAAAATTGTTTTGCAACATATCGGTCAACCCATTGCGTCATTTATAAAGACCAATAATGACTTACTGTTACAGCCAAAGCTTTCCCTGTTGCTTTATCTAAAGTTCATATCTAGTTGGGTAGCTTTGCTTATTTCGTACTTGGCTTGCACTTGGTCTCAACTGAGACATGTATGTTCTAAATATCTTCGTTTTAGAAATTTAAAGCCAAGGTTAAATTCTATTGAGGAAACCGATGCTAATGTAATATCTTATCCAAACACATCGGAGATAGAGTGGAAAACACAATGCATAGCCAAATGGGGAGATTCCAAATCTGAACCATTCGTTTGCTTATCTCCATAGCTGTTCACACACCAAGAACGGCTAGAAAACAAAAAGTATACCTTCGATTCAAACATGTGTGATCAAATCTTTGATTTGTTGTTGAAAAATAATTACATTACAGTTCTTGATCACCATGTAAAGCCATCTATCCAAGGACGAATGTATTGTAAGTTGCATGATTCGTCCAAGCATAATTTTGAGGATTGCAATATGTTTTGTCAAATAGTCAAATCGGCCATTGATAAAGGATGATTGAAATTTGTTGAAACACCAAGAGATGGCCGTTCTATTCCGATTGGTCCTGATGGCAAAAAGTTTTTGCATCGGCTGCTTCAAGCCGATCCATTTAAAGAGAAGGTAAAAACTGCAGGTGACAGGATCAAGCTTTCAAGAAAAGAAGTTGTTGAAGAGCATAATGAACATAATCTTGAGGGCGAATTCTGTTGAAGCTACAATGAAGATGCCAAGGACTGGGGGGCAGCAAGCAAATCCAATGATCGATGAAAGCAAACCAAAAGAAAACAGAGGCCAAAATAAGCGCAAGCGTAAGAGATCAAAAATCACCTTCGCTGAACTATTGGAAAAATATCAAAAGAAGAGTGAAGAGAAGATTGCTTAACGGCCAAATCATGCAAAGAAACCAAGATCACCCCCAAGGCGCAAATATGAGGATCAGTATTAGCAAAGTGAGAATTTTAATGCAACATATTCATGTCCTTATTTTGGGCCACCAATGCCAATGCCATGGATGCCTCCCTATGCTCATATAGATCCATATCCATCATGGGATAGGTATGATACAAGTGCACATTGTCCATCATATTTTAGATCATCTCACCAATATCATGCAGCTCCGAGAAGATCAACATTTGAACAATCATGTGTTAAAGACCATTTCAATCATAACGAATCGGTACAGAGCTCAAGGAAGAAGAAAGAGGTGGTCAAGCAAGTTTACCGTGTTAAAAGAGATGGTCGTAAGAGTGCAACTTCAGATTTGATCTCAAATGAAAAAGAGCCAATTAAAGTGTTGACATTGGCTACTAAAGGCAATGAGACGAAGCAACCAATTATCGAGAGTTAAAGTGCCAAATCTGAAGAAAAAAAGTTGAGAGTGCACAAGGTAAAACAAGAATTGCCATTGCTTCAAACAAAATCACAGCCGGGATGTCCACTCGGCTTATCGTATTGGCGAAAGAAGGAATTACAAAAAGTTAGTGCACAAGAGCTGAAAAAGAAGAACATGGCATGGGTTCCCAAGAGGAGCAGTCGAAATAAAAATGATGTGCAACCTTCTATTGCAACAAGTTTTACAAAAGTGAAGAAAGAGAAGGATGGAAGCCAAAAACAATTAAGCCGAAGGTTTGCCTCACCCCATCAAAATCTTCGGTTAGCACATCATCCATATTCTTCAACCATACCATTGATGCCTTTGCCATGGAATTCATCATCATATATGTAAATTACCCTCCCTGGATTTATTTTGATCGATGGAAGTGACATAATTTCCTGCATCATGAGAGGGTATTACCAAATCTCTATACATTTTATTAGCTACATTTTTTCTTGCTAATCCAAAGGGCCGAAATATTTGATTGCTATTTCATTTGTTTATTTCGGCTATACATGATTTGGAAAATGAATTCTACATGGACCTTATGTTAATGGTCGATATTTATCTATCACCCTAAGAATATGTCAAAGCATGTGTAGTATCCTAACATCGTCCTTAGTTCAATTAGAGGCCAAAACAAGGTACATGTTCATTGATATTGCCCTTGTCTTTCTAGTACTATGGAGATTATTTTTGACAGTTAAATTTGTGGCAATGGCCAAGGTGTTGGTGTTGTTTATTTATCTCCATATGGAGCTATTTTGTGAAGCCTCATGCCGCTTAAATTATTTTTGCACAATGATCAAAGCCAAATATGCATTGTCATTCGGATTGGAGCTTTGCCTTGCTATAGGTGCTATACATATTGAGGCTTCCGGTGATTCGTTATTAGTAGTGCAACAAATATCCAAGGGTTATCAATGTTTTTAAGAATCACTTATACTTTATCTTTTGGTATGTCTAGATGCAAGATTTACCTTGGGTTGCTTTAAAATTGTTCATATGTCTATACATGACAATTCGAAAGAGTTGGCACAACAAGCATCCGGCTACTATGTTAACCATGGTGTATTGCATTTCTATCAATAGCAGATGCTAGGTCTTGTCAACATAGGTAAGGCCGAATCGAAGCCCACCACTTCGGCCACTAATGAAACTTTTATGCAGACGAAGTAAGGATTGGAGGAATTTCATTCTTGATTATCTGCAAAATTCTAGCAAAAGGGTGAACAGTATGGTTCGGAGGATGGTTTGGATCTATGGAATCTTATCACCAGATTGTTATAGAAGCTGAGAAGTTTTCATCCAAGTTTGCATCAAGAGGTTCAAACAAGCAATGGCTGATATATACTTATCGTCCTAAGAACATGCAAAATGGCCGATGGAGTGTTGACATCATTCTTAGAACAAGCTATGCGGAAGTTATTTTTCGGCACACAAGCTTTGCCGAAAAACAGGGGGGCATGTGTTGACAGTAGATTTTGGCATGGTCAAAAACATAATTAATAAGACTTCAAATGGAAAAGTGCTCAAAGTGAGAAAGTTTCGTATCGTCAAAAGGACAAACTTTGATATTTGGTCCGTAGCCATCCGATCTCATCTCTAAGGCCGAAGTTGTGTTTGAAGTACTGAGATTTTGTATTCAGAACACTATTCGGCTGATTACTCCCCCAAGATGGCCTCAAATGACAAATGTTTCTACACGGTTTGTCTTCGTCTCGTTGAAACGATCGGTTTTGATATAAAAAACGTCTAAATCAGAGTTCGTATGCAAAAGTTAGAGCCAAAATAGTGTGCTGCATAAGTCTGTCCCGAAAATTTCGGGCAAAACTTCCGGGGAGGAAGTTCTGGCCCTCGTAGTCCGAGTTAGGCTATCTTTTGATATTTTGGACGGGATTTTAGTTCTTTTCTTGTACGGAAAGTCCAGCCGCCTCATATATATGTAAGAGGTGACGGCCGATTGAAGAACAACACACAATCGAACAATCAATCTATCATCTTTTACCTTTACCTTTATCACTCTCCCTTGTTCTTCTTCTTCCTCATTCTTCATTCGTTCTTCTAGTTGCAGGATGGCGATCCACGAGGCTCTAGGGGTGACTAGGTTGACCTAGGGCAGCCCATAGCCGCCGTGCGCCCTGACGGGGTCCCTCCCGGGCATGTGAGGTTTCGGGTCTACAAAAGTGCCCGCTGGATTGTCCTGCGTACCGCGCTTTCGGGGGGTCTCCTTCGACGTGAGCTGCGGTGCATCACCCCCAGCGTCGAGGGTACACGGTGACGTGTTCGTGTGTGAACAATACTCATCACTATAAGCCTGGCAAGCATTGTGACTCATGAGTTAGTTGTGGGATGAAGTATTAAGAAACAAGTAAAGAGACTTGCCCGCAATGAGATTGAACTAGGTATTGAGATACCGACGATCGAATCTCGGGCAAGTAACATACCGATGACAAAGGGAACAACATATGTTGTTATACGGTTTGACCGATAAAGATCTTCGTAGAATATGTAGGAACCAATATGAGCATCCAGGTTCCGCTATTGGTTATTGACCGGAGACGTGTCTCGGTCATGTCTACATAGTTCTCGAACCCGTAGGATCCGCACGCTTAATGTTTGATGATGATTGGTATTATAAGTTTATGTGTTTTGATGTACCGAAGGTAGTTCGGAGTTCCGGATGTGATCACGAACATGAAGAGGAGTCTCGAAATGGTCGAGACATGAAGATTGATATATTGGATGACTATGTTTGGACATCGGAATGGTTCCGGATGAGTTCGGGCATTTAAGGGAGTACCGGGGGGCTTACCGGAACCCCCCAGGGAGTGTATGGGCCTTATTGGGCCATAGTGGGAGAGAGGAGGCGGTGGCCAGGTGGAGGGCGCCCCCCTTGGGCACGCCATAGATGGCCGGCCCTGCCCCTCCTCCACTCCTTTATATACGGGGGAGGGGGGCACTGAGGGAGTCCTGGATTAGGGGGTATCCGGACAGCCGGACTATATACATCGTCTGGACTATTGAAGCATGAAGATACAAGACTCAAGACTTCGCCCCGTGTCCGGATGGGACTCTCCTTTGCGTGGAAGACAAGCTTGGCGATCCGAATATTGTGTTTCCTTCCTTGTAACCGACTCCATGTAAACCCTAGCCCTCTCCGGTGTCTATATAAACCGGAGAGGATGGTCCTTAGAAGGCCGATCACAATTACAATCATACTATCATAGGCTAGCTCTTAGGGTTTAGCCTCTATGATCTCGTGGTACATCTACTCTTGTACTACTCATATCTTCAATATTAATCAAGCAGGAAGTAGGGTTCTACCTCCATCGAGAGGGCCCGAACATGGGTAAACATTGTGTCCCTTGCTTCCTGTTACCATCAGCCTAAGACGCATAGATCGGGACCCCCTACCCGAGATCCGCCGGTTTTGACACCGACATTGGTGCTTTCATTGAGATTTCCTCTGTGTCGTCGCTTTGAGGCTTGATGGCGTCTTCAATCGCGAACAACACCGTCCAGGGCGAGACTTTTCTCCCCGGACAGATCTTAGTGTTCAGTGGCTTCACACTGCGGGCCAATTCGCTTGGCCATGTGGAGCAGATCGACAACTACGCCACTGGCCACCAGGTCAGGTTCGGAAACTTGAACTACACGGCGGATATTCGCGGAGACTTGATCTTTGATGGATTCGGGTCCGTGCCAGGAGCGCCGGACAGTCACGACGAGCACGGCCTAGACCTGCTGTTGGACAATGTTCGGGATATCATCCCTGCAGTAGCCCGGATCTAAATCCGGAGCAGGTCGCGTTGCCCAAGGACGGAGGGGTGGACCCCGCCCCGCAGGCCGCACACTCATCGGCGTTGGAGCCGAACACAGGTCTCACCTCTGTTGAGGCCTGTAACCCCGGGCCCCCAGACTCGTATCCGGTTGTTGGTTCCGGTCCGCATACCCTCGAGCCAGCCAAGCCAGGTTGGGCTCCAGAAATGGAGTTTACCGCTGCGGACATCTTTCAGCACTCGCCCGACATGCTGAACTCATTAAAGTCTCTCTCTTTGTAAGGAGGCTCCGGGCCGAACTATGTCCAGCTTGAGTGGGAAGCAGGCGACGAAGGAATTCGCTGCCCACCCACCACCCACTTCATTGCCACGGTCGATGATTTAACCGACGTGCTTGAGTTCGACTCCGAAGACATCGATGGTATGGACGACGATGCAGGAGACACACAGGAGCCACCGCCCACAGGGCGGTGGACAACCACCTCTTCATACAATATATATATGGTGGACACTCCAAAAGAAACAACTGGTGATGAGGCAATGGAGGATAACCCCTCCAAGAAGAAAGCAAAACATGGGCGTCGCCAGTGCCGCTCCAAGCCCTGCCAAGGCAATACCGGCACCGGAGACGAAAACAATCCGGACGGTGCCGAAGATGAATACAACCCCAATCAGCCCGCCTTCGAGCAGGCCGAACAGGAGGATGGGCAGGACAACCCAGATGAACAGGCGACGGACTGGTATCCGAAGGAGGACAACTACATGCCCCCCTCCGAAGACAAGATTAGCCTCGACGACGACGAGTTCGGCGTGCCTGAGGACCCTGTGGAGCAGGAGCGCTTCAAGCGCCGGCTTATTGCCACTGCGAGGAGCCTGAAGAAGAAGCAACAATAGCTTCAAGCTGATCAAGACCTGCTCACACCGAGAATTTAAATTAATCCATCGGAGAAGAAAAGAGACGAAGAATAATGAACTTGAAGCTCCGTTAGTATCTTCTTGAGAATCACCGGATAAGAGCATTGAAAGAAAAAGAATGGAGAGACTTCACATCAATAAAAGGATACTTGATTAAGAAATTTGAGTCCTTGAAGAAAAAGGGTGGGAGGGCGGGAAAACAAGGACAACTTGGGACGGATGAAACAAACACCGTTGAGAAACTTAGAATTGATCTCGCAAACGTTGAAATGATCGGATCCACTTGAAGAGAAGCACACCGGTTGGAAAGAACTGACATGACAATCTCGATGATCAAAAGGATTAGTACCCCCATAGAAATATGAGAACACCGCTTGAAAGGTATGGAATCAACACTTGACATTGAAGCAACTCGAATACCACAAATAAAACAAAACAAAGGATTTGGCTTGCAGAATAAGCCGGAACAAACAATGATAGATCCCATATCGTATCATGTGTCTGTTGGAAAGATAAAACTAGAGCTACTTGAATTCCCACCTATAAAACTCCCGAAACTTTCTGGTTATGCAATCTGGTGTTGGGGATACAGGGGAAGCAATATATCTCACCCAAACTAACAATCCCTACATCAAGCTGTATCCATCCATCAACACATAACCAAGAAACCTTCGGAAATCATGTACCTCAACCTTCGAAAAGCATCCGTTATACGAGCTATGGAAATACTCCCGAACTCCCGCCCCAGTACTGGGTGGCGTCGAGGTTATCTCACCAACAACTGCATAAAAGAGATTTTCGATGTCGGCAAAACTCAGGTATTCCAGAACTGCAACGATAAAATTGTGACGACAACACCTCGGAGCTCAACTCCCCGGGTCAATGCCACATAATAGACAGGAGGCACCAAGAACAATGTTCTCGTCACAAAACTATCGGAACGATTCCAAGATACCCGCGTGATCCTAAAAAACTTTTTTTAGTGAAATTTGAGGAGAGGAAAGTCAAAACATCTACGTCAAGAGAACACACCAGAGCGACGAAGGGGCTGAGGAGTAAAAAGAATCCTACTCTCCGATATATATAATCCTAAGATTCAAAATAGTTTTCTTCTAGACTCAACAACGGCCAACAATCAAGGGGGCTCCTATGGTCGGTCGAGGCTCTGATTACCAACTTGTCACGCCCAATATGCAATACTATCCTAAAGAGACTCGAAGGTCCCACCAAGGATAGAACCGCATATTGAAATGCTTTGCAAGGTGGATATCATTACATCAACATTACATAATAGATGGGGATACATACATAAGGCATACAATGCCACACGAATACAACATCACAATACATAAGAGCATCATCCAACTACGGATGAAACACAAACAGAAACTCAAACGACATCCACCCTGCTTGCCCAGGCTACCGACCTGGAACCTATCCCCTGATCGAAGAAGAAGCAGAAGAAGAACTCCAAAACAAGCAAACATTGCTCTCGCGTCATGATCATCGCATAACCTTTACCTGCAACTGTTGTTGTAGTAATCTGTGAGCCACGAGGACTCAGCAATCCCGTTACCATGGGTATCAAGACTAGCCAAGCTTAAAGGGAAAGGAAGGGGTAAAGTGGTGAGGTTGCAGCAGCGACTAAGCATATATGGTGGCTAACATACGCAAATAAGAGCGAGAAGAGAGCAAGCGGAACGGTCGTGAAGCTAGCAATGATCAAGAAGTGATCCTGAACTCCTGCTTACGTCAATCATAACCCAAAACCGTGTTCACTTCCCGGAATCCACCGAAAAGAGACCATCACGGCTACACACACGATTGATGCGTTTTAATTCGGGTCTGGTGTCAAGTTATCTACAACCGGACATTAACAAATTCCCATCTGCTACATAACCGCGGGCACGGCTTTCGAAAGTTTATACCCTGCAGGGGTGTCCCAACTTAGCCCATGATAAGCTCTCGCGATCAACGAAGGATATACCTTCTCCCAGGAAGACCCGATCAGACTCGGAATCCCGGTTTACAAGACATTTCGACAATGGTAAAACAAGACCAGCAAAGCCGCCCGATGCGCCGACAATCCCGATAGGAGCTGCACATATCTCGTTCTCAGGGCAACACCGGATGAGCAATCCGTACAACTAAAACCAGACCTCAGGTTTCCACGAGGGGGCGCTGCAAAGGGCTCTAATTCGGACCAACACTTAGACAAGCATTGGCCCGGGGGGGGGGGCTAAAATAAAGATGACCCTTGGGCTCCGGAAACCCAAGGGAAAAAGGGCTAGGTGAGGCAAATGGTAAAACCAAGGTTGGGCCTTGCTGGAGGAGTTTTATTCAAAGCGAACTATCAAGGGGGTCCCATAAATCACCCAACCGCGTAAGGAACGCAAAATCCGGGAACATAACACCGGTATGACGGAAACTAGGGCGGCAAGAGTGGAACAAAACACCAGGCATAAGGCCGAGTCTTCCACCCTTTACCAAGTATATAGATGCATTAATAATATAAGAGATATTGTGATATCCCAAACATAATCCTGTCCATCATGGAGCAATCTTCAACTTCACCTGCAACTAGCAATGCTATAAGAGGGCTTAGCAAAGCGGTAACATATCCAAGCAATGGTTTGCTAGGAAGGGTGTCAAAGGTTAGAGGTTCATGGCAATATGGGAGGCTTGATAAACAGGTGATAGGTAGCGCAGCATAGCGATAGAACGAAGCAACTAGCATAGCAATGATAGTAGTGAGATCCAGGGTAGCGGTCATCTTGCCTGGAATCCTGCAAGGAAGAAGAACGAGTCCATGAAGAAGACAAATGGATGTAGACGAACGAATCCTCACAACCGCAACATTACCGGAACTAAGAAGCAACACCAGAAAGAAACAAACAACATGATAAATGCACAAGCATAAACATGGCATGATGCACAATCAAGTATGATGCATGTCCGGTTTAAAGAGCATGGCATGGCAAAATGCAACAAACAACACTACAAGTTAAGTGGAGCTCAATATGCAACGAGTTGCATATTGACGAAACACCACATCGATTTTTTAGTTCTCTCTCGGTTTTGTACCCAACAATATTAAATGTTGTTAAACATGGCAAGACGTGAAGTATGACAAAACTAACTATTTAGGCAAGTTTAAATGAGGCCGGAACAACAAACAACAATTCCGGAAAAATCCCCATATGCAAATTATGAATTTGGTACTGTTCTGTCCTAAACCATATTTTAGAGTTGTTAAACAGTAAAACAAAGTGCACCATGTTAATCTAGGCATTTTTCCACCCCATTTACATATAAAGAACATTTAATTCCGAGCTACGGTTATTTAGTTATGAAATAAATCATTTTAACATGGCATTTGAGCAAATTTAAACAAACAGCATTTTAAAAATTTTAAACATGGATGAAAATAGCAGATTATGAAACTAGATGAAAAACTAAGCATTTTACATATATAAATCATTTTAATCCGATGCACCAATTGTGAGTTATTAAATGCATGATCTAGAGGGACTTTTCTGTAAAACAGTAAAACTCTGGATAAATAGCAAATTCGCAGCAGGAAAAAAAAACAACAGTGGGCCGAATCTAGTCTACCGAGCTGCAGAGGACAGGGGCGCTTGGGGGGTTTCTCACCCATGGGCTTGGCCGGGTCGGTGGAGAGGCTTGGGGCAGGCGGAGCTAGCTGGGCCGAGGCGAGGCCGGCCCAGGCGCGTGCGGTCGAGCGAGGCGCGGTCAACGCTCGAGCGGGCGAGTTGCTGCTGCTCTCGTAACTGAAGAACAGAGGCGACAACAGCAGGTTCAGGCGGCGATGGAGTTGGGGCTCCGGCGGCGGGAGGGGCTTGAAACGCAGGGGCGGCAAGGGCGAACACGGGGAAGACGGATCCATCTGTTTCCCGGCTGGAACGGGTGCAAAACGGCAGCGAGGCGAAGATTGAACATGGCGTCCATGGGGTTCCTGTGGGAAAAGTAAGAGAGAGCAGAGAGATTAGAGAGAGAGAGACGGTGAGATGGAGAGGGGGAAAAGAGAGAGGGCTGACGGGGCACTCATCTCCGGCGAGGCTGGAGCGTATAGGAGGCTGGGACGAGCGGGACGACGATGGAGCGCGAGGAAGCAGGGGCTCGCGAGGGGCGCTCGGGGTTTGCGGAGGAGGAGCGGTGACGCGGTGCGCGAGATGAAGACGAGCAGGGGCGATGCAGCCCTGCAGCAGGGGAAGCAGAAGGAGGCCCCATGGACGAGCTCCTGTTCGTTCCGGCAGACAGCGGGCGAGGAACTCGGGCGCCTCGACGCAGAGGTACCATGGATCGAGAGGATGGAGCTCGAGGACGGGAGGATCCAGGAGGCGGGGATGGCGGGCGTTGGGCAGAGGAGGAGCTTCTCTCTTGTTGGCTTGAGCGAGGCAAGGAGGAGGATTTGGTGGTGGTTGGCTGGCTCGATTGGATGGAGGAGGAGATGGATGGTTCGGTGGTGGCTGGATTGGATCGGGCAAGATCCCGAGGAAGGAGGAGCCTTGTCCTTGCGCACTGGTTGGCCTGGTGGAGAGATCGAGGAGAGGTAGGTAGGGTGGCGGCAGTGAAGAGGATTTGGATGGATTGGACAGGCTAGGGCTAGGGTTTGACTGCTTATATAGCAGATGGTAGGTATGATGGGACATTTGGATCATTGGATTGGGATCGGACGGTCGAGAATAAAGGTTAGGAAAATCCAAATAATGAACCGAATATGTTTTTAGGGGTTGTTTGGGGTTGATCCGGACCCGTCGGTAACGACAGCTCGGGCCGGGTTCGGGGAAGTTTCGGACACGCACGCAAGGGGGGGGGTTTGTTGGTCTCGAAGAAAGAGAGAAGAGAGGGGTCCAATTGGTCTGAGAGAAGGTCAACAAGGACAAGCGGTCTGACAACAGGGACTCAAAAACCCTGGTTGGTCTCGGAACGGTCAACGAAGGCAAGGGGTTTGATGAGCTCAGAAAGGAGAGAGAAGAGAGCGGTCTGGTTGATCTGAGAGAAAGTCAACCGAGACACGGAAGAAGCGGCAACTACGAGTGAATGCAAGTTTTAAAACAATGACAACAACGAGTGCCGATGCAATGCAAATGATGCGATGAAATGCATGACATCAACAAAATGCAAAACGAAAGACCAAAACCCAACCACGAAGGAAAATAATATATCGCATCTCCGGAAAAGGCAAGCGTTGAAGTTACGAATATGGAAAGTTACATCCGGGGCGCTACAACACTCCACCACTACAAGAGGATCTCGTCCCGAGATCTAGGATGGCACCGGAGGGAAAAGAAAGAGGAAGATAAGAGGTAAAACTAAGTTGCTTCTTTGACGAACGAGTGAAACCATGAACCTTGAGAGGTTGAGCAAATTGAAAGAAACAAAACAACCAAGATTGCAAACAGTCCGTTAGAAAAGAGGAACAGGGAACATTACGAGAACCTGACGGTTGCAAAGACACGAATCAAGAGTTTAATGGACAAGATAGAATTCGAAACCACTCCGGTTAAAACAAGATAAGAATGAATAAGAATGATATAATTTTGACAGCACTCCGACTGTAAATGGAAGAAATTGAACATGAACTTGACAAGATGAGAGGATACTTGATGAAATCAACAACACACTACCTCCAGAACTATTGAAAGAATGGCACAAGGGGTAAAAAAAGATTTCAGACAGCTCTCCGGTTGAGGAAGGAGGCAAAACTTGATAAGATGAGAGAACTCGAATGAAAGCACGACAGGCCGGTTAAATGGATAAGCATGAAAAGAACACGATCTTGACAAAACAAGGTGATGAGTGAAGAGCACAACATCACAATGCCTCCGGAAGAAAGAATAGAAGATAGATCATTGGAATAACAGAATGGAGGGGAAATGCCAATTTCTGCCACAAAAAAACTTGGAAAGCACCCTTCCAAGAAGGTTTTAACGGAGTTGTTGGAAAACCAACAACGAAAAGAATAAGCTTGTAGTGGGCTTATGGAAAACATCTCAAAATTATGCGGTGACAACCGGCCACTAACGGAAACAATTGCTTGCTTGAGAACAACGAAGAGATGAAAAACCTCTTTCACCGAGAAGGATATGGAGAAAGCTTGGAGCATTGATAAGCACCACAAATAGGAACATTCCTTAGGGAAGGCTTTAGGTGAAATCTATACCAAGATAACTCCAAACAAGAGATTGATGGATTTAAAATACCTCATTCTTAACAACATGTGAATCACGAAGCATGAATGGAAATTGTCAAGAATGATATAACACCACCTCAAAAGATAAGGTAGAAAGATTGCACTTCAGAATGCAAGATGAAGAATTCTTGAACTCCTCAAAACAAAAAATGTGTTGAGCACCATGTTTATTTTAGAGTATAGCTTAGCGGATCATAGCTTCGAGAGAAATCTTGAAGAACAATTGAAGAATGAAAAGAATCCTTGATGAACCACCATGTAGAGCCTCCATGAAGAACTCCGGTAATAAAAGGATGATAAAAAGAAAGAGAAGTTGAAAACACAAGGTGAAGCCTTGCGATGATTTAGATGGAGCTACGAAATGAGATAAAGCGGAAAACTTGGAACTCCGGAAAAGAAAAGATGAAGCATCTCGAACCGAGAAAAATAACATGATGAACAACTCTGGAAAGAAGAAACTAGATTACTTGGATGAAATAATAATAAGAATTACATTATGCCTATCCTTCACCAATTTAAATTGATGACAAGCAACGGATTTGGCATACTACTTATTCTCGTAGAAAGGATTAAGAGAGATATAGTGTAAACTTGAGAAGGTATAGATGGAACCACCGGTGGGATTTGGAAACAATGAATATTTGATATGATAACGAAGGAAGTGAAATCTTGAATGAACCACCGTAAAATTGAAAAGGAACGAAGTAAAGGGGTGAATCACCGGTAAGAATTAGAGAACGAATGAAGATACTTGAGGGAATTTAGATACATGAGAACGAAGAGATCACGAGCTAATTAGAGAATACTTGAGCGATGCACCACTAAGATTTGGATAACGAGAGCTGAAGGTTGAGAATGAGGAATTATGACATGATGGCCTTCGGAGAAAAGAAATGGAAACAACTCATGTAATGCTTCGGATGGGTGAAAAGGATTCTCATAATCGAAAACAATTATGAGAGGATGGCATCAAGCTAGAACCATGAATCTTCAGGAGAACGGACCAAGATTTACGAGAAATCCTTCTTCGGTCTTCAAATGTTGAGAATGATGATGAGAACCACCATGAATTGTTGAGATACTCCGGGAGAATTAAAAGAGGAAAGGTTGAGCCAAAGATGGAAAGAATTTGAAAACGACCTTGGAGAAGGCATGTGACTGACGAAAATTCATTCTTACGTCAAACTTCGAAAGACTTTGGGAATCGCTCCGGATAAATTAGAAGAGTCAGGTAAGATCCTGGGAAAAGACTTGTGGGTTAGGGCCCACTCGAAAGAAACATCATTGAAGGATTGCTTGAAATAGAGATTGCACTGGTAGAATTTAATATCTAGAATGAGAGAAAAACCTTGAAGTAACTCGAACAGATTAAGAATGGAAACATGATACTTCTAAGATATCTTGAGCACTCCGGATAAGAATAGAGAGAGGTGAACAAATAATAGAGCCTTGGATAAGAAATTCACATGGGAAGATATGTGAAACAACAGGAAGAGATATGATAACACCGAGAATTTAAATTAATCCATCGGAGAAGAAAAGAGACGAAGAATAATGAACTTGAAGCTCCGTTAGTATCTTCTTGAGAATCACCGGATAAGAGCATTGAAAGAAAAAGAATGGAGAGACTTCACATCAATAAAAGGATACTTGATTAAGAAATCTGAGTCCTTGAAGAAAAAGGGTGGGAGGGCGGGGAAACAAGGACAACTTGGGACGGATGAAACAAACACCATTGAGAAACTTAGAATTGATCTCGCAAATGTTGAAATGATCGGATCCACTTGAAGAGAAGCACACCGGTTGGAAAGAATTGACATGACAATCTCGATGATCAAAAGGATTAGTACCCCCATAGAAATATGAGAACACCGCTTGAAAGGTATGGAATCAACACTTGACATTGAAGCAACTCGAATACCACAAATAAAACAAAGCAAAGGATTTGGCTTGCAGAATAAGCCGGAACAAACAATGATAGATCCCATATCGTATCATGTGTCTGTTGGAAAGATAAAACTAGAGCTACTTGAATTCCCACCTATAAAACTCCCGAAACTTTCTGGTTATGCAATCTAGTGTTGGGGATACACGGGAAGCAATATATCTCACCCAAACTAACAATCCCTACATCCAGCTGTATCCATCCGTCAACACATAACCAAGAAACCTTCGGAAATCGTGTACCTCAACCTTCGAAAAGCATCCATTATATGAGCTATGGCAATACTCCCGAACTCCCGCCCTAGTACTGGGTGGCGTCGAGGTTATCTCACCAACAACTGCATAAAAGAGATTTTCGATGTCGGCAAAACTCAGGTATTCCAGAACTGCAACGATAAAATTGTGATGACAACACCTCGGAGCTCAACTCCCCGGGTCAATGCCACATAATAGACAGGAGGCACCAAGAACAATGTTCTCGTCACAAAACCATTGGAACGATTCCAAGATACCTGCGTGATCCTAAAAAAAAATTTAGTGAAGTTTGAGGAGAGGAAAGTCAAGACATCTACGTCAAGAGACCTAACCAGAGCGACGAAGGGGCTGAGGAGTAAAAAGAATCCTACTCTCCGATATATATAATCCTAAGACTCAAAATAGTTTTCTTCTAGACTCAACAACGGCCAACAATCAAGGGGTCTCCTATGGTTGGTCGAGGCTCTGATTACCAACTTGTCACGCCCAATATGCGATACTATCCTAAAGAGACTCGAAGGTCCCACCAAGGATAGAACCGCATATTGAAACGCTTTGCAAGGTGGATATCATTACATCAACATTACATAATAGATGGGGATACATACATAAGGCATACAATGCCACACGAATACAACATCACAATACATAAGAGCATCATCCAACTACGGATGAAACACAAACAGAAACTCAAACGACATCCACCCTGCTAGCCCAGGCTACCGACCTGGAACCTATCCCCTGATCGAAGAAGAAGCAGAAGAAGAACTCCAAAACAAGCAAACATTGCTCTCGCATCATGATCATCGCATAACCTTTACCTGCAACTGTTGTTGTAGTAATCTATGAGCCACGAGGAATCAGCAATCCCATTACCATGGGTATCAAGACTAGAAAAGCTTAAAGGGAAAGGAAGGGGTAAAGTGGTGAGGTTGCAGCAGCGACTAAGCATATATGGTGGCTAACATACGCAAATAAGAGCGAGAAGAGAGCAAGCGGAACGGTCGTGAAGCTAGCAATGATCAAGAAGTGATCCTGAGTTCCTGCTTACGTCAATCATAACCCAAAACCGTGTTCACTTCCCGGACTCCGCCGAAAAGAGACTATCACGGCTACACACACGATTGATGTGTTTTAATTCGGATCTGGTGTCAAGTTATCTACAACCGGACATTAACAAATTCCCATCCGCCACATAACCGCGGGCACGGCTTTCGAAAGTTTATACCCTGCAGGGGTGTCCCAACTTAGCCCATGATAAGCTCTCGCGATCAACGAATGATATACCTTCTCTCAGGAAGACCCGATAAGACTCGGAATCCCGGTTTACAAGACATTTCGACAATGGTAAAACAAGACCAGCAAAGCCGCCCGATGCATCGACAATCCCGATAGGAGCTGCACATATCTCGTTCTCAGGGCAACACCGGATGAGCAATCCGTACAACTAAAACCAGACCTCAAGTTTCCCTGAGGGGGCGCTGCAAAGGGCTCTAGTTCGGACCAACACTTAGACAAGCATTGGCCTGGGGGGGGGCTAAAATAAAGATGACCCTTGGGCTCCGGAAACCCAAGGAAAAAAGGGCTAGGTGAGGCAAATGGTAAAAGCAAGGTTGGGCCTTGCTGGAGGAGTTTTATTCAAAGCGAACTGTCAAGGGGGTCCCATAAATCACCCAACCGCGTAAGGAACGCAAAATCCGGGAACATAACCCCGGTATGATGGAAGCAAGGGCGGCAAGAGTGGAACAAAACACCAGGCATAAGGCTGAGTCTTCCACCCTTTACCAAGTATATAGATGCATTAATAATATAAGAGATATTGTGATATCCCAAACATAATCTTGTCCATCATGGAGCAATCTTCAACTTCACCTGCAACTAGCAACACTATAAGAGGGCTTAGCAAAGCGGTAACATAGCCAAGCAATGGTTTGCTAGGAAGGGTGTCAAAGGTTAGAGGTTCATGGCAATATGGGAGGCTTGATAAATAGGTGATAGGTAGCACAACATAGCGATAGAACGAAGCAACTAGCATAGCAATGATAGTAGTGAGATCCAGGATAGCGGTCATCTTGCCTGAAATCCCGCAAGGAAGAAGAACGAGTCCATGAAGAAGACAAACGGATGTAGACGAACGAATCCTCACAACTGCAACATTACCGGAACTAAGAAGCAACACCGGAAAGAAACAAACAACATGATAAATGCACAAGCATAAACATGGCATGATGCACAATCAAGTATGATGCATGTCCTGTTTAAAGAGCATGGCATGGCAAAATGCAACAAACAACACTACAAGTTAAGTGGAGCTCAATATGCAACGAGATGCATATTGACGAAACACCACATCGATTATTTAGTTCTCTCTCGGTTTTGTACCCAACAATATTAAATGTTTTTAAACATGGCAAGAGGTGAAGTATGACAAAACTAACTATTTAGGCAAGTTTAAATGAGGCCGGAACAACAAACAACAATTCCGGAAAAATCCCCATATGCAAATTATGAATTTGGTACTGTTCTGTCCTAAACCATATTTTAGAGTTGTTAAACAGTAAAACAAAGTGCACCATGTTAATCTAGGCATTTTTCCACCCCATTTACATATAAAGTACATTTAATTCTAAGCTACGGTTATTTAGTTATGAAATAAATCATTTTAACATGACATTTAAGCAAATTTAAACAAACAGCATTTTAAACATTTTAAACATGGATGATAATAGCAGATTATGAAACTAGATGAAAAACCAAGCATTTTACATATATAAATCATTTTAATCTGATGCACCAATTGTGAGTTATTAAATGCATGATCTAGAGGGACTTTTCTGTAAAACAGTAAAACTCTGGATAAATAGCAAATTCGCAGTAGGGAAAAAACCACAGTGGGCCAAATCTAGTCTACCGGGCTGCACAGGACAGGGGCGCTTGGGGTGTTTCTCGCCCATGGGCTTGGCCCGGTCTCTGGAGAGGCTTGGGGCAGGCGGAGCTAGCTGGGCCGAGGCGAGGCCGGGCCAGGCGCGTGCGGTCGAGCGAGGCGCGGTCAACGCTCGAGCGGGCGAGCTGCTGCTGCTCTCGTAACTGAAGAACAGAGGCGACAGCAGCAGGTTCAGGCGGCGATGGACTTGGGGCTCCGGCGGCGGGAGGGACTTGAAGCGCAGGGGCGGCGAGGGCGAACACGGGGAAGACGGATCCATCCGTTTCCCGGCTGGAACGGGTGCAAAACGGCAGCGAGGCGAAGCTTGAACATGGCGTCCATGGGGTTCCTGTGGGCAAAGGAAGAGAGAGCGGAGAGATTAGAGAGAGGCGGTGAGATGGAGAAGGGGAAAAGAGAGAGGGCTGACGGGGCACTCATCTCCGGCGAGGTTGGAGCGTATAGGAGGCTGGGACGAGCGGGACGACGACGGAGCGCGAGGAAGCAGGGGCTCGCGAGGGGCGCTCGGGGTTTGTGGAGGAGGAGCGGTGACGCGGTGCGCGAGATGAAGACGAGCAGGGGCGATGCAGCCCTGCAGCAGGGGAAGCAGAAGGAGGCCCCATGGACGAGCTCCTGCTCGTTCCGGCGGACAGCGGGCGAGGAACTTGGGCGCCTCGACCCACAGGTACCATGGATCGAGAGGATGGAGCTCGAGGACGGGAGGATCCAGGAGGCGGGGATGGCGGGCGTCGGGCAGAGGAGGAGCTTCTCTCTTGTTGGCTTGAGCGAGGCAAGGAGGAGGATTTGGTGGTGGTTGGCTGGCTCGATTGGATGGAGGAGTAGATGGATGGTTCGGTGGTGGCTGGATTGGATCGGGCAAGATCCCGAGGAAGGAGGAGCCTTGTCCTTGCGCACTGGTTGGCCTGGTGGAGAGATCGAGGAGAGGTAGGTAGGGTGGCGGCGGTGAAGAGGATGTGGATGGATTGGACAGGCTAGGGCTAGTGTTTGACTGCTTATATAGTAGATGGTAGGTATGATGGGGCATTTGGATCATCGGATTGGGATCGGACGGTCGAGAATAAAGGTTAGGAAAATCCAAATAATGAACCGAATATGTTTTTAGGGGGTGTTTGGGGTTGATCCGAACCCATTGGTAACGACAGCTCGGGCCGGGTTCGGGGAAGTTTCGGACACGCACGCAAGGGGAGGGGGGTTTGTTGGTCTCGGAGAAAGAGAGAAGAGATGGGTCCAATTGGTCTGAGAGAAGGTCAACAAGGACAAGCGGTCTGACAACAAGGACTCGAAAAACCTGGTTGGTCTCGAAACGGTCAACAAAGGCAAGGGGTTTGATGAGCTCAGAAAGGAGAGAGAAGAGAGCAGTCCGGTTGATCTGAGAGAAAGTCAACCGAGACACGGAAGAAGCGGCAACTACGAGTGAATGCAAGTTTTAAAACAATGACAGCAACGAGTGCCGATGCAATGCAAATGATGCGATGAAATGCATGACATCAACAAAATGCAAAATGAAAGACCAAAACCCAACCACGAAGGAAAATAATATATGGCATCTCCGGAAAAGGCAAGAGTTGGAGTTACGAATATGGAAAGTTACATCCGGGGCGTTACAACACTCCACCACTACAAGAGGATCTCGTCCCGAGATCTAGGATGGCACCGGAGGGAAAAGAAAGAGGAAGATAAGAGGTAAAACTAAGTTGCTTCTTTGACGAACGAGTGAAACCATGAACCTTGAGAGGTTGAGAAAATTGAAAGAAACAAAACGACCAAGATTGCAAACAGTCCGTTAGAAAAGAGGAACAAGGAACATTACGAGAACTTGACGGTTGCAAAGACACGAATCAAGAGTTTAATGGACAAGATAGAATTCGAAACCACTCCGGTTAAAACAAGATAAGAATGAATAAGAATGATATAATTTTGACAGCACTCCGACTGTAAATGGAAGAAATTGAACATGAACTTGACAAGATGAGAGGATACTTGATGAAATCAACAACACACTACCTCCAGAACTATTGAAAGAATGGCACAAGGGGTAAGAAAGATTTCAGACAGCTCTCCGGTTGAGGAAGGAGGCAAAACTTGATAAGATGAGAAAACTCGAATGAAAACACGACACGCCGGTTAAATGGATAAGCATGAAAAGAACATGATCTTGACAAAACGAGGTGATGAGTGAAGAGCACAACATCACAATGCCTCCGGAAGAAAGAATAGAAGATAGATCATTGGAATAACAGAATGGAGAAGAAATGCCATTTGCTTGCTTGAGAACAACAAAGAGATGAAAAACCTCTTTCGCCGAGAAGGATATGGAGAAAGCTTGGATCATTGATAAGCACCACAAATAGCAACATTCCTTAGGGAAGGCTTTAGGTGAAATCTATACCAAGATAACTCCAAAGAAGAGATTGATGGATTTAAAATACCTCATTCTTAACAACATGTGAATCACGAAGCATGAATGGAAATTGTCAAGAATGATATAACACCACCTCAAAAGATAAGGTAGAAAGAATTGCACTTCAGAATGCAAGATGAAGAATTCTTGAACTCCTCAAAACAAAACATGTGTTGAGCACCATGTTTATTTTAGAGTATAGCTTAGCGGATCATAGCTTCGAGAGAAATCTTGAAGAACAATTGAAGAATGAAAAGAATCCTTGACGAACCACCATGTAGAGCCTCCATGAAGAACTCCGGTAATAAAAGGATGATAAAAAGAAAGAAAAGTTGAAAACACAAGGTGAAGCCTTGCGATGATTTAGATGGAGCTACGAAATGAGATAAAGCGGAAAACTTGGAACTCCGGAAAAGAAAAGATGAAGCATCTCGAACCGAGAAAAATAACATGATGAACAACTCTGGAAAGAAGAAACTAGATTACTTGGATGAAACAATAATAAGAATTACATTATGCCCATCCTTCACCAATTTAAATTGATGACAAGCAACGGATTTGGCATACTACTTATTCTCGTAGAAGGATTAAGAGAGATATAGCGTAAACTTGAGAAGGTATAGATGGAACCACTGGTGGGATTTGGAAACAATGAATATTTGATATGATAACGAAGGAAGTGAAATCTTGAATGAACCACCGTAAAATTGAAAACGAACGAAGTAAAGGGGTGAATCACCGGTAAGAATTAGAGAACGAATGAAGATACTTGAGGGAATTTAGATACATGAGAACGAAGAGATCACGAGCTGATTAGAGAATACTTGAGCGATGCACCACTAAGATTTGGATAACGAGAGCTGAAGGTTGAGAATGAGGAATTATGACATGATGGCCTTTGGAGAAAAGAAATGGAAACAACTCATGAAATGCTTCGGATGGTTGAAAAGGATTCTCATAATCGAAAACAATTATGAGAGGATGGCATCAAGCTAGAACCATGAATCTTCAGGAGAACGGACCAAGATTTACGAGAAATCCTTCTTCGGTCTTCAAATGTTGAGAATGATGATGAGAACCACCATGAATTGTTGAGATACTCCGGGAGAATTAAAAGAGGAAAGGTTGAGCCAAAGATGGAAAGAATTTGAAAACGACCTTGGAGAAGGCATGTGACTGACGAAAATTCATTCTTACGTCAAACTTCGAAAGACTTTGGGAATCGCTCCGGATAAATTAGAAGAGTCAGGTAAGATCCTGGGAAAAGACCTGTGGGTTAGGGCCCACTCGAAAGAAACATCATTGAAGGATTGCTTGAAATAGAGATTGCACCGGTAGAATTAAATATCTAGAATGAGAGAAAAATCTTGAAGTAACTCGAACAGATTAAGAATGGAAACATGATACTTCTAAGATATCTTGAGCACTCCGGATAAGAATAGAGAGAGGTGAACAAATAATAGAGCCTTGGATAAGAAATTCACATGGGAAGATATGTGAAACAACAGGAAGAGATATGATAACACCGAGAATTTAAATTAATCCATCGGAGAAGAAAAGAGACGAAGAATAATGAACTTGAAGCTCCGTTAGTATCTTCTTGAGAATCACCGGAAAAGAGCATTGAAAGAAAAGGAATGGAGATACTTCACATCAATAAAAGGATACTTGATTAAGAAATCTGAGTCCTTGAAGAAAAAGGGAGGGAGGGCGGGAAAACAAGGACAACTTGGGACGGATGAAACAAACACCGTTGAGAAACTTAGAATTGATCTCGCAAATGTTGAAATGATCGGATCCACTTGAAGAGAAGCACACCGGTTGGAAAAAATTGACATGACAATCTCGATGATCAAAAGGATTAGTATCCCCATAGAAATATGAGAACACCGCTTGAAAGGTATGGAATCAACACTTGACATTGAAGCAACTCGAATACCACAAATAAAACAAAACAAAGGATTTGGCTTGCAGAATAAGCCGGAACAAACAATGATAGATCCCATATCATATCATGTGTCTGTTGGAAAGATAAAACTAGAGCTACTTGAATTCCCACCTATAAAACTCCCGAAACTTTCTGGTTATGCAATCTGGTGTTAGGGATATAGGGGAAGCAATATATCTCACCCAAACTAACAATCCCTACATCCAGCTGTATCCATCCGTCTACACATAACCAAGAAACCTTCGGAAATCGTGTACCTCAACCTTCGAAAAGCATCCGTTATATGAGCTATGGCAATACTCCCGAACTCCCGCCCCAGTACTGGGTGGCGTCGAGGTTATCTCACCAACAACTGCATAAAAGAGATTTTCAATGTCGGCAAAACTCAGGTATTCCAGAACTACAACGGTAAAATTGTGACGACAACACCTCGGAGCTCAACTCCCCGGGTCAATGCCACCTAATAGACAGGAGGCACCAAGAACAATGTTCTCGTCACAAAACCATCGGAACGATTCCAAGATACCCGCGTGATCCTAATTTTTTTTTAGTGAAATTTGAGGAGAGGAAAGTCAAAACATCTACGTCAAGAGACCTCACTAGAGCGACGAAGGGGCTGAGGAGTAAAAATAATCCTACTCTCCGATATGTATAATCCTAAGACTCAAAATAGTTTTCTTATAGACTCAACAATGGCCAACAATCAAGGGGGCTCCTATGGTCGGTCGAGGCTCTAATGACCAACTTGTCACACCCAATATGCGATACTATCCTAAAGAGACTCGAAGGTCCCACCAAGGATAGAACCGCATATTGAAACACTTTGCAAGGTGGATATCATTACATCAACATTACATTATAGATGGGGATACATACATAAGGCATACAATGCCACACGAATACAACATCACAATACATAAGAGCATCATCCAACTACGGATGAAACACAAACAGAAACTCAAACGACATCCACCCTGCTAGCCCAGGCTGCCGACTTGGAACCTATCCCCTGATCGAAGAAGAAGCAGAAGAAGAACTCCAAAACAAGCAAACATTGCTCTCGCGTCATGATCATTGCATAACCTGTACCTGCAACTGTTGTTGTAGTAATCTGTGAGCCACGAGGACTCAGCAATCCCATTACCATGGGTATCAAGACTAGAAAAGCTTAAAGGGAAAGGAAGGGTAAAGTGGTGAGGTTGCAGCAGCGACTAAGCATATATGGTGGCTAACATACACAAATAAGAGCGAGAAGAGAGCAAGCGGAACGGTCGTGAAGCTAGCAATGATCAAGAAGTGATCCTGAATTCCTGCTTACGTCAATCATAACCCAAAACCGTGTTCACTTCCCAGACTCCACCGAAAAGAGACCATCACGGCTACACACACGATTGATGCGTTTTAATTCGGATCTGGTGTCAAGTTATCTACAATCGGACGTTAACAAATTCCCATCTGCCACATAACCGCGGGCACGGCTTTCGAAAGTTTATACCCTGCAGGGGTGTCCCAACTTAGTCCATGATAAGCTCTCGCGATCAACGAAGGATATACCTTCTCCCAGGAAGACCCGATCAGACTCGGAATCCCGGTTTACAAGACATTTCGACAATGGTAAAACAAGACCAGGAAAGCCGCCTGATACGCCGACAATCCTGATAGGAGCTGCACATATCTCGTTCTCAGGGCAACACCGGATGAGCAATCTGTACAACTAAAACCCGACCTCAAGTTTCCCTGAGGGGGCGCTGCAAAGGGCTCTAGTTCGGACCAACACTTAGACAAGCATTGGCCCGGGGGGGGCTAAAATAAAGATGACCCTTGGGCTCCGGAAACCCAAGGGGAAAAGGGCTAGGTGAGGAAAATGGTAAAACCAAGGTTGGGCCTTGCTGGAGGAATTTTATTCAAAGCAAACTGTCAAGGGGGTCCCATAAATCACCCAACCACATAAGGAACGCAAAATCCGGGAACATAACACCGGTATGACGGAAACTAGGGCAGCAAGAGTGGAACAAAACACCAGGCATAAGGCCGAGTCTTCCACCCTTTACCAAGTATATAGATGCATTAATAATATAAGAGATATTGTGATATCCCAAACATAATCTTGTCCATCATGGAGCAATCTTCAACTTCACCTGCAACTAGCAACGCTATAAGAGGGCTTAGCAAAGCGGTAACATAGCCAAGCAATGGTTTGCTAGGAAGGGTGTCAAAGGTTAGAGGTTCATGGCAATATGGGAGGCTTGATAAACAGGTGATAGGTAGCGCAGCATAGCGATAGAACGAAGCAACTAGCATAGCAATGATAGTAGTGAGATCCAGGGTAGCGGTCATCTTGCCTGAAATCCCGCAAGGAAGAAGAACGAGTCCATGAAGAAGACAAACGGATGTAGACGAACGAATCCTCACAACCGCAACATTACCGGAACTAAGAAGCAACACCGGAAAGAAACAAACAACATGATAAATGCACAAGCATAAACATGGCATGATGCACAATCAAGTATGATGCATGTCCGGTTTAAAGAGCATGGCATGGCAAAATGCAACAAACAACACTACAAGTTAAGTGGAGCTCAATATGCAACGAGTTGCATATTGATGAACACCACATCGATTATTTAGTTCTCTCTCGGTTTTGTACCCAACAATATTAAATGTTGTTAAACATGGCAAGAGGTGAAGTATGACAAAACTAACTATTTAGACGGAGCTAGCTGGGCCGAGGCGAGGCCGGCCCAGGCGCGTGCGATCGAGTGAGGCGCGGTCAACGCTCGAGCGGGCGAGCTGCTGCTGCTCTCGTAACTGAAGAACAGAGGTGACAGCAGCAGGTTCAGGCGGCGTTGACTTGGGGCTCCGGCAGCGGGAGGGACTTGAAGCGCAGGGGCGGCGAGGGCGAACACGGGGAAGACGGATCCATCCGTTTCCCGGCTGGAACTGGTGCAAAACGGCAGCGAGGCGAAGCTTGAACATGGCGTCCATGGGGTTCCTGTGGGCAAAGGAAGAGAGAGCGGAGAGATTAGAGAGAGAGACGGTGAGATGGAGAGGGGGAAAAGAGAGAGGGCTGACGGGGCACTCATCTCCGGCGAGGCTGGAGCGTATAGGAGGCTGGGACGAGCGGGACGACGACGGAGCGTGAGGAAGCAGGGGCTCGCGAGGGGCGCTCGGGGTTTGCGAAGGAGGAGCGGCAACGCGGTGCGCGAGATGAAGACGAGCATGGGCGATGCAGCCCTGCAGCAGGGGAAGCAGAAGGAGGCCCCATGGACGAGCTCTTGCTCGTTCCGGCGGACAGCGGGCGAGGAACTCGGGCGCCTTGATGCAGAGGTACCATGGATCGAGAGGATGGAGCTCGAGGACGGGAGGATCCAGGAGGCGGGGATGGCGGGCGTCGGGCAGAGGAGGAGCTTCTCTCTTGTTGGCTTGAGCGAGGCAAGGAGGAGGATTTGGTGGTGGTTGGCTGGCTCGATTGGATGGAGGAGGAGATGGATGGTTCAGTGGTGGCTGGATTGGATCGGGCAAAATCCCGAGGAAGGAGGAGCCTTGTCCTTGCGCACTGGTTGGCCTGGTCGAGAGATCGAGGAGAGGTAGGTAGGGTGGCGGCGGTGAAGAGGATTTGGATGGATTGGACAGGCTAGGGCTAGGGTTTGACTGCTTATATAGCAGATGGTAGGTATGATGGGGCATTTGGATCATCGGATTGGGATCGGATGGTCGAGAATAAAGGTTAGGAAAATCCAAATAATGAACCGAATATGTTTTTAGGGGGTGTTTGGGGTTGATCTGGACCCATCGGTAACGACAGCTCGGGCCGGGTTCGGGGAAGTTTCAGAAACACACGGAAGGGGGGGGGGGGTTTGTTGGTCTCGGAGAAAGAGAGAAGAGAGGGGTCCAATTGGTCTGAGAGAAGGTCAACATGGACAAGCGGTCTGACAACAGGGACTCGAAAAACCTGGTTGGTCTCGGAACGGTCAACGAAGGCAAGTGGTTTGATGAGCTCAGAAAAGAGAGAGAAGAGAGCGGTCCGGTTGATCTGAGAGAAAGTCAACCGAGACACGGAAGAAGCGGCAACTACGAGTGAATGCAAGTTTTAAAACAATGACAGCAACGAGTGCCGATGCAATGCAAATGATGCGATGAAATGCATGACATCAACAAAATGCGAAACGTAAGACCAAAACCCAACCACGAAGGAAAATAATATATGGCATCTCCGGAAAAGGCAAGAGTTGGAGTTACGAATATGGAAAGTTACATCCGGGGCATTACACCTCCGAACGCCGATGACCTGAGCCACATCACTCAACAGCCCGGAGAATCAGCCAGGAAATTCTGGACTCGGTTCCTAACTAAAAAGAACCAAATAGTTGACTGTCCGGACGCCGAAGCCCTGGCGGCCTTCAAGCATAATATCCACGACGAGTGGCTCGCCCGACACCTCGGCCAGGAGAAACCCAAGTCCATGGCAGCTCTCACGACACTAATGACCCGCTTTTGCGCGGGCGAGGACAGCTGGTTGGCTCGCAGCAGCACTACGCCACATTCTGGCACGTCAGATGTCTGTGACAATAATGACAAGCTACGGCGCAACAGAAACAAGCGGCGGAACAACGGCGGCAACACCGAAGACACGACAGTCAATGCCGGATTCAGCGGATCCAAATCCGGTCAGCGGAAGAAGCCATTCAAAAGAAACAATCAGGGACCGTCCAGTCTAGACCGTATACTGGAGCACCCGTGCCAAATTCATGGCACCCCGGACAAGCTAGCCAACCACACCAATAGAGACTGCTGGGTATTTAAATAGGCCGACAAAATAAACGCCGAAAACAAGGACAAGGGGCTGCACAACGACGATGACGAAGAGCCCCGGCGTCCAAACACGGGGGGATAGAAGAAATTTCCCCCCTAGGTGAAAACGGTCAACATGATCTACGCCACTCACATCCCAAGCGGGAACGGAAGCGAGCACTACGGGACGTCTACGCGATGGAGCCAGTCGTCCCCAAACTCAACCCATGGTCAGCTTGTCCGATCACCTTTGATCATAGGGATCATCCTACTAGCACCCGTCACGGCGGCTCGGCCGCATTGGTTCTAGACCCAATCATAGACGTATTTCACCTCACAAGACTCCTTATGGACATCCTGAACCTGCTTTATCAGGACACAATGCGCAAAATGGGCATCGACCCTTCAAGGATTAAACCTACCAAAACCACCTTTAAAGGTGTAATTCCTGGAGTAGAGGTCCGCTGTACGGGCTCTATAACATTGGAAGTGGTCTTCGGATCTCCGGATAACTTACGAAGTGAGGAGTTAATCTTCGATATCGTCCCTTTCCGCAGTGGTTACCACACACTGCTCGGACGAACCGCATTCACTACATTCAATGCGGTACCACACTATGAATACCTCAAGCTCAAGATGCCAGGCCCGCGCGGGGTCATAATAGTCAACGGAAACATGGACCGCTCTCTCCATACAGAAGAACACACTGCAGCCCTCGCGGCAGAAGTACAATGCGGCCTCCTCCGGCAAACCAACAATCCGGTGACGACAACCTCAAGCACCGTCAAGCGAGTTCGGAGCACCCTGCAACAGGATCACCAGGCACGCCAAGAGCGCGACTAGCAGTCTGGCCTCCGCTCAAATCCCATCAAAGCAGCATTCGTGCCACGCATACACAATTACGCACTCAAAATACCATGGGCACATGTGGAGGCGAAGCAGTGGCTCAGTCAACAGCGCGGTATCACTGCTTCATACCTTCATAACCTTTCCTTTCACCTTTCAGGACATTGCTTTAGTGCAGCCTCTTCAGAAGAGCCGAATCGACGGACCAACATAGGAGATAAAACCAAGGAGGCAACAGGCTTTGCGCACAGAAGGAAATACCCAGGTGGAATCTATTTACGATCATTATACCTGTTTATCTATCTGTACGTAGCTTGCCCCTGGATAGGATATGTCAAATAATCCTATTTATCTCTGCTTAATGCATTCATGGTAAACATACGCTTAAACGTATTATTCATCAATGGGAGATCATATATAGCGTCAGCTTATTATTCTTATTTGAGCATTTTTTCTTACAAATGTCTATTTGATATTGCATCTGTACACCTTGGTACGTTTAGTTTGCCAGGGGCTTCTTATGGTGCCCCATAATACGGCAAGACAAGTCCGAACACTTTCAACAGTGCGGCACCCCGAACTTATAGCATTATATGCATCAGCTCCGAATCATGTCTTGGGTCTACAGTTGGGATAGCCCGGCTCCCTGGTTTTGGTGCCTTACGTTCTGTTATATCGGCTAAGGTAGCGCAGGGAGAACTACTGCGATTGTGTCCCGGTTCTTCCGGACAAGCACCTCAGTAAGAAAGCCGAAAACTGACCGGCATGATGTGGCGAGAGCTGGTCGCTGTTCGAGCGGTCTTAAAATCCTTAAAGATTTTTCTGCTTTAGGCGATAATTCGGCTTCGTCCGATCTAGGTGTGTATAGCGCCCCAATTCGGCCTTCCGGATTCTAGGGGCTTCGCCGAAATTTAAAATTGTAGACTTCTATGGCTAAGTGAAGGTTATAAAGCCGCATAGTCAGATTGCCTTGTTCGCTGCGCCGGACACCTCCTTAAGGGACCAAACATTTGGATAAAGAGTGTTCGGGTTTTCCACGAACACCCCAGTACTAGTTACATGGGGGTGAAAGCCGATGACTGGCCTACTTTCAGAATTTTATAAACAGTCGCACAGAAGGTAATATTTTAAATAACAAAAGCGCTGCATAGCGCAAGTAACTTCGTCCTTAAATTGCAAACATGACAGAAGTGAATTCATTCTAAAATTATATCCTTGGTACATTCATCGGCCATGAGGCGAGCGTCCTTCATAACGCCATCATAATACTTCTCCGGATAGCGATGCGGCTTGCCCTCCGACGGCCCGTCCTTCACCAGCTTCTCCGCATCCAGCTTGCCCCGATGCACCTTCGCACGGGCAAAGGCCCGGCGGGCACCCTCAATGCAAACAGATCGCTTGATGACTTCTAGTCACGGACAGGCACTCACCATCCGCTTGATCAGGCCGAAGTAGCTGGTGGGCAGGAGCTCACCAGGCCACATCCGGACCATGAAATCCTTCATAGCCACTTCGGCCGCCCTGTGGAGTTCGACCAACTACTTCAATTGGTCACTCAGAGGCGTTGGATGTTCGGCCCCAGCATACTGGGACCAGAACAGCTTCTCCGTTGAGCTCCCCTCCTGGGCACGGTAGAACTCCACGGCATCTGATATGCTACGTGGCAGATCTGCGAATGTCCCTGGAGAGCTCCGGACTCGGGTAAGTAAAAGAAACGCCTCCACCACATGTTTGCTTTGCATAAAGAATTTCTTACCCGCCGCTATCTATTTTGCCTCTTGGATCTCCTGCTGTGCCTTCTCGGCTTTGGCCTTGGCGTCTTTTATACTGGCAAGGGCCTCCGTAAGCTCGTCCTCTTTCTCCTTAAGCTCATGCTCCACGGCCTTGAACTTCTTGCCGAGATCCTGGAGCTCTTGTTGTACCTCTCCCACTCTCGCATCTTGCTTTTCGCGCTCTTTGCGTTCCAAGGCCACCTTGTGTTCGGCCTCGGACAGCGCCTTCTTGAGAGACGCCACATCGGTGGTGGCCTCTGTTATCCAATCACGATGCTTCGTCGTTAGAATAACCAATTTTATCTATCCTTCATTATATGAGAAAGGGGAATCATTCACCTTTGCTCTCTTCGAGCTGCCTCCTCGTGAGGTCGAGCTCTCCCTGCGCCTGCTCCAGGTCCTGTTTTAGTCCGGCGACCTCGGCCGTACGGACCGCAGCGGCAAGCAGCACATCCTGCTTATTCACATTCAAACTTATTGTTAGACTCCCACGGATTATAATTGACCCTCCGTTTGGTTTTTCCTTCCGAACACCAAACAGAGTATCAGGGGCTACTACCTATCGGGTGGTAATTTCACACATTTTTATTACTTACCTCAAAGCCTGTCAGGGGGCTGGTGCAGGCTTCGGTTAGTCTGCTCTTGGCGGACGAAACCTTCTGAATCACCGCACTCATAAGAGTACGGTGCTCTTCATCTATGGAAGCGCCGCGAAGCGCTTCCAGCAGACAATCTGGCGCCTCGGGCACAACGGAAGTCCTCGACACAGACGGCCCTCCCTCCCTAACGAGGGGCTGCCCGCCTGAGTCCGGAACCATTGAAGGCTCCGGAATAGTGTTCGACTGAGAGTCCGGCTTACTGCGGCTCTCATCAACACGATCCGCGGGGATCTTGAACCCCGCGTGCCCGACGTCTGGAATGCCGCCTTGGGGTGCCTCCAGAGCCACCTCCCCCCGCTTTGGGAGCCTTTGGGATAACACCTCCGTGTCATCTGCAGGCTGAGAAGTAGTGGCCATCGGGAGCGAGTTCATCGCCGAATCTCTCAAGGACCCATCCGAAGACGATGCTTCAGGACGGACCCTGGCCGGGTTACATACAAGTTTGGCATTATAACAAAACTATGAAGCAAAATTATGATAGAGTGCGAATACTTACGATCGCACCAAGGGCTTCTTCCTGGGCAGCCACCCCTCCTCGCTATCGGCGGCGGTGGCGGAGTAGTTCGGAAGGGACGCCTTTCCCTTCTTGGACGTCCCAGCCTCCCCCTCCGGGGCGGCCTTCCTCTTTTTCTCTCCCCCCCTCCCCAATACGGGGAGGTGGAGTTTCTTCTTGTTTCCCCCCGCCTCCGCGGGAGGAATCTGCCTCGTCGTCATCGGACAACGAGGGTATAACGGCCTTGCGCCGGGGGCCTCTCCTGGTCCCCTGGTCTGCCCTCTCAGGACCCTCGTCCTTTCCGGATGGGGCGGCCTCCTCTTCTTCTTCTTCTTCTTCCCCTTCGGGGGAGGAGTGTGCCTCGTCGTCTTCGGACGAGGCTTCTGGCGCAACCTTACGTGGGAGACCCTTTCAAATCCCCGGGGCCTTCTTATCGGCCTTCTTCTCCGGCCCCTTGTAGGGCGCCGGGACAAGCATCTTCGTCAGGAGAGCATTAGTTGGGCTTTCTGGCAGCGGAGCCGGACAGTCAATCTGCTCCGCTGTCTCCACATAATCCTGAACAAATATGCACAATTACTTAAGGCTCTCCCATGAATATATTGGGAAGAACCGAATCCGGTGGCAGCCTGAGAGCTCACCTGACTAGGAGGCCGCGCGGAGTGGAGCCCGTGGTCCTCGGATATGGGAGGAGGTACTTCGGAGGCCTTGAACAACGCCTTCCACGCGTTTTTGTGCTTCATGCCATAGAGCCTCTGAAGCGTCTGGTGTTCGGCCAGGACGAACTCCCACAGATTAAATGCCCGCCTTTGGCACGGCAGAATCCGGCGAAAGAGCATGACCTGAACCACGTTGACAAGCTTCATGTTCTTGTCCTTCATGCCCTTGATGCAGTTTATGAGTCCGGTCAGCTCTGTAGATTCGCCCCAGGAGAGGCCCTTCTGTTCCCAGGAGGTGAGCTGCATGGGGGTTCCGGATCGGAACTTGGGGGCCGCCGCCCAATTGGCGTCGCGTGGCTCGGTGATGTAGAACCACCCCGACTGCCACGCCTTCACGGTTTACGCAAAGGATCCGTCAAGCCAGGTGACGTTGGGCATCTTGCCCACCATGGCTCCTCCGCACTCCGCTTGCTGGCCGCTCACGATCTTCGGCTTCACGTAGAAGATTTGCAGCCACAAGCCGAAATGAGGCTTGATGCGGAGGAAAGCCTCACATACAATGATAAACGCCGAGATGTTGAGGACAAAGTTCGGGGCTAGATCATGGAAATCTAGCCCGTAGTAGAACATGAGCCCACGGACGAAGGGGTGGAGTGGAAACCTCAGTCCACGGACGAAGTGGGCGAGAAACACGACCCTCTCGTGGGGTCCCGGAGTTGGAGTGACCTGCCCATCGTCCGGTAGCCGGTGTGCTATGTCTGCGGCCAAGTATCCGGCCGCCCGAAGATTCGTGATGTGCTTCTCCTTCGCGGTGGAAGCCACCCACTTGCCTCCTGCTCCGGACATGTCTAGCTGTGCGGAGGAGATTTGGACTCGGGCGCTGGAGCTCGAGGGGGCAAGAGTGGGCAAAGGAGGAAGAAGGCGTGGGTAAAAATGGGGGACACTTATCCCTTTATAGAGGCGACGAAAGCAGTGCGCCTCCCCACTAGCCCATTGAGAATCGCTTACTTCCCAAGCGCCATGATTGATAGCACGGTGGGATTACCCATACCCGTATTGATGAGAATCCCGTGATAAGGGGAAACGATCTCTGCTTTGACAAGACGTGTCAAGGAAACCGCCTCACAATACGCGATGTGGCTGGTTGTGGAAAAACGGTTCGAATAATGACCCGACCGTAATGGCATATCACGTCGTCTAAAAAGTTGTCAGCTGAAGTATCATTCTCTCTACGGTGGTATGTGAAGATCATTTTGCAGATCCGGACATGGTCTACGTGTTCGATAATAACCTTGGACTATTCAAAAGGAGGAACCCGCCTTGCAATGCCAAAGACAAGACTGCGGGCCAGACTCATCGTCATTGAAGCCTGGTTCAGGGGCTACTGAGGGAGTCCTGGATTAGGGGGTATCCGGACAGCCGGACTATATACATCGTCCGGACTATTGAAGCATGAAGATACAAGACTCAAGACTTCGGCCCGTGTCCGGATGGAACTCTCCTTTGCGTGGAAGACAAGCTTGGCGATCCGGATATTGTGTTTCCTTCCTTGTAACCGACTCCATGTAAACCCTAGCCCTCTCCGGTGTCTATATAAACCAGAGAGGATGGTCCTTAGAAGGCCGATCACAATTACAATCATACCATCATAGGCTAGCTCTTAGGGTTTAGCCTCTACGATCTCGTGGTAAATCTACTCTTGTACTACTCATATCTTCAATATTAATCAAGCAGGAAGTAGGGTTTTACCTCCATCGAGAGAGCCCGAACCTGGGTAAACATTGTGTCCCTTGCTTCCTGTTACCATCAGCCTAAGACGCACAGATCGGGACCCCCTGCCCGAGATCCGCCGGTTTTGACACCGACAGGCACCCCATAGACACACAAGTTGACATTGTTTAGCCATGTGCGGTGCCCCCCTCCACAGTTACACACCTCGGTCATATCATCGTAGTGCTTAGGCGAAGCCCTACGCTGGTAACTTCGTCATCACCGTCACCACGCCGTCGTGCTGATGAAACTCTCCCTCGGCCTCAACTGGATCAAGATTACGAGGGACGTCCCTGAGCTGAACGTGTGCTAAACGCGGAGGTGTCGTACGTTCAGTACTTGGATCGGTTGGATCGTGAAGACGTTCGACTACATCAACCGTGTTAACTAAATGCTTCCGCTTTCGGTCTACGAGGGTACATGGACACACTCTCCCCTCTCATTGCTATGCATCACCTAGATAGATCTTGCATGATCGTAGGAATTTATTTGAAATTACCGCATTCCCCAACAGTGGCATCAGAGCTAGGACTATGCGTAGATGTTTTATGCACGAGTAGAACACAAAGAGTTGTTGGCGATAATAGTCATACTGCTTACCAGCATGTCATACTTTGATTCGGCGGTATTGTTGGATGAAGCGGCTCAGACCGACATTACGCGTACGCTTACGCGAGACTGGTTCTATCAACGTGATTTGCACATAGGTGGTTGGTGAGTGTCTATTTCTCCAACTTTAGTTGAATCTAGTGTGGCTATGCCCGGTCCTTGTTGAAGGTTAAAATAGCTACTTGACGAAAAATCATTGTGGTTTTGATGCATAGGTAAGAACGGTTCTTGCTAGAAGCCCGTAGCAGCAATGTAAAACTTGCAACAACAAAGTAGACGACGTCTAACTTGTTTTTGCAGGGCTTGATGTGATGTGATATGGTCAAGCTTGATGTGATATAAATTGTTGTATGAAATGATTATGTTTTGTAACAAAGTTATCAGCAACTGGCAGGAGCCATATCATTGTCGCTTTCTTGTATGCAATGCAATTGCCATGTAATTGTTTTACTTTATCACTAAGCGGTAGCGATAGTCGTAGTAACAATAGGTGGCGAGGCGACAATGATGTTACGATGGAGATCAAGGTGTCGCGCCGGTGACGTTGGAGATCATGACGATGCTTCGGTGATGGAGATCATGAGCACAAGATGATGATGGCCATATCATGTCACATATTTTTGATAGCATGTGATGTTTATCCTTTATGCATCTTATTTTGCTTAGAACGTCGGTAGCATTATAAGATGATCCCTTACTAAATTTCAAGTTACAAGAGTTCTCCCTGAGTATGCACCGTTGCTACAGTTCGTCGTGCCGAGACACCACGTGATGATCGGGTGTGATAAGCTCTACGTTCACATACGACGGGTGCAAGCCAGTTTTGCACACATAGAATACTCGGGTTAAACTTGACGAGCCTAGCATATGAAGATATGTCCTCGGTACACTAAGACCGAAAGGTCGAGCGTGAATCATATAGTAGTTATGATCAACATAGTGATGTTCACCATTGAAAACTACTCCATCTCACGTGATGATAGAACATGGTTTAGTTGATTTGGATCACGTGATCACTTAGATGATTAGAGGGATGTCTATCTAAGTGGGAGTTCTTAAGTAATATGATTAATTGAACTTTAATTTATCATGAACTTAGTACCTGATAGTATTTTGCATGTCTATGTTGTTGTAGATCAATGGCCCGTGCTACCTTTCCTTTGAATTTTAATGCATTCCTAGAGAAAGCTAAGTTGAAATATGATGGCAGCAAGTACACGGACTGGGTCCGTAACTTGAGGATTATCCACATTGCTGCACAGAAGAATTATGTCCTGGAAGCACCGTTGGGTGCCAAGCCTGCTGCAGATGCTACTGACGACGTTAAGAACATCTGGGAGAGCAAGGCTGATGACTACTTCAAAGACGTTTTGAACGTCATGGAGCATATGAGATGTTCCAAGAGTTGAAGTTAATATTTCAAGCAAATGCCCGAGTTGAGAGATATGAAGTCTCCAACAATTTCTACAACTGCAAAATGGAGGAGAATAGTTCAGTCAGTGAACACATACTCAAAATGTCTGGGTATAATAATCACTTGACTCAGCTGGGAGTTGATCTTCTAGTTGATTGTGTCATTGACAGAGTTCTTCAATCACTACCACCAAGCTATAAAGGCTTTGTGAAGAACTATAATATGCAAGGGATGGACAAGACTATTCCCGAGCTCTTCGTGATGCTAAAGGCCGTGGAGGTAGAAATCAAAAAGGAGCATCAAGTGTTGATGGTCAATAAGACCACTAGTTTTAAGAAAAAGGGCAAAGGGAAGAAAGGGAACTTCAAGAAGAACGGCAAAAAATTTGCTGCTCAAGAGAAGAAACCCAAGTCTGGACCTAAGCCTGAAACTGAGTGCTTCTATTGCAAAGGGACTGGTCACTGGAAGCAGGAACTGCCCCAAGTATTTGGCGGATAAGAAGGATGGCAAAGTGAAAGGTATATTTGATATACATGTTATTGATGTGTACTAAACTAATGCTCGCAGTAGCGCCTGGGTATTTGATACTGGTTCTGTTGCTCATATTTACAACTCGAAACAGGGGCTACGGATTAAGCGAAGATTGGCTAAGGACGAGGTGACGATGTGCGTGGGAAATGGTTCCAAAGTCGATGTGATCGCGGTCAGCACGCTACCTCTACATCTACCATCGGGATTAGTTTTATTTGGTGACAGTGTTGAGCATGAACATTATGTCTGGATCTTGTTTAATGCGAGACATTTATTCATTTAAATCAGAGAATAATGGTTGTTCTATTTATATGAGTAATATCTTTTATGGTCATGCACCCCTCCTGAGTGGTCTATTTTTGTTGAATCTCGATAGTAGTGATACACATATTCATAGTGTTGAAGCCAAAAGGTTGAAGTTTAATAATGATAGTGCAACTTATTTGTGGCACTGCCGTTTGGGTCATATCGGTGTAAAGCGAATGAAGAAAGAAACTCCATGTTGATGGACTTTAGGAATCACTTGATTACGAATCACTTGGTGCTTGCGAACCGTGTCTCATGGGCAAGATGACTAAAACTCCGTTCTCTAGAACAATGGAACGAGCTACTGACTTGTTGGAAATAATACATACCGATGTATGAGGTCCAATGAGTATTGATGCTCGTGGTGGGTATCGTTATTTTCTTACCTTCACAGATGATTTGAGCAGATATGGTTATATCTACTTAATGAAGCATAAGTATGAAACATTTGAAAAGTTCAAAGAATTTCAGAGTGAAGTGGAAAATCATCGTAACAAGAAAATAAAGTTTCTACGATCTGATCATGGAGGAGAATATTTGACTTATGAGTTTGGTCTTCATTTGAAACAACATGGGATAGTTTCACAATTAACGCCACCTAGAACACCACAGTGAAATGGTGTGTTCGAATGTCGTAACTGTACTTTATTAGATATGGTGCGATCTATGATGTTTCTTACTGATTTACCACTATCGTTTTGGGGTTATGCTTTAGAGACGGCTGCATTCACTTTAAATAGGGCACCATCTAAATCCGTTGAGATGACGCCTTATGAACTGTGGTTTGGCAAGAAACCAAAGTTGTCGTTTCTTAAAGTTTGGGGCTGTGATGCATATGTGGAAAAGCTTCAACAGATAAGCTCGAACCCAAATCGGAGAAGTGCGTCTTCACAGGAAACCCAATGGAAACTATTGGGTACACCTTTTATCACAGATCCGAAGGCAAAATCTTTGTTGCTAAGAATGGATCCTTTCTAGAGAAGGAGTTTCTCTCGAAAGAAGTGAGTGGGAGGAAAGTAGAACTTGATGAGGTAACTGTACCTTCTCCCTTATTGGGAAGTAGTTCATCACAGAAATTAGTTCCAGTGATTCCTACACCAATTAGTGAGGAAACTAATGATGATGATCATGAAGCTTCAGATCAAGTTACTACCGAACCTCGTAGGTCTTCCAGAGTAAGATCCACACTAGAGTGGTACGGTAATCCTATTTTGGAAGTCATGTTACTAGACCATGATGAACCTATGAACTATGAGGAAGCGATGATGAGCCAAGATTCTGCGAAATGGCTCGAGGCCATGAAATCTGAGATGGGATCCATGTATGAGAACAAAGTGAGGAGTTTGGTGGACTTGTCCGATGATCGGCAAATCATAGGAAATAAATGGATCTTTAAGAAGAAGACCGACACAGACGGTAATGTTACTGTTTACAAAGGTCGACTGGTTGCGAAAGTTTTTTGACAAGTTCAAGGAGTTGACTACGATGAGACTTTCTCACCCGTAGTGATGCTTAAGTCTGTCTGAATCATGTTAGCAATTGCTGCATTTTATGATTATGAAATTTGGCAAATGGATGTCAAAACTGCATTCCTAAATGGATTTCTGGAAGAAGAGTTGTATATGATGCAACCGGAAGGTTTTGTCGATCCAAAGGGTGCTAGCAAAGTGTGCAAGCTCCAGCGATCCATTTATGGACTGGTGCAAGCCTCTCGGAGTTGGAATAAATGTTTTGATAGTGTGATCAAAGCATATGGTTTTATACAGACTTTTGGAAAAGCCTGTATTTACAAGAAAGTGAGTGGGAGCTCTGTAGCATTTCTAATCTTATATGTAGATGACATATTTTTATTGGAAAAGATATAGAATTTCTGGATAGCATAAAGTGATACCTGAATAAGAGTTTTTCTATGAAAAACCTTAGAGAAGTTGCTTACATATTAGGCATCAAGATCTATAGAGATAGATCAAGACACGTAATTGGACTTTAACAAAGCACATACCGTGATAAAGTTTTGAAGAAGTTAAAAATGGATCAGTCAAAGAAAGGGTTCTTGCCTGTGTTACAAGGTGTGAAGTTGATTCAGACTCTAAGCCCGACCACTGCAGAAGATAGAGAGAAAATGAAAGTCATTCCCTATGCTCCAGCCATAGGTTCTATCATGTATGCAGTGCTGTGTACCAGACCTGATATATGTCTTGCTATAAGCATAGTAGGGAGGTACCAAAGTAATCCCGGAGTGGAACACTGGATAGTGGTCAAGAACATCCTTAAATACCTGAAAAGGACTTAGGATATGTTTCTCGTTTATGGAGGTGAAAAAGAGCTCGTCGTAAACGGCTACGTCGATGCAAGCTTTGACACTGATCTGGATGACTCTAAGTTGCAAACCGGATACGTATTTTTATTGAATGGAGGAGTTGCCAGTTGGTGCAGTTCCCAGCAGAGCGTCGTGGCGGGATCTACACGTGAAGTGGAGTACATTGCTGCTTCGGAAGCAGCAAATGAAGGATTTTGGATGAAGGAGTTCATATCCGATCTAGGTGTCATACCTAGTGCATCAGGTCCAATGAAAATCTTGTGTGACAATACTGGTGCAATTGCCTTGGCAAGGGAATCCAGATTTCACAAGAGAACCAAGCACATCAAGAGATGCTTCAATTCCATCCGCCATCAAGTGTCGGAAGGGGACATCGAGATTTGCAAGATACACACGGATCTGAATGTTGCAGACCCATTGACTAAGCCTCTTTCACGAGCAAAACATGATCAGCACCAAAGCTCCTTGGGTGTTAAAATCATTACTATGTAATCTAGATTACTGACTCTAGTGCAAGTGGGAGACTGAGGGAAACATGCCCTAGAGGCAATAATAAAGTTATTATTTATTTCCTTAATTCATGATAAATGTTTATTATTCATGCTAGAATTGCATTAACCGGAAACTTAGTACATGTGTGGATACATAGACAAAACATATAGTCCCTAGTATGCCTCTACTTGACTAGCTCGTTAATCAAAGATGGTTATGTTTCCTAACCATAGACATGTCTTGTCATTTGATGAACGGGATCACATCATTAGGGGAATGATGTGATGGACATGACCCATCCGTTAGCTTAGCATTATGATCGTGTTAGTTTCATTGCTACTACTTTCTTCATGACTTATACAACTTCCTCAGACTATGAGATTATGAAACTCCCGAATACCGAAGGAACACTTTGTGTGCTACCAAACGTCACAACGTAAAAGGGTGATTATAAAGGTGCTCTACAGGTGTCTCAGAAGGTGTTTGTTGGCTTGGCATGGATTGAGATTAGGATTTGTCACTCTGTGTTTCGGAGAGGTATCTCTGGGGCCCTCTCGATAATACTCATCACTATAAGCCTTGCAAGCATTGTGACTAATGAGTTAGTTGCGGGATGAAGTATTACAGAACGAGTAAAGAGACTTGCGGGCAACAAGATTTAACTAGGTATTGAGATACCAACGATTGAATCTCGGGCAAGTAACATACCGATGACAAAGGGAACAACGTATGTTGTTATGCGGTTTGACCACTAAAGATCTTCATAGAATATGTAGGAACCAATATGAGCATCCAGGTTCCGCCATTAGTTATTGACCGGAGACGTGTCTCGGCCATGTCTACATAGTTCTCGAACCCGTAGGGTCCGCACGCTTAACGTTCGATGACGATTGGTATTATGAGTTTATGTGTTTTGATGTACCGAAGGTAGTTCGGAGTTCCGGATGTTATCACGGACATGACGAGGAGTCTCGAAATGGTCGAGACATGAAGATTGATATATTGGACAACTAAGTTTGGACATCGGAATGGTTCCGGATGAGTTCAGGCATTTACCGGAGTACCGGGGGGTTACGGGAACCCCCCCCCCCCCGGGGAGTGTATGGGCCTTATTGGGCCATAGTGGGAGAGAGGAGGCGGCGGCCAGGTGTTGGGTGCCCCCCCTTTCCTTCCCTCTCTCTCCCCCTTCCTTCCTTTCCTACTCCAACTTGGGAAAGGGGAATCCTACTCCAGCTGGGAGTAGGACTCCCCCCTTGGGCGCGCCATAGAGGGCCGGCCCTCCCCCTCCTCCACTCCTTTATATACGGGGGAGGGGGCACCCCATAGACACACAAGTTGACATTGTTTAGCCGTGTGCAGTGCCCCCCTCCACAGTTACACACCTCGGTATCGTTGTAGTGCTTAGTCGAAGCCCTGCGCCGTTAACTTCATCATCACTGTCAGCACGCCGTCGTGCTGATGAAACTCTCCCTCGGCCTCAACTGGATCAAGAGTACGAGGGACGTCCCCGAGCTGAACGTATGCTGAACGTGGAGGTGCCGTACATTCGATATTTGGATCGCGAAGATGTTCGACTACATCAATCGCGTTAACTAAACGCTTCCGCTTTCGGTCTATGAGAGTACGTGGACACACTCTCCCATCTCGTTGCTATGCATCACCTAGATAGATCTTGCGTGATTGTAGGATAATTTTTGAAATTACCGCGTTCCCCAACACGTTGTTGTTGTGCCTCTCCTACTTGGCGAACGTATCCTTTTATAGCCACAAGAGAGGCTTCGGGAGTCTTCACTTCTTTATTCTATATGTAGTAGCGAGTGCACGTGTGTCCTTACAGGGTTTGGATAAGAGCGAGAGATAGTGCCCCGGCAAGCTTCAATCTTCAGGAATCTTTCAAGTCATTGCTTTTTTTCACGTGGGCATTATCTCTCGATGAATAATTGGATGGTCTCTGCGTGTCATCTTTACTCTTCAACCATCCGAATATTCATGGGATTAGCCTTCAGATAGATAGCTTCTTCTGCCTTCAGGGATCCTTCTGCCGATGCATGTGCACATAAATACCGAAGCTGTTTTTACTATTTCATCATTATTTTATTATTATTCACCGAGGGGTAGTATATATACCAGTATCATTTTGAGTATGTTCATATATTATATAAAAGATATTTCAAACTGAGTTACATGAATAAAATTGTAAGTTGACCCTAGTTTTTATTTTTTGTCTTGAATACATACATCTTTATATATAAAAAAGAGCATACTCAAAATATAATACATATCACCTAGAAAATAGTAGATCATGTATGTACAACCTAAACATACTTATATACTGCATCCTACTCGTACGTACCCTCCGGTTTGATAGGTACTACATATAACATACAAAACTCAAGTGGTGGTATCTACCACCGGGTGGTAGGAAACATATACTATACACACACCACACACACACACACACACACACACACACACACACACACACACACACATATATATATATATATATATATATATATATATATATATATATATATATATAGTGTTACTATTCATCCTCCAGGGTGCAGAATAAGTTATTCTACACCCGAGGTAATCTTACGATCATTTCATAAATAAATTATGTTTCAAATACAAATAGTTACAGTAATATTGATTCACTGCGTAAAAGTTGGCATAAAAAAGTTAGAAGACCAGAAAAATTACATTTTATGTACATTTTACACTATGTTTTTACATTTATAATGTACGTAACATAAAATATTTTTTACGGCTATTTTATATTTTCTTATGATTTTTTTTACGTCTGAAATAAGACAAAATTTACGGAATGTAAAATAAATGTGCATTGATATATACCATACTTATGTATAGTTATATACTGTTTTGTATAAAAAGTAGTGTTCGGAGTCATAACTTTGTAAATTACTATTCATTTTTAAATTCGCAACAACTTTGGTTATTATGGTGTATATCAAAATCATACCAAAATAATTTGGTATATACCAAAATCGAATCGTATTTTAGTTTCATATCATATTTATCATAATACTAATACTGTACAAGCCGAAAAAGTATAAACCAAACAATGAGAACCGAATAAAGAATGGACAGAATTAGTAGCATCCTACCTACTGTGCTACGGCGAAGACCTGCCACTCCACACACACCCCAAACCTCGAATTTTCTATTTACCGCACACATGCGTCAAACAGGTGCCGCTTCGCACAGGATAAGCACGCCAGCCCAAGAGCAAGTGGGCCGGCCCATTTTTACCGGTAGATAGACAGGTTCCGGTTCCAGTTTTGGGACCCTTCTAGAAGGTTCCAAGCCAACTTTACCAGGTTTGGGAACCTTCTAGAAGGTTCCTGGTTGTTTTTGTTGTTGTTTTTCTACTGGTTTTCCGGTTATATTATCGTTCCCCCCTTTTTTACTCTTCTTTTGTTATACCCTTTTCTTAATTCACAAATTCCCAAAAATGTTGAGTATGTTCAAAAAATTGTTAAGAATTTCAAAAAAAAATTTCAAAAATTGTTCACGTTTTTCAACAAAAGATATTACCAATTTGAAAAAATATATCACATTTTCTAAATATTGTTTGGATTTTATTTGTGGGTTTCAAAAACTGCTCAAAATTTTCAAAACATTATTAGAAAAGTTTAAAATTGACCATGATTTGCAACAAATGTTTAAAATTTATAAAATATTCGTTTTCTTTTTTTTTTGAAATTTCAAAATTTGTTCGTGTTTCCAAAAATGTTTGAATTTGAAAAATAGTTCACCATATTGAAAAATATCCAGAAAAACGTAAAATTGTTCGCATTTTAAAAATGATTCCAAAAAATTAAAAAGCATATGCTACAATACCGGTTTGCTACAGCCCAGGTCACTAGAGTATTCTATGCGGTCGCTACAACACTTGGTCCGTTTACTAGAATGCTCGTTTCGTTCGCTACTGTGCTTAGTCAGGTTCGCTCATTGAAGACAGTCACCAATGGGCCGATCCATTTGAAGGCCACATGTGTGTTGCCCCGACAATTTGCCGCTAAGAGTGCTAGAGAGGAGCTCCTCCCAAACTCCACTAGGGTACCGGGAGCCCTCAAGAAAGAAAACTCCACTAGGCACTGAAGCCCAAAGTGTCGGGGACAAGGGACGGGGTGGTGGTGCCTCTACACACCCTTGGGTGGCAACCCAAGCTGGGACACAAGCTTTGAGATTCAGTTCCACGCTGATTTTATGTGTAGATGGACATGGATGACATGGCAATGGTTGTCATCCTGGCACCTTTCCAGAATGTGCTGAAGGAGTGGATGAATATCCTGCTTCCCCATTGCATCCAGGTGTCCGCCTGCCCACGGCGTCACAAATGGGTGCAGGTGGCCTAGTTCGGTGGTGGGGTGTTGTTGTTTAGGAACCGAACGAGTTCTATCGGATGTACCACCTACTTGAGGACGTTACCCTCCTGTTCAAGCTTCAGGCCCGGGGATTAAATTTTGAAGATTTTTGATGGCGGCACTTGCACTACAAGGGCATATGCCTGCCCTAACGATGACTTTTTGGTATAGAAAAATGTATTTTCAAAACATGTTTAACCATTTATGAAACATGCTCACATATTTCTGCAAAAAAGTATGATAAATCGTTATAAATGGTACATACTCCACAAATGTACATGAAAAATAATGTTTCATATCCCACAAAAGAATATGACAATTCAGTGTGTTACACTTCTCTTGGTGTGTCATTTTTATGATAGAAAATTCTTATATTCTTGTGAAGAAATTCCTATTCTTTCTTCCAGGTGACCTTACTCCGAAGAATCTTTTCTTTCTTATCTTGACTCGATCTTACAAAATTGGATTGATTGGCACACCGCATATCTGGCATTCGCTTCTCCTATCTATTTTCTCGTGGTGTGCTCACGACAGATGCCATCACTATAAAAAAAATACATTTCCGTGATGATACGTGTTTGTCACAGTAGGTCATGTTTTCTGTGCATGTACATCCATGACGATTTTATGACAGAATCAAGATAGTCATACCTGTCCTGTCGTAGAAGTGTTCCATGACATTACCAAAATTATCATCATGGAAGTGTCCACTTCCATGACGATAAAACGCGCGTCACAGAAGTGCTTTCGTCAAGGGTGACCGACACGTGGCATCCACCGTAACGGAATGTCGTTAAGCTATCGGGTCCGGTTTTGGATCCGATAACCCGTTAGCAACCCGGACCAATGGGGATTTTCCACGTGAAAAATCATCATTGGCTGGAGGAAACACGTGTCTGCTCCGCGTTGGCACAGGTGTCACTCATCCAATGGGCGAGATGCGCCTATGATATGTTGACACGTGGACTGGCCCAAAAGTGGCCCATAAAGTTTAAATGGGCCGGCCCAACTAAAGCCCCACAAGATTTTGCGGTCCATAATGGGCCGCCCAGTTAAAGGTCCACGAGATTTTGCAGACCATAATGGGTCGGCCCAGCTAAACGCCCACAAGATTTTGCGGGCCATAATGGACCGACCCAGCTAAAGGCCCACGAGATTTTGCGGATCATAATGGGCCGGCCCAGCTAAAGGCCCACAAGATTTTGCAGACCATAATGGCTCGGCCCAACTAAAGGCACACGAGATTTCGCCGACCGTAATGGGCCGGCCCAGCTGAAGGCCCACAAGATTTTGATGACACTAGTAGGCCGGTTGTTGTAGGGTGGAAACCCTAAGAAGGATCTTTTCACACTTGGAGGGGAAAAGGAGATGAACACCAAGAACACAAAGGGGAAATCACTCCAACAATACCCAATTACACATCCACTACAATAACACCACAAGATCCACAAGTCACAAACACAATCAAAGGAAAGATACAATGGCAAAGTTCTTCTCACTCCTAGGAGATGAGGTCTTGAAGATAGTCTTCTCCTTATGGAGGTCTTGAAATCCACAGGGATTCTTCCCTAAGGGGTCTTGATCCACAAGAGGGAAGGTAGAAGGAGCAAAGCTCACAAATATCTCATCTAATGCTTTGCTGACCCTAAACATGGTCCTAGGTATGACTAATATAGCCTTGGGGCCGAAGGGGATGAAGAGGAGGCCGAAGAGGCGATCTCATCCGGCCATCCTGGGAGGCCCGTGCGCACGGAGTAAGTTGGGCCCGTGCGCACGGGCGTCCCGTGGGCATGGTACACGCCCGTGCGCATAGGGTGCCCCAGCGCCAACTCTCTGGGTAGTCCGTGGGCACGGGGTTTCGGGTGCCCGTGTGCACGGGGTCACCTAGGCCTTGTAGTGTTGCTGCTGTTGCACTCCGTCTTGGTTCACGTGGCCTTGGGGTTGTCCTCCTTCTCCTTCGTGATGGTCCTGAGCTTCTGGGTGATGTTCCTCTTCATACCTAAGAAGGCATATCATATTTTGGTGAGGTAGCAACCATGTTCCATTCGTATCCATATGCAAGTCAAGTAGGAAGGAGTTCACCTCGGTTTCCAAAGCACGTGCTCTAGCTCTTGTCATAGGTCCACGTGGGGTTTGATGTGTTGGTGTAGAGTCCATGGGGATGATGGAAGGATGCTCCACATCATCTTCCCCCCTTTGGAAAGATCCGACCTCAGATCGAAAGTTTCATCACCATGGTATGGCGAGAGGTCTTTGACATTGAAGATGTCGCTCACGTTGTACTTGTCTCTTGGGAGTTCAATCTTGTAAGCGTTGTTGTTGTAGCGTGCTAGCACCTTGAAGGTTCCATCGGCTCGAGGTAGAAGTTTGGACTTGCGTTCATTGGGGAAGCGGTCCTTGCGAAGGTGTCGCCACACGAGATCTCCAATGTCGAATATCATGGGTTGCTTGTTGATGTTGAGCTTGGTCGCGAGTCGTTGTACTTGGCGCTCGATGGTGGTCCTTGTCTCTTCATGCATCTTCTTGAGGTAGCTCGCGCGTGCACTCGCGTCCATGTTGGTGCGCTCTTGTAGTGGAAGAGGTAGAATGTCCAATGGGGACAACGGGTTGAAGCCGTAGACGACCTTGAAGGGGGACTTGCCAGTAGTTGAATGTCTTGCGCGGTTGTAGGCGTACTCGGTGATGGGTAGGCACTCCTCCCACTCCTTGATGTTCCTCTTGATCAACACGTGAAGTAGAGTGGAGAGTGTACGGTTCATCACCTCCGTTTGGCCGTCGGTTTGAGAATGGTATGCCGAAGAGAACAAGAGCTTGATTCCGAGCTTGGCGCATAGCGTCTTCCAAAAGTAACTCAAGAACTTGATGTCGCGGTCCGAGACGATTGTCTTTGGTACTCCATGGAGTCGCAAGATTTCCCTACAAAAGAGATTGGCAATATGTGAAGCATCGTCTATCTTGTTGCATGGAATGAAATGTGCCATCTTAGAAAATCGGTCGACAACAACAAACATGGAATCTTTTCCATTTTGAGTTCTAGGCAAGCCAAGTACAAAATCCATGCTAATGTCTTCCCAAGGTTGATAAGGAATAGGAAGAGGCATGTAAATACCATGGGATTGAGCTTTAGACTTAGCTTTGCGACATGTAGAGCATCGGTTGGTGAAGCGTGAGACGTCGCGGAACATCTTGGGCCAAAATTAGTTCTTGGAGAGCATGGCGAATGTCTTGTCGCGTCCAAAGTGTCCCATGAGTCCGCCTCCATGAGCCTCTTGCAAAAGGATCAAACGAAGAGAAGACTCGGGAATGCAAAGTTTGTTGGCTCTCATAAGATAATCATCCTTGATGTAATATCGTTCCCAAGATGTATGCGTCAAACACTTGGCATAATGAGTAGCAAAGGTAGGATCATTCGCATACAAGTATTTTATGTGCTCAAAGCCAATAACATTCAACTCAAGTTTAGTGACAAGCGTGCATATGCGGGAAAGGGCATCCGCCACTATGTTTTCCTTACCCTTGATGTACTTGATCACATAGGGGAAAGAATCTATAAATTCACTCCATTTGGCATGACGCTTGTTCAACTTGGTTTGGCCTTTTAAGTACTTAAGTGTTTCATGATCGGTATGTATGACAAACTCATGTGGTCTAAGATAATGTTCCCAAACATGTAACACACGTACTAAAGCATACAATTCTTTGTCATATATGGGGTAGTTAAGTTGAGCACCGGAGATTTTTTCACTAAAATATGCAATAGCTCGTTTTTCTTGCATCAAAACTCCGCCCATGCCATGACCGCTTGCATCGCAATGAACCTCAAAAGTTTTGTCAAAGTTTGGTAAAGCAAGAATTGGAGCATGAGTAAGCAAAGATTTGAGCTCATTAAAAGTGGTAGATTGCAAAGGTCCCCAAACAAAAGGAGCATTTTTCTTACTCAAGGCATGCAAAGGTGCGGCGATGGTGCTAAAATATTTCACAAAGCAACGATAGAAACCTGCAAGGCCAAGAAAGCTACGCACTTGTTGCAAATTGGTGGGTTGGGGCCAAGTTTTAATTGCTCCAATTTTAGATTCATCAACATGGACACCCTTTGAGGAAACAATGAAACCCAAGAAAACAAGTCTGTCAACACCAAACATGCACTTATTCATGTTTGCATAAAGATGTTCCTTGCGAAGAGTTTGCAGAATAGCCCTAACATGATTTAGATGCTCTTTCATGGATTTGCTAAAAACAAGTATGTCATCGAAGTAGACCACAACAAACACTCCAATGTAAGTATGAAGCACAAAATGCATAAGACGCATGAAAGTATCGGGAGCTTCCGATAAACCCATAGGCATAAGCAACCACTCGTACAAACCAAATTTTGTTTTGAAAGCGATTTTCCATTCATCACCTTCTTGTATGCGGATTTGATAATAGCCACTTCTAAGATCAATTTTTTAGAAAATTGTGGCACCACTAAGTTCATCTAGCATATCATCTAGGCGCAGAATGGGATGCCTATAACAAACGGAGCATTGATGGGTCTACAATCTGAGCACATGCGAAAACTACCATCTTGCTTGGGTACAAGTATAATCGGAACGACACATGGGCTTAAGCTTTCACATACATGTCCGTTGTCAATGAGTTGTTGTACTTTCCGTTGGATCTCCTTAGTTTCTTCTGGGTTGACGCAGTAGGGAGCCTTGTTTGGAAGAGGTGCGCCAGGGATGAGGTCGATCCTATTCTCAATGCCATGTAGAGGAGGGAGACCGGGACGTTGCTCATCGGGAAAGACATCCTTGAATTCCTGCAACAAGTTGGAAAACACTAGAGGAAGAGGATTAGGATTGTTAGTTTTTCGCACCTCGTCTTTGCATAGGAGGACAAAGTGGATGATACTCGATGGGTTCTCACACACTTCTCTCATCTCTCTTTTGGTGGCTAGGAGGACTAAGTTTCTCTCTTGGTGAAGAGGAGCTCAATTTTGGCTTGTGGCTCTCACTTTCTTTTTGGTGGTGCACTCTCTCACTAGTATCTCCATGATGGGTGGAAGCTTGCTTGTCGGCGATCACTTGGCTTGGTGACATTGGTCGAAGCACATACTCCTTGCCTTTCATCTTGAAGCTATAATGGTCGGTTCGTCCGTTGTGGATGACGTCGCGGTCAAATTGCCATGGTCGACCAAGAAGGAGGTGGCAAACGGACATCGGGACGACATCACACTCCAAAGTGTCTTCATATGCTCCAATTTTGAAGGAAACTTTGATCGTATGCTCAACTTTTATAGTGCCAAAATCGCTTAGCCATTGGACCTTGTATGGGTGCGGGTGCTTCATCTTGACCAATTGGATCTTGGAGCATAGTTCTTCACTTGCCAAGTTGTGAAAACTACATCCATCGATGATGACCTTGACGGACCTTCCATTGATGTCGACCTTAGTGCGGAAGATGTGGCATCTTTGGTCTTCGTCTTGTTGATGTTGAAGAGTCAAGACTTTGGAGACAATGAGAGCGGGGCTCGAATCCTCATCACAAAAGACTTGATCATCTTCATCTTTTTTCACGCGCCGGTGCATGGCCACTTGCTCAAGGGCTTCCATTTCCTCTTCACTCATGGAGTCAAAGGTTCCATCGTCTTTGAGGATCATGGTGCGCTTGTTTGTACATTAAAAGGACTTGTGGCCTCGGCCGCCGCAAGTGAAACACTTGAAGGAGCTTGTCTTGACTGTCTCATCGGTTGGAATAGATGATGAAGCGTGCAGCTTGAAGTTGCTTGTAGTAGGAGGAGGAGGACTTGAGGTTGTCGAAGTTTCTTGTAACTCGACTTGTCGTCGTTGCTTGTAGATGGCTTGGTTGAGGTAGAAGTTGTTGGAGTCGTTGAAGCTTGGTTGTTGGAGAAGCCATAGCTCTTGGACGAGTACTTGGCATATTTGAAGTCATCTTGCACTTGACGTTCCTCTTTGGTAGCTTGAAGCACGAGCTCAATGAGGTTGGAGTAGGGTTGGAAGTCGGCAATCTTCTTGATGGGATGATTGAGGCCATTCAAGAAACGTGCCATAGTTTGCTCATCATCTTCCATGACATTGTCTCTTATCATGGCTATCTCCATTTCCTTGTAGTATTTTTCAACACTCTTTGTTCCTTGCTTGAGTAGTTGGAGCTTCTTGAAGAGATCGTGGTTGTAGTAGGTGGGCACAAAACATGCTCGCATGACATCTTTCATTTGAGCCCAACTGGTGATTGGTGGTTCACCTCTTGCTTCTTGGCGCTCGAGGATTTGTTCCCCACATATGAGCACATAGTTGTGGAACTCAAGTGATGCCATAGCAATCTTCTTCTCTTCCTCATAGTTGGGCAAACGAAAGATTTTGTCGACCTTCAATGCCCATGATAGTTACTCTTCGGGATCATTGCCTCCGTAGAACTTGGGCATGGTGAACTTGAGCTTGCCATAGTGTTGCTCTTCATTGTGTTGGGGTCGAGGGTGATGATGACGCCCTTGACGTGGAGGATAATCAACCTCATGTTGCTCTTGGCGTGGGAGATTTCCATAGTCATCTTGCTCTTGTTGAACTTGAGGTTGTGGAGGAGCTTGTGGGACTTGACGATGCACTCTTGGTTGGTAGTGTCGCTCTTGAATTTCTTGGCGAAGGGCTTCCTCTTGATTGCGCCTATCGCGGTTGCGGTTGGCAATGGCGCGACTTGATTCTTGAAGGGCACGTTGCGCCTCAAGAGCTTGTGCTTCACGTTGTTGTTGGTGGTGAAGACATTGAGCTTCGGCGTCTTGTTCGTCTTTATGTTGTCGCGCTTGCTCTTCCTCTTGGTGACGTTGACGTTGTCGTTCGTGAGCTTGTGCAAGAGGAACTTGGGGTTGACGATGTCGATGTTCTTGCTCGTCGACTTGCTCTTGTGGATGATTGCCATGTAGAGGATTGTGAGATGCTTGATGGTCTTGACGCGCGGCTTGATGTAGAGTGTTCGATGTCGGTGTACTTGAGCCGGAGAAGGTGTCGTCGGTGTGTCGACTCGAGCGGCTCCGTCTTGAGTAGGAAGAAGTGGAAGAATGGTGGTTCACCAACAAGGCACGGATCTCGTCCATTCTCGCGTTGTTCTCTTGTTTGTGAGCATCGAGCTTGTTGTCGAAGTAGTCTCTTGTACGTTGCTCGGAGAGTCGCAAGTCGGTGGCGATATGGTCGATGTGATCGCTCATTGCTTGTTGCTCTTGATGTAAAGCTCGTTGTGCACCAAAGAGGTGTTGCTTGGTGACGTAGGAGGTCATGTCTTCGTCTTGCTCAATGAAGAGAGGGTTTGTAGAAGTACTTGGCCTATCCATCATATGAAAGTGGAGGTGAGTAGGGAAATGAGAGAACAAAACCAAAGTTACCTTTTCCGAAGATTGTGGATGTAACAAGTACGATCCCACGTGATGCTATAATAGGGGAATCGGTACCAGGTATTGTTTCTCACACCTACAAGTAAATGGCTTATGGAGGAGCTCGGTTAGGAAATGGCGCAAATAATTCAAGCAAATGTTAGTCAAGATGTTGATAAAGTTGAGAAGATTCACAAATAGCAAGTAAGACAAATAGATCAACCTAGAAAGATAACACGAGGGACACACACATGGAAGATAAATGGGATCCGCACAACCAAGGGGTGACCTCGAAGATGTGGAACCACGGTAAAAGCTCTTGTTGTACGGATACTAGAGAGATGCTAGCTCGATTACACTAATGGGCTAGATACGCTAGTGCACCAACCTAATCGAGAAACCGCTCGTCTCACTATCCCATGTATGCTTATGTATGTAATGACCAAGATGATGTATGAATGCTATGAGGCTCAATGCTATTGCTTATAAGCTCTTTGCTTCTCTTCTCTTTTGCTTAAAAGCTTTTCCTTTTTTTTGACTATACCACGATGCTTGATATATGAGCCACAAAGTGAGGTAACAAGTAGTATATGCACGGGAGAGACGTAACACTAATGGTGCACTAAGGCGTGGCCCGGAAATACTCAACAAGCTAGTCTCGATGAGTAAGTTACGCAAAAGAGCTTGAAGCTATCAAGTTAATGGCAAGGGAGCACAAAGGCATCGTCAAGGTTACCATCCTTGCTTACGGCTGGAATGAAGATGATGTTGTCGCAGCCGATGTGTTGTCCGAGTTGATGATTGGTGGCGATGATGATGACGTCGAATCGCGCCTAAGTAGCCGAAACACCTTAGGACATGAGAGAAACCGCGACCCAAACTCAGACAATCACGTGGAATAGTGCGGAAGAACACAAGAGGTGGTGGGGAAACAAAATGTAGCAAAGCAGAAAATGGCCGAAAGTCCCTGGATAGTCCGTGCGCACTGGGTACGTGAGGCCCGTGTGCACGGGGTCCCGACGGCCCGTGTGCACGGGGTCCTCTGTGGGCGGACAAACTTCTCCGAAACCGTGGTAATTTCCATGTTTTTGGCCAAATTCAAAGGATGGAAGGGTGGGGACGATGGTAGGGGGTAGATCCACTTGCCAAACACCAAATTCGTGGATCAAAACAACCAAATCTCACAAAATCAAACAAATTGCAAGAAAAATTTTGGGGCTATTTTTGGTGGGGATTTTCGGATTAGGACGAAAAACAACAAAATCAAGCTAGAAAGTGGAAGGTAAGGACTCCAAGATGTGAATCAACCTTGCTCATGATACCAATATGTTGTAGGGTGAAAACCCTAAGAGGGATCTTTTCACACTTGGATGGGAAAAGGAGATGAAAACCAAGAACACAAAAGGGAAATCACTCCAACAATACCCAATTACACATCCACTACAATAACACCACAAGATCAACAAGTCACAAACACAATCAAAGGAAAGATACAATGGCAAAGTTCTTCTCACTCCTAGGAGATTAGGTCTTGAAGATAGTCTTCTCCTTATGGAGGTCTTGAAATCCACAAGGATTCTTCTCTAAGGGGTCTTGATCCACAAGAGGGAAGGTAGAAGGAGAAAAGCTCACAAATATATCATATATACTTTGCTAACCCTAAACATGGTCCTAGGTACGACTAATATAGCCTTGGGCCGAAGAGGATGAAGAGGAGGCCGAAGAGGCGATCTCAGCCGGCCATCCTGGGAGGCCCGTGCGCACGGAGTAAGTTGGGCTCGTGCGCATGGGGGTCCCATGGGCACGGTGCACGCCGTGCGCACGGGGTACCCCAACGCCAACTCTCTGGGTAGTCCGTGGGCACGGGTTTCGGGTGCCCGTGCGCACGGGGTCACCTGGGCCTTCCAGTGTTGCTGCTGTTTGATAACCCGCAAGTATACAGAATAGTTGTAGCCTCTTTCGATAAGTAAGAGTGTCGAACCCAATGAGGAGCTAAAGGTAGAACAAATACTCTCAAATCCTATCGGCCACTAATACGACTCTACGCACGCTTGACGTTCGCTTTACTTAGAACGAGTATGAAACTAGAAGTACTATGTAGGTGTTGTTGGATAGGTTTGCAAGACAATAAAGAACACGTAAATAAAAAGTACGGGCTGTTAGATAAATAAACAATAAAGTAAATACAGCGAGTGTGGAAAAGTGGTGGTAGGAGTTGTGGAATTGTCCCTAAGAAATTGACTACTTTACTAGACCGATAGCAAGTTTTATGTGGGAGATGCCACTGCTAGCATGTCATCCCTGACTTGGAATTCTATGCACTTATGATTGGAACTTTTAGCAAGCATCCGCAACTACTAACGTGCATTAAGGTAAAACCCAACCATAGCATTAAGATATATTGGTCCCCCTTCAATCTCGTATGCATCAATTTCTATGCTAGGTTGAAGCTTATGTCACTCTTGCCCTCCAATACATAGTCCTACCAACATACACCTAACCTTATGGTGTGATCCACGCGGGCGCTCATATGATGGGCACCAAAGGACAACAACATAACCACAAGCAAATTAAATCAATCATAGCAATTCATCAACCACCAATAGGACAACAAAAATCTACTCAGACATCATAGGATGGCAACACATCATTGGATAATAATATGAAGCATAAAGCACCATGTTCAAGTAGAGGGTACAGCGGGTTGCAGGAGAGTGGACCGCTGGACATAGATTGGAGAAGGTGATGGAGATGTTCGTGAAGATGGTGGAGGTGTTGGTGAAGATCGTGGTGATGATGATGGCCCCCGGCAGCCCTCCGGCGCCATCGGAAGCAAGGGGGAGAGAGCCCCCCTTCTTCTTCTTCTTCTTCTTCTTCCTTGACCTTATCCCTAGATGGGAGAAGGGTTTCCCCTCTGTTCCTTGGCTCCCATGGTGTGGGAGGGGCGAGAGCCCCTCCGAGATTGGATCTATCTCTCTGTCTCTCTCTGTTTCTGTGCTCCCCGATTCTGCCCCTTCACCGTTTCTTTTATATCCGGAGATCCGTAACTCCGATTGGGGTGAGTCTTTCGCCCAGATCTTTCACATAAAATTAGGTTTCTTGCAACAAAAGAAGAGCGTCAACCGCCTTCCGGGGAGGGCAGGAGAGTCCAGGGTGCGCCTGCCTCCCTGGGACGCGCCTCCTATCTCCTGGCCCCCTCGGGCACCGTCTCGCGTTGATTTTACTTCCCAAAAATCATAAATATTCCAAAATAATTCTCCATCCATTTTTATCCCGTTTGGACTCCGTTTGATATGGGTTTTCTGCGAAACATAAAACATGCAACAGACAGGAACTGTCACTGGGCACTGGATCAATATGTTAGTCCCAAAAATAGTATAAAAAGTTGCCAAAAGTATATGAAAGTTGAAGAATATTGGCATGGAACAATCAAAAATTATAGATACGATGGAGACATATCAGCATCCCCAAGCTTAATTCCTGCTCGTCCTCGAGTAGGTAAATGATAAAAAAGATAATTTTCAATGTGGAATGCTACCTAGCATAATCTTGATCATGTGTCTAATCATGGCATGAATATTAAGACACGAGTGATTCAAGGCAATAGTCTATCATTTGACATAAAAACAATAATACTTCAAGCATACCAACCAAATAATTATGTCTTATCGAAATAACATAGCCAAAGAAAGCTCATCCCTACAAAACCATATAGTCTGGATATGCTCCATCTTCATTACACAAAATACTCCCATCATGCACAACCCCGGTTTCAGCCAAGCAATTGGTTCATACTTTTTAACGCGCTTCAGCTTTTTCAACTCTTATGCAATACGTGAGCGCAAGCCATGGACATAGCACTATGGTGGTATATGGTGGAGGTTGTGAGGACAAAAAGGGAGAAGATAGTCTCACATCAACTAGGCGTATCAACGGGCTATGGAGATGCCCATCAATAGATATCAATGTGAGTGAGTAGGGATTTCCATGCAACGGATGCACTAGAGCTATAAATATATGAAAGCTCGACAAAAGAAACTAAGTGGGTGTGCATCCAACTTGCTTGCTCACGAAGACCTAGGGCATTTTGAAGAAGCCCATCATTGGAATATACAAGTCAAGTTCTATAATGAAAAATCCCCACTAGTATATGAAAGTGACAACATAAGAGACTCTCCATCATGAAGATCATGGTGCTACTTTGGAGCACAAGTTTGGAAAAGAGATAGTAGCATTGTCCCTTCTCTCTTTTTCTCTCATTTTTTTATGGCCTTTCTCTCCTTTTTGGCCTTCTCCCCTTTTTTTATTTATTTCTCTTTTTTAAAGTCCGAAGTTTCATCCCGACTTGTGGGGGAATCATAGTCTTCATCATCCTTTCCTCACTTGGGACAATGCTCTAATAATGAAGATCATCACACTTTTATTGATTTACAACTCGAGAATTACAAATCAACACTTAGAACAAAATATGACTCTATATGAATGCCTCCGGTGGTATACCCGGATATGCAATGAATCAAGAGTGACATGTACGAAAATTATGAGGGCGGCCTTGCCACAAATACAGTGTCAACTACATGATCATGCAAAGAGCAATATGACAATGCTGAAGCGTGTCATAATAACGGAACGGTGGAAAGTTGCATGGCAATATATCTCGGAATGGCTATGGAAATGCCATAATAGGTAGGTATGGTGGCTATTTTGAGGAAGGTAAATAATGGGTTCATGATACCGGCGAAAGTTGCACGGCACAATAGAGGCTAGCAAAGTGGAAGGGTGAGTGTGCATATATCCATGGACTCACATTAGTCATAAAGAACTCATATACTTATTGCAAAAGTCTACTTGCCCTCGAAGCAAAGTACTACTATGCATGCTCCTAGGGGGAGGGTTCGTAGGAGTTAACCATCATGCGATCCCGACCTCCACTCATAAGGAAAGCAATCAAAGAACACCTCATACTCCAACTTCGTTACATAACGGTTCACCATACGTGCATGCTACGGGACTTGCAAACCTCAACACAAGTATTTCTCAATTTCACAATTACTCAACTAACACAACTCTAATATCACCACCTTTATATCGCAAAACTACTGCAAGGAATCAAACATATCATATTAAGTGATCTACAAGTTTTATGTAGGATTTTATGACTAACCATGTGAATGACCAATTCCTGTCATCTCTCTAAATTGATATAAGTGAAGCAAGAGAGTTTAATTCTTTCTACAAAAGATATTCCCACGCTCTAACAAATATAAGTGAAGCAAAAGAGCATTCTACAACTGGTGGTTTTCTATGTGAAGAGAAATAGGCAATCCAAACTTCAAAAGATATAAGTGAAGCACATGAAGCATTCTATAACACCATACTCAAAAAACATTAAGTGAAGTGCAATGAGCATTCTATAAATCAACCAAGGACTTTCTCATACCAGCATGGTGCATAAAAGAAAAGTAAAAATTAAATGCAAAAGACGCTCCAAGACTTGCACATATCGCATGAACGAAACGAATCCGGAAACATACCGATACTTGTTGAAGAAAGAGGGGATGCCTTCCGGGGCATCCCCAAGCTTAGACGCTTGAGTCTCCTTGAATATTTACTTGGGGTGCCTTGGGCATCCCCAAGCTTTAGCTCTTGCCTCTCTTCCTTTTCCTCATATCGAGACTTCCTCGATCAAACACTTCATCCACACAAAACTTCAACAGAAAACTCGGTAAGGTCCGTTAGTATAATAAAGGAAATCACTACTCTAAGTACTGTTGCAAACCAATTCATATTTTGTTTTTTCATTGTGTCTACTGTAAAATAAATTTTTCATGGCTTAATCCACTGATATAAATTGATAGATTTATCAAAACAAGCAAACTATGCATCAAAAACAGAATCTGTCAAAAACAGAACAGTCTGTAGCAATATGAACATTCACCAAACTTCTGGTAACACAAAAATTCTACAAAAATTAGAAAAAACAAACAAGTTGTACAGCAAGACAGTTCAAAAAGAATCAGAACCATTTGGCATTCCAAAACAAAATGTAAAATCACGCACTACAGCAAAAGTTTCTGTCCTGCACCGCACAAACCAACAAGCAATGTAAACATCCTAAAGGCAAACCTTGGCACATTATTTTTATAATACAATGGAATTTTACAAGGGGATAATTATTTTTGTTGAAAAGTTTCTGTAATCAAGATTCACAAAGTTTCCATGAGCATGAACAAAGTTCAAGGCTAGCTCCCACTTCAACAATGCTTGTCTCTCTCACTTTCACTTTCCTTTTTGAAAAGTTTTTCGGTTTCCCTCTTTATTTATTTTTTGTTTTTAAAATATATAAAAGCACTCAACAGAAATAAATGACTCTCTAAAACTTCCGGGTTGTCTCGCTGACAGCGCTTTCTTTAAGGCCATTAAGCTAGGCATTTAGTGCTCAAGTAATGGATCCACCAGGATCTCAAGGTATATCAAAGCCAATTTTAATTAACAATGATTTGTAATTTAGTAGTGAGTACAAAGTAACATATATCATGAAACAATGAAGTCTAACTCTCTTCCTATGCATCAACATGTCATAAAAGAACAATTCATTCACACCAAGTAAAGGCCAATGCATAGTATAAGCAATTTCATGCAATTCTATCATATTGGAAACATAGAGAGGTGGAGGTATAGTTCCTCTCTCATAATAATTGCAAGTAGGAGCAGCAAGCACATGCATATCACATTCATCAAAATTATCATGTGCAATGGTAAAAGGAAACCCATCAATATAATCCTTAATAAGCACAAACTTCTCCGATATAGCGTAGTTGGGAGAATTCAAAAAGATAATAGGACTATCATATGTGGGTGCAATAGCAACAATTTCATGTTTAACATAAGGAACTATAGCAAGTTCATCTCCATAAGCATAATTCATATTGGCATCATGGCCACAAGCATAGCAAGCATCATCAAAAAGGGATATTTCAATAGAATCAACGGGATCATAACAATCATCATAGAAATCATCCTTCGGTAAGCACGAAGGGGAATTAAACAATGTATGACTTGAAGAGTTACTCTCATTAGAAGGTGGGCACGGGTAGCTAATCCGCTCTTCCTCCTTTTGTTCTTCGCTCCAGTGAGCTCACAGTTTCATCAATTTCATCTTCCATAGCTTCCTGCGAAATATTAATCTCTTCTTGGACAGTGGAGACTTTCTCAATAAATGCATCAATATTGTAATTGTATTCATAATTCTTATAACAATATTTAAGTATAGCAAAATTTTCAGTTCTATAAACTGAATCATCAAAATCATCAAACTCTTTAAACATAGATTCAACCTCATAAGGCAACAAATTCTTCTATTTGTTCCACATCATAGTAATCATATCTACCATTAGCATAAGAAGCTAAGGTTTTATCATCATTAAATTTGCATGAAAAGGGAAGGTGTGGAGCCTTCATCCTAGAGCAACAAGTATAATCATAACTCAAGCATAGTTGCCTAGCATACCAACGCAACATAGAAATTTGATCCCATAATTGTTTCCCTTTCTGTGTCAAGCGATAATCCCTAAAGTATTCACGTTGATCCAACGTGTCTCCCATAACAAAGTTGAATGGGGTTTTCTCAGGATTATCAAAGTAGTACATAATTTCTGTCACATAACGAGCATCGAGGGTTTTAGGAGGTTCCCCATCTCCATGAGTAGCAAGTACACCTAATTTTTTTTGGTGTTTCGTGTTCCATATCCATAACTAAAGATAGAGAACAACTTAGAACAACAAATAAAAATTACATAGTGATAAAGCAAACAAGCACACACGAGAATATTCACCCCACGCTATGACTCCCCGGCAACGGCACCAGAAAAAGGTCTTGATGACCCACAAGTATACGGGATAGTTGTAGCCTCTTTCAATAAGTAAGAGTGTTGAACCCAACGAGGAGCTAAAGGTAGAACAAATACTCTCTCAAGTCCTATCGGCCACTGATACGACTCTACGCACGCTTGACGTTCGCTTTACCTAGAATGGGTATGAAACTAGAAGTACTATGTAGGTGTGGTTGGATAGGTTTGCAAGATAATAAAGAACACATAAATAAAAAGTAGGGGATGTTTAGATAAATAAACAATAAAGTAAATATAGCGAGTGTGGAAAAGTGGTGGAAGGAGTTGTGGAATTGTCCCTAAGCAATTGACTACTTTACTAGACCGATAGCAAGTTTTATGTGGGAGAGGCCACTGCTAGCATGTCATCCCTGACTTGGAATTGTATGCACTTATGATTGGAACTATTATCAAGCATCCGCAACTACTAACATTCATTAAGGTAAAGCCCAACCATAGCATTAAGATATATTGGTCCCCCTTCAATCCCGTATGCATCAATTTCTATGTTAGGTTGAAGCTTCTGTCACTCTTGCCCTCCAATACATAGTCCTATCAACATACAACTAACCCTATGGTGTGATCCACGTGCACTCTCATATGATGGGCACCCAAGGACAGCAACATAACCACAAGCAAATTAAATCAATCATAGCAATTCATCAACCACCAATAGGACAACGAAAATCTACTCAGACATCATAGGATGGCAACACATCATTGGATAATAATATGAAGCATAAAGCACCATGTTCAGGTAGAGGGTACAGCGGGTTGTGGGAGAGTGGACCACTGGATATAGATGGGGGAAGGTGATGGAGATGTTGGTGAAGATGGCGAAGGTATTAGTGAAGATCGCGGTGATGATGATGGCCCCCGGCAGCCCTCTAGTGCCACCGGAAGCAAGGGGGAGAGAGCCCCCCTTCTTCTTCTTCTTCTTCTTCTTCTTCTTCCTTGACCTTCTCCCTAGATGGGAGAAGGGTTTCCCCTCTAGTCCTTGGCTCCCATGGCGTGGGAGGGGCGAGAGCCCCTCCGAGATTGGATCTATCTCTCTGTCTCTCTCTGTTTCTGCGCTCCCCGATTCTGCCCCTTCACCATTTCTTTTATATCCGGAGATCCGTAACTCCGATTGGAGTGAATCTTTCACCCAGATCTTTCTCATAAAATTAGCTTTCTTGCTGAAAAAGAAGAGCTTCAACCGCCTTACGGGCCCCCCAGGAGAGTCCAGGGCGCGCCTGCCTCCCTGGGGCGCGCCCCCCTATCTCCTGGCCCCCTCGGGCACCGTCTCGCGTTGATTTTACTTCCCCAAAATCATAAATATTCCAAAATAATTCTCCATCCGTTTTTATCCTGTTTGGACTCCGTTTGATATGGGTTTTCTGCGAAACATAAAACATGCAACAGACAGGAACTGGCACTGGGCACTGGATCAATATGTTAGTCCCAAAAATAGTATAAAAAGTTGCCAAAAGTATATGAAAGTTGAAGAATATTGGCATGGAACAATCAAAGATTATAGATACGATGGAGACGTATCACTGTTGCACTTCATCTTAGTTCACGTGGCCATGGGGTGGTCCTCCTTCTCCTTGGTGATGCTCCTGAGCTTCTTGGTGATGTTCCTCTTCATACCTAAGGAGGCATAGCATATTTTGGTGAGGTAACAACCATGTTCCATTCGTATCCGTATGCAAGTCAAGTAGGCAGGAGTTCACCTTGGTTTCCAAAGCACATGCTCTAGCTCTTGTCATAGGTCCACGTGGGGTTTGATGTGTTGCTGTAGAGTCCATGGGGATGATGGAAGAATGCTCCGCATCACCGGCCCATTAACAGGCTGCAATGTTTTGGGCTGAATGTCGGCCCATATTTGATCCGGTCCATTAACAGCCTGCCATGTTCTGGGCCTAATAAAGGCCCATATGAGATCCGCCCCGTTAAAAGCCTACCACGTTCTGGGCCAAGTTACGGCCCAAATTAGGTCCGACCCTTTAAGAGGCATTGGGATAAATTATGGCCCATATCAGATTCGACCCGTCAACTGGACGCTACGCTTTTGGGCCCACTTGATAAAGGCCCATTTAGTAATTCAGCCTGATATTAGTTTCGGCATGTTAAAGGCCCATTTAACATTTCGGCCCTATATTTATTTCGGCCTATTAGAAGCCCGTCATATAGTTGGGCCTAACTACGGCCCGGCTTGCATCCGGCCTCCTCACGGCAGATAATCTAATTGGGCCAAACAAGGACCAAGTCAATTTTGGCATGTTACAAGCCCGTGATTTGATTGGCACAATCATGGGCCGGGGTCTATTTCGGCCTGCTGCCGGCCCGTGAGCTGTTTGTCATGTTTCAGGCCCAACCTACTTTTCAGCCTCCTAAAAGCCCATTGAGTTTTCTTGCGAAAATAGGGTCGGCGGTTTACTCAGCCTATTAAAGGCCTGAATCTACAAGTGGGCCAGTTTACATTTTGGCCTGTTAACGGACCATGATGACGGGGCCCATCATGCGGATCATACATAGTGATTTGCATGACGGCCCGATTATGTACCGTAATTTTACGGTTTGGCCAGTTTACTGTGAAGACATGATATACATACAGTAAAATAACTGCAGCATCGTGAATAAGAAAAAACCTAGACTATACAATAAAGAAATCACGGCATATTACATCCACTGGGCATCAAAGTTCTCCACTATGATAATAAAGCACAAGAAGACAACAGATTACATACACTGGGCATCAAAGATCGCCACCAGTGCAAATAAACACGCCGACAAAATAATATACAAAACCGACAACACTTCAATAGAGTTCAAGAAAGGTTAGCCCTGCTCGGGAGCTGCAGCTGAGCAAGCTGATGAGACTGCACTTGTTTGACACTTATATGGTCCTCACTCTGAAAGATAAACAAGTAGACAGATGACATGTTTTGCACATGTATAAGTATCAGTGCCGACAATTCATCACATTTCTTACTGATGAATAAAGTGACACAGTTTAAAATAGCATTAACACAATATGGTATTGTTCATGTCAAGACATGGCAGGAAATGACATTGTGAAGGAGTTGGCAGCTTCACGACACCACTGGATTACATATCAAGAACTCATAAGTATCAATGGTTAGTGTGCTGTCAATTTATCCCATTTTAGATTGGCAAATAAAGAGACGGTTTAAATAATAGTAGAATGATATGACATTGTTCATAGTTAAGACATTGCAGGATATGACATTGTGCTGTAGTGGGTAGGTTCACCACACCACTGGATTACAGATCAAGAACAGAAGCATACATGCAGTGCAAAAGAAGAACACTTGCTCTGTATAGTTGAATTTACATGGTATGAAGAAGGAACTTGGTTGTACAACTGAAAACTTAAATTGAGAAGGACAAACTTTCTTTTATGAACTACATAATAAACTTTAAACATGCAATTTGATGCAAACACCCAAAATAAACAGCTGTTGCAGTCATGCCTAACCAAATATACACAACAAAGTTTGAAGGCTTGAGAAGGACAAACTTACATTATTGGTGAATACAGGCTCTATAAAGCCCTTGTCCATGCTGATGGGGGGCAATTCAAGAAGTTTACCCCAGAATCTTCTTCATAAGCATTGCCTTTATTCTACATTTTGTTAGAGTAAATATAGATGTGATAATATAAGAAAAAATGGAGAATATTTAAGATAAGATGAAGAGTGATGCTACATAACCAAGTAGCTATAAATGTAAGTACCGTGATACAGGCAAAAGGTACAACCAAGAGCAATGCAGAGCTAAACTTCTTCAGTACCATCGGTGTTATCCAACCTTATGGTAAGACTAAAATAGATCTGATGTGTATAAAATGGAGGGCAGAGGAAAATAAGTTGCAGAGTGATGGTACATGAACAACTACCTGTCAATATAGGTACAATGATAAAGGACAGTAGGTACTTACCAGAACAATGCAGAGCTAAAAAAATTCATTGGCATTGGATATATTCTACACTAATGTAACCATTCATACAGATCAGATAATTTGGAGCAAACAATTGATAAGCAAGCTATCATGCATACTGCTATCACATAAAGAACCAGGTATGTATGCAAGTACAGTGATACAAGACAATAGGTACTAACAAGAGCAAAGCAGCGGGCAGCATATTTGCGATATCCTGTCGTTCTTTTCAAACCGGAATTCTTCTTCGAGCAGATTTCCTGCAAAAAAGATCCGTAAGGCACATGCGGAAAAGTAGAAGGTCAAATTGTCATGCGATATCGTAGACAGTACCTCATCCTGGGAATGAGACCAGTGCATAACAAGGTTTTTCCATTCAACGTCTTCTAAATTTAGCACAGGAGACTTCACCGGAAATTCGTTTATAGACTTGCCATCAAAGTGTGATTTCCTTAGGTAACACCGATACTGCTGCAATGCTTCCTTGAAAAGCGCAAGCAAGCTTTTCTCATCATGACTATCCAGATTGACCCTCGCCTACTTACGACAATGTAATGTATATCATTGATGTGTTCAATCAGCAGAAAACAGGAAAATAATCACCATGAATAATAGCACTTACACGTAAGTGGGACAGGAAGATGTGAAAATGGTGTTTGTCTTCACTATAATCATCCCATGATGGGAATATATGCACGTAGTCCCTAACAACATTGATGGTACTGACGAGGATATTTAATATAGGGGTGCCCCTGTAAACACCTGTGTGCTATCACTGGATTCTGATGAGAGAGCTCATGTGTGATGTAATATGGTGCGTGCATTAATATAATCTGGCACAAGTACACAAAAAATAGGCTCCAGAAGTAAGGATAGTTGGCACATGATAGGTTCATAATATACTGTATAGAGAGTTTATTGCCAAACCATGATAACAAGAGCACACAACAACTAGGCAGATCATAGTGTACATAAAAGGAGTACACCATAACCACGATATATAAATCGGGAAAGTGGAACCGGCTTGAAAATACGGTGTTGTATTGCCGTTAGTAATTGAAAGCCTATCAATCATGTACATGCCAGCTCTGTCAGTTGGTGACTGCAGATGTCCCTGCTCACCTTCCTAACAAGGAACATACTGTACGTACTAAATACAGAATAACAAAAGAGGAACATGTTAAAGAACAAAAGAGGAAGCATATTCTTGAGGTTTCGCTTCATTGCATACAATATTGGTTGCCCACTCAGGATGAATCACAGCGCCCAAACAAATGCAATTCCATGTTGTCTCTCTATATGTGGCAATTTTGAACAAGAGTCATTAGGATCATATTCTGAACAAGAGTCAACAGGTGGGGAGCGTATGAGTTTCATTTCATCCAGAATGGCACTCAATGCCTTGGTGCCAATTTTGTAAGTCATTGCAGTGTTTAGCTTCAAGAGTGGACTGCTGCTAGTGCGACACAAAGCAGCTACACAGATCATAGTGTAGGATATAACGGGAAAACCTTAAGCATCAGAGTAAAATCAGCAACGTGGAACTTGCTGGAATATATGTGCTAGTATTGCCGGTACAGATAGAAAGGCTTCGGATACCAGCTCTCTTCAACTGAAGGTGCGGTACTGCTAATATCAGTGTAACTCTCAAAGGCGACACAGCTCCCCATATTTCCTTGCTATTCTTATAGGATTCAAGTGGGCAGGCCACTACAAATCCTATTCCTATGTTTACAAAATCCTATGAATCAAAGAGGCCCGAAGAGTTCAAAGTGTCCATCACAACCGACCGTATAGACCTCTACACTGCAAATGTCCCTGCTCATCTTCACTACAAGGAACATACTATACTACTATCATACTCCCTCCATTCCACAATATAAGTCTTTGTAGAGATTTCCACTATGGATCACATACAGATGTATCCAGATACATTTTAGAGTGTAGATTCACTCATTTTGCTCCATATGTAGTCCATGGTGGAATCTATACAAAGACTTGTATTTAGGAACGGAGAGAGTACTTATTAAAGAAGAACGGAAGAGGAACATGCTAAAGAAGAGCAAGCAGATTTTGGATAATAAAATGTTCATTGCACAGTGCCCACGCATGATGAACCAGAGCGCATTAAGAATGCAACTCCCTGCTGTCTCTCTATATGTGGTGCATGTGCTTTTCAAAAGTAAAGTAGGAACACTAGCTGACCAATTAAACGTTATCTATTTTAGTAATATCAGCATCATATCAGACTCGTATTTGAGCAACAAGTTTGGAATTATGAGTGGCACGTTGTTTAGCTTGATGGATTCAGGAGAAGTGCTACGCAGGTACGGTGATGGTACTGAATATAAAGGCATGTCTGCATGCAAGTCGCGTGACTTTTGTCATCTGGGTCAATCGACCATTTCAGGCAGTTGGATGAAGATCCTACGTCTCCTAACCCTTCTTCTTCCTCGTCTCTGATTCTTCCCATACAGAACACCGCACGGGCCGCCGGCCGGACCACCGGCCCCCACCGCCTGTGTTCCGCCACCACCCCCACCCCCAACATGCCCCCACCCGCGTCGAGTTTTCTTCATTCGGCGAGGCCCCACCACCGCCTCCCACAACCACCATCCCCACCCGAGCCCCTTCCTTCGCACCGGTGAACTCCGGCGAGCTCTGCAAAATCGACTAACCCAATTCTGAAATTTTGTCTAGTGTGATTTAACTAGTGTGGAATATAGAAGGGGAAAACCATAAGCATTGGGAGTATAGTGTTGAGCGTGCCATGGCGGATCTGAAGGTGCAATCCGGACAAAGGCAACTAGGCAACCAATGTTTTCTTTCAACTAGCAAGTAAGTGATGGAAAAGAAATCAGAGTAAAGCAATGGCGATCTATTTTCTTGCTGCGGTAAATAAGTTGAGCAGATACAAAAGAGTACCGCCTCTGGTGCGGCGCCGTGTATGCATCTGCTGAGAATTTGACGGTGTTGCGGTAGCGATGGCTGGCGGTGGCATGGAAGCAGATCTAGGAGGGTAGACGGTGGCGGAGGGGCGCGGTGGACGAGACGGTTGTAGGAGCGGCGCCAGCAAGGTGGACGACGCGGAGATGAAGCGAGTGGACGGGATGCAAGGATCCTGGTCCGAAGCCGTGGATGAGAGAGGTCGATATCTTGTAATGGACGGCGGCGCCGGGGTATCAGCTCCGGCATGGTGGAGGAGGACGGCGGTGGATGAGGTGGCGGACGGAGGAGGCTGGGGTGGAGAGGGTGTTTTGGCGCCCACGGAGTACGAATGGGGAAATAGAGGTAGAGAGGAAGGGGGGACCATGTCTTCAGGGCGCACTTGTCTCAAATGCGAGGAAATTTACAAACTTAGCCCCCGTTTCAAATTTCCTACATCACAGCAATATTAGTTGGTTGAGGATAGGACGGTAATCTCGCATACACCGAATATTTGCCGACGAGAGTTTGTTTTTGGCGCCCACCATGTATGAATCGGGGAGGGAGTCGATTTCGGACGAGGAGACACTGTGTTTTGGCGCCCAGTGTGTATGAATCCGGGTGAGAGGCGGTTATGTCACGTTTGAGTGAAATTACAAACCTACCCCTATTGAAACCTATAGAAATCGAGCCAATTGGCTTTGCGTGGCAGGGATAGGCAGTAGTAATTTCCATCTCGTAGATTTTGGTTTCGGGCGGTTACTACGACTTTCCCCGCTTCGTTCAAATTTTGCAGAGTGCATGTTTACTGTGCCAACTCAATTCGAATCCCGTTTGTATTCTATTTTTTTCGGGCAGGATGCATTTTCGATTGGAATAAAATTCTATATACATCATTTTTTATATATACTTTCAAAAGCACAACACCCTTTATACATAAATATGGTTTACAAATGGCGTGATCTCAGATTCATAAGGTTGTATCCATCAATTTGGATTTTCAAATATTTGAAACCACTTTATGTTGAAATCCAATGTATGCATTCCTCGCTAACTGTCTCCAATTAATGTGTGTTTCATGCGGGTTTTTCTACTTCTCAAACATGTATAATGTGTTTCACACACGCAACATATAGTGTAATCCCGTTTAGACATTAATTGCACTAAACCATGCATTGTTTCTAATTAAAGAATCTATGGACCACCAATATTGATAAACTATATAACATTACACGTGTCCCCAAATTCAAATGAATATGCATGTTTGATACACCAATTTGCGTTATGATATTATCGATGTCGTGATCTCCAGTTTAAATATTTGAATCCCCTTTAATCCAGATATTCGTCTCATATAGCTATCACTCATGCTTATATAGGAGTATATCTCTAGACCTATACGCGTTCATCGTCTCTCGGGTATCTCTCGTGCTACCTGTATGTCGACAATGATCTTTTATCTTCGTAACACACTGACGGTACTCTCTCCCTCGACCTTCATCACTCTATCTCTCTCTAAGTATATCTCGCTCCCTGCTATGTGTCTCTAACTATGATTCTCCATGTGGAATATCTTTCTCTCACACAAACACAAAACTTTGTCTCCCGGGGTCTCATTTCTCTCTACTATTCCCCTGTGTGCCACTCGCACACCCCTCATATAGAGATGTCTTTCGCTCCTTAGGTATGAGAACCTACGACTCTTCCTCTTAAACATCTCTTTCTCACACACAAACACAAACTCTGTCTCCTGGGGTCTCATATTTCTCCACCATTCTCTTGTATGTCGCTCACACACACTCTCTCTCCCTAGAGATATCTTGCGTTCCCTCATATGTCTCTCTAGCTATCACTCTCGTTGTGAAATATCTTTCTCTCTCACAGACACAAAACTCCCTCTCGGGATCTCATTTCTCTCTGATATTTGTTTGTATGTGACTCACATTCACCCTCTCTCTATCTCTCTCACACCCACACACATAACTCAGCCTTCTGATCCACTCGACTCCTAACTCTAATGCACACTAGCTAGCATCTTTATCTTTCTATTTATCTGTTTCTCCATCAACCTTCTTTCTCGCCCTCACTCTTGCTTCCTATCACACACACTACATATGTTTCTCTCTACATGCAGTCAAGTGCCATCTTTTTATCTTTCTCTCTCACACACATAACTTCACCCTCTTAACCACCCGACGGTCATCTCCAACACTCAAACTAGCAGATGTCCCTCTAGCTAGCATCTCCATCTCCGTATCTATTTGTAGTTTCTCCATCAACATTTCTTTCTCACACGCAGTCTTGCTTCCAATCACCCACACTATATATGTATCTCCATACATATGCATTTATAGGTTGATTTCTTTTGCACAATCGTTGTGTCTCACTCCCTCTGCTTGTCATAGATGCATGCTCCAGCCCACACCACTATCTCTTAAAGACAAAAACACATGCTCAATTGTCAGGCTTTCTTCCCTGCACTCTCACATGCATGCATATTGTCATACCGATCCGTCTCTCCCATGTCGTTGATCTTATGACTTATGTCTTCTTTCTTTTATCTCGATCATGCGCGCACACAGACACACATCCCACGTATACATGTATACCTCTCACACATGCACGTTCAAGGTCTCTATGTCTCCATACGTAGTTAATTACCCTCAACCCTAACGCCACATCGAATCGTTCTTTTCTTGTGTGCACATAACTTCCGCCTGGATGGGTAAAACACACACTCACACTTAACATTCTCCTTCTAGCTACCCCCCCCCCCTCTCACTCTTCCCCTATATCCCCAAAACCAATAAGACCATCCCTTCGTTTAATTCCCGCCTACATGCACCATCGATATATAGTAGTCTTCCGCGGTGTCTCTCGAACAAACACATTCTCTCGATGTCGACTCCTCTCACGCGCACACACCTTCTCTTCCCTCTCTACGGGCCTTTTCTCTCTCGCACCCCATCGTTGGTGGCCTCTGCCATACACATCACCTCTCTATGATGAAGCCACACACACTTAAATTACATCCGCCACTGAGGACCCAGCGACACACACACACACACACAAACACACACACACACACATACACACACACACACTAAGACTCCATCACACACACACACACTAAAACTCCATCTCTCTCTCTCTCTCACACACACACACACACTAAGACTCCATCTCTCTCTCTCTCTCTCTCTCTCTCTCTCTCTCTCTCTCGCACACACACACACAAACTAAGACTCCATCTCACACACACATGCTCTAGGCAGAGCATTTGTTCCTACCACCCTTCATCCAACCTTACCCGTATGATAAACAATCACCTTAATTTACTTGTATAACATGGACAAATTCCACTTTACTTTAGTAGTTAGCAAACTTATCATCTCTACCCTTATAAAAACCGAGTTGGCGATGATGGTGTGCCTGCCATCTTGTAATATAGACCGCCAGATCTATATCTGACGGATAGAAAGCAAACTATGATAATTTTACAAAAGATACCCGCACCTCTCTCCACATCCTTATCTCCCACAACATCATTGTCGAGCAATTAAAAAGGAAGCATCTAGAACAATCTAGATGGTGGACACTACCGCCTACTGGTGCCGTCCATCCCCATGCCTCCGCCCAGTCCGACCACCAGTCACCACCACGCTCCACTCCTCCTCACCTTATCTCTCATCTTTCTTTTTTTTTGATGACATTCTCGAGATACCAGCTTTCCGATAAAATTCTCGAGATATCATTAGTTTTTACACATGGGATTACTCCTGCAAGGGTCAATCACAATAGGTGTTTTGTAAAAAAAATGCCTATTGATGTTCCGTGCAATGCACGAGCATCTTGCTTGTAATTATATAACGCAAATCACGAGCAGGAAGTGACATTTTTTTACACAACCACGTTAACATGGCCACGTAAATCACTAGCTAAAGTATAATAACATTATACTTATATCCCGATGCAAAAGGTTGAGTACAAGTCTGAAGAGTAGAGTCACAAACGCGCACTCTGTCTCTCAGAATATCTCTCACACACACCAGTTACATGGCGCCCACTTAAGCAGACACGTATGTTACAATTTGTGCACCCGCGGGTACATGTGATGGTGCGCATTTATTTAAGCCGGATGGCGAACCCAAACAGTAGCTGCATTCATTCCCCTCCCTCCGCCTCTTCTCTGGTCGCTGTTGCCCGGTTGCCATGGCCCGGCCGAAGGTAACAACATACGCCATACTCCCGCCGGAGCGGCGCTTTAATCTGGAAATTATAGTGGTCATGCATGCATGTTTTTGTGCTAGCACTCCTATATAAGGGTTGACCAGTCACTTCCCGCGGACATGCGTGGGTGGTGGAAGACGAAGGAGAAGGGAAGCGGGCCGTGGAATAACGTTTTTTACCACAATTTCTTAGGAAACTAAGTGCAATAATTGAGTAGTTTTGCAAACTACCAGTACTACACCTGAAACGGTTCAAAACCAATACCCCTTGCCAGCGCGCGCTTCCCACATGAAACAGTCAGTGTTGCCCTGGAGCGTCAGTGCCGCATTAATGCCCGGCCAGAGCAGAGGCGACCTCTCACTGGCGCCTGCTTTGAAGCAGCACGATGACCGAGAAAGCACCGCTTCCCGGTGCACGCGACTACTCCGCGTCAAGGATGGCCATAGGCCCTGTTTGGATCCATGGGTTAGAGTTAGTTTGAGCTAGTTGGGGCTCAAATAGCCCTAAAGTACCCAAGCATGAGGGTTAAATTGGAGCAAGTTGCACCGAACCCACCAAAAAAACTATCCCACCCAAGAGGTGCTAACTGGAGATAGTTCTCACTAGGCCCACTGAAAAATCACTTTTCTCTCTCCATCAAGTGCATTTATTGTCAATATAACCCTGTCACCCAAACACCTCTTTGGCTACAGTTAGTTCAGGGTTAGTCATGAGTTAGTCTAACCTCTAGCTAAGTTAGAGTATCCAAACAGGAGCAGTATAGGACATGCAAGTTGCTCAAAGCATACAGTCAAATTCGTACGTGAAAGGATCTTTTTTTTAAACGAAACGTGAAAGGATCTTCGAATGTTATAATTTTCAAATTATATAAAATCTTATCAATAGTCAAAGGCATCCTCGAAGAATACATTAGGCCCTATATAAAATCTTATCAATAGTCAAAACCAAGTGTTCTAAACGAGTTCAAAACGAGAAACTGGACCCACTCACGGCACGACACGCCTGTCTTGTTTGGTCCGTTGGTCAAAGCGCTTCCTCTTCTTGGCATAACAATAGAGTACAGTACTATTTTTTTAGAATGCTCTTGGCATATCACTAACATGTGATGAGTTAACCGACCTCAATAGACGGCAAAAACGCCAGCCCGCCGCACTTTGAGGGAGACAACGAGCGAGAAGCGATACGGGCTACTGGATTACTAGAGCTAGGTGTCGCACGGAAGCCAGGAAATATGGTGATAGCGTGGGTTAGCCCTGTACTAGTATGATGTAATTACGCTGGGCTGCCGTGTTTTGTACTCTTCTGTCCACTGTGGAGATCATTTGTTGATTTTATATCGCTGAATAATATAAAATATTATGAGTGCAGACGCTCCACCACGAGGTTCCTTTCTCCTTCTCGGTCATCGGGAATCTATGTTCTTCCACTTTTTTTATGCGAGCTTTGTTCCTCCTTTTGCCAACATGCAAGACATCTAGCATCAAGGTGCACGTGTCATGCAAGGATCGTTCCATCTATATGAAGAACACGTGGGACTGGAACTACGAGACAGACATGTACCCAGGAGTGGATGTACGAACATGAGTAATATAGCGCAGTAACTGAAGTAGAAAGGCACAAATGGTATGAACATGCGTGGCATATAGGCATTTGTCTCATACTGCGTACCACTAAATGTTGTACGTGCAATGCACGGTGATGTTATGGAGTACGTGCCTATGTACTCTACTAAACTATATTAATTGGAGGCACATATTAGCTTTTATATTTGTTTATGTGTATGCCCCGAGACCTTCCAACTAGACGTGTCTTTCACTTCGAGTTGCTCTTTGTATCGTTCATACCACTAGTACTACTACGTGTGGTCTCCGACCCAGAAGTGGAAGAAGTGGAGACGCTCTACCATGCTGCTATTCATGTCCCACTCCTTTCGCTGACGTGTGGGACATCCAGCACGTGCCGTGTTTGGCACTTCTTCATCGTAAGAGTTGAAACGCTAGCATTCATCAGAAATAAAAAATAAATATAAATCAGCAGTGATACTATACCACGCGGTTTCCTTGCTCCTCGATATGGAAAGAATACTTCGTTCGCCAACATGTGGGACGTCGACCATCCTGGTCCACTTGCCATGCACGCAGAACTCCAAGGGAGAGTCACCCCGGTCGTCGCGCCGTAGTAATAATGACTAATGAGCCGTCAAATCACATGCCCAACCTTTCCCACTGTGAAGTTGCTCGGACGAAGGAACCATCATGACTTCGTTGAATTCCGCTTCTTGAAGAAAACTACTATACCAGCAGTACTGCTAGCTACAGTAGTTACTCCAACAGAGGCCTCCTTTAGTTCATAGGATAGGAATTTTATAGGAATATGAAAATCATAGGAAGTGAGATGACATGCATCTCAATTCCTATAGAGAAAGAGATGCCATTTGATGCATAGGATAGGAATTTTTCCATTGAGTCTAGGCTAATGTACTGGTAATTTGCTCTAAAAACTACAGTAGTAACTAGTAGTACTGGTACATGCTCGTACTCAAACATAGACACACACACTAACTACCAGTACTACTACTTCTCACATGCTGGCCAAACGCCGTTGTTCTCCTTCCCGGCTTTGTCTGTGACACCCCACCGTGCTTGGATCTCCGCCGACCTCTCCGCAGCAGCGCGTGCGTCCTCTTCTTTCTTGCGGCGGCGGGCCTCTCTTTTCTTGAGTGCTTTCTGACTTTTCCGCTCCCTCTGTGCGGCTTTGGCCGCCTCTTGCTCTATCGCCCATTCGGCCTTGGCAGCTTCAAATTCCTCCCACATAGGTGTGAGGTCGCGAGCGGCGATGAACTCGACACGGCGGGATGCCATCACTTCCCTACCATTTGTGTGCGGTCATGGGTGACGAGGAACTCGGTGCGGCGGGATGCCATTGTTTCCTTACCGGTTTAGTGTGCGGCGCGATGGCATGAACGACGCTTGGTGAGAGCTCTAGGGTGGAGTGTCCAGACAACCGTATAGTGCATTGGTTTGTCAAGAGCTCAAGGATAGAAGACAAAGGAAATTTGGACCCCCCCCCCCTTCAATCCTGGTCATTTATTACCGAGTAAAATGCATTGGCGGTCATCGAACTTGTCTTGATAGCTCACTTTCATCATTGTATACGAGATATGGTGATTATACGGTCACTGGCTCAGCGTATAGCTCCGTATTTGTCTGGTTGACCAGTCAAACAGTCCGCATGCGCCTCATCAGCTCGTGTTCTTTATCTATCTATGCGGGCCTACCTATTGGTGGAGAAAGAAATAAAACCAAAATTATGCGTACGTGGGGAATCAAACCACGGACTCGTCGCTGCAACGTACACTCATCAGGCAAATGAAAATGTAATACTTTGCGTCAGACACTCACGCTCACGCTGTCAAACCATGCTAATGCATGCACGTCTCCCTCTCAATCAAAGTCCTACTCATGGCACAATGCAAACGGCGAGCCCATCACCTATGCGCCCTGGCGGTACCTGACACTACTGTTTAGACGTTTGATGGAGGCTTACGCGAACGCCGAGCATGTATTCACCTAGCTCAACACCAACGGTCATAATCGGGAGCGCCTTGCTCATGTATATCGTCCATCACAACGACAATCTATAAAACAGCCTAGCTAGAGAGGGTACTATGGTATGGAGTATGTACTATTGTGAGTGACCGATCTTAGTGCCACTGCACACGAGTGTGTGTCTGATTGATTCGTCCATTATTCGTAAGTCATGCATGGTTGTGTGGTGTCTAATGATGGTCGTCGAAGGCTAGCTGGCGACAGGAGCGGTTGCATGGACGCCTGGTTGTCAATACGTGCCGCATATGCTTCAAAGGCTCGTCATCCATGAGTTCACATTTTACCACCACGCCAGCGTCTGACCGCCTTGGCCTACCGAAACCCCTTCCATCGCTAGCGCGCGCTTCCCGCCTGAAACGGTCACCGTCTCTCCAGAACGTCAATGCCACATTCACCGGACTTAACTGCAGGTGCAGTTGGTGTGTCACTGACATGTGGGCGAGATGCCCGATGGGCCCACATGTCAGTAACCCATCGCACCTGCAGTTAAGTCACTGAAGTAGCATCCGCATTCACGCCTGACGAACCTACTCCAGCTCCAGCCATCCATCCGTCTGCTTCGGCTCATTGCCATTCACCCGCTATATTAACTTGAGCCCCAGCTCCCAGCCATAGCCAAAGACCCACACTCATTCTCCTCCGGTCCCTTCCTTCTGTCGGCACCACTCCAACCATGGCCTCCTGGCGCTCCAAAGCTCTCTTGGACGTACTATCGCAGGAGCAGATGAAGGACATCGGCGGCTCTGCTCCGGGCGCGCTCCAAAGCTCTCTTCGACATACTGTCGCAGGAGCAGACGAAGGAGATCACCGGCACCCCCCCCCCCGGTCGCCCTCCACCACCACGACCATGAAGCCGGCGCGCGTGCGCGGGCGCAGCCGGCAGCGAGGAAGAGTAGTACACGGTAGGTCGCTGCCGCTCTGGTCCCAGGAAGGCCACCGCTACTCCACTCAGTCGACGCCAAGCTTGGTGGGGTAAACATCGGCGGCCGATTAGCCGCTTGACGGCGATGGAGGCGGAAATCTTCAGAACCTTGTGCTCCGGAGGAGGAGGTTATCGAGGCGGATGAGGAGGAGGCAAAGGCAATGGCCGGCTTTCTCGGTTCATGGCCGGACATGGTGGTCGGGCGCCGGCGATCGTTTAGATTAGGTTTACAGTAGGTTTTAGTACGGTTTGTGCGAAATATGTAATGAATTTCGTCCAGTTTGTAGGAAAAGTTTTCGAAATGTAATGAATTTCATCCGGTTAATTTGAAATTTGCTTTGTTTGCACGAATTTCGTCTGGTTAGTTCATATAGTTGTCGAAAGGTATGCGGGCAGCATCGGATGGCATCCATCAGTGTCCTCGGACAGATGCCGGTGTAAATTTGTGGGCCAGCGCTGGAGATGCCCTAACTATCATGCTATAATCGCTAACAGTGCTCCATTATTTGGCAGGGAATAGTTATCCCTTGTTCAAAATTAGACCCGTCGTGTTTCGCACTCCTCCCACGTAAGAGTGTAAACTCTTGCTTACATAAAAATGGAGCAAGTGGACGACACTGTAGCACGTCATATCACTCAAACTAGCCCGCCTAACGCGCGGGAAAGCACCGCCCTCGTCATTTTGTTCTGGATTTCTATCGATCGGTCGCACGAAACTGTTATGCTTTACAAGTTCTAAAGGAAAAGGCGGCACACTTGCAACTCGTACGCGTCGCACCCCCGACAGTCCGGCTCGCACGCCGCTCACCAGAGGGGACACACATTGTCTTGCAATTTCACTGATTTGTGGGAATGCAATTGAATAAACTATTGGTAGCCGAAATCTAATCACTCGGCGGGCATTGGCTGAGAAGAGAGAGACGGGGGAGGGAGAAGAGATCGCCTGCCCGCCGCGCATGGACTCCAAGAAATATATGGTGATAATGTGAGGTGGGCCATGTGGGAGTCCCGGCCGCTTCCAAGCCTGCTTCTGACCGCCCTGGCCCACCAGAACCCCCCCCCCCACCTCCCCGCACGTGCTCCCCCCTCAGACGCCAGCTGCCCGCCGCATGCATGCATAGCAAGTAGTACCAGTGAAATACTGGGCTATAAGCCCGCTTATATTAAGGAGAGAGAGGCATTGACAAAGTCAAGGAGTGGGCTCTGCAAGAGCCTGTCTCAACACGTGCTCTTAGGTATAAAATAAACTAATTCTAAAAAAAGAGGCATAAAAAACATTTGTTTCTAAAAAAAGAAAGGTAAAAAACATTTGAGAGGAAATAGATAGAGAGAAAGTGAGAAAAAGTTGTAACCTTATAGCCAACCTTATAGTCAACAGTATGGTAGTATTACATGAGGAAGGAGGGAGTGGTGCACATGCCAAGTTCACTGGGCTGCCGTGTTTCACACTCCTCCGTCGTAATAGTGGAGACAATAGCTTTGATCCAAAATAAACAATGAATACTTGTTGCTCATCCTCTATATCAGAAAGAATACTTTCATTCGCTGACATGTGGGACGTCGGCCATCCTGGTCCACGTGCCATGCACAAAATTATCCTGGTCTACCCCGGTCGTATCGCAGGCCCAACCTTTCCCACTATAAGTTGGTCAGACGAAGGTACCATCATGACTTCGTTGAATTCCGCTTCTACTACCACATGCAATAGTTCTACCACACGCGAAGACTGGACGGCACTGTACCACGTCATATCACTGAAACCCACTAGGCCAAACTAGCCTGCCTAGGTCATCTATTTTGGAACGGAGGGAGTACGTCTCTGTACTGCTATGATTTTGTGTTGTACGTCTCTGTACTTTTGCTACGGTTTTCCTACCATATGAACCAAATGAGGCCTGAATGTATCTGTGTCGACTAAGCCTACAATTTTAGGAGCTTGGGCTATTGGCCGATCGACGACAAATAAGTATAAGCGTACCACGAGCTCATCAGCCCGAATGTTTCTCTTCGGTGAGTGTTTTGCAAGTACTATAGCTCGCACAATAGCTAGCCTACTAACACCAAGAATCGTCAAACAAGCCCTGCTGATATGATAAACAGTTCAAACTTACATCTAAGGATGCCATATATTACATCAAAAGCTGGTGAGGATACATCTGTTTCCATAACTCAGAGAGGGTTTGCATGATTCACTATCAAACAAAAGTAGCAAGTACCGCCCACATAAGACAGTGCACTAGCCCTAAGATGGTTTGATAACACGCATCATTATGGCAATTAAACACAGGGCAATGCAAACTACCCTGAAGGATTAGCGCGACCAACTATTTCTTGTCATCGATCTCTCGGGCAATGAACACAACACAGACAACGGCATGGGAATCGATCTCTGGGGCGATGTCCACAGGACTGACCGCGACATCGAAATCGATCTCTGGGGCGATGTCCACAGGATGGACAGCGGCATCGGAATCGATCTCCGGGGCGATGCCAACAGGACGGACCGCGACATCGAAAACGATCTCTGGGACGTTGTCCACAGGATGGGCCGCGAAATCGGAGTCATCAGGACGTCCATCAGCACCTGCACAACCCTAACATATTAGCAAGCACATTGCAAATAATCAAAAACCACAACTATGGTAAGCCATTATTTTTTACCTTGTGCAGCTCACCGGGGGATCCCATCCCTCCGGGGGCCATCTCCTAGTCCTCGATGGGGGCCATCACCTTGCCAGGGGAATACTGCTTCTCAACAGCGACTATCTCCTCAAACTCGGCCTTGAGTGTCGCATAGGTGGCCATTAGAGTTTCTGGGGTAGGCACGATGGGGCCTTGCTGTTCTTCTAACTTTCTTTGAGGAGTTCGTCCGCCAATGTCGTCAACTCTTTGGCCACTGCTTGTTTCTTGGAGTTCTTCGTCTCGATGGGTTGGCCCTCCAACATGGTCAACTTGTTGGTCAGTGCTCACTTCCTGGAGATCGCCTTCTCCAGTGGGTTGTCCGCCAGCAACTCTTTGCCTAGTGCTCCAGGATCCATCAACGAACTGACAAACAAAAAGCAATTGAAAGGAAACCACAACCGCAATGAAAACGGGAAAAGAATAGGTTGTGAGAATCGGTCGGTGCTTCGCAAAAAGAAGATTCTTGGAATGAAAATACAGCAGCATCACTAATTCGCCCACCTTTCCTTCGTCGGTACAGAAGAAAAATGGCAGAAGTGAGTAGCATGGAGTGAGGTTTTCTTCAAGAAAGGGGAGAAAGGGCTTCAACGAGCGTTCTAGTGAAATGATGGTTGCTTTGTCCAGTACAACTTTGAGGCCACTTTACCGCTGCTGGTAAAGGTGTGGGTTTTGTGATATGATGGGTCATGACAGCCACACCGGGGTGACCGGTGAGTCCCGACTTTAGCACCTCGATGTGATTTGGTGGATGGCACGCAGGCGCGGATGCTTTGATGTCCCGCATGTAATAGAGCGGCTAGTCATATAGGAGTGCTCAATATTGTGCATCGTGACCAAGGCGGAGAGGAAAACGAGAGAACTACATAATTAATGCATGAGTTTAATTAGGGTAGTTTTGTAAAGTACGAGGTACATTCCTCCAATCACAAAAAGCCTTGGTTGTTGAGATTTGAGATGTGAGCCCTATAAATCGGAAGGGAGGGAGTACTGCACGTGGTGTAGTGTAGTCACTTGTTGAAATCTCTAGAAAGGCAAATACTCCTTTCCAGTTTACAGGGCTATACTAGCAAGTACTAGTACTACAATAGTGGGCTCAAATAGCAATTTTGTCTCATGCAAGAGCCTGGCTATATGTGTGCTCCAAGGCACCGCACCACGCCCCACCCCTACACAAAGACTGCCACGAGAGCGTTCGCAACTGCCACGTTCAGGTTGCGCTTGGCTCTTCACCTCTTCGAGAAGGCAAACAATGATGTTACTACTACTTCTACAGTATCGAATCCACTGCTGCATGTCCTTCCACCTCGTTCGGGAGGGATAGCGTGTAGTGAAAGCTTCTACTAGTCCTGCCAGCCACCGCGCTCATGCGCGAGGGAGGGATGCACCTTCATTGATTTACTGCTCCTGCCTTTGCGTCTATGACAGGTGGGACTAACAGGTGGGTGGCCCACCTGTCATGCAGCCAAAGGCAGGTGCAGTTAAGGCACCGGAGCTTAGTCCGCGAGGGAGAGGGCGTTGTAGTAATCAAACTTCTCGGTCTTGTACGAGTTGACGCAACACATCAAAGCACTGCACTCGATATATTTGAATAATTTGCGTTTACTGATGCATTAATTACACAACACATCAAAGCACTGCACTCGATATAAGTCTGTTTAGACATTTCAAATGGACTACAACATACGGATGTATGTAGACATATTTTAGAGTGTAGATTCACTCATTTTGCTTCGTATGTAGTCACTTGTTGCAATCTCTAAAAAGACTTATATTTGGAAACGGAGGGATTACAACGTGTGCATGCATGCCGTGACTTTCCTTTTGATACTTTCATGTGTTGATTTGATGCACCTTGCCAAATTTTGACTATAAATTTAACTAACCAAATGTTCATGCATGTCACAAAAAATTACGGGGCTGTTTGGATTGTGACTATGTTTGTCTTATGTTGCCACATTATTTTTCCCACACTTGCCACACTTGCCTAACTCGAGTTGCTCAAATGTTTAGACACACTTTGGCTTGCCTAAGGGAATCTTGCCACACTTTTTGTGTCTATGACATGTGGGGTTCACTGCTAATAAAATAATTCTTGTCTTAGGTGTGGCTAATAAAAAAGAATTATATTTAGGAACGGAGGGAGTAGAAAATATAAATAATAATGCATGTTGGGGCAACCCATGTTTCCGATAATTTTAGTCATGGGCTTGTTCACAATTTTTACGAGGGGGTGGTTGTTCATTTAATGGAGGGACTTGTACCAAACTTGAATGATACAAAGTGCGACCTGGCACACCGCAACACCACTCGGAATAAGCGGGTAGCTATCTCAAAAAACAATCAACAACTAAAAAAATGGTGACTTGGCACGTAGTACACAATTTTAAACAATTGTTTTGATGGAGTGAAAAAGGAAAACTACCCCACTACGTATATATAGGCCGGAGCCTCCGCGCTTGCTTGCTACAGTTGCTCTATTCACACACTCTCAGCCTCTCCAGATCTAAACGAGATAGCGGTGGTAACACTGTCTTTATCCCTTCAAAAAACATTGTCTTTCTATCCTCACCGCTAGTTACAGATCCGGATGTATCCCCCTCCGCTAGTGAAGGGGAGGAGGGGCAGCATTTAGGCCATCGTCGACAATGAGGGAGGAGACCCACTACCGACCGCACCGTTATCTCCGGCCGAGCGCCGGCGCAGGAGGTCCTCCGATCCCTTCGTTGTTGCCCTAGTGTGGGCGGATCCAGCCGCCGACCTATCCACATCCCGACGACCTTCAGGTATATCTTCCTTCGAAACCGCCTTAGCTCTACTTCCCTAGCTCGCTACGTCGCTGCATGTGCATCATTTTCTACCTCTCAGCCCCTCTCGATCGGATGGTCCAACGTCACCTATTTTTTTCTTCTATTGTTAGAGGTAAAGCTACTTCATGGAGTCGAATCTTGTACTTGGTTCAAACAAGAAATAGAGTCGGTGTGGGGGAATTTAGTATGTACATCGGACTTGGTACAAACAGGAAGGAAAGGGGGTGAAAGTAGTACAAACTGGTCATCCAACCGGTCTCTTCGTCGAAAAGGGAAATATAGGGGTAACGATGTACACAGTGTATGACCAGGACTAGATTTGCTATCCACACATAGGAATAGGTGGCTAGAGTGAACAAAAATGGGACCAACCCAGATATGTTTCTTGGATGTTTGTTTCTCGGGGCAACAAACTATGAATCACCACTTTATGCTCCTGTTTAGGTACATGGTGCTGGACTGCTGGTGCACCCACTGTCCCATGCCCTTATACCAAATATTTAGCTGTTATTAATCTAATGCCCCTGGTAAAATGAAGTCATGCCACTGTTATAAGCCATGGCAAGTTTAGCCAAATGTTTTTTCCTGTAATTGTTTGAGACTCTGACTGTGTCCTTTGTAGCTTTTTGTGCAAACAGGGATATCAATTTCATCTGGTTGTTGTTGTGACCTTTTGGTGCACTACACAAAACACTTCTTAAAAGAAGTGACTTTTGTGCTATTTAACTGGAATGTCAGAATGGAACAGTTGGTTCATTTCGGTAGAACTGCACAAAGGGAGATCTGTGTTCAAATCCTCATCATCCATATTGGCGCCATAACCTTCCTTTAGGTAAGAATGATATTTAATGCATGTGTTCATCTCTATTTTGCGACTGCCATGAGAAAATAATGTTTTTTTACTAGTACACTTGTACTCCCTCACTGACAAAACCAATTCTGAAATAGAAGGCCAATCATGTACTTGGTTTCACCAACTGGTGAGGAGAAAGAGAAACAGAGCATGAAGTGGAAGAAGAAGAAGAATAAACAATGCCAAGGTGATCTTGCTGAAGCCAAAGGCCTCAGTCGAGGCCATTTAAGGGCTCCGGCAACGACTACCTTACATGTGAGATGATCCTCCAGGGAGCTTGAGGGAGTCCTGGATTAGGGGGTGTCCGGCTGGCCGGACTAAGACCTTTGGCCGGACTCCCGGACTATGAAGATACAAGATTGAAGACTCCGGCCTGTCTCCGGATGGGACTTTCCTTGGCGTGGAAGGCAAGCTTGGCGATACGATATGAAGATCTCCTCTCATTGTAACCGACTCTGTGTAACCCTAGCCCTCTCCAGTGTCTATATAAATCGGAGAGTTTTAGTCCGTAGGACGAACAACAATCATACCATAGGCTAGCTTCTCGGGTTTAGCCTCTCTGATCTCGTGGTAGATCTACTCTTGTACTACCTATATCATCAATATTAATCAAGCAGGAGTAGGGTTTTACCTCCATCGAGAGGGCCCGAACCTGGGTAAAAACATCGTGTCCCTTGTCTCCTGTTACCATCCGCCTAGACGCACAGTTCGGAACCCCCTACCTGAGATTCGCCGGTTTTGACACCGACATTGGTGCTTTCATTGAGAGTTCCTCTGTGTCGTCACCATCAGGAAGGATGCCGCACCCCGTCTTTAAAGACGGCGCTGTTTCTAAAGGAGCTTTGGCTGTCGGCCAAACTCTCCGGTTGGGCAGTTTTTTGATGACCGCCTGTTCGGCCGCCGCGCCGACGATGACCTCTCGGGCCATCGAAAGCAATCTTCACATCAGCTTGGAGCTTGCCGAGCAGTTAGATCCGACGGAGCTCTTCTCCCTGAACGAGCTCTTGGATCGCATTGCGGCCCTGGGAGTCACTACAGATTACGGCCAGATTGGGCTTAAACCCGATCAGAGAGAGATCGACTCTCCCCAGGTCACCCATCACGTCGAAGTGGTGGAAGAACAATGCGGCGAATCTTTGCCCGCCCTAAGGACCAGATTTGTCTGGATTCCCGACCCCTCCAAGCCGGACACCCGCGGAAGGGAGGATGTCGCCCAAGCCCTGAACCTAAAGTCAGGCAGCAGGCCTGATTCATTGAATAATGTCCAAGAAAGCAAGCTCCCGAATTCGGAAACTTCTTGGCCCCTGAATCTTACATCGGGCAAGGTTCCGGATTTAAATCCACCCGCCCACCCGACTATTAGGGATTTATCCCAAATACGGCAAGAGCCCGGGGAAACAGTACACCACTATTGGGCCAGATTCCTCCTGGTTATGAACAGGATAAAGGACTACCGCGAGAAAGAAGCAATTTCATTCTTCTGTAACAACTGCACGGACATCAGAATCCTCAACGCCATAAGTCGCCGCGAAATTACATGATTCACCGACTTGACATCCATAGTACGAAAGTACTATGCAAGTGAAAGCGTTCAGAAAACCGAAGATAAATTCTGGGACAATCCGGCCCTGAATACAACACGAGTCCGAAACAAAAGGGCGCATTATTGCCAGGCATCTGAGCCAAACATCAAAAAACAAAAACCCTCTATAGGGTATGGGACCGTACTGGAGGGATGGCTCAATGGACCCTGTAAAATTCATAATTCAGGGGAGGCCGCACCAACTCACAGCCTTAGAGCATGTTGGATACTCCGGCAGGTGGCCCAAAGTGGCGAGGAGCTTCTAACTCCAGCACCCGAAGAATACCTCCCCAGAAACGCCAGTACGGTGTCGACAGTCTTTGAGACCTTCACATCAAACAATGCGAGGAAACGAACGCTCCGCAACCTTACCGAAGTCTACCAAGTAGGAACAATAAACCCATGGAGTGACACGGCTATCACCTTTAATGCCAGTGACGAACCTAAATTCCGGACAGCCCGAGCACCACCGCATTGGTCCTCAGTCCGATAGTGGACGGCTTCCGACTTACAAAGGTACTCATGGACGGTGGCAGCGGACTTAACCTCATCTACGAGGAAACCCTGCGAAAAATGGAAATTGACTGGAGCCGCATTGAGCGAAGCAACACAATCTTTAGAGGAATAATTCCAAGCCGGGAAGCGTGCTGTTCAGGAAAAATCACACTGGATGTGGTGTTCGGCACGCCGGATAATTACAGATCCGAGGAGGTCACGTTTCAAGTGGCCCCGTTCAGCAGCGGATACCACGCTCTGCTAGGGCGAGAAGCATTTACAATTTTTCAAGCCATACCCCATTACGGGTACATGAAGCTCAAAATGCCTGGACCCAACGGAATCATCACTCTTGCAAGTGATCCGGACATAGCGCTCCGCGCCGAAAACAAGACAGCCGCACTGGCCCTGGAGGCATTATCCGAAGCCCTAGCGGCCGAGGAGCTAACTGTGTTGCGCTCCACGGTGGACAGGGACAATGTGATACTAGACAAGAGATCCAAGTCCACCTCTTTCAAACCAGCAGACGAAATAGTCAAATTCCAAGTCCATCCAACGGACCCCACAAAAACGGCCTCCATCGGGGCACAACTAAAACCTGATGTAGACGCCGCACTCAGGGAATTCCTGCGAGAAAATTGGGACATTTTCGCCTGGCACCCCTCAGATATGCCAGGAATCCCACGCAGGCTGGCTGAGCACAGCCTGAACATCCTAAAAGGGTTTAAACCCGTCAAGCAGACTCTACGGCGTTTTTCCGAACCCAAGAGACAAGTCATGGGAGAGGAGCTAGCAAAACTGCTGGAAGCCGGATTCATCAGAGACATAAAACATCCGGACTGGCTAGCAAACCTGGTGATGGTACCAAAGAAGGACAAATCTTAGCGCCTATGTGTCGATTTCAAAGACCTAAATAAGGCCTGCCCAAAGGACCCTTTCCCACTCCCCCGAATTGATCAAATCATCGACGTTACTGCAGGACACGATTCATTGTGTTTCCTCGATGCATATTCTGGCTACCACCAAATCAAGATGGCAGAGTCAGACCAAGCCGCAACGGCATTCATCACCCCGTACGGCCCATTCTGCTTCAACACAATGCCCTTTGGGATCAAAAACGCCGGCGCAACATATCAGCGCATGATTCAGACATGTCTGGCCAACCAGATCGGCAAAACAGTTGAAGCGTACGTAGATGACGTTGTCATCAAAACCAAACACGTCGATACTCTAGTAGACGACTTGAGGCTCACGTTTGACAGTCTCCGAACATATGACATCAAGCTCAACCCGGAAAAATGCGTTTTCGGCGTACCAGCCGGAAAGCTCTTGGGCTTCATCGTATCCGGTAGAGGAATCGAAGCAAATCCAGCCAAGATCCGAGCTCTGTCACAATTGGATACCCCAAAAGACCTCAAACAAACACAAAAACTGACAGGATGCGTGGAGGCTCTAAGCCGCTTCATCTCCCATTTAGGAGAAAAGGCATTACCCCTTTATCGCCTCCTTCGGCGCACCGAACACTTCGAGTGGACGGATGCCACCACGGCCGGACTCGAAGAAATAAAAGCCATACTGGCAACAATTCCGGTCCTGGCCGCGCCTAACACGGGCGAACCAATGATGTTATACATCACGGCAACCCATCAAGTTGTAAGCGCGGTGCTCGTCGTCGAACGAGAAACAGACGGACACAAGTTCCCTCTTCAAAAACCAGTGTACTACGTGTCCACTGTCCTAACTCCATGCAAGTCACGGTACCCGCATTATCAAAAGATAGCATATGCGCTCATTTTTATTTTGAGCAATAACTCGCTAATTTGTTAATTATATATATATAATGTGCCTCTCCGGTTTATTTTTTGATATAAATTGCTCCTTCTAACATAACATTATATATATAACGAGCCCAGCTAATTCGTGTATTTCAAGGAAGTGCAAATGGGCTGGGATTTCTTAGAAAATATAAATGGTTCGTATTGATGTGAAATTATTTGTTCACCCAGCCCAGCAAATGGACTGTAGATTCTAGAAAACATGGGTTAAACAAATGCCACATTTTTGCAGGCTTACATGTGGGCCAATAGGTCGAAGCCTACGCAGGGTATTGTCCACTTGGTCAACAAATGATTATGACATCCACAACCATTGGATTTATATCCAACGGCCGTCATGCACCTTCAATCATCTCGTCTTCTTCCTCTAGCGTCACCGGGACCGCCTGGTCTGGCCTCCAATGGCTAGCGGCTCTGCTTAGCATGCATTGCTGCGAAGCGCTACCCCAACACCGGCTAGGCTATCCCTCCACCCCTCCACACCTCCTGTTATTCTCTGCCGACTGCAGCCCCATGCCACACCAGAACCAGTTATAACCCTTCTCCTCCTCTCAAACTGTGACTCCACTACCGCGTCTTCCCATCTCCGAGTTGTTCCCGTTCGGGGCCTCGCCGTCGTCCACCGCCTCGCTGCGCTCGGTGCGACGTGGTCAACAAATGAGAGTCATCGGAAGAGGAATGTACGTGGAGAGCCTGACGGCTGGGACCCACGAGGTCCATGGTCGCACGCAAGGAAAGTTCCTCCTTATTAAGCTGGAAAAAAACTTTGCCTCCCCCTGACAGCTAGGACCCACCGGTTGTATCTTCACACGGAAGGAAGTGCCTCCGTGTTATGCGAAAAAAATTATTCCTCCCGTTGACAGCTGGGACCCGTCAGATTTGGTGGCTGACTTGTGGACCTACTAAGCGGACGCGTACGCAGGGCTTTGTCTACTTAATCAACAAATGATTCTAGTAGCTGGACCGTTGGATGTTAATCCAACAGCCGTGCTCCTTCTTCAACCTCTGTTCTTGCTACTGTCTCCCGTGGGCGGCACCGCATGAAAGGATCGATATAGTTGACTAGAGGGGGGGTGAATAGGCAACTAACAATTTTTAGCTTTTCTTTACCAAATTAAACTTTGCATCAAAGTAGGTTGTCTAGATATGCAACTAGGTGAGCAACCTATATGATGCAGCAACAACAAGCACACAAGCAAGCAGGGGATACAACACAAATAAGGTTGCACAGGTAAAGGCACGAGATAACCAAGAGTGGGGCCGGTGAAGACGAGGATGTGTTACCGAAGTTCCTTCCTTTTGAGGGGAAGTACGTCTCCGTTAGAGCGGTGTGGAGGCACAATGCTCCCCAAGAAGCAACTAGGGCCACCATATTCTCCTCACGTCCTCACACAATGCGAGATGCCGTGATTCCACTATTGGTGTCCTTGAAGGCGGCGACCGAACCTTTAAAAACAAGGTTGGGGCAATCTCCACAACTTAATTGGAGGCTCCCAACGACACCACGAAGCTTCACCACAATGGACTATGGCTCCGCAGTGACCTCAACCGTCTAGGGTGCTCAAACACCCAAGAGTAACAAGATCCGCTAGGGGATTAGTGGGGGGGGGAATCAAATTTCTCTTGGTGGAAGTGTAGATCTGGGCCTTCTCAACCAATCCCGAGCAAATCAACAAGTTTGATTGGCTAGGGAGAGAGATTGGGCGAAAATGGAGCTTGGAGCAACAATGGAGCTTTGGGGGAAGAGGTCAGTCAACTTTGGAGAAGAAGACCCCCTTTTATAGAGAGGGGAACAATCCAACCGCTACCCCCCAGAACAGCCCCGCAGAGGGCGGTACTACCACAGGGGGCAGCGGTACTACCGCTAGCCCCAGTGGTACTACCGCTCCCCCTCGCGGTACTGCCGTGCAGCCAGGGAGGGCAAGCAGATGGGTAGAGGATGGATCCAGTGCGGTACTGCCGCGGTGGTAGGGTGCTACTATCGCTCTCGAGCGGTACTACCGCTTCTACTGCCGCTGCTTAGTGTCGCACAATCCGACACGAGGAGCGACCCCCTCGAGTCGACGCAGTAGGGGCCCAGTACCGCAGCGGTACTACGGCTGAGGACCCACAGGCGGTACTAACGCTGTAGAGCGGTACTGCCGCCTGTGGCTCTTGAGCGGTACTACCGCTGGGCACCATGGTACTACCGCTGGGACCAAGCCACACCCATAGAAGGGGAAGAAAACCTCCATCGAAGCGGGAAGGCTCAGTGAGTGCAAAACGGATGTGTACGTGTTGATTCCACCCTAGCCTTACCAAAAGCGGACCCCCTCTTGATAGTACGGTGACTCCTACGAAACATGTCGACCAAAACAGAAACGAAAGAGCTACACCGTCTTGATTAAAACTCCGAGTGGAAGGAATCATCTCATGCCAAAGGATGAATCTCTGAAATGCTCAAAGCACATGATTAGTCCATAAATGTGTTGTCATCAATCGCCAAAATTACATCAAGAGAGATATGCCTTAACACCGCGGTTGTGCTGCCGCGCACCCGAACCAGTCAAGTTTCCCACTCCTCTCCATCTGCGACTCCACTGCCGGTCTTCCCCATCTCTGGGTCGTTCCAGTCTGGGGCCTCGCCGTCGTCCACCAGCCTTGGTGTGCTCGACATGGTGTGGTCAACATGGTCAACAACTGAGAGTCATCGAAAGATGACTGTACGTGAGAGGCTGACAGTGGGGACGCACCACGCCCATGGACGCATGCATGCAACGGAATGCGGCATGATAAACGTGGTCAAGGAACGACTTCCATCGGAAGAGTACTGTACGTGGAGAGGCTGACAGCTGGGTCCACGGCCGCAGCAAGGAAGTGCCTCCTTATTACGCGGAAAATAATGATTCATCCACCTGACAGCAGGGACCCACCGAATGGGTCACCGTATTTCATGAAAAAAATGTTTCCCCCCTGACTGCTGGGACCCACCAGCTACATCTTCGCACGCAAGGAAGTGCATCCGGGCAAAAAAAAACGATTCGCCTCCCTGACTGCTGGGACCCACTAGCTACATCTTCGCACGCAAGGAAGTGCCTGACAGTCAGGACCCACCTGGTCGAAACGTACGTAGCGTTGTCATTTTGGTCACGAACGTGTACGTACATACTGGTCGATGTAGAGGCGCGCACGTGCCATAGTAGAGGCGCGCACGTAGCATGTACACGTACGTACAACGACCAGTGTGCAAGAAACAAAATACGGCCACGTACATACATACGGGCGGGGTCTCAAACGCATATTCGCGCATACGTACGGCCAGGGCTCGTGTACATGGCTGGGTTGGAACGGAGAAACTGCATCGCCATTGTGTTCATGAGTAGGCAACCGGCTGGGTCGGAACAGAATGCGTCGTTGTGTTCATCGGGAGGGCTTGGACGGAACAGCTGATGGAAACGAGGCCTAGCATACCGCACAACGAAGGAAACGACCTTGTGTTCGACCGGCCACGGTCAAAATGGGATCCTGTTCATCGGGAGGGGTCTGGCGTACCGCAAAAAGGAGGAAACAGACTTCTGTTGGACCTCCTATGGTCGAAACAGGGTCCTGTTGATCGGGAGGGGTGTGGCGTTCCATAAAATGGAGGAAACGGACTTGTGTTGGAGCGCTATGATCGAAACGGGGGTCCTATTCATCAGGAGGGGTGCGGCGTACCGCTAAATGGGACTCCACGGGATATTGTTCATCTCTACCGTCGACCTCCTCCAACCTCCACAGTCTACTGTTCATCCACCGTCGACCTCCTCCAGCCTCCACCTGCGACTGTTCATCCACGGTCTACTATTCATCCAGCCCTCCACTGGCTACTGTTCAACCAGCCCTCCATGGGGTCGTCCTGTTCATCCAGCCCTCTACGGGGTCCTGTTCATCCAGCCCCAACCGGCTCGATCGGGGTCCTATTCATCCAGAGGCAACACCATGGGTCCTATTCATCCACCCCCACCGGGAACTATTCATCCAAACCCCCCAGCAACGCTCACTGTTCATCCAGAGGCAGCATCAATCGTCTTCAGTTAGCACCAGTAGCGAAGGAATCGCTCGATCGCTCGGGTTCAGTAATATGTAGCCTGCAGTGCAATTGCTCAAGTTCAGTTAGGCGATGCCTCGCTCGGGTTCAATTAGAGCCCAACGCCTCGCACCCACGCGTGTACGGTACGAGAGAAACACGCATCACTCGACCCCCGACCACCCACCGTAACCGGGAACTCCCCGATATTTTCCTCGCCCTCGCTTCTACCATGGTTTTTTCCGTCATGGGCGGCCCAAAGAATGTCATGCAGCTGTGTGTCCGGCCCTCCCAGGACGAAAAGCTCATTTTCTGTCATGTTTTTTGTCATAGAAGTAGGAACCCACCACATCTATGATGGTACCGGGTTTTGTCACAATTATCATCATAGAAGTGTCATAAGTATGACAGGTAAAAAAATCGTTCGGCCCAAAATGTCACAGATGTGTCTTTTTTGTAGTGCATGGGTAGGCTTATCGAACGCAGTTGGGGCCAAAGGACGCCGGTGGGTTCCGAAGGAGAGATTGGGGGCAAGCGCTGTGAGACACACGATGTACCCAGGTTCGGGGCCCTTCGAGGGAGGTAACACGCCTAGTCCTGCCAGATCTACTATGATGATCACTAGAGGGATACAATGGTGCTTCTGGACCTGTTTGGGTGGAGCAGCAAGAAGTAGCTTGCTCTCTTATTCTCCTTGCATGTGTGTGTGTGTGTGAGAGAGAGAGAGAGAGAGTGAGTGAGTGGAACGAAAGAGCCGACTCCCTGCATGGGAGGCTCCTGGGAGGTCTTATAGGCCAGCCTCCCAGGGTACAATGGTAAATCTAAGTGGGGACGAGGCACTGGTGTCTTTGTCTTCTAGTCGGGCCCGCCGGTTGCAGGAGCCACTGGTTGGACGCCATTGTGGCATGTCACCTACCGCTTCACGAGGCAGTTGGCACAATGCCGCGTCGTGCTGATGTCAGTCGGCTCGGTCAGCGGAGCCGCGTGCACTGTTGCCATGCCTCCCCCGGTCAGCGGTGAGGGTCGCATTGTTGCCCCGCTCTCTCCATCGTGGGGAGAGGTCTTGTCGTACGGTTGAATGGGACGGGCACTGACCCACCGTCTGCCGGTTGTGGCTAGCCAACCGGAGCTTTGTCGTCGTGCCCAGCCAGCCCAGAACCGGACGGCCGGCTGGAGGCCGAGCCGAACTGAGGGGCGCTTGCCGCCCCATTGTTTTCAAAATTGCTAAGTGTTGGGTGCGCCTACACGGGGGTCATCCCCCCATCATATCTCTTCCAACTAAGTTGATCTCTGAAAAAAAAATGTAATCCCGCAAGCAGTCATTCCAGAACCAATTACGAATATACATGGTCTTCCACTCTATTCCGTAGAGGAAAGACAAGAAAGTAAATAATTCTTCAAAGGAATTGGCTCTATCGAAACAGAGGAATTGGCTCGCTCCTTCGCTCGTTGGGTAAGCCGAGAATGCATATTGCAACACGACATGAAAGAAATAACTCTTTGAAGAACATATATAAAATGTAAATAATAATAAAAGAAAATGCTTTTTAAATACATGAATCATCATATCACATCATTGTCGTCTTCCGCTCCCACACCTCCATTTCTCTGCCACATCCCCCTCCTCTCTAGACTTTGGACCCTTCGGGTGACTCCACCAGTTACCCCTCTTTCAGCACAGCTGGTGACAAGAACATTCTGAACTTCTTCTTATGTGTTGATCTTGAATGCCTAAAAGTATTGTTTGTGGAACAAATGTTTGCTCAACTAATTTAGCTGGCGAAAGTATGACACCCTAAATTGTATCATTGGGTCTAGGCATATGGGTTGCGCCAAGCTCATTATATGTAGTCTTTACATCACGATCGGCCTTTGCACCACATTTACATATGTTCAACAAAATAGAAAGAAGGAAAAGAAGGACCAACCGTAGGCCAGTACGAGCCACTCAAACTAAATATCTCTAACCCGCACGATAATAGATAAACAACAATCATCTCAACAAAGTACACCACAAAATCTAAAGAAATTTAACAAAAGAAACATTAGGAAGATCCATCCTCTTGGCAGAAAGGTCACCCTTCATATTTGTCTCGCCATTGGTTCCCAACCATGTCTTGGTGAAAACACCTCCAGGATTACCATCTTTATCAACATTACTCTATCTTCAAGATTTTGTTGTCCTTGTACCTTCTGTAAGATCGCCTTTTGGTCTTCGTCCCTTCGATAAGATTGCCCAAGAGTTAATATAGCTGCAAAGTGAGAAAATGGTGAAGCCAGATCATTAGGATATATGTGCTAAAAACAAGCATTATTGCGAGTCTTCCAAATGATCCAACAAATGAGCCCCCGCGAAGAATCGGATTACGCTGGTTCATTGGGAAGGAACCTTCCTCTGCCCATCCCTCCCACTTTAATCTAGGTGGGGCACCCATGGCTATCGTGTTGGAACAATTCTCCTATACGAACACACTAGTGAACCCGATCCAAATCGGACACGGTCGCTAGCGCCAGAAGGTCAATGTGTAGGAAGGTGGGTGTGGCGCTGGGGAGGATTGGTGGCGGGTGGGACGGGGAAGGAGAACCTAGCGCTGGAAGTGGCGTGGAGGCGAGATTCATGGCGGCCGTATGCGTTCAGGAGGAGTTGTGCTCGTGCACGTTCGCGAGGAGAAGGAGATGTGTGTGTGTGTGTGCACGCGCGCGCACGCGCTTTTCTTTCATATTGTGCACTGTGAGGCCCAATATGATCTATAAGCCCAAAGATCGAACCGTTTTTCCCTCCAAAATATGTGACTTAAAGCAGGACCATGAATTTTTTTCTTGAATACGCACGAGTGTGCATACTTTGTATTAAAGAGGGAGAGGGGGAAGTGCCCCTTCCACATTGGGAATACCAAGGTTTCTATATACACCCAACTCCACATGCACGTACAACCTACTAGCATAACTACTCGTGTCACTACCCGTTGTTAGTGCCGCAAGGAAGCTCTCCATGCCTGTCTTCGGTATGCCCGTCGTCACCCAAGATCTACCCTCGACACCTACTTGGTGGATTACATTCCTGGAGGATGGGCGAGCATCGTCACGATCGCATTGCGGTGCTTCCGAAGTTCCCACATAACAAGCAGGGTGAGGGCCCTTGTGTCCTTGCTGCCTGCAGCATTACCACCTACGCTGCTGCACATGACAAGATGGGTGAGGATGATGGATTTATTATCTATAAGTTAGGCGATTTTCGGCAAAATGTTGCTATGGATCAAGAATATCAATTTCCTTTATTAATGGGTATAAATTACCTAGGAGTTAATATAGTTGCAAATTGAGAAAAGAATAGACATAATCACCAGGATATCCATGCCGAAAACAAGCACTATTGCGAGTATTCCAAACGGTCGAACAAATGACAGCAACCCCACTAAGAGGCTGATTTAGTTGGTTCATTGGGAATGAAGAAATCTACCTCAAACATATCATCCACACTACATGGGCCCCTTTAAAATTTGAGAACACAAATCACCACTTGCCGCATGAACTTTGCCACAGAACACTCAAACAAAAAATGATTCAACGTATGTTTCTCTGAACAAAAATGATAGTGCTCGTCTCTTGTTCATCCCCTCTCATCGGATTGTCTTTAGCTAAGATACTGTTTCTTAGCATCAACCAAAGGAAAATCCTATTTTCCAGAGGGGTCTTGAGCTTTCATAAGTGTTCACAAGTCGCCACCACCCCTGCCTTGAGATGAAGATAAAGCTTATACGCGATCCTACGGAGAATCACATTGTCTTAGCTTCCTAGTCGCCATCTTCTTTTTTTGAGCTGAAACCGTAGAACAATCATTCTACGGTATTTTCTATATTCAATAATAAGTAAAAGTATATTTACAAACGGGTAAGGAGCCAACAAGCAGGACATCAACCCACACCAGTTTTAGGAAACATAACTATCATGATGAAATTAGAGATTATGCTCTATCCAACTCGTAATCAAATCAGCTTTCTTTGCCTTTGCTCTAAGTCTAGTCATTTCCATGCCTTCTCGGAGATAATGTTGCCAGGATCCATAACTTATCGGTACCTTTTTGAAGATTTTATCATTTCTGATCATCCAGGTGCTCCAACAGCCCATAATCACTACTTCCATTGCAATATCCTTGGGCAGCTCACTAAGAGTGAAAAGAACTTCATCATATGTAGAAGTGCCTCTGTGTTTAGCAGGAGCAACTCTATTCCAGCAGTAGCTAGCAAATTGGCAATCCCAAAAAAGATGACTCATGGTTTCATCAGTAGAATCTGCACAAAGGGCACAGTTGTAATCATCTAAGTGCATGCTTCTGCGCTGAATCAAATTCCTTGTGCTCAGCCTGTCATGCAGCAAAAGCCAAAAGAAAATTTTGTGCGTGAGCCTACATGCCATTTTCCAAACCTTCTGAAAGATCTCATGAGCATTACTAGGGCCAGCCATGGCTTTATATATGGTCATAGCTGAAAATTTATGAGTATTGTCTGCCATGATCCAAGAGTCTCTGTTTGTTATTTCTGCCCTGGTTGTCAAGATGTTGTGTAAAGCATTGAACTGATTGTATGCCTGGAGAGATAAAGGTCTATGAAACATGGTGCTCAGGTCTTCATACTGCTGTGCCTCTGCCAAGGTGATGTTAGCAGTTATAGCAAAAGAATGAAGTTCAGGGAACTGTGTGTTGACAAGCATGTTTAACCACTTGTCTGACCAGAAAAGTAATGTGTCTCCTCTGCCTGCTTTGCACCTTGTATGGGCCTTGAAGGTAGGAAGAAGTTTCAGTATTGCTCTCCACCAGAATGACCCAATCATTCTATCTCCTGGTAGGCTGTTTTGATAATAAGCTTCCCAAACAATATTGACCCAGGGGTTGTCCTCTCTGTTGAGGAATTTATGCAGAAATTTCATGAGAAGGGCTTGATTATGTGCTTGCAAATCTAGAACACCCAAACCACCATGGGATTTAGGAAGACAGACTTTTTCCCAAGCAATCAAAACCATGCCTCTGTCCTGTGTCCCATATTTCCTCCAGAAGAAATTCATCAAATAGGAGTTGATTTGTTTAAGCACAGTCTTTGGGATCATGAGAGTACACATGAAGAATATAGGCATGCTGGTGAATACTGATTTGAGAAGAGTTAGCTTATCTCCAGAGGATAGCATGGTTGAGCAACTAAGCAATCTGTTCTCAATTCTTTTCAACATAGGCATGAAATCTTGAACTTTGGGTTTTGAAGAGCTCAAAGGAAGGCCCAGATAAGAGTGCGGCGAATAGCCAATCTTACAACCCAGCAAAGCCGATAGTTCCAGCATTTTCTCATGTGCAATGTTAATTGAGATGAGAGTGGACTTGGCACAATTAATCTGCAGGCCAGAAAATTCAGCATAGTGCAAAAGCAGATTCTTGATATGTTGTACTTGCCTAAGATCAGCCTTTGCTACAAGCATAGTGTCATCGGCATACTGTACAATTGGGAAATCAGCAGCAGAGTTATGTTGCAATGGTGACTGAATCAGATGATTTCTCATGGCTTCATTAAGCATGCTTTGCAGGATATCAGCTGCAAGTACAAAGATGAGAGGGGATAGTGGATCTCCCTGCCTGACCCCTTTTAAGCATAAAAATTGTTTGCCAGGTACACCATTCAGAAGGATATAGGAATAGCCAGTTCCATAAATCATCTTGATCCAGTTGATCTACTTTTCTCCAAATCCTTTGGCTTGAAGAGTCTGGACAATAGTGTCATGCCTAAGCATGTCAAAAGCTTTTTCAAAATCCAGTTTTAGCATAATGAGCTCTTGTTTACTCTGATAACACTAATGAATATATTCATATGCCCATGCAAGACAATCTTGTATGCACCTCTTATTCAGAAACCCATATTGGTTCTTATGCACCATATTTAGAATGTAACCTTGCAATCTATTTGCCAGAAGCTTTGTGATAATCTTAAGAGTGCAATTGAGTAGAGAGATTGGTCTGAAATCTGATGGGCAAACAGCAGAATCCTTCTTAGGGATGAGTGTGATAAAAGAATAGTTAATGCTTTGAAGATTAACTTTTCCAGAGTGGAAGTCTTCAATCAACTTGTAGAAATCAACAGCAATAATGTCCCAGCAGTTTTTCAAAAAAGCAGCATTAAATCCATCGGGCCCTGGGGACTTGTCTGTAGGCATGTTATGCACCACCTTGTCAATCTCTTCTTTAGAAAAAGGGGCTTCCAGTGCAGAGAGATCTTCCAAAGGGTTTAATAGTTGGTGGATCTGGAGTGGGTTACTAGTGGCTGCTCTAGTTCCCATTCTTGCTTTAAAATCCCTGAGAAGTATGGCAGCCTTGGCATGGTGCTCATGATGCTCAAATCCATTTTCAACCTTTAACACTACAATACAATTATTCCTCATTTTGATAGTAGCCTTAGCTTGAAAGTACTTAGTGTTGGCTTCTCCCACTTTGATCTGCCTAATAGTTGCTCTTTGTTTCCAATAGACTCTTTGATGCTCTAGAATGACTTATGTTCCTTAACAGCATCTCTGCCTTCTTTTTCATCAGTGGTCAAGCTTCTACATTCCTCAAAATAATCATAACAAAGAATAAGGAAATTGGAATTGTCAATGATCTTCTTCAAATTAGATTGATCCCTAGCCCAGGTCTTCAATCCTTTCCTCAATCTTTTAAACTTGGTAGCAATCACTTTAGCACTGTCTTGTTCATTCACTGGTTGTGACCAAATATTCTGTACAATCTCTCTGAACTGATAATGTTCTAGCCAGTAGTTTTCAAATCTGAAGACCTTGGATTTGGGTATTTCTGTGCCAATAGAAATCATAATAGGAATATGATTAGAAGTTGTTTTTGCAAGAGGAAGAGCCATGGTGCTAGGGTATTTAAGTGCCCATGCTTCAGAGGTAAAGCACCCGTCCAATTTCTCCAGCAAAGGGGCATCTTGCATATTACTCCAAGTGTAATTTCTGCCCTTTAAATGGATTTCAATCAATGCCTGCATGTTGATGGCTTCATTGAAGGAGAGCATATCATCAATACACCCTCCTTCTCTGCTTCTATTATGTGGGTACCTAATATAATTGAAATCACCCATAATAATCCAGTTTGCATCATCAGCCATAGGAAAGTTCAGAAACCAGTTGATGAAATCTGCCCTCTCATTGGGTTGACATGGCCCATAAACATTAGTCAGAAACTAGGAGTCACCATCCAGCTTAGAAGAAAATTGAATGGTCAAGGAGAACTCGTTGATATGGTGGAGTTGGCCAAAGAAGATGTTGTCATTCCAAGAAATCAAGAGACTCCCAGAGGCACCCACAGAAGGAAGATAAGAGAATTTGGAGATAGTTCTAGGACAGAAATTTTTAAGATAGGCCGAATTGATCTGCTCCCTCTTGGTTTCCCGAAGACAAAGGATGGCACATCTGGATTCCTGCACTTTGTTAGAATGGCTGTCCACTTTTTTGGATCATTAAGTCCTCGAATGTTCCAATTCAGAATATTCCAATTTCTGTTCATCAGGGGGATATTGAGCAGCACAAGCAACCACAACACTTGAAGGAAGAGAAGTAAGGCAGACAAGACCCAGGACAAGAAAAAAGGATAGATCTTGCAGAGGGATGAACCCAAAAGTCTGCACCAGGCTACTCATATAAAAAGTGCTCCAACAACTGGTCATATAAAACAAGGACCGCAGATACATCAGACACATTGCATACATAAAGGTTCTAATAAAGAAACTGAGTCTGTAAAGCTCTCAGGAGTGGCTTTAGAGCCATTTCTTGCTCTTCTCCTTGGTGCCCTTGCCACCATCCATCACCAGGCCTTCTCCTTTTCCTTTCTTGGATCTCTTAGTATGTTGTCCTCCAGAAATCTCCTTGTCAGGAACCTTACAGAAGGAGGTGTTCAGAGATTTAACTATTTTAGCAGATAGTGTAGCTGGTGAAACATGACAAGCCAGACAATTCTTATCTCTACATACTACTTGCTTGAAACCTTTAGATAGTTTTTGTAATCTGCAGCTCCTCCTTACCTCAGTTTCCACCATGGGGATGTTATCCTTCCTCTTCTTGCTTTTATGTAGAGCAGAGGTAGAAGAGGTTGACATAGATTCAGAGGTACACTTGTCCTCTGATGCCTCCACTCCTTGTCCCTGAGAATCCTGAGAAGGAGTAGAAACAAGACATGCCAAGACATCACTACTATGACAGATCTCAGGGACAGAGAAAGGTAGAGTAGAATTACAAGAAGATGCTTGCTTGATGATTTCCCAAACTATGGATGAGATGATTTTTTTTTCCCAAGGGAATTTATCTGGATTGAGGAAATTAACTGAAAGAAAGTTAACCCGATCTGATGGTACCTGAATAATGTTGACACTGTCAGGTTTTAGAGCAAAATGTCGTTTCCAAATCTTTGCACCTTCCTTACCAAGCAGGGCTTCCTCATTGACCTCTTGTAGAACCTCATGATCCCTAACAGAGGAGGATTCTGGGCAAAGGGTGTGATACTGATTAGCATAGGCTCTGATAGGGAAGCCAGGGGGAGCAGATAAGTCTGAATAATTGCCTGTACCTGTATTTTCCTGAGCCATCTCTAACCCTTTATCATTAATCTGAGCAGCTAGAGGCAGAGGGTTATTAGTATCATTCACTGTTGCCACAGCCACAGCAGTGTTCTCTGAATCCTTAAGTCTTTACAAATTATCAGGCTGAGAGATTGAATTCAGTCTAGGGTCATCAAGTGAGTTTCTGTTGTCCCAAATCGCATGAGTGTTGAGAGCCTCAATCATGGGGTCTACCAGCTGTACCATTGGCAGCACATGGGGAACATGTTGGTGCACAGGCAAGGGCTCAATATGTTGGGCTGCAGGTAAGTCCTGCCGGCCCAAGACCGGCAAAGGTATCTCTTGTTGGGCCAGAAGCTGCTCCAGTTCAGGTCCATTGGGCTGCAGTTCATTCAAATCTGGTAGCAATACAAGCATTGGCGCCATAGGGCTATTAGCAGATGCATCAGAGCTAGCACTGTTGTCAGGTGGAACCTGTGAACCAGTGAGAATATTGTTTGCTTCCTGGGCCTCATTAACTTCCTCATCCATTGGAGCCATCAGATCATTGAGAGCCAGAAATTCACCTGCATGAAGCTCAATATCTGCATTTGGTGGTAAAGCCCAATGCCCCCAGCCTAGTAAATCCTCTTATACATCCTCTTCGACCTCCTATAATTGATTAGCAACATGTCCCTGTACTGGTTCTAGAGCAAGCTGGAGATCAAGCTGAGGATTATTCTGTTGGACAGGAATATGAACATCATCATGTTCATGCTGCTGGAGTGGTCCAACAAAATGGTTATGCTGATTTGGATGGAAATTGAGTTGTGCAGGAGCCGGATGTGGATTTCCAAAAGGATCAATTGGATCTTCGTCAGGGGCCTCAGCTCCCAAAATCTGATGCTGCAAGATAACTACTGGGAAAGTGAGGGAGTCTGTCTGAAAGTCATATCCCTCCCCAAAGACTAGGCTAGCAGGGATGTCACTCAACTGCTCAACTCTCACTTTAACCATCAGATTGGCACAAGTGCTTCTATTTCTGTCCCAGCTTAGAAATTTTCCAAATTTGCTGATAGCGTTGTTAAGTTCTTGAATGTCTCTCCTGTTAAACGGATAGCCATAGAGAAGGATCCAAACGTCTCTGTTCATAACCAGCCGCCTCCAATTCAGGCCCTTGTTGTGTGGTTGGAAAACCACATGAACATCAGTGAAAGGGTGGGGACTATCAGAAACCAGTGAATCCCTATCAAAGACACTTGCCAACTTGATGTACGCTTGGCCAAAAGGACACGACTCAATCTCTGAAAACCCTATGCGCTTGTCATCCAGAAAGTCAGTGAGTACCTCTCTGACCGTATTGAACGCCACTGGAAGATTGGGCATAGGAACAATCGTCGCGATGGCCCATTCCTCATGGGTTGCAGGCGCCGCACCATTGATGATCTTGATGCATGCAGTCCTACCCTCCACCTCGATGCTCTGGTGGTTTGGCGGAAGAAATGGCCTGGGGTCGAACGGGAAGGTGGCCATAGCACCTGCTGTGCTAGACTGCGGCAGTGTGGAAGATGAGGCTATGGAGTTTGGATTGGGCGAGATTGTGGCTGCTAGGAGACGCTGGGGGACGGAAGTTTGGAAGGAGCTGCAAAGAGGGCTACCAACCCGGCGGAGAGGAAGGGCATTAATGTGATTAGCAGGGGCGGCCGGTGTTGTGACTGCGTGATTAGTCACAATCGCGGGAACAGTGGCCACTTGCCTCGAAAACTCGACCGTCGGACGACTCTGAGGATTGGGCTTGTTGACTCGGTCTTGTTGGGCCTGCGAGTAGCAATCTCGTCCAATGTGGCCCCATCTCTTGCACTTGTGACACTTGATACGATTCGTGCAGCTGGGCCTGATATGGCCCGGAAGAAGACATCGGACACAGTAGTTTATCTGTGGGCCTTTTTGAAAATGAGATGATCCCACTTCCTGCGTAGCAACTGACGAATAATGGGCATTAACTCCGTGTTGATGAGCAGCATTAGAGGAAGGTGGAGAACGCGCAAGATTTTGACGATCAACCGGACGAACCGCATGGCTCGAATCTCTGAAGGTAGCGGGAGATCTAAGAGCTTGAAGATAAGATTTTCTAGGATGGTTTCTGAAAATACGAGTCCACTCGTCTTCTTTCTCTTGCAGATATTGATCTAGTTCCCAGCTAGAATTAGGACCCCCATTACCCCAGAGAAGGAAATTGATATTGATCAGGGGGAGAGATACATTACCCTCCTTGATAATGGAGAAGCCAACTTATTTGGATGAGACGGAAAATTTGAAAGACCAATTCTGAAGACGAGATACCTTATAGAGAGAAGCGCGCCCACCGAAGCAAGAGAGGAGGATAGTGCTAACAGATTCCTCAGTGAGGCTGATACGAGATCTGGTGAACTCAGCAACAAGGATGAATTCCTCCATATCCTTTCCTTCCTCAAACTTGATCTTGACACCCCATTTTCTCCAAACTTCAGCCGCAAAGTCCTGCCCTTGGTCGAAGTTCAAATCTGCAAGAGACATGGCTAGGAAGGAGAAGATCAGCGGGGAAGAGAGAAACGTAGGTGGACGCCGGGGCCGGAATGGCCACCGGCGGCGCTAGGAGCGGGGCGCAAGGCGTGGGGGAGCGGGGCGCTAGAGCGGAGCGGGGCGGGCCTTCCCGATGAGATCTGATTCGTTCGATTTGCTGGACCGCAAAGTCTTTGGTCTACGGTCTTGCCTGCCTGCTGGTTATCTCATCGCCATCTTCTTCACTCAGCGACACAGAAGTAATCTTTTCGTGGAGCTGTTGCGACTCCGCTTTCTTCATTGTTTTATTCTTTAAGAGCATTTATAGTCGGACTTTGCAAATCTGGACCCTCAAACGCTCGTGGACATGACCGAGCGCGTCCGCGGACGATGATCGGTCACGCCTCAATTTCGCTACCCTGCATCTGTCCCTCTCATATTTCAACCATAAATCCATACAAAGCATGCATAAGAAATCCTACGTACTACATGCTATGTATTACCCTAGCTACTATTCGTCGTCGGAGATGTCAATGACAATGGTGCAGGACGCCGGCTGGACGGGCGGGTAGGAGAGCTCCGGCTCATCCTCCTCCTGCTCGACCTCATCCATGTAGGCGAGCATCTCCGCCTCCTCCGCGGCCTGCTGCGCCTCCATCTCCTGCCGGCGACGGCATCTGGCCTCCGCAGCCGACTTCGACCGAAGGGAATCGAGGATGGCCTGCTCCTGCAGATCCTCGTCGCCTGCGTCCCCCACATCCTCCTTCTCCAACTCATCCTCCTCAACCTCCTCCTCCACTTCCTCCTCCTACTCCTCCAACTCCTCTAGATCCACTGCATCCGGAGGTAGCCCTGCGGCGACCCGGGCTTCAGGCCTAGCCCGGATATGCTCAAGGAGCTCGGGCCAGCGCTCCGGAGTCAGAAATGGCTCGCTCCTCACCTGGTGGCGTGGAAGCATGGCTACTAGGCGGATGGATGGAGTGGAAAGTGGCGGCGGCGGCGGATAGTTGGAGGAAAATGTGCATGGATGGTAGGGTTTCCCCGGTCGACTTAAATAGCCGGGCCGGTCAACGATGGTAGGGTTTCGGACCGCCGGGTTTCAGGACGTTTCCGGCTAGGACCCTTTCGTCAGTCATACGTGACGGACGTGGCGGGCGCCTCATATTTAGGCTGGATATGAGACGTGTCGGTCACTCCGGGCGTTTGAGGCGTCCGTCTGAGTCAAAAAAATCATGACCGGGCGGTCCGGCCGGTCGTTTGAGGAGGGTTTGAAGCGCCCGGCTACAGATGCTCTAAGAAGGTAATTAGTTGTGCCTCTGAAATTCTATGTCAACAGTGCTAAATCTTGCTCCAGTGCGCCGCCCATACTTGACAGCGAACCCAACCTGTGCCATGGTATATCATGAAGCGGAGGCGTGCCCATGGGGCCTGCGCAGTTAGCCGTCCATGCCCGATTCCAGCGATTTGACACCGAATCAGCCTACCTATCTCACTGGGCATGTTGGGCCTCCGGTAGGCACACGTCGATGTTGCTTTCCGTATATTCTATGTTGTCATCCTCACACCACGTAATAAAGCAAGGAAAAGGACATGCATAACGTTCCACCCTCGCAGATTCACCACAAACGCTAGGCTGTCCACGCATCAGCTGGACACACTCTGGCTCTCGAACTTTGAAAAGACCAGATGGTATAGCGCTGGCCAAGCTTTTTTCTTTTCTTTCCTTTCCTTTCTGTCGTTTCTTCAGACACTCTAACTTGCATGGTTGATTATCTGCGACGGTACCTCCCAAAGCTTCAATCGCTCCTGATAATGCAGGCTAACTCGCCGGACACAATGCATAAAACACAAGTGATCAACAGCTAAGTAAATTATCCTGCATGCACGTACTCTAGACTTAACTAATCACACCATCATCACCATGCATAAAAGGGCCGACTCGATCGATCAATGGATCGATGTGTTAGAGAGAATCGAGAGAGAGGAGCGAATGGAAAACAGATATATGAATGAACAGTTATTCTATTGATTGAAGATTGGGGTATTTATACCCAGTTTACAAGGCGGTTACAAAAGGAGGCAGTTGCCAAAAGTGGCACCGACATAGCAGTGATTAATAGTTAATTAACCTAATTAATTAATTCCTAACACTCCCCCTAATCAATGCTTGTCTTTGTGAATATACATCATCTTGATAGACTCCTCCTAGTATGTATTTGCCTTGAACGTTCATCATCTTCATCTTGAAAGTCTCCTCCAAAAACCCTGTGGGAAAAATATGAGGAGAATAGTGCAGATATGTTGCTAAAACTCCTTTAAACCTAGTGGGAAAAATAATAAGGAGAAAATGATGCAACATATAATTATTATTGTCTCTTGATAACTCATATGATAAAAACCTTTGAAGAAGGAGAAAAATCATCGATGAGTTTAGAGAACAATTAATATGTCTTGAGTACTTTCTTTAAAAACCCCGATAGGGAAAAAAGAAAGTATGACATGCCTCATTAAAAACCGTTATGAGAAACTTTGAGAGAAAACTCATAAAGGAAAAGAGTGCGATTATATATGCCATCGAAAACTCCTTTAAAACCCAGTGGGAAAAATATAAGGAGAAAATGATATGACATATATGAACACTTGTATCTATATTGTCTCATTAAAAACCTTTTATGAGAAACCATTAGGGAAAAACTCGTGAAGGGAAAAAGAGTACAATATATGTAATCTGATGTTTGTTAACAGGTTATACTTTGGGAGATTACTCCCCCTGAACTTTGCAAATCTGGAGGATGTCTCATATCAATTACATTGACATGATCATGACATTATGAATAATATGTCGGTTTTTCCAATATTTTGTTTGCAAACTATTTCATCACTTTTCTATAATTCATGAGGATAAGTGATCTCGAGCAATGTGCTTTGTGATATTGCTCTTCATATAACCTGTATGTATTGAGTAATACAAGTGGTAGCATCTTGATAAATCAAGTTATGTTACTCTGATGAATCTCAACCACATGGTTTTGAGTGTGGTTAATCATTCTGCTAAGCCAACCATATTTTCAATGCCTTTAGATAAAGTAATTATGTCAGAATGATAAGGGGAAGTAGCCATTAAATTCTATTTATATGAATTCCATAAGAAGGCTATTCCATCAAATTCAGTCATTGATATGGCTTTGTTGGGATCAAGTAAAGAGCCAATATCATGGTCAAATCTTGATTTTCCTGATGGAATTGTTCAAGATTTATTATGAACTTGAGATATAAGTTAATATTCCTCATATCGACCATATACGTTTTGTTGGTGTGATATATCCACATTGAACTTCTCAAATATGTTTTGGATATATGTAGACTGATATGTATTCTTGAGAGAATGCTCAAGTTGTAAACTTAAGCTAAATTTGGTTTAATCCAAATTTTCCGCCTTGAGATGATTTTGTATATGTTTAGGTCTTGTATAGACATTGATGATGAAGTCATCGATATACACTAAGTGATATAAGGAAAACAAATTTTAGATTTCCTTATTAACACAGAAGTAATCATCATTCTTTGAGTAATCCCTTTGAAGAAGGAACTCATTTAGTCGGTAGTACCATATGATTTCCGACTATTTCAAGTCATAGAGTGACTTTGAAGTTTTACACAAAACATGCTACGATTTATCTTTGGATTCGGAATTTTAAGCCCTTCAGAAACTTTAAAATAGATATCCGAAATGAGTGATCCATATGAGTATGTAGTGACTGCATCCATTAACTGCATGGTATTATTCGTACTGCCTATGATATTTAGTATCGAAACATAATTCCACTAATACCAGAAGGGTATGTCACATCGTGATCGATGACGGATCTCTGCGTGAACCCTTTTGCTACAAGCCTCGCTTTCTCACCACCTCATTGACTTTGTCTATGAATGAGAAGTTTTTAGTATTCCATATGGAAGATACTTATGAGGAGTAGGTATTACTGCAGTAAATACCACTCATTTGTTGAGCGAGTGCTATCCTTCATTACTTGCTTCCTTTTTATGTGAACCAATATGAGTGCAAGAGGCACTCTACCATGGATTTTGGTTCTGGGCCCAAAAGGTTTTAGCAATTTGAGAAGAAATATATGTCGACAAATGTAGTCTTTAGTTTATATGATCCTGATGGAATCATTGAAGTTTGTGGATAAAATATGTACTCCTTTTTAACTCCTTGTGATTTCCTACAACAAATGGAGTCAAGGTGTTTCGATGTCCCGGCACCAAAACATTTGTGCACCTTTATGCCGGGCATTGGATGATGAGCATCCAGTGAGGTGTCTTTCAACTTGATGTTGAATTACATTTACTAGTTGAGGATGTGATTTCCTCTGTTTCCGCGGAAGCATATGAGAAGTTATATCTCGTATTGTCAGATTTTCTCCCCTCTTGCTCTCATTTGGGGAGAAGAGTGGTTTATCAGGTACCTCCACTCTTCTGACACTTTACTGCAGGAATATATAATTTAGTAACACCTTGTCATCAGTAAATGTATGTGGCAGATTTGCAATGTGTTGCAAATATATAATTCTCTAAACTTCTAGTTCAGATTCTTTGAGACGTGGATATAAGGATTGAATGTCAATAACATTTCTAATTTATTTTTTCGGCATTCTTTGTGGTACTTATCTCCCCCTAATGCCGAAAATATCCTTATTGCTGATGCAATCAGCGTACGGACTATGAATAATTTTGATTGACGGATAAATTATTATTCCTCACATAGATCCCCGATTTTCTGTGAGTGCCCATTGATGTATGCTGTAGTGGTGATATCGGTATGTAACCGAATTATCGCAGATGGGAAATACTTTGTTGATTTCCACGTAGTTACTACAAGGGGAAAGTAGTATGAAATGCAGTTGGTATGATTTAGATCATACTTATGGTGTGTAAGGCCGTATGTGTCCAGCAAGAGGCTGGTAAATTTACAATTCTTTAAGATTGGTCATGTAATTCATTTCACTATCTTTGATAAGAAATTTAGTTAAACCATTCTGGGTATGTACATAGAGTACAAAAATATAATCGGACATTGGTTGTGAAATGATTTCAATGACATTGTCCATTCGAATGGGTTTTTCGATCCTGTTTTCAGGAGAATTTGCTCCTACTTTGATAAGTTGAGCAATTTATTTAGTAAGATCATGCATGTTTGTGTGTGATAAGAGACACACTTGAAATCATTTTATAAATGTTCCTATGAGTACCATGAAGTATCTAAATAATTCCACATAATGGTTAACTAATCCACATATGTCTTCTTAATGTATTCAAGGAAGATTGAGTGGCTCATTTAGAATTTTAAGGTGAGAGTGCCTTAAAACTGATTTCCCCTAAGGCACATGTAGTGCGCATAAAATCTGATGATTTGGGATATTTTGCAACTTGTTAAGTTGTGACCAACAGAATTGTCAATAATTTTCTAATCATCCCCAAACCAAGATGGATAAGTCTATCAAAATAGACATTTAATTTATTAATATTTAGAAAATTATTTCGTACGCAACAATACTAAGTATGAATTTAACCATGCTATCAAATTTATTAAATATTGTATCCAAGTGATGGGATATTGAATATCCTACTACATGTAGTAGTACAAGTACAGGTTAATGCTATTTTTGGGAATAATTAGGAGATTACCTAAGGTCTCCGATATTATTGAGTGCAAATGAGTTCATCCTCCAGTTTCTGCACTAGATTTTGGTCCTCCTTCTGATGAAGATTCTGAGAACAATTCTTTACCAGAATCTGGTTGTTATTTGCAAATTTTCAAATTTATCCCATTGAACTTATTTGCCTTTTAATAAATTTGTGATGTGGTTCGACCATATGTTTGAGGGTTTGGTAATCATAGGTACAATATTTATATAACCACGCATCTGATAAACTTGAGAGTTGTCTTTTGATCATTTGAAAATGACCGATTCTTATTAAGAGATAATTCCGTCTTTGGTTGTCTATTAGCCTCCACTTTACTTCGAATTCCTCATAGTTCTATTTTGTGACAACTAACTTGCATACTATTCTCGATACTAGCATGAATTTTAAATTATGGTATAGCACCCATTGGGTGAATCTGATGATTTTAAGAAATTCCATGTTTCTTGATCATAAAAAAAAGGTAGTACCATCTTAAGAGGATGTAAAGTGCATTAAGGGCTTTTCAACTGGATCTGTATATAGGAAAATATTTGATCACGAGATCTCAACTTAAAGTTGATTAAAGTGACAGAATTGTGAGATGCGATAGACTTGATGTTTTGAAATCAAATGGGTGATCAATCGTGATGTGCTCATGGCAGCATGTTTCTCTCAAGGGAAAAATTGTAGTGAATAAATATTCATCCATAATTACTTAGTTTGAGAACTAAGTGAAGTTGATGACATATAAAATGCAACATGTATATACTTAGCTATCAAGAGAATAGCCATTGCAGAAGGTGGAGTTGTAGTGGCAATAGGCCACGGGTGGACACAATGACTGATGTCATGAATCATCTTAAAATAAATACTCCCACCTAATCTTGAATTTAGTGCATTTGGAAATGTCAGGCATGTGTTACATGAAAATACTCATGGCCAAGATGATCCTTGGTGAACCTGGGTGTATCCTTCAATACAATAGATGTGATGAAATCATTGCTAATGTTTTGGACTTCATTCTTGAGAAAATATGTGACTTCAGAGTCACTGCCAAAACACATAGACTTTTCATGTTTATCATTGGTTAGTCACTATAAAAGTATAACCACAATTTGATGTGGACCTATCAATAGTGTTTGAGACACTCAACAATTTCTATAAATTGTGGTATCCATTTTAATGAATGGACGACACTATAATTAAAAATAGTGACATAGGCTCTTCTGCCATGTATTTTACCAATGTAATAGAAGGTAATCGCTGGTATATGCAAATATTTGCATAGTTTTCCATCACATATTCAAGCAAAGTGAGGCTTGAATAGTTTGTGTTAGCACAAAAATACCATTTCGGCATATAACAAGTGTGCAAGAACAATATTTACTATGAGAGTAAATTATTTTAGTGAACAACAACAATAAATGCTTCGGATGAGCAAGTTTTAATTTAGCTGATGCCTTATAGCCATATGTGTAGACCTCGATTTATATAGGATAACACTTTGAAGATAGTCACCGTGTGCGGTGTAGATCTCGCAGTAATAGAAAACATAGTCTAACTTTTGTCAGTAGATGTTCATATCTCTATTACCTTATGTTATGCTATATTTAAGAAAATCACTTTGAAGGTAATCATCTGTCAAAGTGACATGATGTAGACCTTGCAATAATAGTGGATAGTCTGTAAAAATTTACAGTAGATGCCACTATTACCTTATGATATCTCGACGTAGTCACATATAATATTAATATTTGGAAGAGCACTTCGAAGGTAGTCATCTTATTAAAATGACAAGATGTAGACCTCACAGTAGTGATGAATAATCTGCAAACTATGCAGTAGATGCCATCAATACCTTGTGATTCACAAATAATATTTGGATGGTCTCAACAAATATGACACTTCATAATTTATTTATTTATGTCTAGTTTCACAAGATAATCTCAATTGCCAAACTAAAGTTGTTGCACTAAGAAACATGTCATAGGATGTTAGAAAAACATGTATGTTGATCATACATGCTTACTGAAAACATGTCTGGAATAACCATTCTCATGATGAAAAAGAAATAGAGGAATCCGACGATCTCACATGCATATATAGATAATAGCCAAGGGCTTAATCTGTAATTTCTCAATAAGCATGATAGCTTATTCATTGTACAGAAAATCTAAAGATTAATCTGTAAAATGCAGTGATAAACTGATAGTATGCAAAATCGAAATAAGGAGACGGCTTATTCTTTAGTTTCCGTCAGCGTGAGGGTCCAGATATTAAAGAAAGACTAATTTGAGAATAAGAGCAATAGATTGGCTGAAACTGAAAATCAACGAAGGGATAAGGTTATCCTCTTTCTCCCGTGAGGTTCCCCATGGATGATTCGTATACGTCGCTGGGGAACAGCACGGTGGCGAAGGGCTTGCCGGGCGCCGAGTCCGCGCCTGTGGCTTCCGCCGTCTCGATGGCAGGATGGAGCGAACTTCCCCCCGCGTGCGCCGGAGGGCGTCCTCACGAAGGACCGGCAGGGAGGCGTGGTGTCGGGTGCGGCCGCATCCTGATGAGTCAACCGCCGTGCGTCGGCCGTTGCCGACGTGGGCGTTGTTGCGCCGTGCTCGCGAGGGAGCCGCGCTTTGCGCCGCCACCGGGACGGGTGCCGTCCATTGCGCCATGAGCGGCCGTGTCGCATGGAGGCGGGCTGGGCACGGCCTCGCCGCCAAGCCATGTGAAATCAAGCCGAAGGCCATGGTTGAGGGCGCTGTTGTCCCGTGAGTATCCTGTGGATGGAGTCCTTCACTTTGAGAATTGGCACGATCTCTGTACCTTTTCTATTGCTGATCTTCTCTTCTTCTGCTCTTGCTAGAAACGATTCGCTGGATGGTCTTTGTTTAGGGGCATCGCCGATGACGAATTATTGAAGTGAGTTGCGGTAATTCCTTCCAGTCCGTGCCGGGGACGGTGCCGTCGCCTTGGCAGCGAGGCACTTGTTCTTGTGGCCTCCTCGCTGTCGGCAGAGCAAAGTGCGTGATAACGTGTTAGAGAGAATCGAGAGAGAGGAGCGAATGGAAAACAGATATATGAATGAACAGTTATTCTATTGATTGAAGATTGGCCAACACTGGGCGCCGGTGCGCCGGCCGAATGTTTCGGCCGGTCCGCTCCCAGCCGCCCGATCTACTGTGCGACACCGTCAGATCGAAGCTCCTCTGTTATTTTTTTTACCTTTTCGTCGTCTCCCTGAGCGCTCGCCGCACCGACCGCCCGTCGGGGCCGCCCCACGCTCCGGCACTCAGCTCGCTCCGGCCGCTCGCCGTCCCGGTCGCCGGTTGGAGCTGACCGCTCGCCGCCTTGGCCGCCCGTTGGATCGCCATGGATGCAGCTCCGCACTCAGCTCGTCCAGACCATTCGCCGCCCCGGCCGCCCGTCAGGGCCGTCCCGCGCTCCGGGACTCAGCTCGCTCGGACCACTCGCTGCCCCGGCCCTGCCACTCGCCGGAGTGCCATGGATGCAGCTCCGCCTCACCGATGATTGATTTCAGCAAAATACAGAGATGCCCCGTGGTAGCATTTTCCCGTGTCAGTCGTAGCAAATGAAAACAACGGTTGCAGCAAAAAAGATCCATCAGTGTCGCCATTGTAGCAAAAATGTTAATCGGATGTAGCTTCCATGGTTGCCGGTTGCAGCAAAAAATGACGTGTTTGTAGCAAAAAAACACATCGTCGTCGTTGTCAGGTCGCATCATCATCATGTGGTTGCAGCTACAACGAGCAAAAAGGCTACAACCGCTGACGTGAAAAGCTTCAACCGGCTATGAAAAAAAGTTTTAACTCATGTACGAAGAAACCTATGACAACCAAAAAAGAAAGGTTACAACCGCTGACAGAAAAGCTTCATCTGATGACGAAAAAAGCTTCATACGGCCATGAAAAAAGTTTCAACCGTGGAGCCGGAAGCCATGGACTACGGACGAAAAGCTGCGACCGGCGTTTACAAAAGCTACAACCGGAATTGAAAAAAGCTTCAAACTTATTGTCTTCGCTGTGACCATGGACGACAGCGAGGAGCGGAGGCGGCGACGCGGGGAGATGCTGCGGCCATGGTGGCCGCGAGCTGGAACCGGCTGGCGGGTGAGCTGTAGTCTTATGACAGAAGTATGGGGCGGCCGAGGGATGAGCGTGGTCTGCACGGGTGGCCGGAGAGCAGGAGCGATGGAACGGCAGCGACGACGGCGGTCGGCGGCGTGAGGAGCTTGCACTGGTTCGTGAGCAGCGACGAGGAGAGAGGAAACGTGGTTGTGGAGTCGCGGCTGAAGGTAGAAGAAAAGATAAGGGATAAGGATAGAAGAGGGAAAGTTGTGTGCGGCCCACCGCGTACACACGTTTTGTTTTCGGGGGTGTTTTGGTGGACGCTGGGCCAGCGTGGCGTGCGATCCGGCCGAACGGTTCGGCCGGCGCACCGGCCTCAAACGATTCCCTTGAAGATTGGGGTATTTATACCCAGTTTACAAGGCGGTTACAAAAGGAGGCAGTTGCCAAAAGTGGCACCGACATAGCAGTGATTAATAGTTAATTAACCTAATTAATTAATTCCTAACACGATGCACTGCCAGCTTTGAGCGGTGTCCACGATCTATCGTCATCGGCTTCCATTTTTTTATGCATGCACTTGCTTTTGGGAGTATGATATACCAAGCGGGAGATCAGCTCAGCTGCCGTAATTATTGTTGCCCACGGAGCTGACAGCTCATGACACATGCGATCACTTAGCTTCATGTTAGCTGTAAAACTTCTCGATCGTAGCTGTGATGTCCTCTGTTTTCACATCATTCATGCATAAATAAGAAATAAAATGTAGTACGTGCTACTAGCTCATAGTACATTTAGATAGTTTATTACTGGACCACTCTTCGATAGAAAGATTAACATCATCAGGCTCCTCTCGATTGATGATGCTAGGCAGTAGCACTAACGTATTCCGCGTTCATCTCACGCTGTACACTATAATTAATCTCACGGCTCTCAATCTGTAACAATTTCCAGTACCAAATCAAGTCTAATGTTTTGAAACTAATGCTATTGTAGCTGCAATGTACGTAGCTAGCTAGCGTCCACGCACATCATTGCGCTCTTGGCCACGATTTGGGCATTTGGACATCATCATCATCCTTAACCTCTGGCACGTCAGTCTACTCAACATAGCTGCATTCATTCATCTCCAATGGTTTCTTTCTTTGCCTCTAAGTCAATCCCAACAGTATCTTCACCACTTGTGTCGCACCAGCTAGGGCAAAGAGATTACACCCAGTAGCTACTAGTACCACTTCATTATGAGGAGGAAAATGTTAACTAAATTCCAGATATACTGACGTGGCATCACACTTTGACATACACGCTCTGCCTTTTTTTACACGTAGCTCTAGGTGACTGCGCCGCTTTCAACTGCAGATTTATTGATCATCTGCCAAGAAGATATACACCACTCGATCTATAGGGATCATGTCACGACCTTCAATGGCGACATTCGAGCGCACATTCTTCGGCTCAAGTTGCATTGTCTCTACGCCACCATCGAGTGCGCCGTGGAAAACCGAGATATATCGATCTCCCTGTTCTCTGTGCCTTTGCAATCCCCATAAAAAATAATAATCCGTGTTTGCTAATCGTGAGGTGCCTGCATTTTCCAGTGCTAGTCGTATTTCTACTTTCTCTGAGGCTGGAGGTGGGGACAATACCATCAGCGCAGCGACGAGCGTGGACGGAGACGGGGACGATGCTGCGACCGCCGCGTCCCAATCGGTGGCAAGGAAACGGGTTTAACGGGCGCGAGCACTAGGCTTGCCGGCGCCGGAACATGGGTTGAGGGGTTTATAGGGATGGCCCAACCGCCCAAGCACAACAGTGTGCCAGTGTAGGGAGGTTGAGGAGAAGGCGGGGTGGCGACGTGGCGTGCAGCAACGCCCGACGGCGGCGGGGTGTGTTGGAACCGAAGCCCTCTAGCTACCTCTCCTCTCACTCGAACGGAGGTGAAAGAAGAAAAACAATGGACACAAGATTTTCTGGCCGGCGACGAACGCCGCCATGGGCGCTCAAACGCCCCAATCATTTTCCTCTTTACAGTGGCTACATAGCTTACCCTCGGCTCACCTTCTCTACACACACAGGCTCTATAAATAACCTTGCGCACGCACACATCCACGGCCACACCGGCCACTAACACACGCATGCAGGGATCGCCCAACCACTAACCCAGTAGACACATGCATGCATATCTACTGACTTGGCCGGCACACATTTGGCCACTACCTATGACCCAGCCAACTAACAGCTTAACAGACTCACGCGACGTACGCACATACGCACAACACACATGCGCACCCACCCACGTCACACACGCGCACAGACGCGCCACGGCACACATGGCTTATGGCTAATATTCTCCCCCCTAAGCCATGACTGTGCCGCCAATCTTGACGTACAGGACACCGGCTCTTCGTCGACTGTCGCGAGGAACACCATCTTCTCGACGCATCAACGGCCTTGATTCCCTCGAGCTCGAACTCGACTCCGGGCACTGCCATTACAACGTACACGGGGTTTTATACCCAGGGACGCGCCGGGCACGCACCCACGTCCTAGCCCACGTCAAGCGCCCGTCCCGCCCGCTCTACCCGCGCCCCCTCCGACATGCACGCACACGTCTGGGCGCGGCGAGCCCGCGATGGACCAGCTCAACGCGCACACCCCCGCTCGCCAACGGCCACCCTACACCACGGTCCCGCCGCGCCTGACATGCCCGGCGCGCGCCCATACACGCGCCTGACGCATCCGACACGAGCTCCGCGGCTCCGTGCCACGAGCCTCCACGGTTGTCACGCCGAGCCGCCGCGACCTCTGCGCCACCACGCAGGTCCTTCGTGACCTCCTCGTCTCCGCGACCGCTGTGCCCTTCGCGCGCACTCCCCACGTCCCCGCGCTCCCGGCCCGCGCTCCCGTCGCGCACGTACGCGATCTGCGCAACCAGGTCCAGTGCCTCGACGTGGTCCACTCCCGCGGTCCCGACGCGCCCGACGCGTCCAGTACACACCCATAACACGCACCGGTCACGCCCGACTCGCCGCCACGGCTTATTGCCCTGCACCGCTGCGGACTCCATGTCGCCATGCAGTGCCTCCACGCCGCCACGCCGTGCTGCGCCGCCGCGCCACCACGCAGCACCTCGGCGGCCTCCGCGGTTGCCGCACGTACGACGTCACCGCCCGCCGCCTCCGCCACGCGCCATGGCAGCCACAGCGCCGACCACCTCCATAGGCCGACACACGGCCCGGAGCTCCATCGCGTAGCCGCCGGCGAGCACCGCCATCGCTGCCACGCCTCCGGCACGGCGAGCACGCCCAAGACACCAAGCTCATGATACCAAATGTTGGAACCGAAGCCCTCTAGCTACCTCTCCTCTCACTCGAACGGAGGTGGAAGAAGAAGAACAGTGGACACAAGATTTTCTGGCCGGCGACGAACGCCGCCACGGGCGTTCAAACGCCCCAATCCTTTTCCTCTTTACAGTGGCTACATAGCTTACCCTCGGCTCACCTTCTCTACACACACGCAGGCTCTATAAATAACCTTGCGCACGCACACATCCACGGCCACACCGGCCACTAACACACGCATGTAGGGATCGCCCAACCACTAACCCACTAGACACATGCATGCATATCTACTGACTTGGCGGCACACATTTGGCACTACCTATGACCCAGCCAACTAACAGCTTAACAGACTCATGCGACGTACGCACATCCGCACAACGCACATGCGCACCCACCCACGTCACACACGCGCACAGACGCGCCACGGCACACATGGCTTATGGCTAATAGGGTGGAGGCAGGCGGATGGGACTGAGGTTGAAGATGATCATCTAGTCGTTCAGCATGCGTCCAACGACCGAGATTTTTGACCGACGTCAATTTTTTTTTTCAAGTACCTGAGGATATGTGGTTTGTGCATAAACAAATCATTCTAACAAAGAATAATTTGGTTAAGCGCAACTGGATAGGATCTACTAGGTGTAGTTTTTGTGATCGGGACGAAACTATCAAGCACCTCTTCTTTGACTGCCCTTTCGCAAAGGTTTCGTGGCACACGGTGCATATTGCCTTTAACATTACTCCTTCGAATTTGGTCAGTACGTTATTTGGAACGTGGCTTGTTGCGATAGGGTCCGAAATAGCCAAACACATTCGTGTAGGAGTATGTGCTTTGTTGTGGGCAATTTGAAATTACTGAAATGATTTGACCTTTAACAGAAAAACGAATATTCATTTTTTATAGGTTATTCCAAGCTAGTGCGCTGATCCGTATGTGGTCCTTACTCACTCCGATGGAGGCCAAGAAGCGTTTGGTTACTGGGTCAGTCCGATGGGAGATGGTAGCGCGGGATATCTTCAACCGATTTGGATGGCGGTCATACGGTTTGGATGGCGGTCATGTAATAGGATAGACAATTAGTTTACCTATATTTGTTTTGCTCTTTGTTTTGCCAGCCGGTTGTGGCTTTTGGGCCTTGTGTTTCTGGCGTTGTGGCTCTTTGTGAGCTCGCCTTTATTTTGCTTTCAGACTTTACGATCTTGTTGAACAACTTTATTTATATATTTATGTGGCCGTATGCATCGTTCTGATGCAGAGGCCGAGGAGACCCTCCTTTTTGAAAAAAAAATTACCTGAGGTATAGGCAATCTCGTAATATTATTAACATATGTGAGCACATGAATACACTTGGGTTCGAGCCATATCGAGCTTGCGTCCTTGTGTCCTCTTTGTTCATGCGTGGTTGATATCTCAAGACCCTTCCTTGCAGGTACTCAAACAAAACTTACGCCGAGGAACCTTTCATATTCTGATCGGTTTGTCTAATTTACATCTAAATGTTTTTTTAAAAATGTCACATCTAAACTCCCACAACTAACGCAACAACAAGAAACAAAAAAAAAACTAGGATAAAAAAATAGACCACAAGCGTAGTGAACAACAGGTTAGATGTAATATAATTATGTCACATTTAGATGTGTCCTAAACAAACCCTATTCTGGTATTCAAAATCAGGAGTTACTCAATTCTATTTCAGATAGGCTCCATAAGAAAACGAAAGGTCAAAATGCTAATAAATAGTCCCTTCATCTCAAAATAAGTGTCTTAACTTTATACTAACTCTAGTACAAAGTTGTACTAAGATTGAGACACTTATTTTGGGACGGGGGGAGTATTAGTTTATTCTCTAGTTCACCTAGTCTGATATTACCCATTTTCTAGGATCTTGAAACCACCAGTCATCCCGACCACAGCTGGCATAGACCTATAAGAGGGAGAGAGGTAGCAAAATCATTTCCTTATTTTCTGATGGTAAATGACTAATGTTGCTAATACATCTCTCGTTGATCTTGTGTCAAGTTTGATCTTCTTTCTCGATCAGATTTATTTTATTTGCAAAATTATTGTGCATTAGTCAATGGCCTTAACGATGATAGAAAATCAAGCAAGTCCTGAGACAACGAGGAGGGCAACCTGAAGTGGAAAGTGGAAAACATTTTTCCCCAAGCATGACAATGAAAACAAGAACAAAAGAGAAAAGAGAAAAATTGTAGTGTATTATCGTTAGAAGACCTCGCCATCAAATGAGAAGGAATTAAGAAAACCTCATAAACCATGGTGACATGATTTGTCGAATTGGAGAAAGAATTAATAATTTTAGAATGATACCTTCATCTAAAGTTGGAGTAAAGCAGCGACAAGCAATATGGATGGATGGAAGGGAGTAGTTTAATTCGTGTATAAGGATAAGAAATGTGACCAGCAGAGAGTGATGAGATTAATCAAGAAGCAAATCGAATGGTGATTTTTTTGGCTGGTTTTATTAGTACTAGCCATTCCAAAAACCAAATAAAAATACCCAGCATTTATTTTGCGCCGATCTGGACCAGCGGTAGGCTAGTACTAGGATACAAGGCTGGCACTGTAGAACGTGCAGGGAGGTGACGCGATGTACACATGTACTGATCAGGTTGGTCGGTGCATGCATGCGTGTGACTGAGCGCGATGGCCCCCTCTTTACAACTCAAAAGGTACGCCTGCCCTCGTGGCCTTGCCAGCCCTCTCCCTTGGCCTTTTTCTCCGTGCATCTCCATACATTTCAAAGAAAATTAAACTCGTAAACACAACAGTTTGGACCATAGCCTCCGTGCATGCGTGGCCACCACCCTAATTTCGATATAGCCATCACCGTACGCAACTTGCTTGCATCTACAGTACGTACTACACTAGTAGTATAGTTTTTGCAATAGTATATCGGCGCAGATTCCCAACCAAGATCAGAATGATGCAGATCAGTGTTTTGATTCCTCGATTTCATTTTACTTTTCTGCGTGACGCGAAAGGGCGGCCTGCTTTTGCATCCTAGCTGTGATTTTTGTGACCATTTTGCCCCTGAGAGCCGCTATATAAGCCTCTCTACCGCAACGCATTGCTTCACACAACACAGCCGATCGCATAGTGTGATCTGATCAGTCGCGCCAAACCGAGCTCTAGCTTCAGGTTGTCGGAGTTCGCACCGATCGACTCAGAACTCTTCACCAATGGCCGCCGTCCAGGTAGAGATCTACCCTGCTCAGTCTGCATTATTATGGTTTTGTTGCGTTTCGATCATGTAGCTTTTGACCTGCTGCCACGGTGCCACCTCGATCTGTGGCACGATCGGCCAGCTTTGCGCATCACCAACCTGATCGCACGTACGCTTCGTACTGTGGTATTTATCTGACATGACATGATGATGTGCATCAATGTAAACGCAGGTCCAAGCCGCAACCCACGCGATGCCCGTCGAGGAGGCTCCGGCTCCCGCGCCGGCGGTGGTGGAGGCAGTCGAGCCGGCCGTCGTCGTTGTCGAGGAGACTACGGTGGCGGTGGAGGTTGTCGAGCCGGCCGTCGTCACGGTCGAGGAGACTACGGTGGCAGCGGTGGCGATTGTCGAGCCGGCCGTCGACACAGTTGAGGTGGCAACGGCTGAGGCTGTGGAGCCGGCCGTTGTCGCCGCCGAGGAGGCCGCGAAGGAGGAAGCTGTTGCACCGGCCGTGACCGAGCTGGCGAAAGAACCGGAGGCAGCTCCAGCGGAGACCAAGGAGGCCGAGACAGAGGCCAAAGAGACCGAGCCCGAGGCTGTCCAACCGGCGGCAGCCGCCGAGGAGGCGCCTGCTGTGCCGGCAGTGACTGAGACCAAAGAGCCGGAAGCTGCCCCTGCCGAGGGAACAGAGACCAAAGTAGTGGAGCGTGAGGCAGCACCGGCTGAGGTCGAGACCAAGGAATCAGAGCAAGAAGCTGCTCCAGCTGAGACTGAGACCAAAGAGGCAGAGCCAGCCGCTGCCGAGGCCGAGGCCAAAGAGCCGGTGGCAGAGGAGACACCGGCCGAGGAGGAGGCAGCTGCCCCGGAGGCCGTTGTGGCAGTGCAGGAGGAAGCAGCAACTGCCGAGGCACCAGTGGAGCCTGCCGTCGCCGTCGAGGCAGCACCGGTAGAGACAGAAGCACCAGCTGCTGCTGCTGCCGAGGCAGAGGCGGAGGTCAAAGAGCCCGTAGCAGAGGCACCGGTCCAGGAGGAGGCAGCGCCCGCAGCCACCGCCGCCGAAGCGTCGTCAGTGCAGGAGGAGGCAGCACCGGCCGAGGCACCTGTGGAGGCACCCGCGGCCGCCGAGGCGGTGCCGGCAGAGGCACCAGCTGCTGCCGCCGCCGCCGACAAGGCCACTGAGTGAGTTGATGCGCGCGGGTGCGATCGTGCCCCGTGAGCTAGCCTTTGCTTTGCCTGGCTGGCTGGCTTCCGTGCGCGTGCCGTGGCATGCCATGGCACGCTACCTAGTTCGTTTATTATTGGATCCGTATGTGTGGGCGTATTTCGTGAGTGGTCGTCGTCGTTGTCGTCTGGGTGCATTGTACGTGATGTAGTAGCTGCGTATTAAGTAGGACTGCTGCGTATAATGTCTATCAATATTGTGTCGTATGCTAGTCGTATGTGTGTCGTTCTCGGCGTGATCTCAATAAGGGCTTGTTCGGTTAATTCTCTCCCCAAGAGGATTGGAGGGGATTGGCAAAGATTGGTTTGTATTTTGATTTACAAGAGGTTTAAATCCATCTCAAACCCCTTCAATCCACTCGGTTTGGCACGTAACCGAACAAGGCCTAATGTGTTTGTGTCTGTGTCTGTGGCGTTCCGGGTCCCACTGTCAGTGATGTCATGGCGTGACTGGCTTTGGAGCCTATTTTTCATCTCTTTCTTTCTTGGTGTTTCCGTTGGTTAATATATATGTGCAGCTATTTATTTGTGTATACTGTGTTGGTACTAAAGAAAGCGTCTGATTTGTGTAATGTCTCACCTGTGCTGTGGGGTTCATGATCCGAGCTGCAATTTTAAATGACAGACTAATCAGAGTGTATTTTTGTTTTCCATACGATCCTTGAAAAGGATTGGGTTCCACTATCAACGATAACAGAAGTCAGAGTATATGTTCGCCACAAATGCAGTTGTGCTCGACTCCTGTTTTGCAGATTACGAGTTGAACATTTGATCCACTAAAAGTTCCGAGGTTTAGAACTCGCATAAACTTGAGATCTCACAACCATGTGTTATTCGAAACTCACAAACAAGAACAACGGAACAAGTGCATGATCTACAACAAAAGAGTACATAATCATGATTATATATTAGTATATGGCAACATCAACTCTAATTTTTTTTGCAGCGAAACTACAAAATTCTGTTCATTCATCAGTGAAGTTGTTGGCTTCATCTTGGGAGCTCCTATTCAACACTCTAAGCATTAGCTGCCCCTATAATGCAGGCTAAACCTCGACCTATGTAGCAATTCTTGTGCTTCCTGATTTTTCATTTTTCTGCTCGGTTTTTCATCTAGCCTTTTTTTTAGCTAACTTCTTTAATTGAAAAACTTTCCAAATTTTCAAAAATTCTTATGAAATAAAACATATTTATAGATTTGTATTTTAATGAATTTTCAAAATTGTTGTGGTTTTAAAAACATTTTCATGACCTTTTAAAACATGTTAATGAATTAAAAAAATGTTCATGAATTTGTACAAATACTCGTGGATATAATTTTTTAAAAACCTTTAAGAAAATGTTCATGAATTTTTACAATGTCCGCATATTTATACATTCTTATGAATTTTAAAAATTCTCACAAATTTTATATTTTTTGTGAATTTTCAAAAAGGTTCACACCTTTTAAAAATATTATTAATTAAATAAATCATGAATTTAAAAATAAAAAGGAAATAGAAAGAAAAAGAAGAAAAAAACAAACGACAGGAGAAATAAGGAGGAAAACAAAAAGAAATCGGTGAAACAAGGAAACAGAAAAAAGAAAAAAACATACTCACATGTGTCCATGTACTTTTTTAGTCGGCCCGACGACTGTCTCAGCCCCGGCGAGCTTGTCGACGAATTGAGTTCGGTGCCCGCAAGGTGTTCGATCAAACTGGGCCTGGAGAGCTAAGCCTTTCCATAGTGCTCAAGTAGCAGCTAGGAAGGATGTGGAGAGTGCATTTGAGATTTTGCAACCCCAGTTTACTATTGTACAAGGACTAGCTCGGTTCTTTAACTAAGAAATCCTTTCGTACATCATAATTGCCGCCGTGATCTTGCCCAACATAGAATCAAAAAAAAAAAATCTTACCCAACATGATCATTGAGCATGAGCTTGGTCAAATTTGGATTACTCCTACCATGACTTCATGCGAAGGGTGGTGCATCCGCAAAAAGGGAAGACAACATCAACACTTTCTTCAAGTTCACCTTCGAAATGCGGATACCACTAAAGTCTTAAACATTTATCACAGAGGAGTGATGGACATGGAATAGTCAACAAGACCACTAGCTCTAGTTATATGTTTCGTGTTCGTGTTTGATGCATTTTGTTTTATGATTGATGAACAATTGTGTTGAGATTGGGGTTAAATATTGATGAATTGTGTAATGATTAAGTACTATTTGTGTTTTATCTATGCGGATTAATTTCACATGAATATGATAAAATTTTCAAATTTCTAGTCTCCAACTTTTAGTCTGCTAGAAAAGCAGAAAATTTTCTAGAGACCAAAAACCATTTCTTGCCACCTTTTCTCGCCATCTCTAAAACCAATTTTTGGTCTCCAAATTTTTGGTTTCTTGTTGGAGATGCTCTCACGATATTAGAACAGCTCGCATTTTGGAATAATGATTTTATGGACACATCTTGTATGGAACAATCAAGTGACATGAAGTAATTAAGATAAAGGCTAACATGACACAAGAATCTGATTACTACATGGTTCTCACAATCATCAAAGTTTCACATGCTCCAAGTGAAACCACACCCCTAATTCCTACCAACTAAACTAAACACTGCATTAGCATAAGTAGATAGATTATCAGATGGACAACAAGGTCACGTTTCGCTTGCAGAAAGACCAGGTCAATTCAGCCAGCGCATGCATGTCTGGTCAACATCAATGGATCGATCAGAAGCTCTTGTCAATGCAAACAGTGATGACCATCTCCTTGTCCGCCTGAGGTCCAGTCATCTTGGCCGGCGGCACCGTCAAGAACTCCACCGTCTCCACGGCGACCTCGCCCGGCGCAGCGCTGCTGGTGACTTCACAGTCCAGCGTGATGGCGCGCTCGTTGCTGGCGTGCGCCCAGAGTTTGAGCCCGTACTGCTGACCAGCCTCGCCGTTGGCCCTCACGCACACCACCGAGACGGCCCTGGCCGGCCCGAGCGCGCCGATGGCCAGGAGGAATACGGCCTCGTCCTCCTCCGCCGCGACGAGCAGGACCCGCGGCTCCGACGCCCGCACGCCGAGCCCGAGGTGCGTGCCGTAGCGGATGGTGTGCACGGGCCAGGAGTGCGCGTCGATGAGGTGGGCGAGGAAGCGCCGCGGCGAGCCGACGAAGGCGCAGCCGGGCTCCGTGCAGGAGCAGGGCGCGTGCGGGCACACGCTCTCGTGGTCGCGGGGCTCGTAGTAGGGCACGTAGCTCGGGCAGCCGTGCTGGTGGTAGGCGCACCGGACCCTGGCGGAGCAGACGATGCCGTCCATCACGGGGCACCGGACGTAGGCGCCGCCCTGGTCGCACGAGTGGCACCGCTTGCCGGGGAGCTTGCTCTGGCATCTGCTGCAAGCCGTGTGGCAGCCGGCCGCGCACTGCATGCGTGAACAGATGAAATAAAATCGGGATTACACATGCGAATGCAAGAAACCATTAATCGATCGATCGAACGAACGAACGAACAGGAAGAGAAACCGAAAAAGGCTTTTACCTTCGCGTTTGATACGCAGCGCGTATCTCCACCACTCATGCCTTGCCCATGATCGCACATGCACGTGAGAAAACTGGCAAAGGCCCCGCTAGGAGCCAGGGTATTCATGTCAGGTAGTAGGTGCACTGTTGCTAGATTCTTTGCATGTGAACGTTTTATCTCTCCAGCAGAAGTACTAATCCCGGTGATTATCTCTCCAGCCGCCGTTGCTAGAAGTAATTCAAACCCATAAAATTAAAATATGCAGTTGTTTAGATTGTCTGAAAGAACGTTTTTTTAAATAGTTTCAAAGAGAATCAAACTTTGTTAGCTTGGTGTATGAACCTTGCCATAAAAAACAGAAGAACTTTTGAAAAACTCTGGCATAGCTCATAAAATAGTTAGAGAACTTTATGGACTCTTCTTTTGAACTTTATCTTCAAAACTCAAAGAACTTTTATTTTTTATTGTTATTTTCAAAAGTTCTTCTGATTTTATTCCAAAGTTCAAACACATCCTTCATAGAGTTCTGTTGATATTTATACTTGTGATTAGTGGCAAGTTATGCATACCAGATAAAATTGTTATGGATACGATAAAATTAGCAAGTAGACTATTAATTTGTTCACCTAGTTGTAATTAGCAACGTGAGTTACGCACATCAAATAAAATTAATGAGCTGGCCTGCCACCTAAACACATGCATGTGAGGGAAATGGGTATATGACATGCGTGCAGGCCCTAGTGAGAAAAGGAATCTAGCATGTGGCCTCACTCTGAGTGGACCCACGATGTCCTGGGCCTGCATGCAGCGCTGATCCAAGTGCAGGGAAGAACGGCATGGATTCCCGCTGCGAATGGAACGCGAATGAGAAAAACCGCATCCGAAGAGAAACCTGGAAGACGGGTGGCCTCAGGCGATCGGAGCAGACGGGGCAGTGGAGCGCGGTCGAGTCGATCTTGATGTCGATCTCCTTTCCGGCGGGGGCTACTTCCGTCGCCACAACTGCACCACCACCACCACCTCCTCCGTTTGGCTCCTGTACTACTACTGCCACTTCTTGCTTGACATTGGCTGGCACTGGCAGTAGCAGAGGCTCATCCACCCTCGCCTTCTTGACCCTCGCATTCTTGTTGCCGCGCTCCATTTTGATCTAAGAAAAACCACCGGCGGCGATCAGTTGCCACATATAAATGTGAGGATCGAAAGGGAAAACAAAACTGTGGAACCTGCAGCCGCCGGCCGGGGAGCGATGGAATACGAGAAGAAGAAGGGACTTGAGTTGGGAGGCGCAATGCTTGACGACGGCGAGGAGGAACAGAGGCGGAGAACAACAAGGTTGTAATGGTACCAACGCGCTTTGATGTGAGGAGGCCTCGTGATGTGACATGTGAGGAGCAGACTGCAAAATCTTTTTCTCGGATTTGCCCGTCATGCTGATATCAGGAGATGCTGCCTATACTTCCCTAGCTTACAACTACTCACTCTGTTTCAAAATATAGTGATTCTCTATTCCATGCTTCAATTTTGACTATAAATTTAACCAACAAGACCGACCGCGGCCGGAGCAAAAGTTATACCAGTGAATTCGTATTCAAAAAATGTTTTTAATTATATGTTTTTTCTCCTGTCGCAGTCGGTCTAGTTGGTTAAATTTATGCTCAAAGTTGACCGATCCCTTCTCCCCAAACTTTGCTTCTCCCCCGTCGGCGACGAACCCTAGCTGGAGTAGCTACTCTAAAAAAATGGTCAAAGTTGGACCTCGGGAAGCGTGGGCACACTATATTTTGAAATGAAGGGAGTATGACACTAGGATAAGTCCAAAAGCTAAAGAAATTCCCTGCAGTAATCATTTCATCTGAAGCCTTGTCACCTAGGGAAAAACTTTCTTTTCACACCAACACATTGTTTATGGAGGTAATAGCATCCCAGATTCTAGAACTTGAAGAGAATGTGATGATTTAGTCCAAAAAGCTGCAAAAGTGAACTGAGGCCTCCCACAACTTGCACCTCATATGATGATTTAGTCCGCAGCCAATCACAGCGCGACAAGTGGCACCCTGGAGCTCAGACCGGTCAGCGCTGGCAGTTTTGCACAAAATTGCAATATGCTTCTGATACTTTGCTTTTTTTACATAATGACATGGAGTCTATTACTGGATTCTAATCCCTTCTCCACTGTTTAGAGAAAATGTCTGGAATGAAAGTCAACTACTTGAAGAGTGATATTTTCACAGTAGGGTTGAGTGTAGAGGAGGAGCAGAGGGTAGCTGATATAACTGTGAGATAGGAAAATTGCCAATAAAATATAATATCTGGGATAACCAATCAGCAAAGACAAGATCTCTTGTAATGATTTTTTTCATTAAAAGGTAGAAAAGAAGTTGGACTCTTGGCAATGCAAACATTTCTCTTATGGAGGAAGAGATATATTGATCAATACATGTTTATGAAATGTCTCTATATACCTTCTGGGTTGCTACACTTTGCCTGTCAAAATACAGAAAAAAAGTTGACACAATAAGAAATAACTTCTACTGGGAGTAAGAAGAAGAAATTTCACATGGTCAGATGGGAACACATATGCACCCATTATGTATGATTTCTAACAAGTCATTTGCCCGTTCCATTGTTCCGGAAAACAGGGTCTTAGTCATCTTACCCATGAGGAATGGTTCACATGTGTCAAGTGATTCAAAATCAAGTGACTCCAAAAGTCCATAAGCATGGAGTTTATTCATGCGCTTTACACCAATATGACCTAAGCGGCAGTGCCACAAGAAAGTGGTACTATCATTATCAACTCTACATCTTTTGGCATCAATGTTATGAACATGTGTATCATCACTATCGAGATTTAATAAGTATAAACCCCTCATAATGGGTGCATGACCATAAAAGATATTACCCATATAAATAGAACAACCAGTATTCTCTGATTTAAATGAGTAACCGTCTCTCATTAAACAAGATCCAGATATAATGTTCATGCTCAACGCAGGCACTAAATAACAATTATTCAGGTTCATCACTAATCCCGATGGTAATCAAAGAGCGAGCGTGCCGACGGCAATCACATCAACCTTGGAACCATTTCCCACGCGCATCGTCACTTTGTCCTTTGCCAGCCTCCTTCTATTTCGTAGTTCCTGCTTTGAGTTGCAAATGTGAGCAACTGAACCAGTATCAAATGCCCAGGCACTACAATGAGAGTTGGTAAGGTACACATCAATAACATGTATATCATATATACCTTTGTTGACGTTGGCCCCCTTCTTGTCGGCCAGATACTTGGGGTAGTTCCGCTTCCAGTGGCCAGTTACCTTGCAATAGAAGCACTCAGTTTTCGGCTTGGGTCCAACCTTGGGTTTCTTCAAGGGAGGAGCAACTGCTTTGCCACCCTTCTTGAAGTTTCCCTTCTTTCCCTTGGTCTTCTCTAAACTAGTGGCTTTACTCACCATCAACACTTGATGCTCCTTCTGGATGTCTGACTCAGCGACTTTCAGCATCGCGAATAGCTCGGAGACTGACTTGTTCATCCCTTGCATGTTATATTTCAACACAAAGCTCTTGTAGCTAGGTGGTAGCGATTGAAGAACTCTGTCAGTGACAGCCTTTGGCAGGAGCTCAATTCCCAACTCAGGCAGACGGTTGTAGTACCCAGACATTCTGAGTATGTGCTCACTGACAGACCCGTTCTCCTCCATCTTGCAGGCATAGAACTTATCGAAGGTCTCATACCTCTCGATCCGGGCATTCTTCTCAAAGATAAACTTCAACTCCCGGAACATCTCATATGCTCCATGACGTTTAAAACGCCTTTGAAGTCCCGGCTCTAAGCCATACAGCATGGCGCGCTGAACTATTGAGTAGTCATCAACACGCGACTGCCAGACGTTCACGATGTCCACAGTCGCTGGAAGGGGTGGCGCACCAAGCGGTGCATCAAGGACATAAGACTTATGGGAAGCCGTGAGGATAATCCTCATATTACTGGCCCAGTCCAAAAAGTTACTTCCATCAACTTTCAGCTTAGTTGTCTCTAGGAATGCATTGAAATTCAGGGGAGCTACTGCGCGAGCCATTGATCTACAACATAAGTTTGCAAAGATAACATAGACTACTGTTCATGACAAATGAGTTCAATTAATCATATTACCTAAGAACTCCCACTCAAATTAACATCCCTCCGGTTGTCCGGGTGTAACACGATCCAAATTCACCAACCCAAGTCCGATCATCACGTGAGATGAGGTGGTTTCAATGGTGAACATCTCCATGTTGATCATATCTACTATATGACTCGTGTTCAACCTTTCGGTCTCTTGCGTTCTGAGGCCATGTCTGTACATTCTAGGCTCGTCAAGTTTAACCCAAGTGTTCCGCATGTGCAAAACTGGCTTGCACCAGTTGTATGCGAACGTAAACTCTATCACACCCGATCATCACGTGGTGGTTTGAAATGACGAACTTTCGCAACGGTGCACACTTGGGGAGAACACAATTTTATCTTGAAATTTTAGTGAGGGATCACCTTATAATTCTACCGTTGTCCTAAGCAAAATAAGATGCATAAAAGGATTAACATCACATGCAAATCATAAGTGACATGATATGGCCATCAACTTGTGCTTTTGATCTCCATCTCCAAAGCACCGGCATGATCTCCATCGTCACCGGCATAACACCATGATCTCCATCATCGTGCCACCATCGGGGTTGCCACGCCAACCATGCTTCTACTACTATTGTTACCGCTTAGTGATAAAGTAAATCATTACATAGAGCTTAATGATTAACATGCATGTCATACAATAATTAAAGACAACCCTATGGCTCCTGCCGGTTGCCATATGCATCGACATGCAAGTCGATATAAACTATTACAAACATGATCATCTCATACATCAAATATATCTCATCATGTCTTTGGCCATATCACATCACAACATACCCTGCAAAAACAAGTTAGACATCCTCTAATTGTTGTTGCATGTTTTACGTGGCTACTATGGGTATCTAGCGAGAATGATACTTACCTACGCGAAGCCACAACGGTGATATGCAAGTCGCTATTTAACCTTCTACAAGGACCTCCTTTGTCGAATCCGATTCAACTAAGGTGGGAGAGACAGACACCCGCCAGCCATCTTTATGCAACAAAGTCACATGTCCATCGATGGAACCGGTCTCATGTACGTGGACATGTAAAGTTGGTCCGGGCCGCTTCATCCCACAATACCGCCGAATAAAGAAAAGACCAAGGAAGGAAGCAATCTGAATATCAACGCCCACAAACTCCTTTGTGTTCTACTTGTGATGTCATCTACGCATAGACCTAGCTTATGATGCCATTGTTGGGGAACGTTGCATGGGAAACAAAAAAAATTCCTACGAGCACCCAAGATCCAATCTAGGAGATGATCATCTACGAGAGGAGAGATTGCATCTACATACCCTTGTAGATCACTAAGCGGAAGCGTTAAGAAACACAGTTGATGTAGTCGAACGTCTTCGCGATCCAATCATGATCCGTCGTGCGAACTCCCGATCCAAGTGCCGAACGGACGGCACCTCCGCGTTCAACACACATACGGCTTGACGATGCCTTCACCTCCTCGATCCAGCGAGCGATGGTGAAGTAGTAGCTCGAGTCCTTTGGCAGCACGACGGCGTGGTGGCGGTGGTGGTGGCAGAATCTCAGCAGAGCTTCACTAAGCACTACGAAGAGGAAGTGGGATGCGAGGGAGAGGAGAGGCATCGCCATGGCATGGAGATGTGCTCTTGGTTGCGGCTGCCCTCTCTCTACCTCCCTGTATATAGGAGAAGGGAGGATGGGGTGGTGCCCCTAGGGTTTCCCCTAGGGGGGGGGGTGCGGCGACCAAGGCAGATGGGATCTCCCCTAGGGTGACTTGCCCCCCAAGCAGGGAGGTGGGAAGCCCTAGGGGAACGCCCCAACCCTCTTGGTTACGTGAGAAGGGGTTTGGGGGGGCTCAGCCACTTAGCGGGCTGGTTTGCCCCTCCCCTTGGCCCATGGGGCCCTCCAACACTTGCCGGGGCCCCCCGATGTCAGGACCCCGATCCTAAGTCACACCGATCTAGCATGTAACACTTCATATCACTTTGCAGCCTCACGCACGGTATTCCCACGGGTGCCACCTTACCTGGCCCGGGACCGTTTACGCCTTTTGGCTCACGTATATGATAGTGCCGCTAGCATCCATATGACAAAGAACCCAGGCTGACATGGCTAGTTGTGAACCCAAAGTGGCACTAACTTACAGGGACAGACATACATGACCCAACAACGAACGTGTCGGTCATCAGCGAATGAATCCGGGCTGTAGCAACTGGGCTAGCAGGATTCCGGTACTCATCGCGTGACATTTCCCCAAAGGGACAGACACAGGAATGAAGAAGGACACATGCCGGCCAGCCTAAATGTTCCGGAGCAGTAGCAAGCTACCATGGCTCAGTGGAAACACTAGGAGACATTTCCCGGTAAGAGAGGCTACTAAGGATAGACAACTAGATAGTCAGATTCCACACATACCAAGCATTTCAATAACATACACACAATATGCTCGATATGTGCAAATACAACATGGCATCACAACATGACTCTACAACTCAAGTATTTTATTCAATAGACTCCGAGGAGCGAGATAATACAAACATGGGTCTCACGACCCAACATTCAGAGCATACAAGTCAACACATGCGGAAGCTTAACATGTCTGAGTACAGACAACTATAAATGAAAAAGGCTGAGAAGCCTGACTATCTACCAGATCCTGCCAGGGGCACAAGATTGTAGCTGAGGTAACAAACTAAACGTCGAAGTCCAAGCGGAACTACTAGTGAGACTGAAGTCTCTCTGCAAAAACATAGAATATGCAAACGTGAGTACAAATGTACCCAGCAAGACTTACATCAGATCTATCTACATATGCATCATTATCAACAAAGGGGATGGTGGGGTTTAACTGCAGCAAGCCAGCTTTGACTCGGTGGCTATTCTAAACTACGACTGCAAGTAACTCTTTCGAAGTGGCGCACACGAGTCCACATATTCACCATATCAATACACCACTATGGATTCGCTCCCGTCTCCCTACGAGAACGCCATCCATAGCACTCACGCTTATCTTGCGTATTTTAGAGTATCCATATTCACTTGTCTATGAACTGTACAGGCAACCCAGAAGTCCTTTACCGTGGACACGACTATTCGAATAGATGATGTTAACCCTGCAGGGGTGTACTTCTTCATACATATTTCCACCACTTAGCGTCTGCACACGACATGTGCTCGGAAGACTTCAAGCGAAAGCCGACGTGGGTGTAGACCACGACCTACCTAAACACTCAAGTCTCTAGTCCAGGTTTATCGCCTATTCAGGTTCCATCCGCAGGGACTCCGGCCGAGGTTTCCACATACGGCCGCGAACGACGTGTACAGGGCTCCGAGACACCCAACGGGTGCCCGGCATACCCGGCCACGTGCCTACCGCATCACAGCCCACCCCTCGAGTCAGCGCTGCCCACGGCCTCCAGCATACTACAAACACCAGAAACTACTTGCAACTCCTGGACAGAGGACAAGGGTGATTAAGAAGTCGAGCGGGGTCATATTTCAGGGCCCAATGCATGGTAGTAGCTGAATCATGGATCACAAACACAGAACTCAGTTCCTAAGGATGGCTTCAATGAGACAACCCACCATGTACTCCTACATGGCCTCTCACCGCTACCTTTACCAAATCGTGTTCACACACTTAGCTCATGCACATTAGGACATGTTCACACACCTCTGATTCATCCCCGATGAATCATACCTGACTCAACTCTAAGCAGTAGCAGGCATGACAAACAAGCATGAATAAGTAGGCACAACAGGGCTCAAACAACTCCTACTCATGCTAGTGGGTTTCATCTATTTACTATGGCAATGACAGGTCATGCAAAGGATAAAGGGGTTCAGCTACCGCAGCAAGTAATAGATGAATCGGTGTTGTCCTAATGCAGTAAAAGAGAGCAGGAGCGAGAGGGTAGGATTGTATCGGAATGAACAAGGGGGTTTTGCTTGCCTGGCACTTCTGAAGATGGTATAGCTCTTCATCGGTGTCATCGAACTCATCGTCGGAACATCGTCTACTGAGAGGGGACAAATACCAACAAACAAGGGAGAGCACAATCAATGCAATGCAACAATATGATGCATGAATGTGACATGGCAATATGTTGTGGTTTGAGCTAATGCAACTAGCAATGGGTTAAATGAAGTTGGTTTGAATCCAAGATTCAAATTCAAACTCCATATGTGGATATTAAATGCCATTTAGTTGAATTATCCTAAACAGTAGTCATAAGTTGTTCTAACATGCATGAAAATGGTATAGATGGATAGATTGGATTTTTTTGATAATTTTTGATATATAAATTATTTCATTTGGAGTTACGGTTGAATTTCTATGATTCTTAAAAGTTTAAGCCTTTTTCTGGAATTTCCTGATTTAAATAAATCCAGAAAAGGTTATCTGCGTCCGCATGACGTCGAGGTGACGTCAGCAGGTCAAAGGCGCCAGCCCAGGTCAAACCTGACGGCTGGGACCCACATGTCAGTGTAACAACTAACTAACAGGGTTAGTTAGTGTTAAGTTAGCACTAATCTAGGTTAGTTAGGGCCTGGCCCACTTGTCAGTGAGACAACTAATTAACTAAGTTAATTAGCGCTAACTAAGTAACACCTAAACTAAACAGCGAAATTAGCACTAATTATAACCCTGCACTAATCAGTCAAAGGCCAGCCCCACATGTCATGGACATAGGGGGGGGTCCCGCCGTGGTCAAAGTGGGTCAAACCCACCAGCGACATGACGCCGGTGAGGCCAGACGCGGCGGCGAGGCTCGGATTTGGTCCTCCGTCGACCAAATCGACGGCGGAGACACGCTACGGACTGCTGGTGAACTCGCGCATCGAGTGGTGGTGGCGGTTGGGCCTGGGGAGGCCGGAGTTGTCGCCGGCGTCGACCTTGGCGGTCACCGGAGTTCGGCCGAGGTCGAAGACGGTGCTAGGGGGCACGGCGAGGCGCGTGGGGTGGCGTTTTGGGCTCCTGCGAGTGCGGTGAGGGCGGTGGTGTGCTCGGAAGCGAGCTTGCGCGGCTGTGGCCACGGCTACGCCATGGACGGCGGCGAGGAGCAATCGGCTCCGGTGACTAGGGCGGCTAGAGGGTGCGTACAGGCACGGGGAACAGGGGAGAAGAAGGCGGAGCTCACAGCGGGGTCGGAGACGGTCTCAGCGAGCTCGGGGAGGCGGAGACGGTGGCATATCGACGGCGGCGATCCTCGGTGGCCGAGGAGGGGAATGGCGGAGCTGGCGGCATCCAGGGCTTCCGGCGCCTTCCTTCTTGGTGAGGAGGAAGAGGGGGACAAGGTGGGGCGTCTTAGCGCGTCGGCGGGGCGAGGGGAGCACGTTGGCTGTGGCAAATGGCGTCGGCGACGACGAGCTCCGCTCGGTTGCGTGGGAGGGAGAGAGCCAGGGGGAAGATGGGGATGAGGGAGTGAGCGGGAGGGTTCCAGGGGGTGCGTGGCGCCACCAGAGAAGGCCAGGGCGTCGAGGGGAAGCGGCAAGCAGGAGGTGTCCGGGGCGCGTGGCCGCGCGCATGGGGCACACGCCCGGCGTCCTTCTGTCGCGAGGAAGACGACAGGGGGAAGGCTAGTGGGCTGGGCCGCACAGGTGGGCTGCCAGCTGGGCCGGTACAGGAGCTGGGCCGGCTACAGGAGCTGGCCAGGTAATCCTTCTCTCTCTCTCTCTTATTTTCTGTTTTCTATTTTCTATCTTTGTTTTGGTTTAGTAAAATGCTAAACCATTTCATAAAATCCTGGAAATAATTATGGGTGCTTTCTGAATTATTCCAGTGACCCTTAACAATTTCCAACATTTTTGGGAGCATCTAAAATATACATAGCATTTAAATAGCCCCAATTCAAATATGTTTGGATTAATTCAAAGTCCAAATATGTCCTGCAAAAATGTGAACCATTTTTGGTAGATGCTTCCACCTTGATCCAGAAATGATGAACATTTTTAAAGGGCATTTTGAAATCATTGAAAAATATTTTGGTTGAACCTATTTGAATTCCTTTTGATGCTAGGGTTTGAACATCCCCATTTCAGATTTCCAAGGAAGTTAAACATGATGCAAGCAAGATGCAAACACTAGGCAGCACCAGAAGCTAGGGATGTGACAACTCGCCCCCACTAACAAGAATCTCGTCCCGAGATTCAAGCGTAGGGTAAGATGAAGGGGGACGCAAACTAACACAATCTTCACAATCCAGGGTGCACTTCATAAGAGCGTTAATTTGATCCTCATCTTTGTCTCGACGTCTTGCTCTGAGAACTCCATCCAACATGACAAGGAGAGAAGAAGGAAACTCTAGAAGAATCGATCTTCTCGAAGATCGAACAACTCAGGATCAACTCATGGGATGAGACATAGCAACATCTCTCGAGCTGAGTCACGAGGCACACATCTAGAGGGGATGGAGTGGAACAGATGATAAGGGTTCACTAGGTTGACAACAATTCCTCACTTAAGAGGTGGTGAACGGTTGTCAACGTAGCGAGGAGTTGAATTGCCATGATACCGTAACGGGGCACCTTAGGGAAGGTGACTCATAGAAATATCCCCTTAGGTGGCAAAAAGAATTACCTTTGATTCAGAGATCATTGAAACTCTTTACCAGCCTAAGGCAATTCTCAAGCGATCGTTTGGAGGGGGGGGGGGGTAGAATGGCATGCTTGGATTAGAATGGATGATGTGGATTACCTTGTTGAAAACAACACAAGGGATGACTTTAGTAACTGAGGAGAAGCTCAACAGTAGAGAGTGAGTCCACTGTTTGAAAAGTTATAGCATAACCGAGGAAACTAAGAGCAATCCCAATTAGTGCCGATGATAACACCTAGCGCTTGTGTGTGCTCTCAAGAACTTGAGCACTTCCATATTCATCAAGGTATTACCAATATCCGTGTCAAGGATCCTGGCAACACAACGTACTACCATGATGAATGGTGATGGAGGATGCAGATGCAAAGGAAGATAACACCGACTCAGATTTCACCTTGGCGGGGCCAAGGAAACAAAATCTGGATGATCGACCGAGAGACATTTAGCACTCCGCTTCTAATGTTCTCCTTGATGTGCTAGCGCAACCCATTTATTAAACTGAGTTGATATCTAGGACATCAAGTAAAGGTCGGACTTCGGGAACACAAAAATCATAAGGCTCAACTAGGGAGTAAATCCTAAGAAGCCCTTATGGGGAGGTGGCCAACTTCCTTAATCAAGATACTACAATAATGGGTCTTCCGGTTGGGTGTGTTGGCCACGACATCCACTTACCGGGTTACAGAGAGACCGATACTATAGCTCTTGGGAAACGTTCCAACCATCATAACTGCCTGAGATTCAGATCTGGTTGGTGACAGGATATTCCAGACTCATCAAGTCTAGAAAGAAAAATGAAAGTTTGCAACATAAATTGACGAGATGACGTTGCGAGATTCTTGGGAAATGAACTACGATAGCAAGCTCCAAAACATGAGCTGGTTCTGCTACACACGTGTGAACACGCTATCCCAGACAAACATGATCACATGGTAGTCTTACAATAAAACACTACCGAGTTTTGGTAGGGAACCATCATCGAGGATATCAAAGTGCATTCATAAGTCCGGATTAGCTCTTATGAAGGAACTCCTTCTCCTTGAACAAATCAGTCAGTGGCTTGGTGTGCTAGGAAACACATATAGAATGGAGGCGGCCAACCTACCAAACCATAGAGTACTTCGCAAGTGCATGACTGACTTGGAATGATACCAGAGGAGCAAAAACAAACTTTCTCGAATTCACGGCGGCAACTTACATCAAATGCACGTGAATCAAAGGAAGTCTCTTCTTTCATCCAAACGTATACTTCATGAACGGGGCATGAAGAAAATGCTTACACAAGTTTCCAACACTAGCTGGATGTTCAACACAAATCATGGAGGAGACAAAATGTTGCTGATGGGCTCAACAACAACTCATCGGAATTTCCATATCACTGGACTTCCACCGTTATGTGAACAATGTGATAGTATTGGTCAGACCAAAGGATATAATGGTGTATGCTCGAGGGATCAACCACGAGTAAGACAACATTAGGAGCATCGTGGGTTCTGATTTGGTTTGAGGATAGCCCAAACTCAAATCAAAGTTTTGGTAAGACAATAGATCCAACAGTGGACCATGAGGATCAATCAATGAAGATATCATCTTTCTTCAACACACACGCACAAGGATATCCCTTTGGAATGAACTGAGGCGGACAAGCTTTTATCTTCCAACTCTCCAAGTTGCTATTCAGCTTAACCAACTAGCTCAGGGTAACCGACACAGATTCTTGGAGAAGGGGTGGTTCATAGAGAAACCATCTTGATCACGAACTCAACATAGCGGTCAGGTGACAACCTGGTGATACTTCTAAGAAGATATTCAGAAAATCACGAACCACTGATATGTTACTAAGATCGAGAACAATCTTGCTTTTCAGAGCAAGACGATATGATCAAATAAGCAAGGGATTGAATAATCCTGACTCATTGATCGAAGAGTGCACCAAAAATAAGGACTAGGTAGCACAATCTATCTTAGAATGACGATTTGAGATCCAACACGCTACGAATGAAATTATTGTCCATTAACTACCAAGCAACAGAGTTGCTAGGAGTATAGATTTCACACATCATAGTTCACTTGTCGGCATTTCGGTTGCAACAACACGGATACCGAGAAATGAATAATGAGGGCGAGAAGTATCACTGTATCAAGAATTCATAGGATGGTGTGTATTTCCCATGATATTCCTGATATAAAGATGGTAATACTCCAAGGTAGAAGAGAACAAGAGCTAGATTAGCATTTTTATCTGCAGAACACAACTACTTCGACTCAATCCTGGATATGGATGAGGTACTGGAGTTTGTTTCTCCTAGTCACTCTGGAATAGAATGGCTTGACGGACCACAAGAGTGATAGGCATCGATGAGCACGAGTGCACAACTACTCTTGACTATCAATTGATAGACGAAGGTCAGAAGACAACTAAAGAGGGCAACTTAAAGGAACATATGTTTTTCTGAGTTGTGGATGCATGGATTAGAATGTCGAACGAGTTCAACATATTTCTTCCGGATAACCCATGCAGAGAGGTTGAACTGGCAGAGTCGCAATATAGAATAGAGAACCCATCGAGAGCACTCCTGTTATGATCTTTTGATCCAACAAACTACTGCCATAAGTGGTTCATAGTATTTGGAAGAAGGAAAATACCATGGACCTTGAGGACTAATGCAAAGGTTACTAATTTCCTAAAGGAACTAGCAAACACTATCAACATGAGGTAAGTAGGGTGAATCTCGGGTTCATAACCCAGGAGCGGAATACCTACTAACTAAATGGCATCACGGGATGCTTTCGAGAATAATGGCCAGAATCATCACACTGGAAACACAAATCATGGCTAGATCACAACATGATCCCCTAAAACACCTAGGGTCATAGTAATAGCTCCAACATATATGTCGAGGCAACAGAGTACCTCAACTCGCTGATTTGTGTGATTAATCTGACCAAAGGGTCATCGAAAACAGAGGGAAGGATTTTGCAATTGCATCAGATTATTTAGAAACCTGGGATGAATCGGACAGCATAACGGCTGTAAATGCTCAAAAAGATTGGAGACATGCTACAAAAATGATGGCATAGCTACTCAAAAGAACAATATCAAGGTCTCGAGATCAACAGTTATCATATGGAAGTAGTAGGAACTGAATCGATGCTTAAATCCAACAATTCTATAAGTCTACGGATTAGTACCACGTGATCCTGATAGAAGAAGAGAAAGCCTAGTTCCTTAACCCCGTAGGAAAGATAAGATGACTCGGATCAGAAGGCATAAGGTATATGGAGTAAAAAGAGCCTTATGTTCCATCCCACAATCAATTCCCTTATAAAACTAAGAATTTCTAGACTCAACTTCGACCGGTTTGGCTTGGTAATCCTACAGGCAGTCAAGCTCTGATACCAAAGCTGTCAGGACCCCGATCCTAAGTCACACCGATCTAGCATGTAACACTTCATATCACTTTGCAGCCTCACGCACGGTATTCCCACGGGTGCCACCTTACCTGGCCCGGGACCGTTTGCGCCTTTTGGCTCACGTATATGATAGTGCCGCTAGCATCCATATGACAAAGAACCCGGGCTGACATGGCTAGTCGTGAACCCAAAGTGGCACTAACTTACAGGGACAGGCATACATGACCCAACAACGAACGTGTCGGTCATCAGCGAATGAATCCGGGCTGTAGCAACTGGGCTAGCAGGATTCCGGTACTCATCGCGTGACATTTCCCCGAAGGGACAGACACAGGAACGAAGAAGGACACATGCCGGCCAGCCTAAATGTTCCGGAGCAGTAGCAAGCTACCATGGCTCAGTGGAAACACTAGGAGACATTTCCCGGTAAGAGAGGCTACTAAGGATAAACAACTAGATAGTCAGATCCCACACATACCAAGCATTTCAATAACATACACACAATATGCTCGATATGTGCAAATACAACATGGCATCACAACATGACTCTACAATTCAAGTATTTTATTCAATAGGCTCCGAGGAGCGAGATATTACAAACATGGGTCTCATGACCCAACATTCAGAGCATACAAGTCAACAGATGCGGAAGCTTAACATGTCTGAGTACAGACAACTATAAATGAAAAAGGCTGAGAAGCCTGACTATCTACCAGATCCTGCCGGGGACACAAGATTGTAGCTGAGGTAACAAGCTAAACGTTGAAGTCCAAGCGGAACTACTAGTGAGACTGAAGTCTCTCTACAAAAACATAGAATAGGCAAATGTGAGTACAAATGTACCCAGCAAGACTTACATCAGATCTATCTACATATGCATCATTATCAACAAAGGGGATGGTGGGGTTTAACTGCAGCAAGCCAGCTTTAACTCGGTGGCTATTCTAAACTACGACTACAAGTAACTCTTTCGAAGTGGCGCACACGAGTCCACATATTCACCATATCAATACACCACTATGGATTCGCTCCCGTCTCCCTACGAGAACGCCATCCATAGCACTCACGCTTATCTTGCGTATTTTAGAGTATCCACTTTCACTTGTCTATGAACTGTACAGGCAACCCAGAAGTCCTTTACCGTGGACACGGCTATTTGAATAGATGATGTTAACCCTGCAGGGGTGTACTTATTCATACATGTTTCCACCACTTAGCGTCTGCACACGACATGTGCTCGGAATACTTCAAGGAAAGCCGACGTGGGTGTAGACCACGACCTACCTAAACACTCAAGTCTCTAGTCCAGGTTTATCGCCTATTCAGGTTCCATCCGCAGGGAGTCCGGCCGAGGTTTCCACATACGGCCGCGAACGATGTGTACAGGGTTCCGAGACACCCAACGGGTGCCCGGCATACCCGGCCACGTGCCTACCGCATCACAGCCCACCCTCGGGTCAGCGCTGCCCACGGCCTCCAGCATACTACAAACACCAGAAACTACTTGCAACTCCTGGACAGAGGACAAGGGTGATTAAGAAGTCGAGCGGGGTCATATTTCAGGGCCCAATGCATGGTAGTAGCTGAATCATGGATCACAAACACAGAACTCAGTTCCTAAGGATGGCTTCAATGAGACAACCCACCATGTACTCCTACATGGCCTCTCACCGCTACCTTTACCAAATCGTGTTCACACACTTAGCTCATGCACATTAGGACATGTTCACACACCTTTGATTCATCCCCGATGAATCAGACCTGACTCAACTCTAAGCAGTAGTAGGCATGACAAACAAGCATGAATAAGTAGGCACAACAGGGCTCAAACAACTCCTACTCATGCTAGTGGGTTTCATCTATTTACTGTGGCAATGACAGGTCATGCAAAGGATAAAGGGGTTCAGCTACCGCAGCAAGTAATAGATGAATCGGTGTTGTCCTAATGCAGTAAAAGAGAGCAGGAGCGAGAGGGTAGGATTGTATCGGAATGAACAAGGGGGTTTTGCTTGCCTGGCACTTCTGAAGATGGTATAGCTCTTCATCGGTGTCATCGAACTCATCGTCGGAACATCGTCTACTGAGAGGGGACAAATACCAACAAACAAGGGAGAGCACAATCAATGCAATGCAACAATATGATGCATGAATGTGACATGGCAATATGTTGTGGTTTGAGCTAATGCAACTAGCAATGGGTTAAATGAAGTTGGTTTGAATCCAAGATTCAAATTCAAACTCCATATGTGGATATTAAATGCCATTTAGTTGAATTATCCTAAACAGTAGTCATAAGTTGTTCTAACATGCATGAAAATGGTACAAATGGATAGATTGGATTTTTCTGATAATTTTTCATATATAAATTATTTCATTTGGAGCTACGGTTGAATTTCTATGATTTTTACAAGTTTAAGCCTTTTTCTGGAATTTCCTGATTTAAATAAATCCAGAAAAGGTTATCTGCGTCAGCATGACGTCGGGGTGATGTCAGCAGGTCAAAGGCACCAGCCCAGGTCAAACCTGACGGCTGGGACCCACATGTCAGTGTAACAACTAACTAACATGGTTAGTTAGTGTTAAGTTAGCATTAATCTAGGTTAGTTAGGGCCTGGCCCACTTGTCAGTGAGACAACTAATTAACTAAGTTAATTAGCGCTAACTAAGTAACACCTAAACTAAACAGGGAAATTAGCACTAATTAGAACCCTGCACTAATCAGTCAAAGGTCGGCCCCACATGTCATGGACACAGGGGGGGGGGTCCCGCCGTGGTCAAAGTGGGTCAAACCCACCGGCGACATGATGCCGGCGAGGCCAGACGCGGCGGCGAGGCTCGGATTTGGTCCTCCGTCGACCAAATCGACGGTGGAGACGCGCTACGGACTGCTGGTGAACTCGCACATCGAGTGGTGGTGGCGGTTGGGCCTGGGGAGGCCGGAGTTGTCGCCGGCGTCGACCTTGGCGGTCACCGGAGTTCGGCCGAGGTCGAAGACGGTCCTAGGGGGCACGGCGAGGCGCGTGGGGTGGCGTTTTGGGCTCCTGCGAGTGCGGTGAGGGCGGTGGTGTGCTCGGAAGCGAGCTTGCGCGGCTGTGGCCACGGCTACGCCATGGCCGGCGGCGAGGAGCAATTGGCTCCGGTGACTAGGGCGGCTAGAGGGTGCGTACGGGCACGGGGAACAGGGGAGAAGAAGGCGGAGCTCACAGCGGGGTCGGAGACGGTCTCAGCGAGCTCGGGGAGGCGGAGACGACGACATATCGACGGCGGCGATCCTCGGTGGCCGAGGAGGGGAACGGCGGAGCTGGCGGCATCCAGGGCTTCCGGCGCCTTCCTTCTTGGTGAGGAGGAAGAGGGGGACAAGGCGGGGCGTCTTAGCGCGTCGGCGGGGCGAGGGGAGCACGTTGGCTGTGGCAAATGGCGTCGGCGACGACGAGCTCCGCTCAGTTGCGTGGGAGGGAGAGAGCCAGGGGGAAGATGGGGACGAGGGAGTGAGCGGGAGGGTTCCAGGGGGTGCGTGGTGCCACCAGAGAAGGCCAGGGCGTCGAGGGAAAGCGGCAAGCAGGAGGTGGCCGGGGCGCGTGGCCGCGCGCACGGGGCACACGCCCGGCGTCCTTCTGTCGCGAGGAAGACGACAGGGGGAAGGCTAGTGGGCTGGGCCGCACAGGTGGGCTGCCAGCTGGGCCGGTACAGGAGCTGGGCCGGCTATAGGAGCTGGCCAGGTAATCCTTCTCTCTCTCTCTCTCTTATTTTCTGTTTTCTATTTTCTATCTTTGTTTTGGTTTAGTAAAATGCTAAACCATTTCATAAAATCCTGGAAATAATTATGGGTGCTTTCTGAATTATTCCAGTGACCCTTAACAATTTCCAACATTTTTGGGAGCATCTAAAATATACATAGCATTTAAATAGCCCCAATTCAAATATGTTTGGATTAATTCAAAGTCCAAATATGTCCTGCAAAAATGTGAACCATTTTTGGTAGATGCTTCCACCTTGATCCAGAAATGATGAACATTTTTAAAGGGCATTTTGAAATCATTGAAAAATATTTTGGTTGAACCTATTTGAATTCCTTTTGATGCTAGGGTTTGAACATCCCCATTTCAGATTTCCAAGGAAGTTAAACATGATGCAAGCAAGATGCAAACACTAGGCAGCACCAGAAGCTAGGGATGTGACACCCGAAACCCCTTTCGGTGACGCTGGTCATCACCTGGTACCCCCAAAACAATTTTGGACTCCAATACCCTACGTCCAATATATCGATATTCACCTCCGGGCAATTCCGGAGTTCCTCGTCACGTCCGGGATCTCATCCGGGACTCCGAACAACCTTCGGTAACCACCATAATGACTCAACTATACTTATATCGTCACGAAACGTTAAGTGTGTAGACCCTGCGGGTTCGAGAACTATGCAGACATGACCGAGACACCTCTACGGTCAATAACCAACGTCGGGACCTGGATTCCCGTATTGGTTCCCACATATTCTACGAAGATCTTATCGATCGAACCTCGATGTCAAGGATTCATCTAATCCCGTATGTAGTTCCATTTGTCTATCTGTATGTTACTTGCCTGAGATTCGATCGTCGGTATCTCGATACCTAGTTCAATCTCGTTACCGGCAAGTCTCTTTACTAGTTCCGTAATACAAGATCTCGTGGCTAACTCATTAGTAACATTGCTTGCAAGCTCATTGTGATACTGTATTACCGAGTGGTCCCTGAGATACCTCTCCGTCTTATGGAGTGACAAATCCCAGTCTTGAGCCATGCCAACTCAACAGACACCCTCGGAGATCCTTTCTAGAATATAATATAAAGAGAAGCTTGTTCTTCCCATCTATCTAGAGAATGAAAAGGAACTAATGCCATTGATAAGAAATACATAGACCGTACGCCCACTTGCCACTCTACCACTTCAATTCAATGACGGACTTCACCGATACCGATAGCAAACCTAGCTTGAGAGAGATTGATCACATGCATGTGGTGAACAATACCAAGAGAAAGAGCACTGAAATGAACCATATCAAGCACATGTCTCACTCTACAAGTCAAGTTCGTTGAGCTCTTAGCGGACATGTGCCTACTATCTACTAAGTGTGTGCTAGGGAAAGAAAGCAAGCTGAGCAGTTCTCACTCTATCCGGTGACCAAGAAAGCTTAAAGAATGTCGTAAAGTGATCACTGAAACCTCATACCCATTCGCCACGTGAAAGCATGGTTAAGGTAACCCAGGAAATACTGTCGCCGAAAGATATATATGTTTTAAAGAGAGAGATCCATAGGCAAAAATCTTGAAGGAAGGAACAAACCGTAGCAAAAACCGAAGAAGATGCGAATCAGGAAAAGGGAGATGAGTTCCAGTTGTTAGAAATACCAGTGCCCAAAAAAGCAAGTCGGAAGGGGATCCGGATGTTCAGTGCTTAAAGAAAAAAGTATAGGTGTTGCTCTGTGTTGGGGAACACCGTATTTCAAAATTTTTACCTACGATCACGCAAGATATATCTAGGAGAAGCATAGCAATGAGACGGGGGAGTGTGTCCACGTACCCTCGTAGACCGAAAGCGGAAGCGTTTAGTAGCGTGGTTGATGTAGTCAAACGTCTTCGCGATCCAACCGATCCTAGTTCCGAACGTATGGCACCTCTGTGTTTAGCACGATGATGTCCCTCGAGCTCTTGATCCAGTTGAGGATGAGGGAGAGTTCCGTCAGCACGATGGCGTGGTGACGGTGATGATGATGTTACCGGCGCAGGGCTTCGCCTAAGCACTACAACGATATGACCGAGGTGTGTAACTATGGAGGGGGGCACCACACACGGCTAAGAGAAGACTTGGTGTGCCCCCCTCCCATGTATATAAAGGAGGGGGAGGAGGAGGCCGGCCAAGGTGTGGCGCGCCAAGGGGGGGGATTCCTACTTGCACTCCCGGTCCAAGTAGGATTCGTCCCCCCTTTCCTATTCCCACAAGGAGAAGGAGGGAAAGAGGAGGAGGAGAGAAGGAAAGGGGGGCCGCCCCCCAAACCCTAGTCCAATTTCGGATTGGGCTTGGGAGGCGCGCGCCTCCACCTGGCCGCCGCCTCCTCTCTTCCACTAGGGCCCATGAAGGCCCATTAACCCCCCGGGGGGTTCTGGTAACCCCCCCGGTACTCCGGTAAATGCCCGAATCTATCTGAAACCATTTCGGTGTCCAAACATAACCTTCCAATATATCAATATCTATGTCTCGACCATTTTGAGACTTCTCGTCCTGTCCGTGATCTCATCCAGGACTCCGAACAAACTTCGGTACATCAAATTACATAACTCATAACACAAATCATCATCGAACGTTAAGCATGCGGACCCAACGGGTTCGAGAACTATGTAGACAGGACCGAGACACATCTCCGGTCAATAACCAATAGCAAAACCTGGATGCTCATATTGGTTCCTACATATTCTACGAAGATCTTTATCGGTCAAACCGCATAACAACATACGTTGTTCCCTTTGTCATCTGTATGTTACTTGCATGAGATTCGATCATCGGTATCATCATACCTAGTTCAATCTCGTTACCATCAAGTCTCCTTACTCATTCCGTAGTGCATCGTCCCGCAACTAACTCATTAGTCACATGGCTTGCAAGGCTCATAGTGATGTGCATTACCGAGAGGGCCCAGACATACCTCTCCGATACACAGAGTCACAAATCCTAATCTCGATCTATGCCAACTCAACACCATCGGAGACACATGTAGAGCATATTTATAATCACCCAGTTATGTTGTGACGTTTGATAGCACACTAAGTGTTCCTCCGGTATTCGGGAGTTGCATAATCTCATAGTCATAGGAACATGTATAAGTCATGAAGAAAGCAATAGAAATAAACTAAACGATCATAGTGCTAAGCTAACGGATGGGTCTTGTCCATCACATCATTCTATAATGATGTGATCCTCTTCATCAAATGACAACACATGTCTATGGCTAGGAAACTTAACCATCTTTGATTAACGAGCTAGTCAAGTAGAGGCATACTAGGGACACTCTTTTTGTCTATGTATTCACACATGTACTAAGTTTGCGGTTAATACAATTCTAGCATGAATAATTAACGTTTATCATGATATAAGGAAATATAAATAACAACTTTATTATTGCCTCTAGGGCATATTTCCTTCAGTCTCCCACTTGCACTAGAGTCAATAATCTAGATTACACAGTAATGATTCTAACACCCATGGAGTCTTGGTGTTGATCATGTTTTGCTCGTGAGAGAGGCTTAGTCAACGGGTCTGCAATATTCAGATCCGTATGTATCTTGCAAATCTCTATGTCTCCCTCCTTGACTTGATCATGGATGGAATTGAAGCGTCTTTTGATGTGTCTGGTTCTCTTGTGAAATCTGGATTCCTTTGCCAAGGCAATTGCACCAGTATTGTCACAAAAGATTTGGACCCGATGCACTAGGTATGACCCCTAGATCGGATATGAACTCCTTCATCCAGACTCCTTCATTTGTTGTTGCCGAAGCAGCTATGTACTCCACTTCACACGTAGATCCCGCCACGACGCTATGTTTGGAAGTGTACCAACTGACAGCTCCACCATTCAATATAAATACGTATCCAGTTTGTGAATTAGAGTCATCCGGATCAGTGTTAAAGCTTGCATCGACGTAACCGTTTACGACGAGCTCTTTGTCACCTCCATAAACGAGAAACATATCCTTAGTCCTTTTTAGGTATTTCAGGATGTTCTTGACTATTGTCCAGTGATCCACTCCTGGATTACTTTGGTACCTCCCTGCTAAACTAATAGAAAGGCACACATCAGGTCTGGTACACAACATTGCATACATGATAGAACCTATTGCTGAAACATAGGGAATGACTTTCATTTTGTCTCTATCTTCTGCAGTGGTCGGGCATTGAGTCTGACTCAACTTCTCACCTTGTAACACAGGCAAGAACCCTTTCTTTGCTTGATCCATTTTGAACTTCTTCAAAACTTTATCAAGATATGTTCTTTGTGAAAGTCCAATTAAGCGTCTTGATCTATCTCTATAGATCTTGATGCCCAATATATAAGCAGCTTCACCGAGGTCTTTCATTGAAAAATTCTTATTCAAGTATCCTTTTATGCTATTCAGAAATTCAGTATCATTTCCGATCAACAATATGTCATCCACATATAATATCAGAAATGCTACAGACACTACGGGAAATAGCTAATTTCCCGTCAGCTTTTCGTCGGGCAGACGGTAAAGAAAGGGTTTGCCGTCATTAACAGACGGCAAAGAAAAAGTGACGGTGAAATAGACTTTGCCGTCTGTGATAAAAAATACAAACGGCAAAGAGCTCATTTTGCTGTCAATGAGACAAAATACAAATGGCAAATATCTTTGTCGTCTGCATTTTTCATTACAGATGGCAAAGAGCTCCGTTTGCCCTCTATAATTAAAAAGCTAGATGGCAAAGATTTTTGCCGTCTGTGTTTTTTATTATAGACGGCAAAGTGCTCACTTTGCAGTCACTTTGCCGTTTGTAATAAAAAACATAGATGGCAAAGAAGAAACATAGCCCACGGATCGATGATGTGGTAGCAATATCCACCATAGATGCGCACCCCACCCCACCCCAAGATCACTCTGTCCCCACCCCACCACCTGCAGCCCAACCACCCCACCTTATCCACCAGCAGCCCACCCCACCGCACGTTCTCTCTGTCTCTCTCGTTAGGGCATGTACAATGGTTGATAAGATAGTCTTATCTTAAGTTTTGCATGTGATTTAGAGATGACAAAAAGAATTGTCTACAATGGGTCGTCTCTTAGCCTTATCTTTAATAACTAGCAATTCCTAAAAATGTGGTGAGACATATTGTGCTAAGAGATCACCTCTTGTCTTCTCTTAAATAAGAGAAGACAAGCCTTTTCTTATGAGTTCTCTCTCCTCCACCTCATCATCTATCCTACATGGCACTCCTAAAATAGCACCATTGTACATGCCCTTACCTTTCTCTCTCTCCCCTGTGCATCCAGCTCGCCCACCTCTGACCTCCCGATTGACTCATTGGCGCCACTAGCTTCGTTCCTATGGCCAGCGAACCCCCTGCCGCCGGTAGGCGTCCAGCCTCCCCTTCCTCTCCTCCGCTCCCTCTGTTGTGTCAAAATCGGCAGATCTCGGGTAGGGGGTCCCGATCTGTGCGTCTAAGGCTAATGGCAACAGGAGGCAAGGGACACAATGTTTTACCCAGGTTCGGGCCCTCTCGATGGAGGTAAAACCCTACTTCCTGCTTGATTGATCTTGATGATATGAGTATTACAAGAGTTGATCTACCACGAGATCGTAGAGGCTAAACCCTAGAAGCTAGCCTATGATGATTATGACTGTTATGATTGTCCCTATATGGACCAAACCCTCCGGTTTATATAGACACCGGAGGGGGCTAGGGTTTACACAGAGTCAGCTACAAAGAAGGAGATCTAATATCCGGATCGCCAAGCTTGTCTTCCACGCAAAGGAGACTCCCATCCGGACACGGGACGAAGTCTTGAGTCTTGCATCTCCATGGTCCAATAGTCCGGCCAAAGTATATAGTCCGGCTGTCCGGATACCCCCTAATCCAGGACTCCCTCAGTAGCCCCTAAACCCGACTTCAATGACGATGAGTCCAGCGCGCAGTTTGTCTTCGGCATTGCAAGGCGGGTTCCATCTCCGAATACTCCAAAGCTCCTATTGTAACGAACAGTATCCGGCTTCCCATCAATGTTGTCCTCCTCGGCTTTTGTGCTACAATAATGGCCACCTCCATGTGTCGAGCGAATACGAGGAGCCGAGGCATTTTTGCATTTGCCACCCCGGCCCTGCAGGCAAACCATCTATTTGAAGGGACGGGGATCCTCAGATCCAAGCCTCACCTTCTTCCCTTGAGCAAGCATCCAACAGAGTGCTCTGGAAAAAACCATTCCAACATGGCCGGTCGCCGCAGCTCTTCTTCTCGTTCTCTTCGCTCCAAGCCAGGTGACTGGGAAGAGTGTTCAGTTCCCCAAAGCCGTTTGATAGAGTTGCAGACCCAAGGGTTTCTTCCACCAGCGTTCATGGTCCCCGTCCGAGCTGGACTAGCCACCTATAATGGCGGGGAGCAAGCGGAGAGATCTCCTTATCCATCCCAGGGGGAGCGAATATGCTTCATCCCGCATCTGCTAAGAGGAGTCGGGTTTCCAATCCACCCATTCCTTCATGGGCTCCTGGAGTTCTACGGCCTCCAGTTGCACGACTTCGCTCATGCCTCCGTACTACACATCGCAGGATACATCACCCTTTCTGAATTATTCCTGGGCTGTGAGGCTCACTTCGGGTTATGGAAGAAGTTGTTCTGCCTCGTCCCTCGCAACCAGGGGAATCCATATGTCAAGTGGGCGGAGCCGAAATATGGCGCGTCGCCGAAACCGGATACCTGTCCGGCACTCCCAAGAAGGCATCTGCAAACTGGCCCTTGGAGTGGTTTTATGTTGATGACGTTCCCCTTCTAGATCCACTCCGGACGGGCCTCCCTGAGTTCGATAATGCTCCGCTGAAGGTACGCTGAAGTTGGCGCCCTTAGGGCCCCCAAGAGGAGGATACCAGAGAAGTACACTTCCTGATGAGCAGGATAAAGATACTGGCCAAATCAGGGCTGGCAATAGTTGAAGTTATGGCAATATTTATAATGCGGGGAGTGCAGCCACTCCAATATCGGGGGAAGCCCATGTGGCACTACAATGGGGACGATGATGCCACCCTCTGTGGTCGTAAAGGTCCAGACTCTGCCACTGCTCTGACGAAAATATTGTCCGATTTGTACAAAGGAGAAGAAGAAGAATTCCTTCATATTAAACCGCGGGATGGATTTTCCATGTACAACCCCCCAAGCTGGGTAAGTCGTCACCCTTTCCCCCACTCTATTCATTCCGGCGCTTTTCATCAAAATCATTAACCTCGATATTTCTGAGCAGGAACTGAGGAGGGCCGTGGAAGGATTCGACAGCCCCTCCCCGTAGACAGAGGACCTCGGAAGGGCCTGCGATCCAGGACTTAAAGAAGACCCAGATATTACTGTGGAGCTAGTCAACAAGTCATTTTATCAGGCCAGCTGCGATGGCGCCTTAGTGGCTATTATCACCGACTATCCCGGACTGCTACCTGCATCGCGTGTAAGCAAAGTCGAAACCTTATCCTCTGAAGAGGACTCCTATCCGATATCATTCCTTATGCATTAAACATCGCATTCTTATAGAGACGACCATCAGAACGCGGCGCCGAGCCCCTAGGGGCTCATCGGCAAAGGGTATCCGGGTCAGGCGGGCTCAAGAGGAAGGCGGTCAGGGATGAAACGCCGTTACAGAGGTATGGTAAAAACCTGCTTGTGATTATTGTGTTTGAAATGTAACCGCGTCCTTCGTATTTTGGCAGAAAGGGGAGCCGCTGGATTATATCCGGGGAACCTGCCGATCATGTCTCGACTAGCCGGATTCCAGAACCGGCTTTGAGAGAGGAGGCCAATGCAGGGCCGATGCCGAATTGTCCTCTCACATAGGATGTGGATATGCTCTCCGCCACAAATTCCAAAATGGAGAGTGCCATGAATCACCAGCGCTGAAGGGCCATACTTCGGAATAACATCTTTTCCGAAGAGGCATTTAATGCTTTCAATTCGGGAGACGCATATATTCGGGCTGCTCAAGGCAGACTCGCCCGAGCGACAGACCAGTATACAAAAGATATACGGGTAAGGAAATTTGATAAGCATGTATAGCAGTAGCCCCTGAGACTTGAAACGGTTGGAACAACTGATTTAAGGATCATGTTATGCACATGTCCTTGTAGAGAAGAATACCCAATTGTTTCAAGAGCTGGAGGAGTGTAAGACCCAATTGAGGGCCGCGGTTGCCAAACTAGAAGAATCCCAAAAAGGCTTCCCCTGGTAACATTCGTTTGTAATAATGAAATTTTATGGAAATGTACCAGTTAGTGATTGGCTTGTTTGATAAGTCTAACAGAAATTTTTGCACACAATACTAGGGAGAATCCGGAGATCGTAAAAGATAGCGAGTCATATCTCCAAAGGCAGCTAAAAGCTGGCGAGCCTGTTCTTACGCAAGTTAGGCGGGAGAAGAACAATCTTCAAGATGCCAATGTCCAGCTGGGCGTCGAATTAGGAGATGTTCGCGCTCAGCTGGCGGACTCCATGAAGGAGAACAGAAGGCTTCGTCGCGGCATTTATGATAAGTGCCTAGACGAACTGTAGTACAGCTCGGCGAGGAAGCATATTGAAAGAGTTTATATCTGTAGGTATGTTGACGGGCTGTCCTGAAGAGGAGATGCCCGCGTCCGCAGGTGATTTACTGCAATACCTCTCACAGCTGCACGAGCGAGCTCGGCAGGTGATGCAGGGTATTACCCAGGCCTTGTGGCCATCCACTTCCCTGCCAAAAGGCATGGGGGAGCTCGTGGATATGCTCCAAGGAGCACGGCGGCACTTCCGTTTGTGGAAGATGTCATCCTGTCGACAAGGTGCAAGGGAAGCCTGGGCCATGGTGAAGACGCGCTACACCAAGCTTGACCCGAACCATATGGCTGAAGTCGGACCGGCGGGGCCAGATGGGCAAGAAATTCCCGTGAGTCTGGTGTATGACCAGGTAGCGTTAGCCACAAAGTATTCCCAACAGGATTACAAGCTAGATAGCATGTTGGAAGGTATAGAGGAAGAATATAGTCAGTCCAAGTGACTATGTAATTCAATGGACATATGTAGTCCCTAGCCGGATTAAAAATCATTTGTCATGGCGGACCGTTTTTCTTCAGCCCCCGGATCCGACAGTCCGGGGTGTATCCGAATACCTGCTCAGTTATGAAGAACCGGGGTATGCGTGGAAACCAGGCGCCGGGGTCATAAGTGCTTGAACAGACAAGTATCCAACTAGTTATGTTATATTACATGGGTAATAAGAAACATCTTCCAGGGAGAATAGTTCCGTTAGGGGTTCCTTTCCCTGGGCATGCATGCATCGATGTACATGTCCGGATTGCAAACAGAAACGCAAGATACAAAACTTCTGGGATCCACGTTTGTAATAAACGAAAGAAACATCTCTTGTTCACTGACCGAATATTCCCTTAGGAACGCTAGCTTTCGGCTTCACCCAGTCTGAGGTACACATCCGGCTGAACCGGCAGTAACAATCGTAGAGGTGCTCCCCTTATGCCCTAGCCGAATTAACGAGAACGTAGGGCATAAACACAAGAGCCAGGCAACCCAGCATGGCCACATCTTAAGTCATATCGATGCATATAATGGTTAAGAAAAGTCACATATGGAAAAAGAACGCATATATGATAGGCAAGAAGCCATGAAAGTAATTATATTTAGCTTCCGTATAGGAAGCCCCCAGGTATGGTTTACACACATAGTGCGGTCGGAGTGATCCGAGCATCCACACTGTATCGAGTACTTTGTGTGAAGAAGGGAAGAAGGGTGAGAAAGGAAAAAGAGAGGGGGAGGAGCATAATTAAAAGAGCGGGGGTAAGGAGTAGAACACTGAGTTCGGCACTAGGCATAGAATCTCCGGAGTCTGGCCACGTTCCATGGGTTCGGCTCGAGTCTGTTATCGGATGCATTACGCAGGCGATATGCTCCTCCGGTAACTTTATCAATAATGAAGGGACCTCCCACTTAGGTTTGAGCTTGTCCTTCTTCTTCTCCGGTAGGCATAGAACGAGTTCGCCAATATTATAAGTTTTGGCCCGCACTTCTCTGCTTTGATATCATCGAGCCTGCTGCTGGTAGAATGCGGAACGGGCTTTAGCAACATCGCGCTCCTCCTCCAGGGCATCCAAGTTGTCCTGCTGATCTAACTCGGCTTCCTTCTCTTCGTACAGGCGCACACGAGGTGAGTCTTGTATTATGTCGCAGGGTAGTACTGCTTCTGCGCCGTACACCATAAAAAATGGTGTGTATCCGGTCGTGCGATTCACGTGGTCCGCAGCCCCCAGAGTACGGAGTCGAGCTCCTCAACCCAATGCATGTCCAATTCTGTCAAGGACCACACTAGTCTGGGTTTGATGCCGCTCATAATGAGACCATTTGCACGTTCGACCTGATCGTTTGTTTGGGGATGGTAGACGGAGGCGTGATCGAGCTTAATGCCCATGTTGCCGCACCAAGTTTTCACTTCATCGGCTGTGAAGTTTGAGTCATTATCAGTGATGATGCTGTGAGGGACGCCGTAACGGTGCACAACCCCTGAGATGAAGTCTATCACTGGTCCGGATTCAGCCGCTTTAACTGGTTTGGCTTCTATCCATTTGGTGAACTTGTCCACCATGACCAATAAGTATTTTTTCTTATGGCCTCCTCCTTTAAGGGGTCCGACCATATCCAGCCCCTAGACCGCGAAGGGCCAAGTGATGGGGATTATTTGGAGAGCGGTAGGGGGCATATGGCTCTGATTGGCAAAAAGCTGGCAACTGACGCAGTGCTGGACAAGGTCCTGTGCGTCTGCTCGGGCTGTCGGCCAATAAAAACCTGTATGGAAGGCCTTGCTGACAAGTGCCCGGGCCGCAGCGTGGTGTCCGCCGAGTCCGACATGGATTTCAGCCAAGAGCTCCCGCCCTTCCTGTTCGGAGATGCATCTTTGGAGCACTCCGGTCGCACTTTGCTTGTAGAGTTCTCCCTTATGGACTTTGTATGCCTTGGAGCATCGCACAATACAACGTGCTTCATTTTGGTCCTCGGGAAGCTCCTGCCTATTTAGGTAGGCCAAGAAAGGCTCGGTCCACGAGGCGATTACAACCATGATTTCGTGGGCCGAAGTTGTTATTTCGGTGGCGGAACCTCCGATTACGTTAGATGGTTCGGAATCTGGGGTTGTATTCGGATCCGGGCTAGTGTTGCCGGACTCCCCCTCCCATACCACGGATGGTTTGAACAGCTTTTCCAGGAATATGTTAGGTGGGACAGGGTCGCGTTTAGCGCCGATGCGGGCGAGGATATCCGCCGCTTGATTTTTTTCTCGAGCCACGTGGTGGTATTCGAGCCCCTCGAACCGAGCTGACATTTTGAGGACATCATTATGGTAGGCCACCATTTTCGGATCCTTGGCATCAAAATCTCCGTTTATTTGTGATATTGCGAGGTTTGAATCCCCGCGCACCTCCAGGCGTTGAATGCTCATAGAGACTGCCATGCGAAGGCCATGCAACAGAGCCTCGTATTCGGCTGCATTGTTGGAGTTTGTGTATAATATTTGGAGTACATACTGGACCATGTCTCCGGTGGGGGAAGTCAGGACTACACCCGCTCCCAGTCTAGCCAGCATTTTAGAGCCGTCGAAGTGCATGATCCAGTTGGAGTACGCGCCATACTCTTTAGGAGTTCGGCTTCTATCCACTCGGCGACGAAGTTGGCCAATACTTGCGACTTAATGGCCCGCCGTGGTTTGTATGTTATGTCGAACGGGAGGAGCTCAATGGCCCATTTAGCAATCCGTCCCGTAACATCGCGGTTGTTTATTATGTCGTTGAGTGGTACTTCGGAGGCCACCGTAATAGAACACTCTTGAAAGTGTGTCGTAGATTCTGGGATGCCATGAAGACCGCATACACTATCTTTTGATAGTGTGGGTATCGGGATTTGCATGGAGTGAGGACAGTGGACACATAATATACCGGCTTTTGAAGCGGGAACTTGCATCTGTCTGCTTCTTGTTCGACGCCGAGCACTGCACTGACAACCTGATGTGTCGCAGCTATGTATAGTAGCATAGGTTTGCCAATATTTGGTGTTGTCAGGACTGGATTACTGGCCAATAAGGTCTTTATTTCGTACAGTCCGGCCGCGGCTGCGTCTGTCCACACGAAGTGTTCGATGCGTCGAAGAAGGCGGTAAAGGGGTAGTGCCTTTTCTCCTAATCAGGAGATATAGCGGCTTAAGGCAGCCACGCATCCAGCTAGTTTCTGGATATGCTTGAGGTCTGTTGGGATAGCCAACTGCGACAGAGCTCAGATTTTTGCCGGATTTGCTTCAATTCCTCTATTAGAAACAATGAAGCCGAGCAACTTCCCGGAGGGTACGCCGAAAACACATTTTTCCGGGTTTAGCTTGCTGTCGTATGTTCGGAGGTTATCGAATGTAAGCCTCAAGTCATCTATTAGGGTTTTGACATGTCTTGTTTTTATGACCACGTCGTCCACATATGCCTCCACTGTTTTGCCGATTTGCTTCTCCATGCATGTTTGAATCATGCATTGATAGGTTGCGCCGATATTTTAAAGCCCGAAAGGCATAGTGTTGAAGCAGAAAGGGCCATACGGCGTTATGAAGGCTGTTGCAACTTGTTCGGACTCTGCCATCTTTATTTTATGGTATCATGAGTATGCGTCGAGGAAACATAGCGAATCGTGTCCTGCGGTGGCGTCTATGATTTGGTCGATGCGAGGGAGGGGGAAGGGATCCTTGGGGCAAGCCTTGTTAAGGTCTTTGAAATCCACGACGCCAGGATTTGTCCTTCTTTGGTACCATTACCAGGTTTGCCAGCCAATCCGGATGCTTGATATCTCTGATGAATCCGGCCTCAAGTAGCTTGGCTAGCTCTTCTCCCATGGCTTGCCATTTAGGCTCTGAGAAGCGCCTAAGAGTCTGTTTGACTGGCTTGTATCCTTTCAGTATGTTGAGGCTGTGTTCGGCCAGTTTGTGTGGGATGCCCGGCATGTCTGAAGGATGCCAGGCAAAAATGACCCAATTCTCGCATAGGAATTCTCGTAGTTCAGTGTCCATTGTGGGGCTCAACTGTGTTCCGATGGAAGCTATCTTCGTGGGGTCCGTTGGATGGACCTGGAATTTGACTATCTCGTCTGTGAGTTTAAATGATGTGGACTTGGGTCATTTGTCGAGTATCACGTCGTCCCTGTCCACTGTGGCGTGCAGCGTTGTTAGTTCTTCAGCCGCTAGGGCTTCGGATAATGCTTCCAGGGCTAGTGCTGCCGTTTTATTTTCAGCGCGGAGTGCGTCATCCGGATCACTGGCTAGAGTGATGATTCCATTGGGTCCGGGCATTTTAAGCTTCATGTACCCGTAATGGGGTATAACATGAAAGCTTGAGAATGCATCCCGCCCTACAAGGGCGTGGTATCTGCTGCTGAAAGGAGCCACTTGGAATGTGATTCATTCGGACCTGTAATTCTTTGGAGTGCCGAATACCACATCGAGTGTGATTTTTCCCGCACACCGTGCCTCCCGACTAGGGATGATTTCCCTGAAGGTTGTGCCGCTCTGCTCAATGCGACTTTTATCAATTTCCATCTTGCTGAGTGTTTCTTCATAGATCAAGTTTAGTCCACTTCTGCCGTCCATGAGTACTTTAGTGAGCCGAAAGCCGTCCACGATTGGGCTAAGGACCAATGCGGCAGGTGCCCGGACTGTCTAGAATTGGGGTTCGTCACTGGCACTGAAAGTTATAACAGTGTCGTTTTACGGATTTATTTTTGCCACGTGGCAAATTTCAGCGAGATTTCGATGAGCTCGCTTGCGCCTATTATTTGAGGCAAAAGTCTCGAAGACTGTCAATACCGCATTTTTGTCTTCGGCGAGACGTTGCTCTGCTTTATTTACAAGAAGATGATCGCCGCTTTTTGCTACCTGCCGGAGTATCCAACATGCTCTAAGGCTATGCGTAGGTTGACTATCCGGCGTGCTATGAATTTTGCATGGCCCATTGAGCCATTCTTCCAATACGGTTCCATGTCCTAGAGTGGGCTTTGACTTTTTGGGAATTGGATCGGGTAACTTAGGAGAGTTTGCCCTTTTAGCTCGGAGGGAAGGTTTAGTGAGAGCCGGATTATCCCAAAAGTCTGTTTTGGGTTTTCCATGTACTTTCCATCGCATAGTACTTCTGTACTATGGCTGCTAAGTCGGCAAAGTGTACTATGTCACGACGACTTATAGCATTAAGGATCCCTTTGCTCGTGCAATTTTTGCAAAAAAGTGATATTCGTCCTCCTCGCAACAGTCCTTGACCTTGTTTATCACAAGGGGGAATCTGGCCCAGTAGCGATGTACTGTCTCTTGTGGCTCTTGTCTGATATGGGAGAGACAGCTTAAGTCTGGGTGGGTGGGCGTAGTTTAATCTGGATTCTGATCTGATCTAGCGCCCAGGGGCAGAGGAGCTTCCGGGCTTGACAGCTCGAGCTCCGGGATGTTGCCCGATTTCCCCAGCCCATCGCTCGATTCTAAGTTCGGGGTCTGGGTTGTGTCCTCCCGCGAACGGGTATCCGGCTCAGAGAGCTCGGTGTTCCGAACATATTTTGTCCTCAGAATAGAGGGATGGTCCATATGTGGCTCTTCCACTACTGCTATCTCGTGGGTGACCGGTGGGGATTTAATATCCCTTTGGTCGGGTTTAAGCCCAATCTGGTCATAGTCTGTAGCGACTCCCAAAGAGGCGATGCGATCCAAGAGCTCATTAAGGGAAGAGAGATCTATTGGATCCATCTGTTCGACGAGTTCCGAATTGACGTGGAGGCTATTCGTGATGACCCGAGAGGTCATCGTCGGTGTGGCAGCCGATCGGGCGGCCATGATGAAGCCACCTAGTCGGAGAGTTTGGCCTACATCCAGCGCTCCCTCAGAGGTAATGTTGTCCTTGACAATGAGACGGGCCATCGATCCTTGCAGCGATGACACAGAGGAACTCTCAATGAAAGCACCAATGTCGGTGTCAAAACCGGCGGATCTCGGGTAGGGGGTCCCGATCTGTGCGTCTAAAGCTAATGGTAACAGGAGGCAAGGGACACAATGTTTTACCCAGGTTCGGGCCCTCTCGATGGAGGTAAAACCCTACTTCCTGCTTGATTGATCTTGATGATATGAGTATTACAAGAGTTGATCTACCACGAGATCGTAGAGGCTAAACCCTAGAAGCTAGCCTATGATGATTATGACTGTTATGATCATCCCTATACGGACCAAACCCTCCGGTTTATATAGACACCGGAGGGGGCTAGGGTTTACACAGAGTCGGTTACAAAGAAGGAGATCTAATATCTGAATCGCCAAGCTTGTCTTCCAGGCAAAGGAGAGTCCCATCCGGACACGGGACGAAGTCTTGAGTCTTGCATCTTCATGGTCCAATAGTCCGGCCAAAGTATATAGTCCGGCTGTCCGGATACCCCCTAATTCAGGACTCCCTCACCCTCTCTAAATCATCTCTCTCTATCTCCAGGAACCAGCGAGATGAGTAGTGCGAGTAGGGCACGACTGCTGCGGGCTGCGGGCTGCGACCGACGCATGGGCGGGCGGCACTAGAGGCCGCTGCGAGTGACGCGCGGGCATGCGGCGGTAGCAGGGCGCGGCCGAGCAGGGCTGTGCGGTGAGCATGGCTGGGTGGCTGTTCAGAGACCAAGGCACGGCCGCTGCGGGCTGGTCTGGGAAGGGTAGCTGGCGTGGGAGGCCGCTGCGGTCGGCGCTAGCAGGTCCCGGGCGAGCTGGGCCATGTGGTTGTGCGGTGAGCATGGCCGGGCGGTGATGCAGAGCATGGCGGGGCGGCTGTGCAACTCGACGGTGGCCTGGCGAGCGGCGTAGCGAGCAGGGCAAGGCGGTGGCAGTGGAATCCCTGTGGTTTTGGCTAGCGGTGAAGTCCATGTTGCTGCAGTGGAGAAGGACTTGATTGCTTTTAGTTTTTACTTTCTAGGGTCCTTTGTGTAAATTTTCAGGACAACTTTGTTTCTTCTCTGTAACTCCACCTACGATGAATGAAAGGCAGCACGCCATGTCGAATCCAAAATCTACGTGAGCTGAACCTACTGTCTTGGTTTGATGTTCATGTGTCCGGCGAGATGCTCTTTCCTGAAATCATTTTTTTAAATGAAAAATAATCTTTGCCGTCTCTAGTTTTTTTAAATGAAAAACAATGTTTGCCATCTCTACTTTAGTCTAGATGATGGCAAATGATAAGTATTGACTGACGGCAAAGAACAGGGTTTTGTCATCTACTATTTTTGCGACAGACAGCAAATTTGTAGTTGGCTGGTGGCAAAATCTTTGCCGTCTGCCCGATGAATTGCTGACGGCAAAGTATTCTTTGCCGACTTATCTTTGTCATCTGACTTTGCCATCTTCTTCCTGACGGCAAAATCTTTGCCGTCTGTGATCCATAGACGGCAAATTACCTGATTCCTGTAGTGAGAGCTCCCACTCACTTTCTTGTAAATAAAGGCTTCTCCAAAAGTATGTATAAAACCATATGCTTTGATCACACTATCAAAGTGTATATTCCAACTCCGAGAGTCTTGCACCAGTCCATAAATGGACCGCTGGAGCTTGCACACTTTGTTAGCACCTTTTGGATCGACAAAACCTTCTGATTGCATCATATACAACTCTTCTTTAAGATATCCATTAAGGAATGGAGTTTTGACATCCATTTGCCAAATTTCATAATCATAAAATGCGGCAATTGCTAACATGATTCAGACAGACTTAAGCATCACTACAGGTGAGAAAGTCTCATTGTAATTAACTCCTTGAACCTGTCAAAAACCTTTCACAACAAGTTGAGCTTTGTAGAAAGTAACATTACCATCAGCGTCAGTCTTCTTCTTGAAGATCAATTTATTCTCTATGGCCCGCTGATCATCGGGCAAGTCAACCAAAGTCCACACTTTGTTCTCATACATAGATCCCATCTCAGATTTCATGGCCTAAAGCCTATTCGCGGAATCTGGGCTCATCATTGCTTCCTCATGGTTCGTAGGTTCGTCATGGTCAAGTAACATAACTTCCAGAACAGTATTACCATGTAGGGGAACGTAGCAGAAATTCAAAATTTTCTACGCATCACCAAGATCAATCTATGGAGTAATCTAGCAACGAGGGGAAGGGGAGTGCATCTACATACCCTTGTAGATCGCTAAGCGGAAGCGTTACAAGAACGCGGATGAAGGAGTCGTACTCGTAGCGATTCAGATCGCGGTTGATTCTGATCTAAGTGCCGAACAACGGCGTCTCCGTATTCAACACACGTGCAGCCCAATGACGTCTCCCGTGCCTTGATCCGGCAAGGGGAGAGGGAGAGGTTGGGGAAGACTCCGTCCAGCAGTAGCATGAGAGCGTGGTGGTGGTGGAGGAGCATGGCACTCCAGCAGGGCTTCGCCAAGCACCGCAAGAGATGAGGAGGGAGAGGGGTAGGGCTACGCAAAGAGGGAGATGTTCTCATGTGTATGTGAAAGTGCTAGTTATCGACTAGAGGGGGGGGTGAATAGGCGATTTTTATCAAAGTCTTCAAAACGTGGAAGTTTCGAAGACAAACAATAGAAATGACCTAATTGATATGCAGCGGAAGATAAACTACAACAAGCAAGCCATAGTCAAGTATGCAACAATGTGAACGTACGAAGACTAATAGCATCTAGGTAGTAAGGATCAGGATGGAAGATAGTATGAAGCCAATCAACAATAGTACTCAAGCAATGAAGTCAAACAGATAAGACAAATAAGCAATGACTTCACGAATACAAACTCAAAGTAAAGGGAGGGAAAGGATAGAACCAGTCACTTGTTGAAGACACAAGATTTGTTGGACCAGTTCCAGTTGCTGTGACAACTGTACGTCTGGTTAGGGAGGCTGAGATTCAACTCAGAAGACCGCGTCTTCACCTTATTCCCCTTGAGCTAAGGACACACAGTCCTCGCCCAATCACTCTGGTAAGTCTTCAAGGTAGACTTCTGAACCTTCACAGACTTTGTTCACCGGCAATCCACAATGACTCTCGGATGCTCAGAACGCGACGCCTAACCGGCTGGAGGATACACAGTCCTCAAGTGTAATAAGTCTTCAAGTCACACAGACAGAAAGACTTCAGTGAAGCCTAACACTCTTTTGCTCTGGGTGTTTGGGCTTTGTCCTCGCAAGGATTTCTCTCTCAAAGGCTTCGAGGTGGGTTGCTCTCAAAACGACAAAAGCCGTAAACTAACTCTGAGCAGCCACCAATTTATGGTGTAGGGGGTGGGCTATTTATAGCCACAAGGCAACCCAACCTGATATGTCCGAAATGATCCTGGGTCACTAAGGAACTGTCACGTGTTCCAACGGTCAGATTTCAAACACACACGGCAACTTTACTTGGGCTACAAGCAAAGCTGACTCATCCAGCTCTGGATAAGATTTGCTCTCATTGTCTTCGCTCGAAGACATAGGATTTGGGTTGAGCATCACTTCAGTCACTCTAACTTTGTTCACTTGGACCCCACTTAACAGTACGGTGGTTCCTATGACTCAGCACAGAAGAAAAGGAAACAACAAAACAACTCAGTCTTCGCGCTCCATAGTCTTCACTCAATGTCTTCTCATGTCATAGTCTTCAATGTGAATATCTTCACACACCACCATTGTCTTCAATGTCTTCATACATTTTTAGGGGTCATATCCGGTAGGTAAACCGAATCAATGAGGGACACTTCCTGCGTTATCCTGTAATTCTCACAAACGCATTAGTCCCTCAACCAACTTTGTCGTCAATACTCCAAAACCAACTAGGGGTGGCACTAGATGCACTTACAATCTCCCCCTTTTTGGTGATTGATGACAAACCGGTTGAAGTTCTCAACGGGAAAGAAGTATGTGAAATTGCAAAGGATAGCGTATTGTCTTCATAAGTGGCAAGGGCTCCCCCTGAAGATGTGCATATAAATAATTTTCTTTTGGAATGCAAATGCACATGGCAGGTTGTACTTGTGGAGATCCTCTTCAACTTATGAAGATAATTCATCATGCATGAAATGATATAACTAAGAGAATGACATGCATAATGAAAAATGGACGTCTCCAGAATGATCTAAGTGCGGAAGTTATCATCGCACATGGAAAAGCAAATAAGTAGCAGACGACCATCGAGTTTAAGTGTTACAACTCAAAGAACGAAGTGTATCAAAAGCAAGAGTTGTAAGCACTAGTAAAAAATATAAAGCAACCGCCCTTATGAACCCGCTTGAAGACTATCAAACTCATATGCTTCTCCCCCTTTTGTCAGTAATGACCAAAAAGGTTTGAAGACATAGAGCATCTACTCGTCCTCATGAGGAGTAGGTGAAGCAGTAGGGTTGTCGTTGTTGTTTGGCAGTGCAGACGAACTTGGTGCAGTGTCGATGCATGAAGAAGTAGGAGGCGGTGAACTTGCATCGTCTTCATCATCTATCACATTGGCATTCACAGTTGCCGCGGAGGATGAATAGTCAGAGTCTTCAAGAGATGGAGTTCTGCGTAGGACAGCATTCCGTGGAGGAGTGGAGTCAAACTTGAATCTCTCAGTGAAGCCATCGTCCTGAAGATCTGCTTCAGCACTGAGCAGGGTCAAACTCTTCCATGATGTCACGCCCAATATGCGATACTATCCTAAAGAGAATCGAAGGTCCCACCAAGGATAGAACCGCATATTGAAACGCTATTGCAAGGTGGATATCATTACATCAACATTACATAATAGATGGGGATACATACAAGAGGCATACAATGCCACATGAATACAACATCACAATACATAAGAGCAACATCCGAACTACGGATGAAACACAAACAGAAGCTCAAACAACATCCACCCTTCTAGCCCAGGCTGCCGACCTGGAACCTATCCCCTGATCAAAGAAGAAGCAGAAGAAGAACTCCAAGACAAGCAAACATCGCTCTCGCGTCATGATCATCGCAAAACCTGTACCTGCAACTGTTGTTGTAGTAATCTGTGAGCCATGAGGACTCAGCAATCCCATTACCATGGGTATCAAGACTAGCAAAGCTTAAAGGGAAAGGAAGGGGTAAGGTGGTGAGGTTGCAGCAGCGACTAAGCATATATGGTGGCTAACATACGCAAGTAAGAGCGAGAAGAGAGCAAGCGGAACGGTCGTGAAGCTAGCAATGATCAAGAAGTGATCCTGAACTCCTACTTACGTCAAACATAACCCAAAATCGTGTTCACTTCCCGGACTCCGCCGAAAAGAGACTATCACGGCTACACACGCGGTTGATGCGTTTTAATTCGAATCAGGTGTCAAGTTATCTACAACCGGACATTAAAAAATTCCCATCTGCCCATAACCACGGGCACGGCTTTCGAAAGTTTAAACCCTGCAGGGGTGTCCCAACTTAGCCCATGATAAGCTCTCGCGATCAACGAAGGATATACCTTCTCCCAGGAAGACCCGATCAAACTCGGAATCCCGGTTTACAAGACATTTCGACAATGGTAAAACAAGACCAGCAAAGCCGCCCGATGTGCCGACAAATCCCGATAGGATCTGCACATATCTCGTTCTCAGGGCAACACCGGATGAGACTAGCTACGAGTAAAACCAGACTTCGAGTTTCCCCGAGGTGGCCCCGCAGGCAGCTCAGTTCGGACCAACACTCGAAGGAGCAC